>NC_040909.2:116137398-116817112 GCF_004126475.2 Phyllostomus discolor
TTATTTTAGCAGTATCTTCCTTTCTAATATAAAACCATTTTAAGGGTCCTTTTTAGGTCAGATCATGAGACTCCTTCTGAGTGTAATGTAGTGTGTATTTTAAGAAGATTTTCAACAGACAATATTATAGAAAAAGATTTTAAAACAGACATAGTCAAAGTTTCAGAATAATATATAAAATGTATACTTATCTCCAAATTCATCATTATAAACATTAAACATATACAATTTTATGTCAATTATATCTCAATAAAGTGGTTTAAAAATAAAACAAAAGCAAACTCATGTAAAAATAAATAAAACATAAGGCGATAACCACCAAATTCTTTTGGTGGTTATTTTATCATAAACATACAATATGAGTCACTTTTAAGTCATCCAACCTTTGTTATGGGTGGAAATGTGAACTTTAATATGCCAGGATGGTTACAATTGTCATGAACTAAAGTAGAAATCAAATCATAATGCAGATGCCAATATATCTGTGAGCTAAAGTGTGATCTCTGAGTACAGAGATGGAAGGAACATTTACCTGAGTAACATATACCTCTGTAAAGTATGTCTCTGCAGTATAGGCCTTTGCCAAGTTAGTGCTCATCTCAGTATGAATGGCTTTGACCTTGAGTCTCTGGTACTCTTCAAAATAGTTTAACTTGTTGTCTTAACTGAGCTACAAGGAATGTTACATTCATAAGGAGCCAACCTGGCATGCTCTAACACATAGGCTGATAAAAAATAAAGATTTTTCAGTAGTTAGGACCAGGGCAAACAGGCGCATGTATTAATTTCTTTCACTTCTTCTATACTGTGGTATGAAATGCCAAGCATATTGAAAATTCTTCAAACAAACTCATGAGTCATTATCACAGACCCCTGAGAACAGGACTGTCAGACTCATTTTCACGGGGGGGCCACATCAGCCTCGCTGTTGCCTTCAAAGGGCCAAAATAATTTTAGGACTGTAAATGTAACTACTCCTTAACTGTTAAGGAGTCAAAATTACATTCAACCCTTTGAAGGCAACCACAAGGCTGATGTGGCCCCTGGTGAAAATGAGTTTGATACCCCTGCCCTGGAAGCAAGAATAAGAAATTAATAAACACTTGAGAATTTATTGATGCTTAGGTTATAATATTCCACAAAAATATTGTAATTTATTAGACAACTTCTTCCTTACCTAAATATTTGAATTCTGCTTCTGTACACAAGGACTATTTCTTCTAATATAATGCAAGTCCTTACAGAAATTACTTCTGTAAATACGATCCCTAATAATTTTAATTAACACCAGATCAAATACCAATCACTCTTCACATTGAATAATAAGTTGATATAACCATTATTATTTCATCAATTCACTAACCGTCTGCACTTGGGCATTAAGGATTTCACATTTTTTTCACATCAAATTCTTTACTCATTCAGCTAAAATGTATGCACATGCCCACGTGATTCTGCATATAATCATAAGATATGCATGAACCTCCTAAATTCCATCTGTGGCCTTCTTCAGCCTCACAACATCTTAATTGGAAGACAAGGGGCTTGTATGCATGAGTCTTGAGCATGAATCTGAGACGATTCCCTACCAAGGGAATCATGGAGACGGTAGGACTTCCACAGAACATTTTTTGCGGGGGGCAGTTGTAAAATTATCCTTTATCAAAATGTTTTCCTTTGTAGTTCTTAACTAGCTGGACATTCTACTGCACCACTGCTGATGTCATCGATGGTGTCACAGGGGTGGCAGCCATCAACTTGGCAGCCCACAAACTGGGAAGTCCCCAGGATCTCTTGAATGGTTCCAGAGAGTTCCCTGGCCAAAGGTTGGTGCTGCATCTGCCAGGCAGTGTTGACAATCTCATCAAAAGTGCTGTTAGGATCTCTGTGCTTCCTATTGTTCTTTCCATCTCAGAGTGGTTCCTTTAGGGTTTGGATGAGCAAGGCAGCAGTGGAAGGTGCCACTTCAGTCTGGGCCTGTCTGTTCTGAATGGTTGGTTTCATTATAAGCGTGACCCTTTAGTCACCAGTGGCCTTGACAATGTCATCACCAGCCTCTTTTGGAAACAGACCCAGGGGCCCAAATTTGGGGTCCAGGGATCTGTAGCACCAGTTTCCACACCAGTGCACCTCAGATACACGACCTTGATCTTGCTTGGGTCAAGCATGGGCGGTATGTCAGAGGCAGTTGCCGTGGGATAAAAGCAGATGTGACATCACCGAAGAAACTTGCCCCTAGGCCTCCTCTAATCAGAACACCCTCCATATAACTCTTAAATGTCAATCTTTTGTTGTAGAGGGTGCTATCTTGTAGGCAAATATTGCAGTAATGTATCATGCGTACATATTTCATCAATATAATGTTCTGGACACACCCAGGAACCTAGAAAGATGAGAAAACAAACAAAAAGCAGCTAAAATTAAATGTAGGTATACATTTCAATAGATGCAAATGTAGATTTTGATTTAAGCAAAAATTTAGGTACCACAAAAAGCTTTGCATTTTAGTCTAATACTTTTTACTATTATGAGTCCCTTGTATCTTCACTCAGAACTTATATTCTTTTTTTTTAAAGATTTTATTTATTTACTTTTAGAGAGGGAAGGGAGGGAGAAAGAGAGAGAGAGAGAAACATCAATGTGCAGTTGCTGGGGGCCATGGCTTGCAACCCAGGCATGTGCCCTGACTGGGAATCAAACCTGCGATGCTTTGGTTCACAGCCCGCGCTCAATCCCCTGAGCTATGCCAGCCAGGACTAGAACTCATATTCTTAATTTAGGCACACTTTATACAAATAGTTGGCTTCCCAGATCATGATGGATTAGAAAATGAAATGTTTGTCAGCAGCAAGAATACTGGCAGTATTGGGAAGTGGTGAGGAAAAAAGAATCCCACTGAAAATAATAAAAATATAACTTCCAGGTGCTCAAGGAGTAGAGAGACTATCTCAATAATCCTGGAGAACACTTCTGTAAAACAATGCACATTCTCTGTTCTCAGCCTCAGATTACAACGAATTAAAAAACAAAAAGAAAATCATTTAGAAAACACTTCAGATGTTAGCAAGAGTTACATTAAAGAATAGTTCCATAACAACTTTTGGCCTTTAACATGGTAACTAACACAGATCAAACAACTCAGTCACAGATGATAACAAGTAAATGAAATGCAGTTTAATCTTTTTCCCTCGACTATTTGATGCAAACTGTTCATGGCTGTGTGAGCACTTGGATTACATTAAAGCATTTTTCTGGTCTTCCTAATGTTTCAGTAATTTGCTTAGGTTGTTCCCATGTAGTGGAATTGTATTTCTGAATATTCATGTTTGTAGGGAGAAATACGCATACACGTGGGGGATGTGTACTTGACTGCAGAACCAGAATTCCTTATAACCTGTTTCATAGAAATATTCAGTTAGGATAAATTCTGCTTTCCTTTTCCCGACAGAACAATTTCTGCCATCCTGCTGGTTGATACCTCGGATTGCTCTTATGTAAACAGTAAGGACACTTGGCAGCTATAGTTTCTTCAGGGCTTCTGGGCAGATAGGCTTCTAATGGCTTCTTTCAAGTCTACCTAGGAATGTTTCAGAAATGGAAGGGTTAGAGGTGAGTGCCGAAAAAGGTGACGATTGTAAGGAAAGCACTGCCAATATAAATAATGGGTGTCATGCTTTCAGGTGTATTTCAGGAAGTACTGAATTTTTTTATGTTTCTTTCTGCAAGTTTGCTTTCTTATAACCCCTTTTTCTTTTCCCTGTATCTTCACCTAGCCCCAGAAATTATTGTATTTGGCTTAAAATTACTGGAAAAAAAATGTTCCTTAATACTGGGGCAGCCTGGCTAATGGACTTAGGTCAAAATAATTGATCCCAAAGACAAGGAAATCCAAGCAAATCCTATCTTTATATGCTGTTCTTAATTTCATCACATGCGTCACAGACAGTCAAAACTGAGTTTAGAAATAGAAACTATTGCACAGTATTTAACTCCATTTGCCTCATGTAGGTCTGTTCTGTAGAAAATCAAGTATTTTTTCCTCCTTGTCTCCTACAAAGGTTAAGACATAAATGAAGGGAGGAGAGAGGTGCAAAAAGAGTTGCTCAATATAAATGTGAGAGATATTGTTTCATGCCAATATAGTAGTGTTTATTCTAATGCAGTATGATGAATAAAGCAATAAAAAGACAATGGTAAATAACTTTCATAGCTCAGACATATACCCTAAAGCCAAATGACACTGTAAAAATAATAAAATTAGCTTTAATTATGGGCATGCAATTCTATATTATTAAAATACCAGACAAGTTCAGCACACTAATGTATAAATGTAATTATTTTAGAGTCATGGAAAATAGACAGAAAACAATTTTCTTACATTATGGAGCATAAAAAATACAATAAAAAGTTAAAATATTGGTCTATTTTATTTATTTATTCAAGAAATAGTTACTCCATGCCTCCTGCATGCCAGCTGTTGTCCTAGGCATGAAATCTAGCAGGGAATTTATCCCCCTAGGAGCTTACATTCTAATAGGGAAAACATGATAAACAAGTGCATAACATGAATACTTTATTAAATGCTAGAAAGTGGTGAAAAATGAGACTGAGAGAAAAATGAAACCCAGAGGTTTGAAATTTAAAGTAGGCTGGTGAGAGAAGGCCTCAGTGAGAAGGGCACATTTGAGAGAGCCTGAAGGAGCTAACGCTGCTTTAGCAAAGTCATTTCCAGGTAGAAGCAGGACCGCTTTGGCGTGTTCAGTGAACAGCAGAATAGCCCGGAGTGATGGACAGAATGAAGGAGGCGGGTGTAGCAAGGGAAACTGAGGAGCAGCAGCCAGCCAGGTCAGAGGACTACCAGGAGGGTGTGCTGATTGGAAGCAAGAGAAGAAAGTGTTCCTAGAAGGAACTGTGCTCAATTTTTTTTCAGTTGGTCGAGTAAGAAGAGACTTAAGAAGAGAACCTGGCATTTAGCAGTGTTTTTGGTGATATTAACAGGATCAGTTTCCTTGTAGGTGTGGGAGTGAATGCTATTGGAAAGTCCCTTTGGGAGATGACAAGCAGGGATGCCTAGTTCAAGGAGTTTTGCTTTAAATGGGAGCAGATAGATAAGAACTGGCAGTGGGGGGTATTATCTTGTTATTGTTTATGATGCAGAAATTATAGTGTGTTTCCTTTTCTTCACTGATTGATTGAGAGGTAGTGAGAGAAACATCAATTTGTTGTTCCATTTGTTTATGCATTCATTGGTTGATTTTTGTATGTGCCCTGACCAAGAATCAAACCTGAAACCTTAGCAGATCAGGATGATGCTCTAACTGATACTATAGTGTGTTTTCATGTTCATGGGAAAGATACAGTTTAGACTGAAAAATTGATTTTACAGAAAAGAGGAAAACATCTGGTTTCTCTTGGGAGGTGGCCTTAAATAAGGGCATGAACTGAACATCCATAATAACAGTCTTGAGAGCAGATCTGGTATGTGGACACTGGAGCATATAGTTGAATTGATGAGGAGGTAGAAACGAAGCTCTCCTCTGGTTACTACAATCTTCTTAGTGAATGAGGAAACAGAGTTGGGAGAGAATGGATGGGAAATGGGTGTTGGAGAGTGAATGGACCAGGGAACACCACTGACCTGCTGCATGTTATGGGTCATGAATTTTAAATGAGACAGGATTGTTGTATGTTTTTCTTTATCTAGTCTACTGCTAGGTGTAAATGCAGAGTAGGAGGAGAGTTAGATGGAGCACGTGGGGGTTTTGTCAGACTAATTTCATGGATCAAGAGAGTGAGGGAGAGGAGGATATTTGCAAAGAAGGGTTTAGAGTAAAGGACACAGCATTTAAGCTGGGAAAGCAGGGGAATAAGGACATGGGGAAAAGATGGCAATATTGGATGTTGAGTCTTAGTGATGTTAATATTGAAATGAAACTCCTTGAAAGAGTGAATTATAAAGACAGGATCTTTATAAGAGCCATCGGCTAAGCCAATGAGATGCTCAGATGTGAAATTACATGGGGGAGGACCAAAATTATTGGTACTATAAAGGCCCAGAGAATGAGTAGTTGGAGGTAAGGTGGAGAGCAAGACCACTGAATGAGAGGGAGTCAAGGAATTGAGAGTTCATGTGATCATCTGCCTGGATATTGTGGATTTTGCATTCACGAAGAATTAAATCAGGAACAGTGGAGGAAAAGATCCAAGAGCTAAGTTTTCAAGAAATGATGACAAATGACATGGAAATACCTAAATGACTGTGTCAAGAATGGAAAGTATAAAAATATGAGATTCAAAACATGTTCTTAGTCCTGGCCAGTGTGGCTCACTTGGTTGGAGCATTGTCCCTTAACCGAAATGTTGGAGGTTCGATCCATGCTCAGAGCACATGCCACTAGGTTGCAGTTCAGTCCCCAGTCTGGGCTCCTATGGGAGGCAACTAGTCAATGCTTCTCTCTTGAGATGATGTTTCTCTCTCCCACTTCCTCTCCCCCTTCCCCCCTTTCTAAAAGCAATGAAAATATGTCCTGGGTTGAGGATTTTTAAAATGTTTTTAGAGTTGGGAAGGAGGGTAGTCTGTAGTGAGGGGTACCGCCTGCAGGCCAAGTGATATGCAGCTCATGGGCATAAAAGCAGCTACCAGTAGAAAGAGAAAGAGCAAAGGGCAGAGTGAATGTTCATAGAAGAGGTTGAGGCTATAGAAGATTTTGCTGGAAATTTTCCTTGAGTACCAATGGAAGGATTTATGGAAGTTGGTAAAGTATGAGAGAGGTCATGCCAGACTGTATGGGGATTAATTTATGGGGTGAGGATCATGGGAGTCCTGGGTGTCTAGGAATGACTGGGGAAAAAAAAAAACAGAGATAAAGGTGACAATAAGATGACTTCTTTTTAATCTTTTTTTAAATTGGGATATAATTCCCATATAACATCATCTTAGTTTCAGGTATACGACCTAATAATTTGATATTTGTACAAATTGCAAAATGATCACCACAGCAGGCCTAGTTAACATGCGCCACCTTACAGGGTTAGCTCTGATTGTATCAGAACTCGGAGAATGATGGTAAGGCTATGAGTGTCGGTGAGGAATAGCGTGGGGCTGTCCAGGAACATGCACGGCCCTGCCCTGAAGACGCTGCAGAAGCAGGGAAGGGCAATCTCATCCGAAACACTCACATCTCCTGGGTTCTCTTGACCCTCTTTGCCCAAGCAGTGAACTACTTCTCAGTGAAACAGGAAGAAGTGGTTCTATGATCTTTGTGTGCCTATGATTTTTACATGTATTTTATATATGTTTTATATACCAACTCATTGATTGGAGCAGAAGCTCACAACAGTATTCTCCCTTTAAGTTACTTTTGTGTCTATCATAAAATAAGAGTGAACATATTATACTAGTTTCTTTCAAGCATTTATTTTTAATGCTCACAGTCCACCAGAAGGCATTTTCTTCCACCAGCCCCAGCTTCATATTTTTTTTATCGTTATTTACTTCAAAGTGTTTTTTCCATGAAGGGCAGCTGTGAAAAACAACAATAACAAATATTTGAATTATTACTGAAAGAGCTCGTGGACTTCTTTTATCCTTTAACATAAGATGTCACTTTTACGTCAAAGCAAGTGAACCCTCAACTTTAAAAGTATCATCAATATGCATGTGGTAGACATGCACATAGAGAAACTATGAAAAGACTATCCTGATATCTGCCTCACCTTTTTTTTCTGACTCACCTACAGAGCTAGGACTGGGCACATGTAGGAACACAGACTTCCTCCATTCCTGGCTCTTTACAGTTCTTTTTATAGCTCCCTGAGGAGGAGTCTACTCTTACCAGTTTAGCCATGGTACATAATGTATGCCTGAGCACTTCCACCAATATCAGACAGGCAACACTTCTTCCCATTGTCCACCCTGTTTCTAGCACTAGGAAGGTCCCACTCCAGCCCTTGAATGACCAGGAGGCCTTTTAGCTATAGTCCTATACGGATTTAACACATTGGTGTTGCACTTCAGCTAGACTGTCACTGTAACATGGACTGAAATAGGTAGTTAAGTCCATATTCTCTGGAGGTTATTTTCTAGTCAGAAAAACAGATCCTAGCAAATGCATAAGCACAAACTGAGCCCATTAGAGAAAAGAATACAGTTTTTTAATGGCCTATAACCAGGTAAACACACCCAGACTGAGTGTGAGTTTGTGTGAGAGAGTGTGTATGCATAGGGGGAGGTTGAGGAAAGCTTTCTTGAAGAAGTGGTATATGAGCTGAGTTTGAAGGATGGACATAGTTGGGTAGGAATAAAGGGACGATTTCTAGGCAGGTGGAACAGCATGTGTAAATGGCCTGGACATGGAGTGAATTGTACATTTGGAAAATTTAAAGACTAGTGAGGCTGGGATAAGGACAGAGAAGTAACTGGGAGGCAGCCCAAGCCACAGCATTATACACAAACAGTTACATCCTGGTAATCTCTCAACTTCATGTAGCAATTGTTTGCTCCTCTTTGGCAGTTCTTGGCATGCTCAATTGCAATTATCTTGATGATTTTGAGGAAACAAGAAGGGTTGTACGTATGTCATTTCTTAGGCATCCATAGATTCTCCACCTTAAAACCTCTCACTCTTCTTTTCATAACCAGCTGAATGTCACATCTTCTCCATCTCAGCCCCTTTGACTTTTATGTATCCTTAGACCATAAAACCCTTAACAAATGTATTCGAGTATTGGGGTTTTTTATTATTATTATTCTTTACAGAGACTGTATTGTGTATCATTGTCTACCCAATACCTCAAAGGGTGACTGCCCACTAGTAAATTAAGTCAACATACTGTTGCCCAGTAAGTGTTTATTGAACTGAATTATCTTACCCATGTCAGACTCTTCGGATAAAAGCATCACACAGAACATCTTGTTAGTGTATGTTCATGGACACCTTCATGTGTTTACTGAAATAAACAACAACAAAAACCACATATTTTAACTGTACCTAATAAGGGATTACATGTAAAGGTATTTTTGAAAAAACAACTAAAGCAAAACAAGTAACCAATGTTATCTTTAACTTACCTGTGTTACGTGTTATAGTAAAACATGATTATCAAGCTGTGACTTCAGAGAGCTGGGTTTTCAGGGGAGGGTATGTTTTATTCAGGATTTGTCATTTATTAAGAATGTTTTTGTTTTCTTGGCTTCTGAGATTAAGAATAATTTTTGAAAAAGGAAGCTTGGTGTTGTAGAACTATCAACGGTTTTGGTTTTATTCCTCCCCATTGTGACTTTAACACCCAATTACATACAGGAGCATGGCAGTTCCACCCACTGACTTGTATAAATGCCCAACCAAATGAGAATTCTTATCTTAAAAAGAAATCTCTGTGATGTAAGGGATGTACACTGAAAATATCCTTTGTCCCCTTTGGGGTCTCTGGGGGCCTGACTGGTCGGTGGTTTATTAGAAGAAGGTCTTTGCATCCCATTACACAGCCAAGTTATGGAGTCTGTAGTGGGTCAGGTAAAAACTTGTGACCAGATTATTGGAATTTTACAGTTCTTTTCAAAATAAAACTGAGTCATAGTAGAATGACACCATTCCTAATGCTAGAGCTATTTGGGGAAATGTGTCTTTTGTAACTACTATTACTTACTTGTAATTGTTAAAGTCTGAGCTTTCAATTGGAATGTTGAACACTTTCTGGTTAGTATTCCTCAAAGTAATAACAAGTGTTTATTTTAAGTGTTCTTATTTTGTTGGCATACAGAAACTAGTCACAAATTACTGCTTTTAAGAAAAGCTATGAAAATATGTGGCAAAATAATCTGTATTCTCCTAGTATGTGTGTGTGTGTTTGAGGTCTATCCACCAATTGTTAATGTAATGAGAATGGTTTGTATAACATCGATGTGACCTGGCAGCCAAAAGAGTGGGCATGTGCATGAACAATGATGACTTCACTGTACTAGTCAGTGGGGGCAGTAGATGCCATTGAGTGAGCATGTGTACTGTGTGGCTGTAGCACTCAAAATGACCGAGTGAGTACAGAAATGAATCTGCATCAAATTTTGCCTTAAGATTGAATATTCCTCTATGGAAACTATTCAAATGATTCAGAAGGTTTTTGGAGACAATGCAATGAGTGCAGTCCAAATAAAAGTGTGGCACAAACACTTCAAAGATGTTGAGAAATCTGTTAAAAGTGATCCACATTCTGGAAAGTTTGCAATGAGCAGAATATCTGAGAATGTTGAATGTGTACAGGCTGCAGTCAACAAAGATCCATGACTGACAGTGCGAATGAAAACTAGAAGCTGATCTAGAGATTCCCAAAACTGCTGTGTCCAAGATTTTGATGCAGGATCTTAGCATGAACATGTGCGGCAAAATTTGTTCTGTGACTTTTGCTGTCAGAGCAGAAGGAATATTATGCTGCTGTTGCTAATGACTTGACTCAACCCACTACCAATGAACCAGATTTCCTCAAGAAGGTCATAACCAGAGGTTGATCATGGGTCTATGGCTATGATCCAGAAATGCGGGCTTAGTTGTCCCAACGGAAGTCACTTGATCGTCCACACCCAAAGAAGGTGTGGTAAAGTTGCAGCAAGATCAAGACCATGTTAACTGTGTTTTCCATCACAAGTACACACCTCCAGGCCAAACAATTAATAGAGAGTACTACTACCTCAATGTTCTTCATCGGTCAAGAGATGCAATGTGACAAAAACAGCCACACCTATGAGCAACTGGTAATATAGTCAGCTTCATCACAACAATGTACCCACTCATGTATCACGTCTCATGCAGAGTTTTTGGTGAAACATCAAATCACCCAGGTGACTCAGCCCCCCACAGCCAAGATTTGGCACCCTATAACTTCTGACCTTTCCCAAAACTAAAATCACCTTTGAGAGGGAAGAGATTTCAGACCATCGATGAGATATAGGAAAATACAATGGGGCAGTTGATGGTGATTGGGAGAACTGTGTGAGGTCCCAAGATGTCTACTTTGAAGGGGACTGATGCATCATTGTCCTGTGTACAGTGTTTCTGATATCTTATATCTTCTACAATAAATGTATTTATTTTTCATAATACATGGATGGATACTTTCTGGACAGACCTCACATACATACATGCATACATATGTACACATAGTACATATATAAACATTAAGGGGAGATGTGCATATATGTATATAGATGTGTAGTGTGTGTATATATAAACATATAACTATGCGGGATTTTTTGTTGTTGCTGTTCTTGTTTTTGGTGAATTTGGATCCAGTGGACTAGTAAATCTGCTCCCAAAACTCAGTTCTTCAATAGCAATCATTCAAGTGTAAATCAGAAACTCTGCCTCCGTTTCCCTCTGTTAAGGCTGACCCAGATTTTAGGTGGACCCCAGGCAACCATGCTTGTTGTTGCAGGCACCAAACACTGCCTTGAAGACATTCTCAATTTGCCTTGCCATTCTTGTAATAGAACTAAAAATGTTACAAGACCAGCGTGTAGAATAATGCCATGTTCAAACATTTTGTTATTTTTCTCTGCAATATGTGGATGCTTGAATGAATTCAAAGGGTCTGTGACACAGGGAAAAAAAGCTTTAAATAGTAATTAAGGTGTGTGTTTCTTATTTCACCATATAAAGACAAAGAAATGTAATGGTTTTAATAATTAAGGATACAGACTAATGCATGCAGTTTGCAGTGCTAATAAAAAATTGCTGTTATCCTCTCTGTTTTTAAGAATGAAAAAGGCATTTCCTCAAAATACTTCACTGTTTCCCTTGCCAGCTCTGTTCAGGCTCAGAACTTGATAATAACAATTCCAGATTGTAAAAGAATTAAAAAAAAAAAAACCATAAAAGTGATTTCAGTCCAACTTTCCAAATCAGTTAACCCAAAGGTTAAGTGCTACTGCACTTGACCTAAGAGAGAGTTAGGTCCCCTTTTATAAGACCTGAGTGTAAAGAATAAAGACAGCATTTTTCTTCTCTTTTTTAAAGAAGCCTCATGTAATGTTCTCTGAGTTAAGTTTTACCATTCATAATGAATGCAGTCTCGCCATTCAAATGCAACCATAAGTACACAGAAGATAAGAATTTAATTAAATGTAGATTAAAACCAAACAGGAAAACACACTAGCTGATAATTTTATCCCATCCTCTGGCCATATTTTTTATACTTCCTTCTTGTTCTTCTTTGGGCTATAGCTTATCAACATGCCGATAGTACCATAACTCATTACATCTGATGGCGCGGCGGAAATGTGCAGGCTCTGTGCTTGGATTTCCGAGGCACTTACAATGCAAAGCATGTAAATGTCTCTGTTAAATATATTAGTGTGGTAACCCTGGTGAAAAGAAAGTGATTTGGAAGAAATCCTTAAACCTCTCACAAGATGCATTAGTATTACATGGTAGCATGTGGAATTCTCAAAGTGGAACCAATTCATACATTCACATGGATGGGGTATGGCTTAATATTTTGAGGTTGAGCAACTTTAGCAGCTGGCAATGTTAAGTGCCAATCAACTTGCTTAGCTTACTCAATGCATGTGGAGTTGGATACAGGGGCATTTATATCTCTTTGTAGGAGAATGGTATTTTTTTTCATTGTTGACCATAATACAGTAACACAATACCTCTGTGCTTAAATGTTGCTCTCATTAATCTTATATAAAACATCTCTAAATGACCTCCTAGTATTTAAACTGAATCTATTGAGATTGTGAATGATAAAAGTCAGAGGGGACAGAAGGCTTTTGTTAGTAAGACAATTAGTATATATTATTTATGCTTAATCAGTTCATCTAATTTTTTCTAATAATTCTTATTACAGAAATAGGCAATGAACAGTTAGAAAGAAATTTGATCATTGTAAAGGAAGTCTCTAAATCAAACACAATAATTTTATTTATTTTTTTCTACATTTTAGAAATCTTATAGAATTTATTGGGATGACATCGGTTAATAAAATTATAGGTTTCAGATATACAATTCTATATTATCTATATACTGTATTGTGTGTCCACCACCCCAAGTCAAGTCTCCTTACATCACCATTTATCCCCCCTTTACCTCTTCTACCTTCCCCCTTCCCTCTGGTAATAACCATGATGTTGTCTGTGCCTATGAGTTTGGGTTGTTTTTTTTTTTGCTATATCCCTTCACCTTTTTCACCCAGCCCCCCAAACCTCTTTCCCTGTAACAACTCTCAGTCTCTTTTCCGTATCTATGAGTCTGTTGCTATTATGTTTTTGTTGTTATTGTTGTTGTTCAGTAGACCCCATATGTAAGTGAAATCATATGGTATTTGTCTTTCTCTGACTGGTTTATTTCACTTAACATAATGCTCTCCAGATCCATCCAAGCCATCACAAAAAAAGTAAGATTTCCTTCTTTTTTACAGACCTGATAGTATTCCATTGTGTAAATGTACCATAGTAATTTTATCCACTCATCTACTGATGGGCACTTGGGTTGCTTCCAAATCTTGGCTATTGTAAATAACTCTACAATGAACATAGGGGCGCATGTATTTTCCCAAGTTAGTGTTTTTGGTTTCTTTGGAAATATTCTAAGAAGTGGAATGGCTGGATCATAAGGGAGTTCCTTTTAATTTTTGAGGTAACTTCACACTGCTTTCCACAGTGTCTGCACCATTCTGCATTCCTACCAACAGTGCATGAGGGTTCCCTTTTCTCCACATCCTCGCCAATACTAGTTGTCTGTTGATTTATTGATGATAGCCATTCTGACAGGTGTGACAGGATATCTCACTGTGATTTTAATTTGCACTCTCTGATGATTAGTGATGTTGAACATTTTCTCATATGTCTATTGGCCAGCTGCATCTCCTCTTTGGAGAAGTGTCTGTTCAGGTCCTCTGACCATCTTTAATCAGGTTCTTTGGGGGTTTTTTTTTGTTGTTATCATTGAGTTGTACAAGTTCTTTATAAATTTTGGATATTAACCCCTTATCAGATGTATCATTGGCAAATATCTTTTCCCCTTCAGTGTGTTGTCTTTTCATTTTGTTGATTGTTTCCTTTGCTGTGCAAAAACATTTTAGTTTGATGTAGTCCCATATGTTTATTTTTCTTTTGTTTCTTTTGGCCGAGAATATGTATCAGAAAAAAATATCCCTACAAGAAATGTCTGAAACTTTACTGACCATTTTTATTCTAAGATTTTAATGGGTTTGAGTCTAACATTTAAGCCTTTCATTCATTTTGAGTTTATTCTTATATGTGGTGTAAGAAGGTGGTCTAGTTTCATTTTTTACATGTAACTGTCCAATTTTTTCAATAGCATTTATTGAATAGACCAGCTTTACCCCATTATAGGTTCTTCATTTGTCAAATATTAATTGACCACAAAAGCATGGGTTTACTTCAGGACTCTCTATTCTATTCCATTGATCTACATGTCCATTTTTATGCCACCAACATGCTGTTTTCAATACTCTGGCCTTATAGTATGGTTTGACAGTAAGTAGGTAAGATGATTCTTCCAACTTTAGTCTCCTTTCTCAAGATTACTGTGGCTCTTTGGGTCTTTTGTGGTTCCATATAAATTTTTGGAATTTTTGTTCAGTTCTGTGAAATATGCCATTGGTATCTTGGTAGGAATTGTTTTGAATCTATAGATTGCCTTGGGTAGTATGGATATTTTAATGATGGTTAATTCTTCCTATCCATGAGCACAGTATGTATTTGCACTTATTTGTATCTTCTTCAGTTTCTTTCTTCATTGTCTTATAATTTTCTGAGTACAGCTCTTTTTTGTCCTTAGTTACATTTATTTTAAGGTATTTTGTTTTTGATGCACTTGTAAATGGGATTGTTTTCTTATTTTTCCCTTTCTAATAGTTCATTATTGGTATATAAAAATGCAACTGATTTCTGTATATTTATTTTGTATCCTGCTACTTTGTAAGTTCATTTATCAGTTCTAGTCATTCCTTGGTAGAATCTTTGGGGTTCTATATATGCAGTATGTGTCATCTGCAAATCATGAAAGTTTTACTTTTTTCCTTTCCAATGTGGATGCCTTTTATTTATTCTTGTCTGATCCCTGTGGCTAGGACTTGTACAATAATACTATGTTGAATAGGAGTGGTGAAAGCAGACATCCTTGCTTGTTCCTATTCCTAAGGGAAGTAGGAATAAAGGCTTTTAGTTTTTTCCCACTGAGTGTGATATTAGCTGTGGGTTTGTCATATATGGCCTTTATTGCATTGAGGTATGTTCCCTCTATTCCCAAATTACTGAGAGTATCATAGATGGGTGCTGGATTTTATCACATGCCTTTTCTGCATATCTTGATATGATTATGTGATTTTTATACTTCATTTTGTTTATGTGGTATATCATGTTTGTAGATTTGTAGATACTGTACCAACCTTGCATTCCCAGAATAAATCCTACTTGATTATGGTGTAAGATATCTTTTAATGCATTGCTGGATCCAATTTGCTAATATTTTGTTGAGGATTTTTAAAAAGATTTTATTTATTTATTTTTAGAGACGGAAGGGAGGGAGAAAGAGAGAGAGAGAGAGAGAAACATCAATGTGCAGTTGCTGGGGGCCGTGGCCTGCAACCCAGGCATGTGCCCTGACCGGAAATCGAACCTGTGATGCTTTGGTTCACAGCCCGTGCTCAATCCACTGAGCTATGCCAGCCAGGGCATTGTTGAGGATTTTAACATCTGTGTTCATCAGATATAATGGCCTATCATTTTCTTTCTTTGTAACATCTAGATCTATGGAAAATGCTGACCTCATAAAATAAGTCTTGAAGTCTTGCCTCCTCTTGATTTTTTTGGAATAGTTTGAGAAGGAGAGGTGTTGGTTCTTTGAATACTTGGTAAAATTCACCTGTGAAGCCATCCAGTCCAGGATTTTTGTTTGATTACAGTTTATTTTTTATTACTACTTCCCAAATTTTAAAATCCAGAAGAGAATCCAGACATACATATCTGTAATTATTAGGCTAATGTTTAGAATGAAAGTATGTTCTTCAATGTGTATTCTTGATTTTTTTAAGCACTAGTAAAGCACAAATGAATCAGTTATGTTTGCATTCTCTCTATTTAAAACCAGGAGTGCTAAGAAGTGTAACATACTTTTTCTTAAACTGGCATAAAATGTTGAGGGTTTTCTGTCTTTTCAAAGGTAAATAATTGGTTGCCGTTTTGGGAGGGTTATTTGGCCCACACTAATGAATATGGTTTTTTAATTAAAATAAAAAAACTAATTTTGATTTTCTTTAATGCAATTTTCAAGTTCTTAATGGTTTGAAGTACTAAACTGATAGCACCAATTTCTCTATATTAACTGTCACATAAACACTTTGCGCTCAAATTGATATAATACGATGCATTACCATAGCTACTGATTTTACTTTTGGGAGTAATTAGCTCAGTTTTAAAAGATACCAAAAAAAATGTTAGCATCTAGAGAAACAATGCTTGATGGAGTGAACTTAGGAACTTGTATTTTCTTTTTTTTTAAGTATATTTTATTGATTATGCCATTACAGTTGTCCCAGTTTTTCCCGTTTTGCCTCATTCTGCCCAGTATCCCCCTTCCCTCTAGTAATCCCCCCACCCCTTAGTTCATGTCCTAGGGCCCTGAATATAAGTTCTTTGGCTTCTCCATTTCCTGGAATATTTGTGATATCCCCATCTATTTTGTACCTACCATTTATGCTTCTTAATCCCTGTACCTTTCCCCCATTTTACCCCTTCCCTTTCCTAGCTGTTAACCCTCCAAATCATCTCCACATCTATGTTTCTGTTCCTGTTTAGGTTGTTTGTTTAGTTTGTTTTTTTGATTCGTTTTTGATAGTTGTGAATTTGTTACCCTTTTAATGTTCACAATTTTGATCTCCTTTTTCTTATATTAGTCCCTTTAACATTTCATGTAATAATGGTTTGATGATAATGAACTCCTTTAGCTTTACCTTGTCCCAGAAACACATTATCTGCCCTTCCATTCTAATTGATAGTTTTGCTGGATAGAGTAATCTTGATTATAGGTCCTTGCTCTTCATCACTTTGAATATTTCTTGCTAGTCCCTTCTTGCCTAAAGTTTTTTTTTTTAATCAGCTGATAGTCTTATGGGAACTCTTTTGTAGGTAACTCTCTGCTTTAATCTTACTGTTTTTAAGATTTTCTCTTTCTCTTTAACCTTTGGCATTTTAATTATGATGTGTCTTAGTGTGGTCCTCTTTGGGTCCAACTTGTTTGAGACTCTCTGTGCTTCCTGGACTTATATGTACATTTTCTTCACCAAATTTGGGAAGCTTCTCTTGTTATTTTTTCAAGTAAGTTTTCAATTTCTTGCTCTTCCTCACCTCCTCCTGGCACCCCTATGATTCAAATGTTGGTACATTTAAACTTGTCCCAGAGGTTCTTAATCTTGTCCTCATTTTTTAAAATTCTTTTTTCTCCCTGCTGTTCTGATTGAATGCTTTTTCCTTTCTTGTGTTCCAAATCATTTATTTGAGTCTCAGCTTCCTCCTCTCCACTGTTGGTTCCCTGTAGATTTTTCTTTATTTCACTTAGTTTAACCTTCATTTCTTCCCTTTTGTTTTTGCCACTCAGTGAGTTCCTTGAATATCCTGATCACCAGTGTTTTGAACTCTACAACTGGTAGATTACTTATCTCCATTTCATTTACTTCTTTTGGGGGGGGGGATGGTTTCTGTTCTTTCATTTGGGCCATATTTCTTTGTCTCCTCAAATTAGCAGCCTCCCTGTGTTTGTTTCTGTGTTTCTGCTTTGACTCCCTATCTTAGAAAAGACACCTGTAAATTGTGTGGCGTGGAGCCTCATATTCTCCAGAGCAGGGCAACCCGCTTTACTGCTTTGTGGCTCTGTATGGGGGAGGACTCAGAGAGGGTACAGTGCCATTGCCTGGCTTCTGGAGGTTTGCCATTTCCAGTCACTTCACCTGCTTCCTGTATGCAACTGGTGCCCTTCCAGCTGTTGCCCTGGTGGTGAATCCCAGAATGAGTGGGTTTGCATACATTCCAAGTCCATGCAGGCACTTTAAGCAGACTGTCCTGAAAATCCAGCCATTTTCTTCTGCTGCCCTAAACCCCACTGGTTTTTATTATAGTCATAAGTAATGGGGATCTGTCTTCCAGGTGCTGTAACCTTAGGCTGTGTGGTCTGGCCTGTGGATGGGAGTACTTGCTCCCGAGTTACCCCTCCCAATTTCTATCTTTTTATCTACCACACGTGAGTGTGAGACTTCCCGGTCTGCTGTCACTTCCTCTCTGCCACACCATGTCTCCATGCCTCTTGGCCCATCTCTGCAACTCCACCCCTCCTACCCATCTGGATGAATGTGGCCTCTTTAAATCCTTGGTTGTTGGACCATAAATCTCAATTTTATGACAGTTCTGGTTGTTGTTTGTTTTGAGATGTAGTTGTAATTCTCTCTGTGGCTGCACAAGGAAGTGAAGCATTGTCTACCTACGCCTCCATCCTGACCAGAAGTCTGAACTTATATTTTCTTGTCACTTAATTCACTTGGAAAAATGAGAGTCACTGTATAGACGTGAGTTAAAGTGCCAACAATAGCTGGACATTGTATCATCCAGATAGCTTGGATTATTGCTGAGGCATCAATAATATTCTATATTGACTCATTTTTCTTTGGTCCCCTTTTCATGAATTAGTTTCAATGATAATATTAAGAAGAAAGAAGAGAAAACTAAAGAAAGTGAAACTGAAGTGCAAAAGGGGGAAACATGCTTTGGAATTTTTTAAAAGATTTTATTTATTTATTTTTAAAGAGGAGAAGTGAGGGAGAAAGAAAGGGAGAGCAATATCCATGTGTGGTTGCCTCTTGCACACCCCCTACTGGGAACCTGGCCCACAACCCAGGCATGTGCCCTGACTGGGAATTGAACCGGTGCTCAGCCCTCTGAGCCACACCAGCCGGGGCATATTTTGGAATTTTGAAAGAATACATTTAAAATGCATTTGTCGGCTAAAATTCTTTAAATATAAAAATATAAAAAGAAAACTCACCAAGTAGTCCAATATATATGTATAATGTGTGTGACTCACTCCTAAGAGTTAAAAATCAGTAGCCTCTAAGGCAGTGATTTTCAACTGGCATGATGCAAGAGCCTTTTTTTTTTAACATGCAATGCTTGACTATTTAGTCAGGGTTACGGACCCCTTTTCCCTTAGATTGTCAAATTTATTTTTGAAAAATGATAACAGCCAACACAACAATAGCAATCTAGTGTGAATGAATCAAAATTATACCTACTTTTTTGTCAGATCAGCAAAAAATACATTTTTTGGTGTGCCATAGAATTTTAGTAATTAGTTTAAATGTGCCATTAGACAAAAAGGGTTGAAAATTGCTGCTCTCAGGCACTGTAAGAAAATGATGAGATAAACAAACACACAAACAACCTCCCTGGAATGCCATGAGAACAGAAAAAGGTCCCTTTAAACATTAAGACTAATAAAGTCTTCCCTTTTGTCAAACATATTTTTGAAAGCGAAACTAGAAAGGTGTTTCTATGAAATGCACATTACTTTCTCTGCAGGCTCCAAGTCTACATTAGATTGTTTTTCTTTAAGAAGCACAAAGAAACTTTAAGAATCCCCTGAACACCTTGCAGAACACTCATGGTATATCCGGGTCACACCTGTGTATTTTCCTCTCAAGGACTGCAAGCTTGTCCAGAACAGCCCTCCACCTCCTGCCAAATGACTGTTAGGCAACAAACAGTCTCATGTTCACAACAAACAAATATTATTTTTTTAAGATGAAAGAGAAGGACGGAAGGGGAGGGGAGATAAAGAGAATGGGAGGGAGCAGAGAGAAAGGATAGTAGGAGACAAGAAAGTAAAAGTGGAAGAAAAAAGGAGAGAAAAACAGAGGGAGAAATGGAGATAGAGAGGAATTTAACTATCCAGGAAAATGCTATCCTATTATCTTATGTGCTGTATTAGGCTGGAAATGATACCAATTTCAGAAGAATTGAGAATGTGATCATAAGGAATATCTTAGGGAGAAATGTATGGAGATAAGTATCTGCAAGATTTCTGCTGGCCACATCAATGATTGTCAGTGACAGAAAACAAACAAGAAATTTGTATTTGGTAATGCTTTGTTTAAGGCAAAACAGATATTTTAAAACGAGACTAATATTTATTGGATATCTTCTGTGTGATGATATTTGATGTGGCATTTTATTAAAATCCTAAAAAAAAAGAAGAAGAAGAAACCTGTAGACTGAATGATCCACATCTCGCAGATGCAGAAACTGAGTCTTGAGGGTGTAACTCGCCTACCATCAAAGAACCGGTAGGTTCCAGAACAAGGGGAGATCGGCCTTGGTAGCATTCTGCACTCATCTCTCCAGCAGATTCTGCAGAGGGTGTGGGTTTAGTTCATTGTATGTGTATTTTATCTGAAGTGAAATTGCCGTATTATATGGATTATTTGAAAAAGTACCTTAGCAGCTAGTATATACTAGAAGTCTGTTTTTAATTTTATAAATGGTATATAAAAATGTGATCTTTAAATCAATATTAGTCAAAGAAAGTGAAATTAGATGAGTGTAATAACATCTAGAAATTATAAAAATCAGTGCATATTTCCAAGTTATGTGTTGTAAAGTTATTTACATCACAATTATATCACAGTGCTTGAGAAATGCGGAATTGTACTCCATACACCATGGTGTGTCTATTTTGACGATGTACCTTTGGTTCCCACACTCTGAACTTGTTCTCGTAAGGCTCAAATAAGCAAAAGTAATGCTCAGGGTTTGTCTGATGCAAAGAACAACATGGACACAGCACAGCCAATTTTGCCAACAGCAAAATTGGTGAAATATGGCTTCAAAGCAACTCTGACATTCTAGATGTAAATGTAGGAAATCCACTTGGTGGGAAATATACAAAAAGAATTTTCATAAAACCAGGCTCACCTTGGAACAAAGCTACTAAAGAGAGCTTCCAACACCCAGGATACTCTAACTCTAACCTTTGTCTGAAGGACACCATGTTCTCATCAAGCCCTGTAGTAACTGAATTATCAATGCAGCCTGAAGACTTTTAGGTGAATAGAAGGTAGATTTTCCAATTGGATTTGGAAATTTCTTCAAAGTATTGTCTGTATTAACCAGGGGCAAGTAGGAGGGAAAAGTGAAGAAGAAGGTTTTCCTACCGATATTCACACCATGCAGATTCTAACCATTTTTACTATATTTAACCATTTTTAAATGGTTGAGCATACTAATGCTCAAACATATAAACGTGACTTATTTCCACCTTTTTAAACTGTGTGATGGTTATACAGGGAAACCAAAATAGACTGCAGGAGTCTGCATGGCCAGGAAGAAATTGTGTGTCTCAGATCATTAAATAAAAATAATTACAACAGAGGCTAGAAGTTAAAATATTATTAAAATGTCTGTTAATGGGTAGTTAGAGTCTCCTCATGGTGGTGGCAAAATTGGAAGCTGGATTGTAACAAATCCATGTTACAGCATTAAACAATAACACGTTCTTCCCGGGAAAATGAAAATGACAGGTGTAGCCATTGATGCTTCAAGCATATACACTGCCCTCCAGACTCACAATCTGCTGCAGTCAGTAGAGTACACACTGTGGAGTCAGAATGACGCTGAGGGAAAGAAGGCCTATGAAATGGGGTGTAGGAACTTCATCTTATTGACTGAAGAAGTACACACTGCAATGTCTTACGAAGATAACATTTTAAAAATAGAATGGAAATGAACATCTCCCTGACTTACTTCTCTTCCTAATTTTCTTGAGCACAAAAAGAGGTTTATGAGCAATGGAAGCTGTATTTTATATAGCTTTTTAAATGGATGATGCCGTAGTATTTGACCTTAGGTAAATTTAAAAACAAAAAGTTCTTCAGCCGAGTGTCTCCGAGTTATATTTGAAACTGGATTCTTGCTGCATTTTTTTTATTTAAATGGTTTGCCTTTGCTGATCAGTGCTCATAGATTTCAGGATTATGCAAAGGATGCAAATAAAACTAGCATTAGTTGAATTCATATTTCTGCAATGCATTTATTATTACATTTTGTGGTTCTCTACAGATCATTACTTTGTGCTTGGTTTTGCTCATATTTCCAATTTTGTCTAATTCTCAGTCACAATTTTTACATTATAACCCACTGATAATTTTTTTTCATTTCAGTAACCATTATTTGAATCATAAAAAAAAACTGCATGACTGTATTCATAATGTACCACTCATGTGACAGTTTTTTAACTTTAATATTCTCTTCTGTAATGTGTCGGCTTAGCAGCCTATAAAAGAGACGTATTGTTTGTAATGTTTCTTACCCACAACAAATGATGTGATTCTGGGGTTTATGAAATGGCAGTAGTTTCCTAAATTTGTGATTTCTTCTGTGTTCTGTCGTCAAGAACAGTTGTACATCTGCTCAGCACAGACTTTTCGAGACTATGAACTTTAATTGAGGAAAAATAATGAGGGTTCAGGGACCACTGATATGGAGCCGGTTGCAAAGCAGGTGCCCTGCTGCAGATCAATGGGTTATTTACTCCTTTGTCAGGAACAGGAAACGGTTGGTTGTTTGTGGTGACTGCACGCATATTTTAAAGCCTGTGTACATATTCTCTCCTTCCTTGTCAACGTAGAATGTTTTAAATAGTGCTTAGTTTATGATTTAACATAACTATGTAGAATAAGCAAACAACACTTTTTCTGCCTTAATAATTAACCAGCTTGTTTGCAAAAGAACTTCTCAGAGTGATTTTAAGAACATGCAACATCCTCTGAGCTTCTAACTCTTACCTCTCCACTGGTCTGATTGCAGTCATAAATCCTCTTTATAATTGTCTAAATATTTTTCTGCCTCTTTATAGACATTTGAAAGCAGAAAACCTTTTTCTTTTTTAAATACACAGGGAAATCTAAAATATAAATTGTAGAGAGTGTTAGGATTCCATTAGGACACCCTGACCGTTTGTATAGGTTTTTCAAACCACTAGAGTAAAATTTAGTCATGATATAATTGGGAGGTTGAGAGGGGCAGGAAGGGAGGAGGAAGCTCAGAATCCTATTCTGAGTGCAGAAAGCAAGCATGTCGGGCTTGCAGTAGGCATCTGATTTCTGAGTGTGTGGGAACGATCTCCAACACACCTGAGCAGGACCAACCCAGAAGGCGAGGGTCACCCAAAGGGGGGCGTGCTTTGCTCTCAGTGCTCCTCATTAGCAAACCAAACAAAGGGCTGGAGGATGCCTGGAATTAACTGCAATTTCCACCATGACAAGTGACTTTTTGTGTTACATAATGATATGCTGGGAATTTAAATCGCAGGTTCTAGGGATCAGTGGTTTAAATTCTAATGATGGGTTTTGTGGCATGAAAGTCTGACTTTTAACACTTGGAGGCTGCAGACCACAGAACGCACACCGTGAACTTGGTGCACAGAGCCCCCGCTTGGGCGCTTCGCTGAGCCCTCAGTGCACACAGCCTCACCTCTCTCCCACGAATGTTGTCGTGGAACCCGTTCTTGGGAAAAGTCTTCATTTTTACCGTAATGTCTCTTAATTCCCTTTGGAATTGGGTTTACTACTGGAAACAACTGTCACCAGAGGGGGAAAAAATATTTGTTTAAGAGAAAGAAACTTGAATTTTGAAAACGCAAATGATTCAATCTGAGTCCATTAAATAATAAGTAACTTCAAAATACATGTAACCAAAGTTTGATACTTGGCAACCTGATTGATCTGCCTTTAAGTTGGAAAAGACTTTGGTAAAAAAATAAATGAATTTGTATTATCTTATTCGTTAACTATATATTAATTTCTACATGATGCAATAATATATCCTTGCATCTTTCCTACCTAAAACTGGTGACAAAAATATCATTACATGTGTAAATAAAAAATAATCCTTTAAATTCTATTCATACCAAATAATTGCTAGTAGGTAAATGTCTCATTCTTTAAGTGAGGATTGGATTTTGTATTGCTGTTTCAGTAAATGTTTATATTCAGTATGAGTGTTATAACATTGTCAGCATTTCTAGCATGTTATTATACATTTTAAGAATACTGTACTTATGTTTACATTTTTAATTCATGCTTAATATTATGCAACTATTCACTGCTTTATGTTTTTCTCTGTTACCATTTACAGCATAAATATAGTGATTACGGTAAAGTTGAATGTCCCCTCAGTAGGAATCAGGCTCAAATGAAACTGACTTTTTTTTTTTCCAGCAAGGTGGATGGAGTTGTTAGTGTTCCAAGTCCAATACAATTTCCTTTGAGTCCAAGAGCTATAATGGGAGTTGGGGAAGGTTACAATTATGAACTTTGAGAGAAGTGGTTGCTTCATTTCTGTTGATGAAAGGGCTTATATTAAAAGAGAAGTTGAAGTTATTTAATTTATGAGCAAATATTCAACTACAAATCTACATTCAAATGGCTTTGCATAGAATTTATTAGGTCTACTGCCTGGAAAGTAGGTAGCATCAGAGGTAGAATAGTTCATTCATGAATATATGCTTTATTTTAGACAGCAGGACTTACTGAGTTCAGGCTTTGAAGTGCTCTGTCATACCATGCAGATATGAGAAGTTTGAGATGCAGTGACACTGGTGGAAATTCTCTGAATAAAAGCTATCGGGGTAAAGTCTCTGTCTAGCACCCCTGATTTCCAGAAATGAATATTGTATCTGAATTTCCAGTTCTATGCCCTGCTTTTCTCAACTGAATCTAATTTCTCAAAAAGAAGTAAGAAATGTGAATTATAAGAGAAGAGTGGTAGTGACTTTTTATCTGTCCATGAAGGTCAAGTATGTACTATTTCCCCCCCTTTTAACACAGATGTGTCTGAGAGGTAGAAGAGAACAAAACCAGAACTTGATTTGTAAGCCCAAATATCACTGCTGCAAAATTGGCCCCGGTCGCCGAAGATTTAAGGAGCTACTGTTAGGAGCATTTTTGTGGTGGGCACACAGGTCTGCCATCATCATAGGCCTTCAGTGTGTCTGGTTTCCTGCGCTCGGTGACGGTCAAGGGAAATTTAACGCGTGTGTATCTCTCTGTGTGTGTTACTGTTATGTGCTATAATAATTATGGCAATAGTCTCAGAAGAGACAGGGAAGGAAAGCTACCTCCTTCAGATCTTTTCAGAAAGATATTTACTTCGGTGAAAATGTGGCAAGATGCTGAAACCTTTATTGCCTTGAAGATGCAACTTGATTTTTTTTAGGAAATAAAAATCCTATGAGAAAAGCATTTGAGACTTCATAATGATTTTATTGACACAGTAAAAAATTATTTTCCAACTGAAGTTTTAAGTCTATAATAAAACCTTTATGTCAAAAAATACCCTTACATGAGGAGATTAAAGCATGCTGCAAGCCTTTCAGAAATGCCATTTTCAGAATACCTTCTGATGATTATTGGTCTCTTTTTTTCTGTAAAGTTCTATAGAGAATATATTTTAATTAGCTTCCACTTGATACTGCTTTGCGCACACCGCGTAACTCTGACCCAATGTCTGATCATATAGAATACATTACAAAAGAACTGGTCACTTGAGTGCTTTAATATAGCTTTGTATTAATGTCAGACATCATTTAGACGAGGCATTAAAAGTGCTATTTTAATGACTGAAGTGTGTTGGGTAGAAGAGGCTTAATCTTTATAGGACGAGCAATTTCAATTAGCTCTAAAATGTTAATTTGTTCATATAACTATATACTCTAATGTATTTGGCTACAAAACATCTTATGAATAATACATGCTAGAATCTACTTGTCTTATGATGCAACTAATACTGCCTTTATAAACAAGGGTTGCTAATTTTATAACCTCCATGAATCAGTGGAAACAAAACAAAATAATTTTTAAAAACTTGATCATTTTTAATGTTGAAGGCTTTTTCTATACCTCTTCCCCCAAAGTAATTTATAAGGCCATAAATAAAATATACAATCTCCAGCTAGTGAAATATTGGATAGGTTTTGAACATGATATGGCTATCTGTCTTAAAATTTTAAGGGCGGTTTTGAATATTTGTTTACATGGTGAGTGTAAGATAATTCTCCCCGGAAACAACTTGCCTCACTGGGGAGAGAGTGCAAATATGAGAACAAAAGTAACTTCATGCCTTAATTCTACTATTGTGTTTCTGGGAACTAAACATGCTGCTATTCTGGCTTCCACTCTCCTTGAATATATCTCCCTATAGCCTTATCTTTCCATTGTGCAGGCTGCGTATTGCAACATGTTGGCATTGTTTTCATGACTATGCATGTGGCTGTACCTTAAGGTGAGTGAGAGTCACATAGGCAAAAATTCTGTAGCCCTTTTGAAAATATGCCCCTGCAGCCAAGCAAAAATCTGGGGTTTGTCCCTGCAGCCAAGCAAAAATCTGGGGTTGCTTCACAGACCTCCCAGGGTCTGCATGTGCATCACGAAACATAGGTGACTCTGAACGCCCAAATGCTGTATGCAAATGTGGAACTCTCATCTCCTGGCTTAGGTGGCTTTGAAGTCCCTGTTACACAACACCAGAGCAGTTGGATAAAATAGTGCAAAACTGGCCAGTCGAAGGCTCCATGCATCCTGACAGATGCCCCCAAACAGACTAACAAAGTAGAAATGATGGCCCTCATATAGGTAGGCCTCAAAAGCATCCATCATCTGTGACTGTCCTAGTGACCCTCACTGTCATCAGTGGCATTGGTCACATTTCACCTGATTAATTCTCGCATATATGAAAACCGGATTTATTTTAATAGAACTCCTGAGCCATGTGAGACCGGGGGGTGGGTGGGGGTGGGGAGTGGGCTGCTGAGTCTCTTAGCAAAGCCAAGCCACACAAATGCAGTTTTTCAACTAGGTAAAGGAGGCTTTTGTAGTAGATTTCATGCAGCAGTTGGCATTGGCAGTATTGCAAAAAGAGATGTATTCTGTTGTGCTCTGTTTGATCAAGTGCTAAACCCGTGTGATCAATAGAGAGACAGATGTCGGGTGCAGATGGCGGTGCCGTGATACCTGGGGCAGCACGGGCCTGCCAGAATGACAGAATGGGAACAGGGAAGAGCAGCAATGCAACAGAATGTGACAAATGAAATTAGGGTTTATACTAGTCGATAATTTACAGCTAATACAAAGTGACAGAATTTCTCAGTACCCCGTATATTTTACTTCCAGTAATGCTATAGCCAATACAGGCATATTTCATGCAACATAATAAAATGAAAGCTGTGGGGAAATATAGTCCAACCATTTTTTATGATGTTACAACTTTTAAAATTGATCCCTGAGAGAATACTAATAGCATGCAAGCCTAGTTAGAGTGATGTCTAAAGGCATTTTATCTCCAAATTTATGGCGGCCCATCACTTTCCCTCATTGCACATTAGACTAGACGCAGAAGTTGAAGACAGATAACTCTAGTGACCCCAATGCGGATGCTTTGCTCTAAAAGACATAGTATTGAATACTCTTTGAGTCTGTTTGTAAAATTATAACAACAATTATCAATTTCAACTTACTAAACATTTCAATTTTCTATATTAATGGAAATGTTTAAGCAGTCACCTGTGTAATTAAAAATGAAAATCTAAGCACATATTAAAATTTTCTCTTTCTTGTAATACAGGCCAAAAGCCATAGTTAATATATTTGACTCTGTAATTCAAAATACATTGATAAATACTTGGAAGTGACAGCTTTTGCGGTAATGGTTAGTGAATTTATTGATGTCCTTTAGTGACTTAGCCAAAGTGCACATATTCTTAAACACACACCTACATATATGCTGCAGTCTGGGATTGGTATGGGGTGAATAAGCAAAACTATGTGGTGGGCTTTTTTTCTGCTACTCTCTCCACCTTTGTTCTCCTCTTCCTTCTGGGCTTCTGGTGTCCTGAAGCTATGCTAGGTCTGCAAAACACAGCTTCAAAGAACTGTTTATTGGCCTGGGACCTCTCTCCCCACCCACTGCCTCCTTTATCCAAGTAGTCACTGAGCAATAGAATCTTAATAGCCCTTTCGGGGGCGGGGGGAGGTTAACAATATCCAAAGTGAAACTCTAAAGTGAGAATGCCTGCAATCAAGGATTGTCTGATGGAAGAAATATTGGAGAGTGTAGGAGTTTCCTAACACTTATACAGGTGCAGAAATGGACGGCAAGATGCATGAGTATCTGTGGCATTGACAAGTGCATATTAATAATAATAGGACACAATCCATGCTTTTAACCCTTTTTCCTAAGTGCCCTTTTGGTGGATAACAATGAAGATCCAAGACACATCTGCCAGTGGCAATAATCACCGGCATCTTCCATTGGCCCAGGTGGGAACAGTTAGGCTATAGCATCCGTTGTAAGGGTACAAGATCATGATGTTCAGTGCAGTTCCAAAAACATGAGGAGTCTCGTCTATCCAAGATAATACTTGGCAGCTGAACAATCACATATAGACACACACGTACACACACATATACATACACTCCGCACTCTATGTACTCATCCATATAACAGTGGTAGTTATTATATGTAATAGCTGGGCTAAATCTTACCCATTCCCCAGTTGTGTCAGAATTCAAGCTAATCTTATATATAGATGAACCTATGGTTCTAAAATTAGTATTTATAATTATTAAAAGTAATATAGCAATGATAGCATGGATATTTCAGCAAATGTGTTTTTGGGGTTTGCTAGTTGTTCATTCTATTTTAACAACAACAACCAAAAAAAAACATAACAACTTTATTTTTAAGAGCCTTCTTGTGAAATTTTAGTACACTAAGCAAAAACCTTAGCTAGCTTTATAATAAAGAAGACCAGTTGCAATGTGCGTTCCTTAGCTGTTTTAATCTGTGGAATGTAAGAGCTGCCCCAGAAGGCGTTTTGGACTCTGAAGACTCACAGAGAGAGTTTACCTTGGGTAGCTGGTCTGTTACAATATGAATGGGTCATTCATTTCGGAAGACATCCACAGCTGGACCCAGAATCATAGGAAACTCGTGCCTGAAAGTAAAGGCCTTCCTGCTCTGTGTTCATGGGCATCTTTTTATTTGGATCAAGACATTCCCTTCCAAAGATATTTTTAATTTGCCATTTGATAGTACCTAGTTAGAGACTAGAAAGTTTATAAGGTAATACTTAACTGGGTTCTTAGCTTTATGTAGCTCCATTTCGCCTGTAACGATGAGTAAGTTTAGGCTCCTAGAAAACCATTCCATTTTATTTGCAAGCTCTAAAAACTCCCCTGCAGTTGTCTCACAATGGCAGCGTTCACGGGCACGGCACCATCCCTCTGCCCCATCTGTCAGTTTCAGTTTTTGAATCAGTTGAAAGGAACCAAAGCACCAGCTTTTTAATTTTAAAGATGAAGAAAGTGAGGCCCAGAAAAATTGGATGGATTTCCCACATTCACAGTAGCACGTGCTATGTCAGAATCCAGTTCTCCTGACTTTGCCATCAGGGCCCAAGGTAAACAGAATACTGGCCGACCTGGGCTCTTTTACCAGGACAAGTCGCCTCTCCACAATATCAGCCTCACACATTCTCCATGAGTCAACTCAAATCCCACCTCTTTATCTCTTTTCCTAAGTCCCCGCAGCTCCTGTCCACATAATGATTTTTCTCCTCCCTAAGCTCTCGTGACAAGCAATGTCTGTATGACCAAGCAATCTTCAGAGCAATTCTGAGAAGCAGAAGCTCTTACCCCATTTTACAGAACAATGAACTGAGGTCCAGAGAGGATAAACGATTCCTCTAAGTTACATGGCTAAGAAATGAACAAATCATAACGGAACACACAACATGATTTGTCATCTTGACAGCCTTGTTAAGTGTACTGGTGTGGCATATTATCTCAGTTTCACCTGCCTCTGTTCCAGAGGTCTTTTAAAGACCATCCAAGTCTTCAAGGACATATTTCTATGGGTCTTGAGAACATCTGGCACGCAAGTTTCCCCTGGCATCTCTGTGTACAGGTCCGATGGGATCTAAAGCCTGCCTAGGCGTCCAGAGCCCTGGGACAGGAGAGGGGAGTGCCTCTGCCCCTTGTGTACGAGGACAGGCCGAGCATTCTGAGAGAACTGCCCATGTGTTCTTTCCCCCTCGGTGCTCCGCATTGCCTTGACCACAGTGTGTGTTCCATGGGTAAGTAGTTGACTAAACAATGATGAAAATTATCTCTTACGTGTGACATTATATTTTGTGCTGCCTAATCTGACCAGGTAATGCTGGCTTATAAATAACAAAGTCAGGAATAGAGTAAGTCAGTTAGACTTGCGCTCTGAAAGGTGGGGGGTGGGGTTTGTTTTTTAAATTGCTGCTATTTTGATAAGCACACAAACCATGCATTTAGCTGTAGAGGGGCTCAGGAGAATTCCATGATGTTCCAAGAATACAGGGCTGGGCATTTATACTTTTGTACTGCTAATGCCTCTTTGTACTCAAGATGACTTGACCCACCAGTTTGTGTAAAAATATCTATTTCTTGAACTTCCTTCTAAAAATTTGTGTATTACTTCCCTTCTAAATGGTATATTTTTAACTCAAAAAAGTATAGGGCAATGGAAAGCAAGATACTTTGCAGATTTTAACAGTATGAATATTGTGTAAAGAGCTACAGGGAGTTTCATTTTAAAAAAAAAGCAAAACAGTGATACAGAAAAGATAAATGTTATTATTTGATCCCTAGCAATAGAGTGGAAACTTAATTCAGCAGTATAAAGACTGAAGCAAATAAATGCAATGAAATTGATGGGCATAATATAGAAAAAGCTTTTCAGAAATTCTCTGAATGAAAAACATAAGTAGTGGATTCTTTGAGTGCTGCTCCTTCCTGCAAAACATGTGTATTATATATGTTAATGCCTGGCCCTCTGAAAGTCCCTCTGACAATCAGTTACACAGCCACACATGATCATGACCTACTCAGGAATATGTGTCTGATAAGATTAGTTCCAAGATGGTGCAAGGTCTTAGAATGAAATCTTCAACTTTCCCTGCTTTGGTGAAATTTTTAGTACTCTGAGTGACCGACAGCACACGGATTTTTTTTTTTTTTGCAAGTTTTTGGTAACACAGAGTCCAGAGAATTAACACACACCCTCTTCTCCAATAAAGACAGCCACCAAGGGTCCCGATTACAAGAGGGGCCATAGCTCACTCCAGTATCTCTCCTCTCAACCCTTCGTATTGGTGTCACCTATATCATGTTAAACTGGCATAGCTCCTTGTGCGTGGGCTCAGTGCCAGCGGAGCAGATGGCTCCGAGCTGGCCGTGCCAAAGGGCCGATATGTGCATCAAGTCTGACTGTTAGAAATGGAGTTTCCATCCAGGACTGTAGTTCATATAAATATTTTTGCACATTTATAGTTTTTATTTTTAAAATTAATGCTCCAAACTGTGTTACACAGACACACACACACACACACACACACACACACACACACTTGCTTTAGAGTTTTTAAATTAAATTCTTGACCAGATTTTGAATATAAATAAATCCAGACTCAGTGGTACAATGGTAAAGATTATAAGACATGATATAATCTTTAACCTTAGGTCACCATTTCCAATCTAGTTACATTGTTACAATTTAGATATTCATTAGTATGAATAGTATTTGTCATATGCATTTATTGAACCAGATTTATAAAAATGCCTCTTCAAATTTCTCTAGGTAATTGTGAATTATATGTAATAAATATGCACATTTATAGAAAATATATACTAAGGAAAATTAAAAATACTGTGTCAATCACAGTGACTCTATCCTTTTTCATAACTTTACTTATTCTATCCAGCCTTTAAAAACAATCTGTGCTCTAAGAGGTAAAAAAAAAAATCTGAGTAATTTAGGATGGTGGAGTTAGAAATACATGTAAATCCTGAGTTTGGGGATTTTTTAGCCAATACCTGCTTATTGGATTCCCAGCATACAGAATATTAGCAAGTGCATATTTCCAAAAATGCAGCAGACAGTAGAGGTCTGAGAGCTAAACAGGGCCACTCTTTTCCAGGAGTAACAGTCTGAAATCAACAATACAAATCACTCCCCAAAAGGCAACCAGCGCCAACAACAGAGTAGCAAACAAAATGTGCTTTCTAGGGCCAAAGCCTTCTAGGACAATACCTCGAGCAGGTGATGTTTCACAATCTGCCCTGGTTGAAGCTTCCAGGGACTATCCTTGGCCATTCCAAGTGAAATAATTATGAGAAGAAAACAGAAAAAACACTTTGGAAGCACCTCTGTGCTATGCCCGTCATAGAAAGTGACCTTATTACAGAACAGTCATGACAATCATCTAAGAGTAGACAGGAAAATCCCACTTTCCAGATGAGAAAATTTCATCTCAAAAGACTTAAGTACATTGCCCAAAGTCACAGAGATGCCAAATACTCAGGGCTGAGTTTCTTGCCCAGAGTTTTCTGATCTTAAAAGTGCCAGCTCTTTGCACTACATCATGATGATCATTTGTGGTAAGCTAGCAAAGGAAAACCAACAAGCAGGCTTGGTGATTTGCTGAGTGTTCAGGATTGGGCTTCATATGTACACAAAGGGGGTTGCAACCATCATGGTCCTAGGAGCAAGTTTGGCCAACCTGCCCAGCTGCCTGCCCATGAGCATTGCAGAGAAGTTTCCATTAATGCAGAAACTGAACAAGAACTGACTAGTAAGCTAATTACTTTCAGGATTGGGAAATGGGAGGATGCAACTACTTGAGTAGGATATTATATTGATCGTATTTTCATCCTGTGGTCTTATTTGGAGTCATTTTAAGATTCCTGACCAGTGTGGCTCAGTTGGTTGGGTGTCATCCCACAAAGTGAGAGGTTGCCAGTTTGCTTCCCAGGTGGGGCACGTGCCTGGGTTGCAGGTTCAGCTCTTTGGTTGGGGCATGTAGGAGAGGCAACCAATTGACGTTTCTCTCCCTGTCTTTCTCCCTCCCTTCCCCTCTCTCCAAAAATCAGTAAATGAATGAAATCTTCATTTAAAAAGATGAATGGTGGGTATCTAGGACTTGCTTTGATCTTACAGAACTGTGAGCATGAGATGCTAGTAATAAACAGAAGTACATTTCATTGCCTTCTGCTACATGAACCAAACTTCAAAGTTTCAGGGTTTAGGTGATAAAGCCAAGTGACATTTAACATTATTTATATTGAGGAAAGTAAAGGTTTTGTAAAAAATATTTTAAAACTTAAGAAATACAGTGTATGTGTATACACACACACACACACACACACACACACACACAGTGGGGCAGAAGGAGGTTTACAGTTGTGAGTACATGAAACAGAGTGTATTCTTGCCGTACTATTTATTAATTATTGTAGTATTTTTATGTGAACAACTGTAAACTTACTTTTGCCCCACCCTATATATTCATTAGAAAATAACCAAAATCAAATTACAACAAAAATTAATTTTAAAAAACAATGTTCTGCAAAATCCATTCAGGATTTTCACAGATAATTTTCTTCTATTATAATTAGAAGGTTAATAGATATTCCTATTTTATTATCATTAATTATTACTTTTATTACTTTTTTCAATGGTTCACTGAACCAATAGTGTTTTAAAGACTGTTTTCTTTGGGAAAAATTTTTCATGGCTTTCCACGATGCCAAGAATGTGGTTGTAATGAGTTCGACTGTGCTTGAGAACATGAAAGGGAGTAACTATTTCACTCCTGGACCTTTGACTCTATTATATTTCCCTTGCAAAATGAAATATGTTTTTTATGATTTTTTTTGCTTCCATGGTACATTGCAATCCTTGATGCAATTTCAGGGCAATTTTATACAATTTTGTAAATGACTTTAAGTGATGTAATGCACTGAAATACACTGAAATATACATGAAGGTGTTTTAATTTCTGTCATTTCCATTTAGAAGAAAAAACCCTCAGTATTCAATAGGCATTTTAAGAGAATTCAAATTCAGAACCTCTAGTGTGCAGACAAGTTTGATTTACCTGTCTCCACCTCTGTTCCCTTGTGTCAGGCAAACACAGACTCTAGTTTTCAGAATTCATAAAAACCTTTGATCTTAAACAGTCAGGACTAAGCTCTCTGTTTCATTTAAGAGTAAAATTCATATTGAGTTCAGGAATAAGTAAGTGGTCAGTGTACAGCATATCACTTATTTCTCTATGGAACACAGGTCATGTAAGAGTTATAGGCTTTTATCGTGTTTTAGCATAAACCATCTCTCAAGGTCCCCGAACCACTAAGTACAGACTGTATTATAAAAATCACAATACCTATTATTTTTTGGCTGTGTATTTCTCATTACTCTTGTGGTGAACGTGCAGAGCCTTTCTGTTTACCAAAATAGCACTAATGCTAAGTTTAATCTAGCACATAAAACAGGTTGTTTAGAATTTATATGTCTTTTCATATTTTTTCAGATCATTCACGCCACTGTCAATTTCCTCCTAATAAAGCTAATCTCCAGTTCTGCATTTAGCCACAGTATGCCAGTACAATTTACATTTTGATTCACCGTAAAATTTTAACTTTTCATATTATTGCGTTCTCGAGTTCCAGTTGCTTTATTTAATAGATTGTCCTTTGATCTCAGGGAGACAATTGCATTTTACTTCTCTAATGAAGCTTGTATTATTATAGCCAAGAGAATGTTGCACCAAATGGTAGAGGAAATCCCACAGGGAAGCATGCCTTTCTCTATGGAGGTTGGTAAAAAGCAGCATAATTCATTTTTGAGGACTATCAGGCAGTTGGTCCCCAAATCCCTATTTCATGCCATCATTTTATTTTGTATTTTATCATTCCAATGTATTTTGTACTGGTAACATATCTTCAAGGTTCTCTGAGTTTTCATAACAACTACCCAGTTAAATAAGTTAAAGCGTCCTTTCTTCCACAGACACAATTCATCACAGGAGCAAAAGGCCTGCAGTGTGGCCCCTTGTTTCTGGGGGTTTTGTCAAATAGTTTTGTCTTCTTTCCTCTTTAATACGTTGTCAATGGCATTTCTGGACATTCATTTTCAAGGAGCCTCATGGAATGTACTCAACAATGATTAAAAAGGCAGTAAAATCTCAGTGGCCAGGCTTAAAATTGTCTTCTATTGTGTGTGTTGTATTTATCTTTAAGGCATTTATCTGCATAGTTTTGTCTCTTTTGAGTAAAAGAAGGGATTAAAGGTAAAGTGTAGACCGTGGAAGGGGAAAGAAGTCTAATCCATAGATAGAAACTCGGAAGAGTAGATTCGTGCTCATGACATCACTGATTGAAGAACAGCCCTGTCTGTTGTTAATTACTAACGTCAGAACTCAGAGTTTTATAACCTCTCACTCAGCTGTGTTTCGTCCTAAAATTTTACTTGGGCACACAGCTGAATGTCGTCTGGTGAGGCCAGCTTGGTTCCTCCCAGTCAAAAGCGGCAGCCAGGCTGATGCTTCTCCTCTAGGATGTCGGGATAAATAGCTGGAGTTCCCTCCTGTAGGCGGTGGAGAGCCATTCAAAGATTGTAACGGAGGGTGGGAACAGGATGGGGCTTGTGTTTCAGCCTTGCCTTCTTGCCAAGGTCTGGAAGACTGATTGGAAAAGTTCAAGACGGGAGATAAGGAGATTAACTGTCAGGAGATAGATTTGTTGGGGTGTGCACTGAGTAAGCATCACGGGAGGAAGAAAAGGGGAGGGGGGTGTGACAGATACTTTGGAGGCACAATTGGTGGGACTTAGTGATTGATTAACTATGAAGAGTGAGGACAATGAGGAATCTATTATGAGTCCAGGATTTTGAGAAAATAATCAGACTCATTCCGGAAAATCCATTTCTCAGGCCCGTATGTCTGATCAGAACACACAACACTAGGCCTTTATGGATTAGCAATATTGTCAGCCATCTTCTCAGACCAAACTCCTGGTTCATTGTTAACTGTGTTGCTGAAATCAGCCATTGTGCCAAGAGCTCAGATATCTACCTAAAGAAGCTTAGATATACTGCATTTTCCTGCTGGGGCGAAATGAGGTGATCAATAGTAAAAATACTAATAAAAATAAGTCATATTAGAGAAGCCTGTTCTGCTACAAATGAAACTTGGCCTTGAGTTGTCACAACAGGGACTTGAGTAACCAGACACGGATACAGTAATCAGGAGCATAACACACACCTGTGGTCGTACAGCAGCGAGGCTGGGAGGGGGCAGCCTGGAACACAAGCAGGTGTAAAGATGTCAGACCACGTGCAATGCAATCCTGTGTTTACAGCACAATTGTATTTGATGTACTGTCCTGCATAGTGACTTTAAAATTGTTATATGAGCACCATAGCCAGCAATGCATGCAAAATATTTATTCATTGTTGTAAACTACAAAAATACTGCTTTTATGCAAAGAGAATGCTATTGTAGAATTTTAAAAGGCACAGAAATAAAAGGCTCGGGACTGGAGCAATTTAAACAAACTCACTAGAATATAGTAGATGATTAAAATACAATCTATAATTACATTACAGTGGTATCAGGTAAGGATAAAAGCCTATAAATACACTGGGGTCAGGGTAAGCATAAAAAAATGAAAGAGTTATTTGAATAATCTGAGATCAAGTTGCAGTAATTAAAAACGAATGTATTATTCAAATGAAGGAATTAGATTACAACACTCCTCGTATGAAAATATTGTGACAGACTGAAATAAGTTGGAAATGATTTTGATTAAAAAATGGGAAAAGGAATGTAATAGCTTTCACTGGGGAAAAGTAGACAATCAGGGAATATCAAAAAAAATTTGGCCGCCAGATGAGAGACTCAGAGAGGCTAGCTGTTCAAATGCTGTTTTGATATCTTAAACTTGCAACAGTTAGCCTTCTGTTGCTGTTTTATTAAATGATTTAATTTCCCCAATCATTTAAAGGTTCCATTTCCTGTCCAAAATTTTTCCAAAATCCCCTTCTCTTTGTATAAAAGCAGTATTTTTGTAGTTTACAACAATGGATGAATTATTTTGCATGCATTGCTGGCTACAGTTCTCATTTAATAATTTCACAGTCACTCTGCGGGACAAAATGTGAAATCACATCATGCTTTGTAAACAGAGGAAGTCTCTCTCTCTCTCTCTCTCTCTCTCTCTCTCTCTCTCTCTCTGTATACACACACACACACAGATATGTGTATATGTGATATATAATTAATTTATGTGTGTATATATAATTTTATATTTATATAATGTTTTCCTGCAAAGTGTACACAGCACTGGGGGGAAGGGTATTATTTATTACTTTAGCATTGCTTATAGTTAGAGGATGAAAAATTTTATTTACTTTATAGCAAGTATCTCTTGTTACATATGCAACTGCATATATCATTAAAAAATTTTTTTTTACACTCTGAGGACATTTGCTCATTGCTTTTTAGAGAGAGCGGAAGGGAGAGAGGGAAACATCAATGCGAGAGAGAAACATCGATTGGTTGCCTCCCATAGGCACCCGTACCAGGGATTTTATGTACCCAGACCAGGGATCAAACCCACAATGTAGGTATATGCCCTGACCTGGAATTGAACCTGCAACCTTTTGGTTATGGGGATGATGCTCCAACCAACTAAGCCATACCAGCCAGCGTATGCATATCATTTTTGAGGGAAAATTTATCTTAATGAGGGCACACACACATCCTTCTGTTTAAGGGTGACATTCATTTGCACGTATACAAAGATTTATACATTCATCTTCCATTATCATATGTAGAAACATCACTGTTAAATCTATGTGTACTTTCCAAAAGGTAAAATGACCTCCTGGATGTAACAACATTAATACGACCAAGTCCTGGGAAAGTAGAAACATCTATTAAAGCAGAATAAATTTTTTAAATTACTTATATAAGGAAATGTTTCTCAGAAGGGGGCATAATATTTTCCTTAGATACTTTTGTGACCACATGGAGGAATTTGGCTACTAAACCCAGAAAACATATTTTGATAATATATTTTAAATAACCCACCCCCTTAATTTAATACAAGTAACTGATTTTCAAAACCTGCCAAAACAATAGCATGCTATGAACACCTACTAATCCCTCTGTACCTCATTAACGGATGGACGGGACCTGTCAGTTAGTTCTCCACTGTTTTAAACCTGAATACGTATAAATACTTCCAGAATCATGGAAGCAGTTGTTTGTGAATTCGCTAGGACTGCCTCGCTCCCATCCTTACAATATCAGTCGTCACCTGCAACAGGCAGAGTCTGACAGGGGGATGTCACATCCACGCTGCACATTTGAGTTCCACCCCCACCGCCATGTCGCCCCCCCAAAGCGGGAAGAGTCCTCTGTCAAAGTTGACAGTTATGAGAGTATCCCTGTGTCTGTTAAACTGATGATTTGACTGTGTTCTCTTTAACTAGTAGAGAGGCTACATTCATTAGCAATGAGCTTTGGAGTGAGCCAACTTGGATTCCTGTCCCATATTTAGAATCTCTCTAAATGTGGCCAATTAATTTCTTTATGTGCTTATTTCAATGGATATAATAACAACACCAATGTCAAGAAGTTGTTTGGAGAAAAAAATGGGATATCATAGTAAGGGTTTAACAACTAGTAACAGTTACTGCATTAAGCCATGAACTACATAGCAATCCCACAGCAGGCCTACACTGGGGGATGGTTTACTCCCACATGAAAAACTGTATATATGTATACACACACATATATGTATGTATGTATACACACATATACGTACATATATACACACACATACACATAACGGTCTGTCCAGAAAGTATCCCAACATGTAATACAAAAAAATAGAGACATTTATTGAACAAGATACAAGACACAAGAGACATTGTACATAGGACAATGACGCCTTGGTCCCCTTCAAAGTAGGCACCTTGGGACCTCACACAGTTCTCCCAGTCACTATCAGCTGCCCCATCATATTTTCCTGAATCTCATGGGTGGTCTGAAATCTCTTTTTTTTCAAAGGTGATTTTGGCTTTGGGAAAAGCCAGAAGTCGCAGGCTGCCAAATCTGGGCTGTAGGGGGCTGGGTCACCTGAGTGATTTGATGACTCACCAGCACATTCTATATGAGACGTGATGGATGACTGACTGGGCACATTGTCCTGATGAAGCTTCCAATTTCCAGTTGCCCATAGCCATGGCCTTCTGAATCATCCGAATAGTTTCTGTGGAGGAATGTTCAAGTTTAACACAAAATTTGATGCAGATCAGTTGCTCTACTTGCTCAGTCATTTTGAATGTGACAGCCACACAGTACACATGCTCACTCAACAGCATCTCTACCACCCTCCTGACTAGTATAGCGAAGTTGTCATTGTTCCCACATGCACATTCCAGTCCACTCTCCTTGGCTGCCAGGTTACATCAGTATTGTGCAAACTGTTCTCTTTATATTAACAATGGTTGGACATTTTTCCAGACAGTCCTCACATATAAACATATGTATAGATGGACACACACACACATATAACTGTGTGACCTTTGGCACACCATCTAACTCCTTGGAACTCAATTTTTTGCATCTCTCACAGAAGGTTCAGAGCCCCATGGTTCCTTCCAGCCATAAATAGTTACAATCTTATCAGTGACATTCCATGGAATAAGATACATATATGCCTTGAGATGCCTTATTCCAATATCTTTATTTGGAAAGAGGAGGGACAAAACACTTAGATTTCTTTCTCCAAGGATAGTTTGGCATCTGTTGGGATTTTCAAGCTTTGGGTAGATTTTTATATTGTTTTACTTTATATGTTTTGAAAAGCAGATTCAACCACAAAGGAAACATGGTCATTTATGAAGCATATTTTGTTACAATAAAGTAGACCACTTGCTTTCCCGCTGAGCTAGGCTTGGCTACTCAAGCTACTGAAGCTGAAGATCAGGATCTACCTTGAGTTTATTTCAGACACCGGTTCCTCTGCTTCATCCTCTGACCCCCAGGTCCCTTCTTGGCTTCGGCGGCCCCTTCCGGGCCCAAGTGTGACTTCCTACCGTGGGCTACTTCAAAGATTCAATAAGTGTTCTTTTCTGGAGTCAGAAGTCTGTCTTTTCCTTCTCTCCTTGCCTTCCCTCCCCTCTTCTTTTTCTTTGGGGAGGTCAGAGGAAGGGGATCCATGTTTCTGACTTTATTATCACTTTTCTTGTGCCAGAGCTTTGCTGGTGCTCAGAGACTAAGATCCTAAATTGAGCCTTGATCTCGAACTTTTATTTTGGTGCTGTATCTCCTTTGCCTGACTTTCCTCTTATCACAGCTTATAAAACATTACCACAAGTTGTCCTTAGCCTGACCCTACCTCTGTTGAAATCTTTTTCAAGCCTTAATTATATCCTGTCTTGACTTTTCCAGTGCCTTCTTCAGCAATCTTCCACTCCCTAAAACTTTGGCTCTACTGCATACTTCAACTAGATCATTCTGGTAGACCCTTTGTGTACAAGGAAAAAAAAAAGGCATAACCTCAACAATTTATCTCTCCTTTTTATTCCATTTTACTAGAGATGTAAAGCAAGGTAACTTAATCTATGGTTCCTTTCTTACCTCTATTAAGAAAACTTGGAGGGCGGGAAATGGGTTGATTCCCTTATTTTCTTCAAAATTCTACCTTTATTTTGTTTCCCTTTTGTATTTTAAATTTTATTAGGCCATACATAGAATAGATATCAGATTTGTATTTTAACTGTCTTTGATCTGGTTAAGTTGGACCTGAAAGGGTAGTTCAGGAAAATATTGGAAAGAATGACAGCAGGAATTTGCAGAATTCCCACAGATCCCCCCCAGCCACCCCCTAGGGGCCGATAGCAGTGCTTCCTTCACAGGAGCCTGCAAGCAGTTTTCCTTGTAACAGGAGCTGACTGCTCAGGGCAGGGCTCTGCAGGACAGCCAGAGAGATGGACCATGCAGATGGGGCACTGTCACACAACTCAGCTTATAAAAAAAAAGCAAAAAGAAAGTATCAATCTCAAGGGAAGTAGATGAACACAAAATTACAGCTCTGATTTTTCTATTGAAAAATATTTTCCAACTCCTGTTAAAATGGCAGCTCATGTCCAAGGATCTCTCTAGTGTGAGTAAAGTGAGATCACATAGTAAGTGTTGATAAAATGTTACGTAATTAACTGTAGTGTCACCTATGCTATTCATTCATAACTAAACCATAGAGGATCCTTTGTGACCTGTGTAAGTTAAGTCTTCCACTCTCCTGAATAACATCTAATGATCTGGACTCTTCTAAAACATTAAACCCCATTTAGAAATAGAAGACTAAAATGCCACAGTAAAAAACATTCTAGCCATCTGTTCACCAAAAAAAAAAAAAAACAAGGAGCAAACAAAAACCCCACCCAGATGGTGAGAAAGGTGTGACTAGAGTACATGTGTAGGTGGCTGTGGTGAATTTAAGGGAATTGCCCAGCTCAGGACATCAAAAAGCAGCACCAATCCCTATGTCTTTCCTCCATCCTAGGAACCCATTCCCCCCACCCGTCACTCTTCTACTTCCCACTTTGTTTACTCCATGCCTCCTTATGATGCAAATCCTCCAGGGAAGTGTATTTTTGACTGGAGCAGTGGTAAATGGAGAGAAGTATGTTGATGCAACAATCGTGACTTCATCTCAGTCCATTTTGCTGATGAACTTCTTGATGGACTGCACTGTTGAGCACCGTGTGCTCTGTCTCTCCTCCCTGCACCAAACTGTCCCGTTTCCGGGGCCTGACGACTGAGGCTGTCCTTGAGGAGCACCTCCATGAGGAAGACCCCCACTCTCTGACTGCTCCTCCTTGCTCTCTTTTTCTTTTCGTTCAGACTCGTACCTACAGGTGAAGGATGAAATGTGATATAAAGCATGAGTATATTTTTTACCAAATTCTATCACAAAAGAGTCCAACTTCTTGTTCTTTTTTTTTCTCCAAGGAAGTAATGAAAGTACATTTTTTTCATAGCTAAGTGACACCAGTCTGAGGATTTTGCACCCATTTTGTGATAAAGACAACATATTTTAATGCTGATCTTACTGAAAACAATTGGAAAGCTCTTGACTACAGCATTGACCCTTTTGTGCAAATTAATGCACAGTAAAATTTATCATTCCAAACTGCACAATAAAATGGAACAGAAGGCCGTGGAAGTCTTAGAAAAAAATCATTTGGCTCTGGTTTTATCATCACATGAGCAAAAATTTGAGATTTTGCAGTTTATTCCCCTAAGATCACCCACTCATCTGCAACAGCCTTGGCAGGAGTCCACCCTCCCTTCCACACTGCCCTTCCTAACTCAACTGTCAAGGGCCGACCTTGGAAGATGGATTTTCAAAGCACTGGGCAGAGCCACCGCTCGCTTTCGGTTTGTGGAGCTACAATGACTAGGAGCCCTGTGTCTTCCTTTGAAATTATACCATGTGCGTTGATGTTGACTGAGCAGTCGTTTAATTGCTCTTGTTCTGTAAATGCTCAGTGTTCTTAAGTGGTATTAAGATTACATAGTGGCTCTAGTGTACATATTCTGAAAGTACCTCTCTTAAGGAGGTCCTGCAAATCAAGGTGGAATATAGCATGATGCTTATTTAGCAGTCCTACTGAATTTTCTAGACTCACTTTCCACTCACTTTAGTGGGCCTAGAAATTCACCAATTGGAAGCTTTATATTTGAGACTCACTGTTAAGCAACTGTGCACCTGGGACTCTGATCCAGGACTTGCACTGAAGAACGACAGGTGTTGAGAATATGGAGTGACTTGGGGTTCCTTTGCCACATGCGAAGCCCTGTTGAAATCAAGTGGGGAAAGGGCTCGCTCGGTTAATGACAGCATGCTATGAAGATGTGGGAGCAGGTGTGTGTAGAGGGATTTATAGAGACGCTCAGATAAAATTCCATACATTCTTTAATTGTCATTAGAGGGAACGAAATACTGCTAGCTATCGACACCTAATGGTGGTCGGGAAATAACAAAGTTTTAAAGTTCAGAGCAGAGTTTCTTCTAACCGGCGGAGCAGAAGGCACGTGGGCAGTATGTCGAAGAACAACAAGGGACCATCACTTCAGACAGACTTTCCACAGTGTCACTCAGTTTTATCATTCAAAGCTGGTTTTTTCTTCTTCCTTGGTACAAATGCATAATTGCCTATAACAGGTGTCCCAGCCTCTGGGTGGAGGATTTGGCCTAGGTCTGGGCCTGTGAGGAACTGGCAGAATAACAGGGGATGAGCTTGCAGGTGATGCTCTTAAATCACCTGGAAAGCATTCCCTGCCACCCTGTCCCTGGAAGAACTGTCTTCCAGGAAGCTGGCTCCTGGTGCCCAAAAGCTTGGGGACCACTGCCCTATAACCTTTAGAGTCAATACGTGTGACTCAGTAATCACAAAGTATCTACTCAAAGAGTTTTATTATAAGGCAACTTTAAAACATCCATAGTCCCTATTATAAACCCATTCACAGATAAGACTTTGCACTCTTCATTTAAGAAAGTAAAGTGCTTTTAAAAAAATCAGCCAAGTGGCAATGGTATTTGAAGCTGAAAATTCATTGGGTGATTCTCCGTTATCCTTCAGGAACCCGGGCTCCGGTTTCTCCCTGGTTCCGGAGGGGCAGGAGGGGAGGGCAAGGCCACATCTGCACGCTTTATCTTCCCCCGGGCGCGAGAGTGGAATGCAGTGCCATTTAGATGAGCATCGGAGGATTGTCTAGAAATTACCACAAAGTTGCTTAGTCAATTAACAGAAATCTTTGGGGATTGTAAAGCTTGGTGTAGCAACTTCACATTTAGGATAAAATAGAATTAAATAAATAAAGCCCGTATTTTCCTTTCTCCTGTGTCTGGGACCAGTGAAGTCACCGAGCGCCATCTGCTGGTCATTAGTTCTTCAAAACTTTCTTTGCTTACGGAAGTCAGTTGAAATCAAGACTAGGTACATATACATCAGTATGTAGAGAGAGATTTGTGAAGAAAATCGAAGAGTATTGATATACTATAAATATACTTCATTATAAGTGTGTTATTATGATCCATTATATAATAATTTTGAAATTTGCCTTAGGATATAGATTTGGCAACATTTCAAATAAGAAATGAGCTGTTTCCATATTTTAAATTAGACCAGCATGAAAGTTTTAGAAATAGAGAGGTAATAACTCCTAAAGTTTTCTAAGTTCGCTTAAATCATGACATGAAAATATCTACCGTGTGCAACAATGTTTTTTAAAAACGAAAAATAAATAAAACACCTCACCACCATATCAATGTGTATATTCAGAAGCATTTAATGAACATGAAAATTTAAATCTTAGTCATCTTTAATCATTAAACTATAATTTAAAGTACGTTCTAATTTTTATTAATTTTGTAAGACATTATAAATCAACATGCTTAAATATACTCACTCTTACTCCATGTCTTATTTGTTAATTAAAAAAAAAAACACTCTGTGACGGAAAAAATATCACTGTCTTGATAAAGGTTTCGAAGATAGGATGAGAAGGAAATACAGTATTTCTAGAAAGAATTTAACAACGCCAATTAGTGTCCGAATGTTTTTTGCACTATTTCAAATCTATGTCAAATTTTTGTTCTAATATTTGGTATCTCTGAAATTCACGAAATATAATAACGCCACCTGCTCTTTTTGTCTGCATTTCCCATGCAGAAGGTTAGACTCATTGCTCCTCATCAGCTTTCTCCTTGAGACCAGGCACAGTAAGAACAGATGTGTGAGTGCCCGCTCCTCCCATTCCTAGGAAAGGCACTCACTAGTTCTGTTGTAGCGGACAGTACATGGTAAAGAAAAACAATTACTTATGAGAAAACACTTCAAAAACCACAGTAAAAACATAAGCATTAATTTAAATTATGTTATACTAAGAACACTTGACAAGAATTGTAATTCCAGAATTTGAACCATAGTGTCAGGAGTTGGCCGTTGTTCACAGTAATGTGTAGTCAACTGCTAGCCTCCTTAGCTAGAATCTTAAGGAAGGATAACATGTTCTCTTGAAAAAGGAACAACTTGAAAAAAGAAACATCCTCTGGGTAGTAAAGGAATATGAAGAAAGTATTTTATATATATAATATATAGTTATAAAATATCAACATGAAGACAGTCTGTGTGTTTAATATGGCTCAGTATTTTTAATAAATAGTATATTTTTGTGAAGAGAAAATTAGAGTAAATATACTTAAAAATGAATAAACTTTGAGAAATCGTGGAATGATGTTGGCTATTCCTCCTTTTCCTAGTGTCTCCCTTCTGTAGGTAGATCTGGTCAGCATCTAAAGGGCAGGATTTCTTCTAAGAACAGGAAATTTGAACCCACTGTTGTTGAGGCCCACCTGGTGGGAGGAGACTTGGAGTGGGGCACCTCCACGTGCTCCGGGGCACTAGGATGTGGAAGCCCTCCTTCTGCGGTAGCAGACAGAGGGTGACAAACACAGGTCCCTGCCAGGACTTGGCACACCACCTTGTGCACCTACGTGGCCCTGCAGGGACCTGCCAGCCCTTTAACACACCTGCATGGGAGTCTACACTTTTTAACAGACTCCCTGGAGAAATTTAATGAGCTTCTTCGAATTAAAAGGCTGGGGGGAGCAAAACAAAGAAGTGCAATGGAAACGGGCAAGCTGCAAAAGGGACAGAGAGGTTCATTTCCAGCCTGATGCTTGAGGGGCTGTCATCAAGATACTGCCGTGGATATTGCACAGAGCAGTGGAAGGAGGAAAGAAAGAAATTAAAAACAGCCTCCTGTGATGAACTTGTATAATTTATTCCTCTGCAGAGCAGTAGGCACAATGTTTCATTTTCGTTCCCCTCCACCTAATTTCTGAACATTCCCAGGCTAGGCAAGAATGAAAATTAAGCACACCCAACAAACGAGTCATAATGAACGTGCGGAATGCACTCAGATTATTCATAAGCTTCCAAGTTGTGTGTTTTGGTGGAGATTTCCTCCCTTCTGCTCCTGATTGCTGATGAAGAATGGTGTTTTAACAGGCAGATGGTAAAGACAATTACAGTGAGGGGCTCAGCTGGGAGTTACATCAGTTTATTGCAAATTATTAGTTGATAAATGCTTTTGTTTACAAGCAGAGTCTTAAGCAGCTTTGTAATCAGTTTATCATCTTCAGGGGGAGTTTTGACAGATCGCTTTTGGGGTGTCGTGTCACCTCTTAGCCAGTCATTTAAAATCAAGATGGCCACAGTCAGAGGGGCTACCTCACAGCACCATTGGGAGCCCCTGCAGGACACAGCACACCTCAGAGCAGAGCACGAACCCCAGGAACGCTGAACAGACTCCATTGCATCTCTGCCTAACCCTAGGGTGGGTAGGATGCCTGAGTTGCTTTGCTCCCTGTTAGTTTAAGTTCTTCCAGGCAGTTCTGAACATCTTATTCATAGAGCCAAACCTTCTGCGCCTCCCCCTCAGCAGAAATCTGGAACTGACCACAACAGCTCTGTTTACTTTTCTGAAAAAGGTGCAGTGTGCTTCCTAAAGGGAAGAGGGCATTATCTCCTCAGGAGACACTTTCTTAAAGGAAAAAAATCCGGTTCTGTGGAGAGAATGCACGCCAGGAGCCAAAAGGCCTAATGGGGACCCATTACAGGTTTGAGCGGGGAATGCTTTCCGTGCTAGGAGGGGAGTTCAGGAAATACCCTGGTGTAGCCAGGCTGGCTTTGAAGTCCTGCTCAGTAACATGGGATGATAGTGCTTCCTATTTGCCACACAGGTAGTTCCTTTAGAGTAACGAGGGTGTTCGTGTTTCTTTGTTTCTGAGTTCTGCTCAGACCAATATTACCTGTTGAATGTGTGCTAAGTAATAAAGTGTGTGATGTTTGAAATGACAGGTAGTTTATAGATGATGTTGTGAAGCTCATTTCCAAAATGCTTGCTGAAAGACAGGGCCGTAATTTAGCACTTTTTTACCTTATAGCATTACCAACATTTGCTAGTGTTTTGCATTGCCATAAAGACATAGTTTATAAACCTGAGGGTGCAAAGATGTCTCCCTGAAAGGATTCACGTGATCTTGAGGCTATAAACAATTTACGTTATTCACTTTTACATTTCACTCTAATAAAATAAGTTTTGTGGGTGCAATCAAAACAAAAGTATTTAAATAAATTATCATTTATTATAGCTATTATAATGGCCATTTTTATTCGTACCTACTGACCATTAATTTACATGTTTTTATTTCCTGGTATTCAGCGCTTGTTTTGTCAGCAAATAGAGAGAGAGAGAGAGAGAGAACATTTCCTGGTATTTAGAGAAAACGTATTGGGCTAACAAGGAATTAATTCCTGAAGTCAGAAGCCAGATTTCATAGCTGGAATTATATACCCCATGTCCTCTAAAATATCGGGTGATCTTTGGAAATTTGAATCCAGCTAATATATTTTAAATCATAGGTAACATATGTGTAAGAGCAGAATATTTTTTTCTTAACCTCAGAAACATGGTTAAGTATCTCTATTCATTTCTCTCCCTGACTCCTGTCATTTCTATTTCAGATTCTCAATTAAGATTGTCCAATTGTCAGGATAAAATAAATCTTATTTAAACTGACCACATTGTTTGGTAAAGTTTATAATTTTAATGCTGGGTTGGCATAAGCTTCCTTTAAAACATTTGGGAGAAAACGGGAGTGTATTTTTTATCCTCACGTCAACACTCAGCACACAATATTCCATTCCCAATTTTCCAGTTCTTAAGCAATTAAATGTTCTATTTACATCAGAGGAAAGGCTGCTTACAGAATAGTTAAAGAATGAAAGCCTTGATATCTTAAATTGTAAATTGTGTTTTAACATAAAGAGCATAAAAAGTTATTTTTTGATTTCTATGATCAAGTTAATGAAGGATAAACAGTGCATTTGGCAAGTAGTTCTGCTGTGTGTCCATCTCTTTTGACTGGAGAAGGCAAAGAAGAATTGTTTTAAAAAAAAGCCTGTCCTCTCCTTTGTCCCAAATACCAAAGGGACACTCCAGAGTTGCTGGCCAAGTCTGATTTTTTCCTCTCCCTCTCCCTGGAACTGCTCGGTTGCTCTATAAAAAGATGTCAGGAGCGCCAGCCTGGGAAAGTTGAACGCCCCAAATGCCCTGCATTGCCTATAAGTACAAATGAAAAATGTTAAAGATAATTTAAAAACAGGAAAGACCTTTTGCAAAATGCTTTTGATTTATTGCTGTGCATTGTGCAGATCTTTATCAATTATTCTCACTCCATTTTATTCAAAAACTATTGTAAACTATGAGTTGGCATGTTGCTGCATACAGAAAAAAAGGCATTAATCAACTCTAAATAAACAAGTGCAAGATCTATCTAACAACTATGAAGTAGTTAATACATTTTTAAGCATTTTTATTATAGAAAAGAGGTCTAAAAGAGTAGTGCTTAATTATCTGGACTCCTCTGTGCTGGGCTCCCTTTTGATTGTATTAATGAAGCAGCTGGCCCATTGTTTCCCTTTAATTCCTCTATTGTTTTAAGAATATGTCACAGCTCTTTATTCTTTTATCAGGTGCTGTGCAGGAGGATCCACACAATACCTCATATTCCTACTGTATTTGCCAATGCACAAAGAAACCTCCACCGCGGTTTTCAAAGAAGGGGCACACATAATTTATAAGTTCTCTTCCTTGTACTACTCCACTGTCAAGAATTTCAACAGTATTGAATTTGAATCCATTATAAAATTTGTATTAAACAATGTGGCTACGTATAGACATACGTACTGTGTTAATGTAAAAACTCTGAGATCTGGGCAGTGACACGTGTGATGTTCAAATAGGGCAGTTGTTTAGCTTTTAGGAAATTATTCTGACCAATGGCTTCCCAGTTATGGAAAGATTACATTTCACAAGTGGGCATATCGTGTTAGATTTTCACATTATTTAGTAAAAATTAAAGAAGATCATAACCAAACAAGTAAATAGGCTTGTTTCCTCCACTTCCACAAACATAATGCCCATGTGAGTGTGTGTGTTTGTGTGTGTGCATTAAACAGCTCATTTATCCCCAGAAAATGGCTTTAATTTACTTGTGTGCCCAAGACATATCACCATTTCCTCGACAGACCAGTATAGAATCTTTATAAACTAAACTCAGGTCACCAATTGACCGTCTTCTTGTACCACTCATGTGAAGAAGGTAGACTTTGAGATAATGCAGAAATAACGCTGTATATCTTAAGAAATCAAAATGCCTAGTAATATAGTATATAATATAACATTTTCTGCCAGAGCTATTTTAAAATGCTGGTTCATTTATACATAATTATTTTTACTCTAAATATCCATGAAAATCACACAAAAATTTACCCATGATAAAATTATCTTGAAGCTCTGATTTACATAGACTTTCCCTTTTTAAAATACACAAGTAGGTTTTTTTCTTTGGTTTCTTTTTTTCTTTTTCGAATGTCTGTATCTGAGAGACTCTCATTGATTTTTCCCCCTAGAGTTCCCAGTCTAATAAAGAGAAGTGAGACTTAATGACTTAATGCTATATAGTAAAACTTACTGACTTCAACTTTAGAAAAGCTCTTAGCATAAATGGTGATTGTCAGCACCTCTTCCATTTGGTATTGCTAGGTGTGTGTGGGTTTTGTTTTTTTGTTTTCCTCTTAGCTTAAAATAAAGTTTCAAACTGGTATCTCTATCTACATGGTTAAGGCTGCATCTTTCCCCATAGGGAGGTAGAGTAATACAAAATCTAAATGTGATTTAATTGGTTCAATTTGCTGTATATTTTTATGCTAGCTTAGGTCCCTATCTTGATAAGCCCAGATGTAGTTTTGCTCCAGGTTTACAGCTTCATGTTGCTTGTATTTCCTTATTTTTACAAAGCAAGCATTCTATCAATCACACAGATAAATTAGAAAGAAGCATGTATAGACAGAACACATGGAAAAGATTTTTCAGCGTGCTATGTAATTTATTAACCTGATTTTTACCATTGTAAGAAGCCGTGAATTGCAGATAGCATGGACAAAGTTAAATGCTTTTATACTGGGTACATTTTGCTTATACAGAACTCTATAGGTATGGTCGAACAATATAATTGAAGCTTTGTCAGCTCTGTAACCTAGCAACAGATAATACTGTTAGGTTACTGAATTGCTCCTGGTTGACAAGTAGGGAGTATTTTTGTGTTTATCATGTTTGCTAATGATGGGATCCTTTCCAAAAAGCTTGTCTTAATCTTAATTAGAGTTTATCAGTAGAGGTCTGCATGACATTGTGCAGACACTGATTTCATAAATAATAAAAAGTGCAAGTGAAAAATTTGGCAGGATGGAGAGATATTTAAGGCCACTGCTTCTAGTAAGAAGAGTGTGAATTTCCAAAATATAATTGAGTTTGAACTGTGACTTTATTCTTTATTATCAAAACTTGTAGTGCACTTCACTGCAGTTTTGACAGCAATTATGAGAAAAATTTATAAGCTTCCTGTTAGGAACCATATCGGTTTGTACAAGAACTTTGATCATAAACATTACTTAGGACAGCAAGTACATGGTTTTTCAAGAATGTCAAGGTCTTAGTAGTCATTACTTTCTATGGAACCTTGAATATATTTGTCCTTTATTGTGACGGGCGTGGTATGTGGGTGTGGAGGCTGGGAGTAGCGAATGTGTTTGCAATATTTAGAGACAGACAAAGAAAGACTCCTAAAGTAAGCTTTCCATGTGGAGAAAGCCAGGCAGGTATCAGCCGCTTCATGTCCATGCAGTAGGAATGGGATTTTTTTCCCCTCTGGTTTGCACAGGAAGATCTTTCACATTAGTTTAAGGGGGATCCAGTATTACTGATCATTTCTAATCAGTAATTACTGATCATTACTGATTCTAATTACTGATCATTTCTAATAAGTTACATACCTTCAAAATGATAAATAATTAAACATTATAAAACTGAATATAATTCACAAGTTGACTGAGTTCCTCACTGGCTTGTTCACTTGAAAGATGATGCTAAGTCATTATATCTTTTTCTCTTTCTGGTTTTCCTCACCTTTTCACTCATTCCCATGTTCTTCAAATATTAGGGGAGAAGGGAAATTCAAAGCTATTTTCAAATGTCATTTTCAAAGTTTCGAAACGGACATCTCACTGCTGGATTTTTTTAACTCATCTATGACATATTTGATGATGAAGAGGCTTTTTTGTTCATAGAGTTGTACATTTTCTACCCTGTGTCAGTCGCAGCTGGTTTACCTGTGTGCCAGTGATTCTGAACTCCAGAGGCACACTCGGGCCTCTGGGGAGCTTCTAGAAAAATAATACAGCCCAAACTTCGTTCCCAGTTCTTTGGATTTGATTGATTTGCGGTGGGTCCCAGAAATCAGTGCTGATTAGGAGCAGTCAAGGTTGCCAACGATTAAGTAGAATTTTTATGCACTTTTAGTATCCAACTGAACTTCTAGTTTAAATAGGGGATTGAACAAACACTGCATTCATATTTAATATCAAATGAATTTAATATGTGTGAAATGTTTCAAACAGTACTTGGCATGAAGTAAGTGTTTTCTAAGTGTTAGTTGTTATAATTGTTTATTAACTGTGTTAAAAGATAACCTGGAGTTACCTCCACATCACAAATATAGACATCATTCTCCAGATTGTCACCATGCACTTCAAAGCTGTATCTCATTATTGTGTAATCTTCTTGACACTGTTTCAGAAAGTGAACCACCTTATTTCGGACTGAGAGATAAACTGAGCTACCCAAGGTGAGGTGCGGTGCAGTTAGTGAGTGTCAGATGGTGCTTGTGATTCGGGACACTTGGTTTTTCATATGGAATCAAGAGTCCAACTGCCTCATTCTGATCTCATCCTCCAGGTCCCCTTGCCTTCCTCCAATTTCCCTCCGGCTGTGTGACCTCAAACAACTTACCATACTTCCAGCTCCATGATCTCTCAGTACATGGTAACCACTTAATGACTGTATGATGATTATTACACATTGTTTACAAAAACCTACAACTTGATGATAATAATCCAGAGGGTATCTAACCTACAGCCATCCCTTCATATGATGTAGGTATAGTGATTCTTCAGTATTACACAGTAACTGGTCATTAATTCAGGGTGAGAACCAGAGGTTTTTACCCTCCATTTAAATGTTCTTTCTAGTTCATCTTAGCACTGAGGACAAATAAATTTTCAGTAATTTGGGGTACCAGCTATGCCTCATAATTATTATGCCATCCCTTAGACCAAGGTCATTTTGCTCCAGACTGTCTGTACAAAGAAATGTGTAAGAGTTTTATCAACTAAACACGTATGATATTGCCATGTGTGCACCTAACACTTATATATAATCCTATTTGTGTTTGTATCAATATATCATTCATGTGGATTAGTGCATTGAAAACCCTTTGGGTTTAAATATAGGGCATTAAGCATATTACTCATATGAAAGCCATGGAAAACATCATTTAGATTATTCAATTTTGTATCCATAGGGAGTTGACAGGAATAGTCCACTGGCACTCAAGAACACAGGCAGAAACCCAAGTCAACAGAGTAACCAGGAACTCACAATTTTCAGATCTACACAAGTAGCCAACATTTATTCCAACGAAAATGGTTCATGTGGCCCAAAAAAGTAAACTCCATCTCAGCAGCCACTTCATTCCACTAGGGACTGAACTTGCAAGTAGTAGTTTGTGCAAGTAGCTTTACTAGGAAAACTGGAGTGGGAGAAGACCTAACTCTTGTTTTGTTTTGAAACATCTCATATGAAAAATACTTTACTGATCCAAGATGGCTGCAGAGTAGCTGGAAGCTCTATCCACTCGCTCCCAGACGCAACTGGTCTTGCAGCTAAATCAAAGAACAGTCAACTTGAAAACCCAGTGGACAGTGAGTCACAGCATGTATGAGTGGGTACATATGCAGATGAGAGAGCGGGGAGTGTGCATGAGTGTGTAAGAGCCTGCCCACCTGCAGGGCACCCAGGAGTAGGTGTCCCCGGCCCTCTTAGCAGAGCAACTGCCACCATTGCTGCCCAACCTGGCACTTCTGGCTGTGCAGATTCAGGGCAGCTGCAGACTGGCTCAGGAGCCGTGAACTCTGAGGATGAAGAGAAACAGCCAGGGAGGTGCTGGCTCCAGGAACAGTGCAGTGGGCACAGGCCCGCCCAAGGCTGAAAATCTCTGGAGGGAGCGGGGACAGTACCCCTCCACTGCCCCATGTTATACTATTGCTGCAGGACCCTTCCCAATGCCATCTGGGAGAGATCCAGAAAGAAACTTTATCTAAAACTGTCGGAGGCTATGACAGGCAGTGGCCAGCCCTGACTGAGAGACACTGATTGTTGAGGAAAGGGAGCACATGAAGAACAGGCCCCCAGGGCTCCATGCTGCAGTTTATGGGCCACACAGAAACTTTTTTAAGAGAGGAGCTACGTCGAGACTCAAGACTTGATAGGGACTGGTGCTCACACATGTGTGTGAGTGTATGCACAGCAGCTCTGCTAACAAAGAACCGAGAGGGATAGAGTCACATTGAAGGGACTATGGGACCCAGCCCAGCATGGCTGGTGAGCAGGAAACTGTTCAGAGTGGAGAATTCGGTCCTGAGCCTCCTGTGAGAGACAGTGGCAGGCTGAGGACTTAATGGTCAGGTGTATAATGCCTGAGGTTCACTGCAGCCAGGCAGATCCATCAGAGACAGGTGACCACCTGCAGGATTACAGGCTCTGCAGATCAGTGAGGCTTGGATCAGGAGCCCCCTGCTAGGCACACTTCCACAGGAGAAAGAAAAAAAGGCTCTGAAAGGGCCCTTTATCAAACACTACGAGCTACTCTGTTCCTCGGGCCCTGATCCACTGAACCAAGCAGAGCAGAGAGATTAGAGACAGGCACAACAAGGCAGGTCGAGGACCCCACCCAGCCTCGGTGTCTAGACAGAGCTTCTGTCTGCACCAAGCAGGAAGGAGCTGCCCCTTTTGCTCAGATTGCCTCCTCACAGGAAATGGACAGCTAATTCACCAGAAACCACACATTATTGGAAAGAATCTAGGACAGACAACAATGAGTTATGAGGGAAGGAGGAAATACTCATCTAGCCATCAGCAGGCTAGATGAAGCAGAGGATCAAATCAGTGAGCTGGAGGACAAGGTAGAAAAAATTCCCAGACAGAACAACAAAATGAAGAAGGCCTCAAAAAGAGTGAAAAGGGTTTAAGGGAACTTCAGGACAACATGAAACATAAAAAATATTTGTATCATAAGGATACCAGAAGGAGAAGAAAAGGAGCAAGGGATAGAAAACCTGTTTGAAAAAGTAATGACAGAAAACTTCCCTAACTTAATGAGAGAAAAAGTCTTGCAAGTCCAGGAAGCACAGAGGGTACCAATCAAGATAAATCCAAAGAGGCCCACTCCAAGACACATCATAATTAAAACAGCAAAACTTAAAGATAAAGAGGGAATCTTAAAGGCAGCAAGGGAGAAGCAGATAGTAACATACAAGGGAGCTCTGATAAGGCTATCAGCTGATTTCTCAACAGAAACACTACAAATCAGAAGGGAATGACAAGAAGTATTCCAAGTAATGAAAAGCGAAGGCCTGCAACCGAGACTACTCTGCCCAGCAAGGCTGTTGTTTAAAAGAAGGCAAAATAAGGAGTTTCCCAGACCAAAAAAAGTGAAAAACAACAGGCTAAAAGAATACATCTCCACCAAACCAGCATTGCAAGAGATGCTAAAGGGACTGCTTTAAAAGGATAGATAGATAGATAGATAGATAGATAGATAGATAGATAGATAGGAACACAGGTACAAAGGGAAAAAATGTCAATGAATAAGTATGTATCAATAATAACCTTAAGTGTAAATGTATTAAATGCTCCAATCAAAAGATATAGGGTAGCTAAATGGATAAGAAAACATGAACTATGCATTGTCTACAAGAGACCCACTTCAGAACAAAAGATCTACACAAAGTGAAGGGAGGGGAAAAATATTCCAAGCAAACAGACATGTAAAAAGCTGGGATAACAATAGTTATATCAGAAAAAAATAGATTTCAAAACAAAGGCCATAAAAAGAGACATAGAAGGCCACCACATAATACTTAAGGGAATAACCCACCAAGAAGATATAACTCTTGTAAACATATATATACCCAACATAGGAGCACACATATGTATAAGGAAAATCTTGGAGGACTTCAATAAAGATATCAAAAGCAACACACTCATTATACAGGATTTTATCACCCATTGTCAACAATGGATAGATCTTCCAAGCAAAGAATCAACAAGGACATTGTGGCACTGAACAACACTCTAGATCAAATCCAGTTCATTGATATATACAGAACCTTTCACCCAAAGTTGTCTTAACCCCACTTGTTAATATACCAGCTTTCCTGCCTCATTTACGGCATCACCATCATCTGGTTCCCCAAACCAGAAACCTTCGTGCTATTTTTAGCAGCATCTTTTCTCTTACTCATCTGAGTCCTCTCTCAGCCCTGCTCTTGGGCATGGCACTTAGCTCCCACGCGAGTTACACTTCTCGTGGCTGAACTAGTGCAGCAGCCCCTGGATGGCCCTTAGCTACTTCTTCAGTTCACTCTCACTACCCTAAGACCTTTATTCTGGGGACACAGGGGAAGCCCATGTCCCCAAGAATTTTGGGGGAGGAAAGAACTTGTTCATTCATTCACTCAAATAAAAACAGACCATCTCCCTCACCATGAGGCGGACACAACTGTTTCTGTGTTACAGCCAAAGCTGTCTCATCTTGCTCTAAACTCTTCATGGGAGGAAGTCCTGATTTGTAATGTTTGTCAATTCTGGTGACAAATGCTACAATTGTCACCATGGCCAATTTCATATTACCAGTGCGGCATCAACCAGCACACAAAATTCCCAACAACTCTGCTCTGTGTTCCAGAGCAGGGGGGCTCAAGCACGTACCTGCTCATAACCCACGTTTTTCCCTCAGCCCCCAAGCTCCAGATTTGCTGGCCTCTGGGCCATATGAGGAAGAGGCAGCCTCTTCCTTAGTCCTGCCTTCACATTCATACTCCTTTTTCTGCCAGTGATGGTGTACCTGTCAACACCCTTCTGCTCTCTTACCTCCATTCATGAGTCAATCATAAAGTCACCTTGGGGGCTTACCTGACTCCCCCAAGAAGTGTCGGTTAGTCACTCCTCTCACATTTTCTTTAGCATTAAGGAACACCACCTGCCACGTGGTACTGTGAGGTATCTGTTCATTTGTGTGCATTCTAATTGTGTAGCTGTGTGTGAAGCCGTAGCACCCAGCTGGCGCACAGCAGAGTTTGGTGAATAGCTGATGAATGAATGATTTGAAAGACAACTGACTTCCTCATCAAGTCTACACAGTACATTTTCATTTTAATTCAACCTTTAAAAAGATGTGCTCTGACTAAACCATAAAAGGAAATAAAGTGATAAAGATAATAAAATGGGAAACCTTACTGAGTGCGTCTGAAGCCACAGGTATGCATTACAACTGCCAGGCTATTTAATAACACAGAAAAATCATCTCTTGCTTACTTTGCTTTGCACTTAATATTTGTGAAGATGATTTTATTTATTTATGGCAGCTTTTGCTTCCAAGTATGAGCTCAAGTATGAATCCTCCTCCTGCATAGCTCACTGCTGTGATAACGAGTAGCTGTGAATGTTACTTCTCTAAAATCTCAATTTCTCCTGAATAACTGAGTTCCAGACTTTCCTTTTGTGAAAAATAGCCATAGCTGGACTTAACGATGGTGTGAATTTATTAATAATGGTAAATTATTGCTAATCGTGTAAGTCATTCCATTCATCACTGCTATGCAATGACTCCAAAAGACCAGGCTGTGGAAGAGCCCGGAATGGGCATGCTTTGCTCCGTGCTCCCCACCTGTCTGTTACAGAGACTCATTCAATAAGCTGGGTCCCTGAGAAAGACTAAGGTGCCAGCGATGACCTTTGTCTACAGCTGTAAATAGTTTGGATCTGTATGGACATCACTGAAGACGTAGCAGCCAGAAGCATCACCAGCAGAAAAAAAAACCACCATGTGGCACATTGAGCATTCACTGATTACACAATAGCACCGTTCAGCTTCTCTAGTTATAAATAAATAAGTCAGTCCCAATGTGAATCTTTGGTAAACTGGTGTGCTTTCAGGTGAAAAAAAAATTTAAGTTGTTTTCCAGGCTTTTAGTGTATTTGTGTCTCACTTTGAACGTCTCACACGGATTTGACATCTCTAATCTCAGCTTCATTTTTTCGCAAACGTGTCATGGATGGTGTTTTGTTTGTTTACCTTTAAGACTTAATCAGCTGGTTTAATTAAATGTCCAAGTTTCCTCTAGAACAATGTCCTGATCTGTCTGTGTAACTCTGCCATGTCATATGGTATTGTTATCTTCCCCACCAGATTTTTACCACGAATTGTTTGAAAACTATAATCCCTTTGAGGGTGGAAAAAATGAAGTGCAGTTGAAAAGATAGTAATGCTGAAAGATAAACAAAGCAGCATTACTTATCAGAATGGGTACAATTTTGGCCTGCTTAATGACTACAATATATAGCCTTGCAATATATACACAGTGAGGGGCAAAAAAGCTTTATAACATATCAAGTATGCCACATTATTTCAGCTATAACTGTACAGGATACGTATCTAGGCCTGAGAATGTAGATAACAAAATATAAGTGCTTTGCCTGTCTAAACATGCTAAATAAATGAGCATCCGCTATCGCATTCCAATACATTAGAAGATGTACTTGCATAGTTAATTTTCTTTTTAATGCACCACACGTGATCATTTGAAGCACAGAGCCAGCGTATATCTCAGTGTTTGAAGAAAGAGTTCTTTTCATTTAAACAAATCTTTATTTAAATAAGCCTTTTTGAAAAGGATCTTTGGCATATCTTCTCCTCGGGAAGTTCAATCAGGGTAAACGGAGATAAAGAAGCCACATTTTAAGGAACACTATATAAGTAAAGATCACTGAGCCAATAAAGAAAATAATGTCAGCAGATATAAAGAGCATAAAACTAACTGATTTTTTTTAATTTTCTAGATTTTAGGAGCTTCTGTTTACTTTTTTGTAGTTTTGGGCATCTGGGATCGATATAATAAAGTATTTGGGGAAGAGTGTGTGAGGGAGGGAAGGAGGGAGGTAAAGGGAAATAAACTTCTTACTCTCAGAAGGCACAAAAAGAGTGACTTCTAAGGCTCACCTGGAATAAATTTCTGCAGTGGGATCCCTACCATGCTTGTTCTTAGACAGGATTCCATGTAATATAGCCTGGTTGATGATTAAGGCAAGCCCAGGGGAAAGGAGTTGACAAAACTTGCTATAGATCATGTCTATACTTGGTTCTTAGTCTTTTCTCACTGTTGGTCACTGAACAGTTCATTTAACGCAAGGAGCACAATTTTCCCCATCGTAAGGAAGTGCAGGTGTTGTCGTGATCAAATACTCTGCCTAGAAACCGATATGAAAAACATGAGAAGTTTCTATTGACATCCATCTAATGTACAGCAGACTCAAGCATTCTATGTCAATTCTATCCTCTCTTTTTCTCCCCCACCCTTCTCAACAGGAGGTCAGCTTTGGTGCACAACTACAAAGGTCATCTCCGAGGGTGAAGAGCTAATTGCGTTTGTGGTGGATTTTGACTCAAGGCTACAAGCTGCTAGTCAGATGACTCTTACAGAAGGGATGTACCCTGCACGCCTGCTGGACTCAATTCAGCTGCTTCCTCAGCAAGCTGCCATGGCTTCTATTTTGCCTACAGCTATTGTCAACAGTAAGTACCAAGTGCAATAGCCCAGTAAAATAGTTTTGTGGCGGTGATGGTATTTATGGGAGAGGGAAAAAAGTATCTACTGACAGGCAGCCAGGGACAGACTTTTTTCTCCAGTGTTGTGATTTCAGTTTATCTCCTAAGAGAGAGAGCGTGTGTGTGTGTTCGTTTCTCCCATTCATTTCTGGTTGGGTTCCTGAATGTCACACACAAAGCCGACATTCTAAACCAGTTAAACAACATTCAAGGCTACTTAGCTCTGAGAAGCCCAATAGCTTTCTTGATGCTCCTACACAGAATGATTTTGGTATTCTTTAAAAGCAACAGTTAAAAACTGAAAGAAAAAGAATGCAAATCAAATTTTGATTAGATATACTGATGAAGAGGAAGTTTAGCCTAGATAAATCAAGACATCAGCCAATGCAAAAAAATAGATAAGAATAGAAAGAAAAATATATATAAGCTTAGAATACTTTATATGGAGAATTTTTAAATATGCCCTGACAGATACCCTTTTATATTTTGTTAAAATGACTATTGAACTTAGATTGTATTCCTTGAACACACAAAGTGACACTTCATATGACAAAAAGTCAGTGATCTAGGAATCTGAAGATCTGAGTTATACACTCAGCTCCGCTTTTATCTAGTTCTGTGAGAAAACATGAGTAGCAGTTATATCTCAAGAGGAGAATAGATTCTAAAGCTAGTAGGTAAGTGAAATATTTCATTTAGTCAAAAATGTCCTTGAAAATCCCCGAGACTCTGAATGATGCAGAAGAGAAAGCTAGAGACTGCAGTGTTGTCTTGATATTTATATTTACATGTGTATATATATATAGTTGTTGAACAACAGCATAGTTGTTGTTCATATATATTCATATATATTTGTATGTATCCATATTCATACATATTCATATATATACTCATATATATATATATATATTCATATTCAACAACAACTTTGTTCTTTCTGTAACAGCATCCTTTAGAATAAAGAAATCTCAGCTGTACCTGGAATTAGTCTGCATCCAACCAATGGACCCAACCCAACCTACTAGTTACTTTCTTTAAGACCTTTATCTTTAAAGATTTTTTTTAAGATTTTATTTATTTATTTTTAGGGAGGGAAGGGAGGGAGAGAGGGAGAGAGAGAGAGAGAGAAAGAGAAACATCAGTGTGCAGTTGCTGGGGGTTATGGCCTGCAACCCAGGAATGTACCCTGGCTGGGAATCGAACCTGGGACACTTTGGTTCCCAGCCCACGCTCAATCCACTGAGTTAAGCCAGCCAGGGCTAAGACCTTTATCTTGATGCAGATAGTAAGGAACATGAAATAGCAGAGGCCCAACTTGAATTTGAGGGGAAAAAATTTGTTCCCAGGGATACGAGGGGTAACTTATATGATTGTGAAGCTCCAATGTGTGAATGTTAATTCTAATTACATTTAAGATTATACTTGCTTCTGTAGCAAGGCAACTCTTAATCCCCAATAAATCAGCATAGATGCTTTCAACCTTCTCTCTCAACTCTGAAGTTAGCTAAATCAGTAATCCTGCTTTACGTGGACACTCTGTTAAACAATATGGCCCTCTGAATAGTGTAAATGTAACTCACTTGGTGGGAGGGGTTACATAGTAGACAATGGTAGCATATAATTTTGTATATAATTTTAATTTGGAATTCTATATTGCACTTGCCATTCTTACTTCTCATTCGCTGGTATTGGGTCCTTAGCTTTGTCCTTATCTCTTCAATACCGTCTCCTTCACTATCGTGGGTTTCACCAACTATGCAAGTCACAAATCGCAAATCAGCTGTTTCTGCCAAGTTTTAGGGCTCTGTTGTCCCCTTCCCCATGTTCCTCTGTATTTCTTACAGGAATTTCAAATCCTACGTATAGCCTGTGACCATATATCCCAGTGCGCTGGATTAGTCCCAATTTATCATGTGCCCTGGCATCCCTCTGATTGGCGCCCCCTTTCATTACAAAAGTGCCAGGTTTGCTCAATACAGTATTAGTTTTTAGCACCCACTTTGTGCTGTGGCCTTAACTCAGCACCTCCCTGTCACCTGCTCCTGTAAAAATGAATGGAACAGAAGTGGGAACCGAGGAGGTACACGGCCCTCTGCCCTAACACCCACTGGCAAAGCAGTAACTTCTCTTCCTCTCTGCCCCCCTCGCACTGAGGCATCTGGAAGTGTTTACACTCGTTTCCAGTCCCCGTTCACCCACTTAGGTGATCATGAGCAAGTTACTCAGCCTCAGTTTCTCACCTATAAATGGGTGAAGGGGAAAAACACACACGGAGACATTTTCCATGAGTGAATGCATGAAAATGCATATCATAACATGACTTAATAAATATGACGCAGCTTTGGCGACAACACAGTCTCATTTCACTTAGATTACTGCATTTACCTCCTACCAGTCAAGTCTTCCTTCCAAATTCAGCACCTTCGAAACCTGGCTCTTACGATTCTATATCTGATTCTGTCAGTCTCTTGCTTAAAATGATGCAGTGATTCTCCATAACCACTGAGATAAAAACCTGACCTTCTTAAGAGAGCTTTAGGGTCTTTGGTTGCCTGCCCCTGCCTTCTACAGCCTCATCTGTCCGGGTCCCATCATGCCCCTGGCCTGAGCCACAGAGCCTCCAGCCTTCCCCCTGGCCTTCTCTCAAGCTGCCAGGGCTTCCCCCGGGGTGTCCCTTGGTCAGGAAGACCCATCCCTCTTCTTCACCTGACCAACTGCATCCTTCACAACTCAGCTAAGGCATCTCCTCATGTTCCCTCTAAATCCTTACCTGACTTTCCCCTCCTTCCAGCAGATGAGTTCTTTCACCAGCCCAGTGTCTGTTTTCCATGCCTAACACACCCCTCAGATGCCTCCATTGTAACAGTCATCCCGTGCTCATTTACAATTTTTACCTGACCATTTGTTCCTCAACCCCAGGAGACTGTGAGCTCCTCATTGGTGCCCAAGACACCGTAAAGTCTAGCATGTAGTAAGTACTCGGTAACTAATTTATTAAAGGAAAAAATGATGTCAGGAATTGGCGTCAGGGCAGACTACAGGTCAGCTATGAGATACTTTAATTAATCAGAGAAACCAATCCACATTGCTATTTATAAATGCATATATTTCTAAACCATACATACAGTTTCAGCAAATTAAAATTAATCTCCTATGGTCTCATTGAGTGTTGGCGTCTCCTAAGGTACCAATTTCTAGAGTCTGTGGGGAGGTGAACTGCATCGAGTGCAGCATTTCTTAGTCCTGTTCTGTAGAGCAACAATCACAACTGCACTCATCACTCACTGCCTGATTGCCTAATTCGGAACCTGAGAGCAGTCTCTGAGACAAATTGAACCAAATGCAGCTTAACCCCCAAATGCACGGCAGCTGATATGTCCCTGTGTTTTCATCCACAGAGGATATATTCCCTTGCAAGTCCTGTGGCATCTGGTATCGGAGCGAGCGGAATCTGCAAGCCCATTTGATGTACTATTGCAGCGGGAGGCAAAGGGACGCTGCTCCGGTGTCGGAAGAAAACGAAGACAGCGCCCCTCAGATTTCCAGCCTGTGTCCCTTCCCGCAGTGCACCAAGAGTTTCTCCAATGCCCGAGCTCTAGAGATGCACCTGAACTCACACAGCGGTAAGTGCCTCCTGTGTTTCCTCTTTTGCTCCAGGACACTCCATTCTTTCTCTCCATACATACATTTATACATGCATACACACATACACACATCTGTATCTAATTATATCTAAAATATCAAAGCCTAACTTGCTCAACCAGCTGGGTATGTCACTTACATTCAACTCAAACGACTTGGGTTGGAGTTCTTTTCTAACATCTACTGTCCTCAGACTGCAGGCAGAATCATTCTATTTTTTTTTCAACTGAAGTAAAACTGTCAGTTTTCAAAATCTCAACACCCTTTGTATATTGTCATTAACATTCATTGATTCAAGTGTTTGTCAAGTGGCCTTTGCAAACTGACCATACTGTTTCCCGTGGCAGGAAAAAATTAGTAAATATATAAAAATAAGTATTTGCTGAATTGGAATAAAGCTATTATTTTCACAGAGCCAATTAAAATCACACTTGAGAGAATTTAACTTTTAAATATGGTTCTATAAAATGCTCTTGACTTCCAGAGTATGCATCGTAACAGCTTAGTTGATTTTTATGACAAAAAGTCACTTCTAGTCTTACATTTTAAAATTCCTTAAGAAAATTAGACTAAAAACAAATGGTGGGGTTTTTTTTTTAAGCCTGCTCTTAACAGGAAGGTGGCAACTCTTCCCATTTATCTTGGAATTGTATGCCCAGTCATTAGTATCATCACATATTTTCAAAATGAAAGCCAATTAAATAGACACAATTATATGAACTTCAGATATTTCTAGGAACATTCCTGGATAGGGCAAACCGATATTTGGGGATCATAGCTCACCAGCACTTCTAATACAACATGTGTAGGCTGTGTCTGGGTGACTTTCTTCACTCTTTTTGTTTGGGTTGAATTAATAAAAAACTGAAATTGGTGCCGAGTTAAAAAAAAAACAAACAAACATCAGTTCCAACCTCCAGTGTTCTAGCACAGTACAGGCTTTTGTCTTTGAACCTCTAGGGATAGTCAGTTTCCTTTCAATTCATCCTCCTCCCTTCCCTGACAAAGGAGCTGTCTTTACGTAGGTGGGAAAGCAGGGAAAGCAGGAACGGCTTGGTTGTCTCAGACGGTGAGTCAAGTCGTGTAAAAAACAGAAACTGAGGTAGAGGGGTCTTTCAGATGAACAGAATAATGACTGTTGGATCAGTTAAGAAGAAAAAGAGAGGAATAAGAAGTTCCTTTAGATCTGAGTTTTCTCTGTTGTGTTTTCAGCTTATAAATCTATAAAAGGTGATTCTCATTTTGGTCTAGAGTACAGAGGGGATGAGCCAAGCCTGCTCTAACTGTAAACCAACAAGTGGGAACTAGAGTTAATCTTAGCGAGGGAAAGTATCTAGATTCCGATTCCAATTCTTTGGGGGAAGGGGATCCCTTCCTCCACCATCAAGCAATTATCTGGAGACCAACTGTGCGTGCTGCAATTCACCTCAGTTCTGACCCTGTCTTCCCAAAGGCAGCGTGGGATCCCCCAGGTTAAGAACTGGAGACTGCCCCACCCCAGCTCAGATGTCAGCTAAAGCAAGTCCAGATTGTTACCTGTGCTTCAGACCAACAGGTGTCTATAAAGTGGGGGTTGCCAAGACCCCTTCCTTGGGTTTGATTAATTTGTTAGAGTGGCTCACAGAACTCAGGAAACCTGTTCACTCACAAGATGACCAGTTTACTATTAAAGAATATAGCTCTGGAGCAGACCCAAGGGATGCACAGGGGAAGGGATGGGGAAAGGATGAGGAACTTTAGTACCTTCTCAGAGTATCCTGTTCTCCCCTAATCTACGCATATTCACCAACCTGAAGCTCTTTGAACCCTGTCCTTTTAGTTTTTAATGAAGGCTTCATCACATAGACATGGTTGATTAAATCGTTGGCCATTGGCAATTGAGCTTACTCTCTAGCCCCTCCACCCTCTCCCAGGAGGTTGGGGGTAGGGGAGAGTAAAAATTTCAATGGATCCCTTTTCCGGGCAACAAGTCTCCCATCCTTAGGTAACCTAGGGGCTTTCCAAAGGTCGCCTCATTAACATAATGAAAGATACCTTGGCCACTTATTAAGGAAACTCCAAGGATTTAGGAGATGTGAGCCAGGAACCTTGGAACAAAGGTCAATATATGTAAGAAATTTGGTCCTTCGGATGATCAAATATATATTTCTTAGAAACAACATTATTGCAGGTGAGGTTTAATCACCAGTCATTGGTAATATTCAAAATAATTAGTAAGTGACTAGAGACGGGCTGTGGTGATCAATCAGCATGGATGTTGGCCTGAAATGACTGAATTAATGCACTGGTGTCTCCCAGCTGAACACCAGCCCTGGGGAGAGATAAACCGTGTTTAGCAACACCAATGAATAAAAATCTAGAACTGTACCAAAGATAAATTAGGTTATTAATTACTTTACAAAATGGGGCCTAGTTGGATTCTTTTGAATAGAGACCTAATCTGGAGCGCGGAGAGTCATTTGAGATCCACGTAGGTTAGTGATATCAACTCTCACAAATGCCCACTTCTTCCTGGTGTAGAACACAGTATTGTAGTAAGAAGTTACTGGATTATGAATGATAAAACCTGAGATCCAGTCATGGTTCCATTAATGAATAGCTTTATTTTCATAGTCAATTACCTTGGCATCTTTGAGTTTGCTTCCTGACCTGTAAATGGGAACAGTGATTCAATAATACACATGAAAGTGATTTGGAAACTCTAAAATGCTATTACTATTCTTATACATGGTGAAAAGATGTTCCAAGAAAAAACATCACAAATGAGATTCTGACACTGTATTTGAATTCATTCCTGTTGTATTGAAGACATTTGGTCTTTAGTAAAAGTTCATAATCGTTACAAAACCAACACGTGAGGTTCTCAGTATTCTCGTTTTGTATGCCTCTCCAGGAGTGAAAATGGAAGAATTCCTGCCCCCCGGTGCCAGTCTAAAATGTACCGTCTGCAGCTACAATGCTGATTCTGTGATCAACTTTCACCAACACCTGTTCTCCCATCTCACTCAAGCTGCCTTCCGATGCAATCACTGCCACTTCGGCTTCCAGACTCAGAGGGAGTTACTGCAGCACCAGGAGCTGCACGTTCCCGGAGGCAAAATTCCCAGAGAAAGTGACATGGAACACTCTCCAAGCGGAACGGAAGACAGCCTGCAGCCTGCCACCGACTTGTTGACCAGAAGTGAACTCCCTCAGAGCCAAAAGGCCATGCAGACTAAAGACGCGAGCTCTGACACCGAGCTGGACAAGTGTGAGAAAAAGACGCAGCTCTTTCTCACTAACCAGAGACCAGAGGTACAGCCTACAGCAAATAAACAAAGCTTTTCTTACACAAAAATAAAGTCGGAGCCCTCGAGTCCAAGACTTGCCTCATCTCCAGTCCAGCCGAATATTGGGCCTTCTTTCCCTGTGGGTCCTTTTCTCTCTCAGTTTGCTTTTCCCCAAGACATCACTATGGTCCCTCAGGCTTCAGAGATCTTAGCCAAGATGTCTGAGCTGGTGCACCGGCGACTGAGGCACGGAAGCAGTAGTTACCCTCCCGTTATTTATAGCCCCTTGATGCCCAAGGGGGCTACTTGTTTTGAGTGTAACATAACATTCAATAATTTGGATAATTACCTAGTGCACAAAAAACATTATTGCAGCAGCCGATGGCAGCAGATGGCCAAGTCCCCAGAGTTCCCGGGTGTTTCAGAAAAGATGCCTGAGGCTGTGAGTCCCAACACTGGCCAACCTTCCATAAACCTTCTCAACCCAGCCGCTCATTCTGCTGATTCGGAGAATCCACTGCTTCCAACATCCTGCATCAATTCTTCCACTGTTTTAGATTTAATTGGGCCAAACGGGAAGAGCCACGACAAGGATTTTTCCACTCCAGCTAAGAAGCTCTCCACCTCCAGTAGCAATGATGATAAAATTAATGGAAAAACTGTTGATGTGAAAAACCCCAGTGCCCCCTTAGTGGATGGAGAAAGTGACCCAAACAAGACTACCTGTGAAGCTTGCAACATTACCTTCAGCCGGCATGAAACATACATGGTCCACAAGCAGTACTACTGCGCAACGCGCCACGACCCGCCGCTCAAAAGGTCCGCTTCCAGCAAAGTGCCTGCCATGCAGAGAACCATGCGCACACGCAAGCGAAGGAAGATGTACGAGATGTGCCTACCTGAACAGGAACAAAGGCCCCCGCTGGTCCAACAGCGGTTTCTGGATGTAGCCAACCTCAGCAATCCTTGTACCTCCACTCAAGAACCCACCGAAGGGCTAGGAGAGTGCTACCACCCAAGGTGTGATATCTTTCCGGGAATTGTCTCGAAGCACTTGGAAACTTCTCTGACCATCAACAAGTGTGTTCCGGTTTCCAAATGTGACACTACTCATTCCAGTGTTTCCTGCCTAGAGATGGACGTGCCCATAGATCTCAGCAAAAAGTGTTTATCCCAGTCTGAGCGGACGACCACGTCTCCCAAAAGGCTGCTGGACTACCACGAGTGCACTGTGTGCAAGATCAGCTTCAATAAGGTAGAAAACTACCTGGCCCACAAGCAGAATTTCTGTCCGGTCACTGCCCACCAGCGTAATGACCTGGGTCAACTTGACAGCAAAGTGTTTCCAAATCCAGAGAGTGAACGAAACAGCCCTGATGTCAGCTTTGAGAGAAGCATAATAAAATGTGAGAAAAATGGGAATCTGAAGCAGCCTTCCCCCAATGGAAACTTATTTTCATCACACTTAGCAACTCTGCAAGGCCTGAAAGTCTTCAGCGAAGCCGCTCAGCTCATTGCTACAAAAGAAGAAAACAAACATTTGTTTCTTCCACAATGCCTTTACCCTGGAGCAATAAAGAAGGCAAAAGGAGCCGACCAGCTTTCTCCATACTACGGAATAAAGCCAAGTGATTATATTTCCGGTTCCCTTGTCATCCATAACACTGACGTAGAGCAAAGCACAAATGCGGAAAGTGAATCTCCTAAAAGTCAGGTTTCCTCCAATGGCTGTGCTGTGCCGAAGAAGGATTCCCTGCCTTTGTTGCCCAAAAACAGAGGCATGGTAATAGTTAACGGTGGACTGAAGCAAGATGAGAGACCTGCCGCCAACCCACAGCAAGAGAACATTTCCCAGAATCCTCAGCATGAAGAAGGCCACAAATCTCCCTCTTGGATCTCTGAGAACCCGTTAGCCACAAACGAGAACGTCTCACCGGGAATTCCGTCTGCGGAGGAACAGTTGTCTAGTATAGCAAAAGGTGTGAATGGCTCCACCCAGGCTCCAACCAGCGGCAAATACTGCCGGCTGTGTGACATCCAGTTCAACAACCTCTCAAACTTTATAACTCACAAGAAGTTTTATTGCTCATCACATGCAGCGGAACACGTCAAATGAAATAACTAACTAAATAAACATCCGTCACCTTTGGTACCAGTGTTTAGTATGTTGTTCTACCCAGTCCAGAAAAAAAACAACAACAAAAACAAAAGCTGTTCGAATTACATCTGGGCAATCAGGAGATACTTCATCATGGCTGAGTTGAAGACTTAAGGTGTAATTTCATTACAGTCCATTAGTAAAGTGTATTATTGGTGCCATTTTCAAAAAATTAATTTATTTTACCAGCAGTATTCATAGCTGTGGTTATGTTATTTTTTATTTAAAAACTTTATATTAAAGTCATTTGTAATGTTATTGTATAGTTATTGTGTAGCACATATGGTTTGCACTGTATAGTAGCTTTTAAAGAAAATAGTCACAAACAATACAGAAAAGCATTTTAGAAATAGCTTCAAAAGCACTTGTGTATCTTGATTTCTTCTTATATGCTGTTGCAGATATACGTATATGCTAAAATATAACTTGCAAAGATGTTCTAAATACACATGCTATAAGTTCGCCTTAAGATTTCAATTCTTGGATAATCAGGCTCCGTTTGCACTTTATATTTTAGCAAATACAGTCTCTTAGTCACTAGGCTTTGCATTTGTATGTAGCTGTATGTTTCTGTCCATTTTCTTAATCTTAAACATGTATGTTAAATGAAGATGGCAATTTTTTTCTTGTATAGTACTTGTATTTTCTTTCGCTGATGCAGCTCTGTCTCAATTTTTAAACCTTTGCTGTTAAATGCAATACTTTATAAAGAATGAACAAAATTACTGGAAGCAGTATTGTAAGTAAATGAGGTAGTATTAATCAGTTTTATCTTTTGAAAGGCACAGTCTAAATCGAAACCCTGAACTCAATGCTGCAAGTATGAATTTAATTCATATATAAGATCTATTTAAATATAAGAGTAGCAATACTGCACCTGGTGATCACAAAGATAATGTTCTACTTCTGATAGAAATAATTTCTCAACAAATGTTGTTACTATGCATGTATATGGATGGAATAAAATTCCAGATTGTTGGAGACATTTTGCGTACTTTTTTTCTTTAAAATATAAGAGAAACCTGATAAATGATGAGAAAAGGTTCAAAACAGCGTTAATAGCTATAATAACAAGGTGTCAAACCACTACAGCGATAGATTGTCCTTTATATGGGCCTAATTAATATAACTTATTATATTAAAATGAACTGGAAACTCCAGGCTATCGAACTAGAAAAATTCTTTATTATAACTATATATAGTAAGCATTATCTTTCTATTCTCCATCCCCCACCACCAGTGTAGCACAGAAAAAAGAACAATTTCATGAGTATCTAAAAGGCTTACAAAGTCTATGCACATGAATCAGCATGAATGTTTATCAAATGCACCCAACTTTACCAGAGAAAGAGGTTCACATTTTGAGAAAGGGTATGGGTAAAGCGACTCAGATGAGTAAAGATGCATGCATTTCCTGCTTGCAATTTGTAAAAGACTAGATTTCACACATCTCATTTGCATGTTCAAAGGGGTTGCATGTTGAGGGGGCCTGGGAACAGTGTGGGTCATGGAGGGTCTCATGGGCTCCCCAGAGGGGTTGAGATGTGATTCAGTAGGCAAGGCGACACCACTGCCAGTCAAAGACAGACTGCAGTCTGCCGCGATTTCAGAGACATCCTGGGCTGCAAAGGCAACTGCTTCCCCTGTGCCTGGGAAGCACTGTTTGCAGGTAGCTTGTGAGGCACTACTGCCTGTCCACACTGGATTTGGTAACATAATGAACATCAGGTGCCTGGCTCATCACATATAATCACTGCGACAAAGTATTTCTTTAAAAAATCCTGTGTTGTCAAGAACATTTCTCCAGCTGCTTGTTGAGAATAACTGTTTTTGAATATGAAATCTTGGCCTTAACTGATGTTTTTCCTCTTGGATGACTAGTTAGTGAGGTGAACATAATTGGTAGGCTTAACAGGGTTTTGCAGGAATCTCTTAAAGTGTCAGATCCATGGGGATCCACAGGGATGTTCATGAAGATCTGCCCAGTTCTCAGATGGGAACTGGTGAGTCTGCGTATTCTTAACAACAGTCTTCCCCATCTCTTTTTTTTCATTGAATTTATTGGGTTCACATTGGTTGACAGAATTACAGTGGAACCTTGGTTCTCAAACTTAATTATTCCAAAAAAACTGTTTGAGAAGTGATTTGTTCAAAAACCAAATCTCCTTTGTCGCCTGAGAGATGTGCGACTGATTATACAGGTATCAGCATGAAAGGGTTGTCAGGCAGAGAATCGAGACCCCAAGTTTTGTCGGACAACTGAGACATTTTCTTCCATAACAACTTCATCGAGAACCGAATTGAGAACCAAGATGTTTGAGAACCAAGGTTTGACTGTGTATAGATTTCAGGTGTACACTTCCATAAGTCATCCCTATATCGTACTGTGTGTTCACCACTCCCAGTCAAGTCTCCTTTCTTCACCATTTATCCTCCATAAACCCTCTTACATCTCCCCCACCCCCTCCCTTCTGACCACCACCTTGCTGTTGTTTGTGTCTACGAGTTGTTGTTTTTTTGTTTGTATTCCGTTTTGCTTAATCCCTTCACCTTTTCCCAATCTCTTATTTTTCTTCTTCCTTTAAAAAAATAGAAAAGCAGCCAATCAACATAACTTTACTGATCACCTAGGATTTTACCCACTGTTTTGGGAAGGAAGGCAAAGAGGTATAATACGTGACTGATTTTTAAAGGAGTTTGTAACCTGGCTCAGGTTAGTGCTTCTCAACCCTGTTCTCTTGTTACAATCTCTTAGGCAACATTTTCTAAGTGCCCATGTATATGTATCTTTGGTACATGGGGCCTCACACTGGATAAATTAAAGAAAATGCCTGTTTGTGGGCTCTGGGAATCAATATCTTTTAAAATCTGTCCAAGTGGTTTCAGTGCATGGCAGTGCTGGGAAACACTAAGGATGAGGCGTGAAGAATGAGTGAGACTAAATAGAGTGGAAAGACAAAAAGGAAAAAGGAAACCAATTTGGGATGAAAGAGGTTGGGAAAGATCATGTGGTCAGGGTAGGGTCCAGAAAGATGGATAGAATGGTAAAAAAGGCTACCTGTGCTTTTGGGAACCCTGAAATATTTGTGTACTAGAGCCAAAAGAATATTTTCAAGTGTTGTTTATATAGCTGAAAACCAGTTCCACTAGCCATTCACGGAAGAAAACAGATTGCATCAGCTGAAATAGTGACATTCGGACCAGAACTAGACCCTGGAGGGTGAGGAGGAAGAAAATGGTATTTCTACATGGGGAGATCATTGTAAGTCATAGTGTGAAAGTAGCACGTGAGGGAAAAGAGTAAAAAAATTTCAAAAGAAGACGACTCATTGAAAAGTAAAAGAAAATAAGGGTATAAGTAGGGATCTGGTATCATAAGACCTCAAATGCCAGACCGAGATTTATGGGCTTGCCTTGTACCTTGCTTCTTAGACAATCGTGAGAAGAAAACCGTGTTTGGGAATGGCTGTGACGTAGTGACTGTGAGTCCCACCTAGATGCTAGAGAGAGGGAGAGTAGTTAGAAGGCCATAGGGGTGGTCCCGAAGGGGGTAGTGAAAGTATATGCCCAGTGAGTGGAGAATGGGTCTGGGCACAGAGATATGTAATGGCTTGTATCAAAGAGGAGGTCGAACATCTCTGACCCTCACTGATAAAAACACTCCACATTCAACAAGACAACATTTAGGTCAGAATGTTAGTACCAGTTGAATGGTCTAGGAGGGGAAGGATAGCAAAAGAGCAGTAGTTCTTCAGGTTGTTGTGTGGTATTTAAGTCCTCTGTAGAAAAACTGGATTTTGGGTTTTCATTCGTTTGTTTTATCAAAGCAACCTTTAGGGATGCTATGTGGCCCTCCCTTCCCACAATGGAGAATTGCTGAATTAAATAAAGAGGGAATGGGAAGTAGTTTTCTGAGGTCAACACCAAAATGAATTAACCTGGCAACAAAATTAAATTTACAATTGGTCTTCCAAGTGTTGCTATCTCATATGTAACACATTTGAGTGTTTAAAACCATGATAATTTTTAAATAATTCAACATAATTAGTTTTAATTCTGAAATTAAAACTAAAATTAAGTTGTTATGGGACCTGCGAACAGTATTTGAAAATCCCTTCATCGGGCTTCCATCCTCTCCTTTTCCCACGACACTAAGGGCCAGCGACATGAATCGCCCGACGTCAGGAACCATGGATGAAGGTTCCATTTATGTTATCTTCCTCTCTCCACTCAACCAGAAGGAAAGGACTAAGGCCAGCCACTGAAATTCCAGCTACTTTTCCTTTCTCTGATATATTTACATCTGGCTCAAACAGTCCCCGGAGAGAGGGCAAAGAGAATATTTTAGTGTCTCATGACTTCTGTAACAAATTACTGCAAACCTGATGCCTTAACAGAAGCTTTTTCTTCTTGGATCTGAAACCCAGAAGCCCGATAGGAAGATGTCCGTGGGGCTGTGCTCCCTCCAGGGGCTCTGGAGAATACGGTCCTTTTCTCTTCCAGCTTCCGTGGCTGTCAGCACTCCCTGTGCTGTGGCTACACGCCTCCTGGCCACGTCGCCTCTTCCACTGTGTCTGTAATCTCCCTCTTCTCCTTTAAGGACACTTGAGAGGGCATTTAAGGCCCACTAGGATAATCTCCCAGAGGCGGTACTGTTGTCACAAACATTGCTGCCACAAGTGTTTGGCTATAAACATTTCACAGCACAACTATTGGCTGTGAGGCAGTTTCTCCTTAAAAGATAAAATAACTGATAGGTGGTTTGATTTCATTTTTCTATGGGTAGAAAAGCAAACGCCTTTTGAAGGCTATGTATTTAAGCTAAGTTGTCAGTTTGGCTTAATTTCTCCATTAATAAAGTTCTCGCAGTACTTCCAATTAACCTTATATAAGTCTTAGCCAGATTTCATACTCTACTTGACAATGATTGAAGAAGCCGTTTTTGAGAATTCTTTGCTGAGCACGGGCCCCCTCCCAGCCCTCAAAACCAAAAGTTCACCAAGCCGGGACAAAGACAAGAGGGGTGGCTACTAATTCACAACAGTTCCCAAGAACGTTAATTACCAAGTCTTTAGTTGGAAACTGATACCTCTCTTGATGCAGGAAGAAAATCAGTGAAAAAGAAAAAAAGTGCAATGCCAAACGAGATGAATCAACAAGCAAAAAAAGGGGAAAAAAGTATAATACTATGAGCAAAAGTCTTCAAAGACAATGTTTTTATTTTTCACAATAAAGTAATTTTAATTTTCTTATGTTTTTTTTTCACGTTTCATTTATTCCTTTTTAATGTCTCTGCTTTTTCATTCTTGTTTCTTTTACGGCAAAATTGCCTTACGGCTACGTCATTGGGCGCCAGAAATTCTTGCAGCCCAGACGTTTGTGGTGCAACTACCTGCAGGCCTTTCCTCGGGTCATGACCCTTGATCACCTCTGCAAAGACCCTCTCTGTTTCTAAGGTAACATTTTCTAGGGATCAGGATCGGTCATCTGTGGGGGCTGTTGTTTATTCAGCCTCCTGGGGTGAGGTAATGAAACCCTCTGCCAATGGGCTGTGCAGGAAAGGGATGGGGGAAGTGGAGCTGTGGCTCCCAGCCCCGCCCCACAAAGGTGTAACACGCAGAGATTGCCCTGCCCACACTGGAGGATCTCTGGGGACTTGACTGAGACTTGCATGTTATTGATAAACATAGATGGCGTTCATAAAGAACACAGCAGCTAACTTAGCAGGTCTCACCTGATCACCGAGCACTCGGTCTCGGGTAGGATTGAATCAGATGACTCCCCACACAGGCAGCATACCTGTTTGGAACTTAGTAAACCCTATTAATTCAGAGAATTGTGAAAAAGCAGACAGGATAGGCAACAGTTTACTTTGGCACTACTGAGAAAAAAGAGTTTGCTCACTCAATTAGTAGAATAAACAGGACTGAAAGAAACTAAACTTTTCAAGAACCTTAGCAACCCCATTTTGCATACAAATAATATATTAATTTCAAACAAGTTTTATTAAAGGATGTCATAGCCTTTTGCTTGGCAACACTTCCTTGATTATTCATTCCCCTTCCTACAGATGACATAACCTGGTTTCAGATGTTATAAATGTATCCTATCCACTAAGTCCAGAACATTTTTTTTCTATTGGGGTTCAGTGACCCTCAAGAAAAACAATCAAGTAAAATATAAAGTTGTTGTATTTATGAAAAATATGCAATAACCAAGTGATCTTTTAAAATTAATAATTGGGGCATACAACTTTATAAAAATATAAGAAATGAAATAAATGTACTCAATATCATAACTAGTTTAAAGTAAGAGGGCAGTAAGAGAAAGAGGAGGTGATTCAGATGAACAAAGAATGAAGGAGCTCAACAGAATTTGTAAGAAATAATCTTAAGAGGAAAACAAAATTTAAGAGAGGAATTTACAGGAAGGTATCACACGAAGATGCTCAGGGACACACCAGGACGGACACACCTGCTACAATGGGGGAATTGCCTCTGATCTCAGCCAAAGCCAGCTCTGCCACTTAAGCTTCTAATTCCCTCTAGCCAAGTAGATGATTCAGTTCCTTTCATCATTCCTTCTCTTTTCTCACCCAAAAGCAACAGATAGATCTTTTTCGATTTCTGTAAGGACTTGGACAACCAGCATCAACATGTGCTGTAAATCGGAGACTGAACCAAAAATGAAAGGATCCTTCTCGCATGTCACGGATTGTGCAATAATCCATCAATTCCTCAGTCCTGGGAGATGATGGAGGGGGTTCCAATAACACAGATAAAACAAGGTGGCGGGCCGGATTTGTCCTGTGGGCCTCGTGTTTGCCACCTGTGTCCTAGGGGAGGAAGTATCAGAGCATTTGTGGACCTGTGTTAGAACCACCACCTGATTGCTGTATATTTGTGGAGAGATACTTTGAAGCTTTACAGATATCCTGTTTCTCTGAAAAGTTTCACCTGCCGATTTTAGCATTCAGCAGTGGGTTTTGCCAGCAGCAACTGTTGTTGTGGCATAGACCTTCAATTACTTCGTTTCTCCTGTTCTTTCTATTTGATTATTGAAATTCTTTCATGAAAACTTGTTCCTTCTCCCCCACTTATGTATTAATTCAGCCATTTCCTTTCATCAGTATGGGCTCATGATATTTGCTTTATTTTCTGTCTTACAAACTAATACTAATTATTTGGTTGCTAACATTGTTCTAGCCATGGGGAACTCGCTCGGGTAGGCTTATTTTTATTTTTTTCTTACAACTTCCTTGCAATCTGGCGTAGATACACTATGTCCCAGAATGCTGAATTTCGCAGCACATTCCCATAGAACCACCTCGTATTTTCCTTGACCCAGCTTTAGAGCCAGACTTTTCTCCAAAGGACCCTGCATCCTCTTGTTGGAGAGGAGTGTTTAGAAACCAAGATCCTGACGCTAAGTATGCTCGTTGTCACTGGTATCTCTGCTTCTAAACCCTCTGGGCAGATGGAGCTAAGGTGTATTCATGTATAACAACCAATGCATGCACACAGTTCTATACTTAGGTTTATAGTACATACATTTTTTAATTAACATGAGATCACACTACTACATCAGACTCTAATCCGGCATTTATGTTATATTTTAATGTTCAGGTCAATGTAAAAAATTTTAATATATGCTGATATGTTTTATTTCTATTTTTGAAAGAATTTTATTTTTAAAGATGGCTTATGACTATAACTTTATTATACATCCACTTATGTAAGAATTCATTTATTTCTCAATAAGTAAATATTTCCACAAAACAGACAATTACAGTTATTTTAACACTCCCTTTTCACTCTTAAAAGATGCCCTAATAAACCCTAAAGTGACTCGACAGTGAATTAATCTGAGCTCAGTAGGCACTTTGAAGGCTCTGGCTTACAGCAAAGCCTTTCAAGCTTTCATGTGCATACACATCACCTGGGCATCTTGTTGAACTGCAGGCTCTGGTTCCATAGGACTGGGGAGGGGCCTGAAGGTCTGTCTGCATTTCTGACAGGCTCCCAGCTAATGCCAGTGCTGCAGGTGCACCCGGCACATTGAGTGGCAAGAAGACTGCAGTAGAGTTTTCCTTGCGTGAGCTTTCTACGCAACTGTCCTGGCGTCCCCATGCACAACCCATTCTCCATGAAGATTCGTTCCCGTCTGTAGCTCTTTTCTTTGCTGCTCTACATATTCCAGTTTGGTGGCTTTGTGCGTAATACAAACAAGGCAAGTTGATATACGTTTGTAAATTAGATTAGCTGTATTCCACAGGTGAAAATGAAAGAGGGTCCCTTTCAGCAGAATTTAACTCATTATTTGACAGACTACACTTGTATTTCACTTACACACAACAGGTGTCTCACTGTGAACTTTCCCATTTTCAAGTTAATATTAATTTTCATGAGTTTCTTAACCGGAGGAAAAACACTTGTGGAGTCTGTTTTAAGGATGGTGGACTCACCCTGTGATCAGAGACAGCTGCTTAAGGGAATAGTGGGGTCGTTTGAGATTCATGACCATCCCGGAGGGGGGTTGGGCGGGGGTGGAAAGAGAGGGAGGACGGGAGGAACAGAGTAAACACGTAGAGTGTGGCAGGCGCACGGCCATCTGTGCTAACTGCATGCCGCAGATCTCAAACGGGAACAGTGTGAAAGCAAATGTTATTCATTGGTTTTAATATTGCACCCTTCAAAATTATCCGTTTTACTTCATTCACTCATCCATCCATCCATTTATTCATTATTGCATTCTAATTTGGGGTCTTACTCTGACACAGTGTTAGGATGGCCACTGAGGACCAAATATTAAAGGACAGTCTCCCATCAGTTTTGGGCAGAGAAGTGTAGAGTGAAAAGTACGCAGGTGAATACAAGACATTGTGGTACATGCTACACTGTCGCATGGCATTCTGGAGGAACATCAGGAAGCACCTTATCCAACCTGGGGGACACTGGGAAAGTTTCTCAAAGGAAATGGTATCTAATTTGAGATGTAATAGATGAGTAAGTTATCCAGCTTAAAAAAAAAAAAAAAAACAAGAGACAAATGACAGAGAAGAGGAGGAAGAATAGAGGAGGTAGATGGAAAGGGGATTATTTCTAGAACATTCTAAGAAGAGAAATGAGCATGTATACAACCCAAATGATGAGAAGAGCATAGTTCACTATGGTAATTACAAGTTCCCCCAATTTTCCCTTTGCCTAGACTCCCCAACTTGGTGATGTCAGCACCACTCGCCTGGTTACCTTGACCACAAACCAGGAGTAACCCTGGTTTTCTCCGGCTCTCTTGTCACACCATCTCCCATTTTAGACTGTCATCCAGTCCAGTTCTTTCAATTCTTCCCTGCAGATAGATCTTAAGTGCATTTTCTTCTCTCCATTCGCGGGCCCACTAATTTATAGAACAAACATTGCTTACCCTGGATTACTACAAGAACCTTCAAACTAATGTTCATAATTTCAAGTGGAAAAACATTTTAACTGCAATGATCTTTCCAAAGATAAAATTTGATTGCTGTTACTCCCTTCCAGAATCCTTCAACGATTCTCCGTTGCCCTCAGGATCAAGTCCAAGTTTTTTAACTTGGTCAATAAGACCTTTGTTTATTAAGCTCCTGCTTATGTCTCCACCTTGCTGATCCAATGCTTGAATCATTTCATATGTATTCATGGATCACCCATATGTAATAGTCATTATACTAGACATTCTAAATAAAATTAATAAGATAAACAGCCTTCTATACATAATGCTTATATACTACCAAAAGAGACATTTAGACAAATTACATTATTACCAACAGTTTCAAGAACTCTGGCCCACCACTTGTATGATGTGAATAACCTAGGCATTGTAACCATGGTATTTGGTATATCTTGGACATGACCTATTCTGGAGTAGAATGTTTTTCTACACCTTGATTTTAAAAGACTGTTTTTATAATTACTCTATTAGTTATAGTAACACTAGATGCTGTAATAGATACACCGTGACATTTCAGTAGCTTAAAACAATGAAAACTTATTTCTGGGCCCTGAAATGTTCAGTAGGCAGGAGGAACCACACTGTCATTCTGGGTATTCAGCTGATGAAGTCTCATTCATTGTTAAGCCAGGGTTTCCAGGTTCCCTGGGGACTCACCCTGCTGACAGTGCAGGGCAGACAAGGAGCACTTGATGGTGGATTGACATGGGCCAGGCGCTGAAACAGCACGTGTCCTTTCTGACCACGTTCTGGTGGCTAGAATCCTTTCACTCAGACCCAAGTGGAAGGAGGCTGAGAAATACAGAATTGTTCTGTGCCCGGGAACAGAAGGAAATGGCCAGTCTCTACCACACTCACCAAAACACACAAAGGACTGGAAACAATGACCAGCTGTCCACAGCTACAGTGAGTCCACTGCTCTTGTCCTCGTCGCCGGCTCCATCTGCCCGTGTTGGACAGATGGGACTACTGGTCACCCACAGTACAGCAGACACACCACCACCAGGCTCTCACACTCTAGCGAGGCTTTCTTCAGTCTCCATAAATTTCAAAACAGATGATCACTTACAAATTTATTTTTAAATTCTGCTCTTATATGCTTCTGGGCTGAGGACCCAAAGAAGAGTCATGTGGCACATTTGTTTTCTATTAACCATGAGTCTTCTGTGGAAACATCCCCATCCGTGCCCATCCTCCCCCATCTTTGCCTTTGTCTCTATCAAGCTCTCATTTGCTGAATCTTAGTCAACTTTTCGAAATTAGGTAAAAATTATCTTTTATGTTATGCTCTTGTAGAGCTCCTCAAATCTGGGGCAGGAATTCCTCCTATAAATTCTAGACGCCCTTTTATAATCTCTGTGCATACTCTGGAAATGTTTGAATTAACGCCTAGTTGACTCTTGTATCCCTGAAGTTTAGCACAATACTTGACACATAATGGGTAACGTATACTTATTAACTGAATTGATTGGTGCTTTTCTTTTTTTTAATATATATTTTTATTTATTTTTTAAAGATTTTATTTATTTATTTTTAGAGAGGGAAGGGAGGGAGAAAGAGAGAGAAGAGAGAAACACTAATATGCGGTTGCTGGGGGCCATAGCCTGCAACCCAGGCATGTGCCCTGACTGGGAATCGAACCTGCGACACTTTGGTTCGCAGCCCATGCTCAATCCACTGAGCTACGCCAGCCAGGGCGATTGGTGCTTTTCAACATAGCTGGATGCAGGGCATGAAGTAAGAAAAATGTAGGAGCCATATTCCAGATATAAGCTAAGGCAAGGGCTCCCAAAGTTTAACCTGAACCAACAACACTACCACCTGGGAATTTCTAACAAAAATATATTATCAACCCTACTCCACACATTCTAAATTAGAAACTACAGAGGGCGGGGGCAGAGCTCAGCAACCTCAGGTTTATCAAGCCCTCCATGTGATTCTGATCTATGCTAGCGTTTGAGAGTCACTGACCTAAAGTTACCAAAATGAGCCTAGATAAACCTGTAACTAATGTCAAGAAAAATGAAAATGGCATTATTGATAATCTAATAATAGCAGCTACCATCTCTTAAATACTCCTTGTGCCAGATGCCACAGAAATGACCTTTTTTGCTGTTGTGACCCTAGAACAGTCTGGTGGCTCACATAATCCAATTAGGTGTGGTTTAAATGTAAGCACAGTACTGAGGGTTGGGAAGAATCTGATAAGAATTCAGAAGAGAATGTAGCAGTAAGTGGATCTATATCATCTAATGAAGTAGTATAACCATCTGAGTAGGAATTACTGGCTCAAGTAATTTGAAAATTAGGTATTAAAGTAGAACTTGAGGCCAGCGGACAAAGGCTGTGTGAGACTTCTCTCGAAGGCTTTGACACGGCATCTGTACCAAAGCTTGAGTCCGCCCATGGGAATGGCATCCTGGACCACACATCCTTGATTATTAAGAAGTCTCAGCAGGCTGAGGAGTTGGTTCTAAACAGTACCGAGAAAGGTGAACCCTGATATTGTTTGGGATGGTATAATGGTTTAGAATTGATATGTAAAATGTGTGATTGTGGTTGTAAACACATAACTGACTCATTGGTTTAAATTTCCAATTTTAAATGGAATTTTTGCTATATTTATAAACAGTGTCAAGCCCTGGCTGGCGTAGCTCAGTGGATTGAGCATGGGCTGTGAACCAAAGTGTCGCAGGTTCGATTCCCAGTCAGGGTACATGCCTGGGTTGCAGGCCATATCCCCCGGCAACCGCACATTGATGTTTCTCTCTCTCTCTCCCCCTCCCTTCCCTCTCTAAAAATAAATAAATAAAATCTTTAAAAAGAGCAGTGTCAAAACATGTAAAGGGATTTAGTGTTTATCATATTTGTAAGTTTAGTTTCTTAGATTTACCAGATTCATATAACTATTTAAGAATGTTTATTTGTCCTTGTCGAATTAAAAATCTTTTAAAAGATATCAAATACATTGTGTTTGAAATTGAAATGTAAGTTTTTGAATATTTTACTAAGTTGTAAATGAGACCAATATTTAAATTAAAAGTGCTGATGAAATTTGTTATATTTATAAATAGACTAATGAGACAAATTAAACTTATGAGCTTAAGGAAACTATTTTTAGATTTATAACTTTAAACCCAATGTAACTTTATAATAAATTTTTCCAAGTCTAAAAGTGCCCTCAGGACATTTAAAAAGTAAGGAACTCACAGTGAACACCAAGGTTTTTAACTGAACAGACTCATGGAATCATTACAGCAGCCTTGTGAAGGAGACAGTGTTTTCATCCGCCTTTTATAATGAACAGCAGGGTAAATAACATACACGAACACACAGCTAGTAGGCGCAGAACTAGGATTCAAACCCAGAACGTCGGACTCTAGGGCCTTCCTTCAAACTGCTGGGTGGAGCCAAAAAGACAGAAAACCCTGGAGTGGTTTGGAGGGAATCCCCGTGGGAGTACTCAGAATGACGGTGGGTGCAGAGGGGAGTGCTGATTCTGTTCTCACCTGCCACTCATCTCCTCCTCCTCCTGGTTCGTCTTGCAGGGAACTTAAAGAAAGGACCTTTGAGTTGAAATGGTGAAAAGATTCCTATCTGGGGATTCCTGGGGGACCAAGCGTTGGATTCCTGCCTGACTACTTTTTGGCCCTCAAGCTTGAGCCTCTCCTTTCTCACCTTCACCAGTCAACCTGTCTCTTGCCACCGGTTTGTTATTTGAAGCTTCTTTTTCATTTTGTTCTTTTATCCAGTCATATATTTCTTAACAAATACATTCTAACTATAAACTTTGTTTCAGCATCTGAACTGGGGGCATAGATTCAAAAAGGCAACATAGAATATAGACAATTAACAATTTCGGCCATGATGGCTGTGGGAGGCCTTTGCCCTGGAAGAGAGGGGGAGGAGACTTTTGATGGACGAGGAAGGTGGGTAAGAGTGTTCCAGGAAAAGATGACACATGCTCATAGGTCTGGAACCAGAGAGTGTTCGGCCTTTTAAAGGCAATGAAAGAAATAAGACCTTTCTTCTTTCTCAGACAGGACATCCCGTCTTTAACAGGACATCCCGCAGGTACAGCCAGCAGTGACAAGTGCCCCCAGTGAGGCTGCGGAGTTTTCTGTCTACCCTAAGCACCCTCATTATCACAGCCCAGCACATTCAAGGGGTCAGGCGAGTCAAGCAAGCTGCCCAAAGAACACCCACAGCATCCATCAGGAGGCCTAATCCATCAGGCAGGGGGAAGCGTCAGTCTAAGACACTTACCAGGTAGAACCGAAACCCTGGTTCTGAAAATGGGGACAGGTGAGTGTGCAGTTTAGCTCCGTTCAGTTCATTGCATATTTATTGAACTCATCAGTTGAATTTATTTGTGTGTCATTTACAGTAGAGACGCTGGGGCATGAGGATGAGTAAGAAGGAGTCTGGTCTTTGAAAACGTCTAGTCCCACACACTCATACTTATACATACATACAAAGACTGTGTGTGTATATATATTTTTCCCAAAGATGGTAAATACAGACATCTTGACTCTTAACAACCTCCAGTTTAGTTTAGTGTTTGTGTACATGTGTTTAGTATACATGACAGATACAGTGTATGTATCTGTATTTATATAGATGTGTATATCTCTCACAAACTGTCATAGCTTAGATGACAGGCCGCTGTTGCTGTAGGGAGAGAATGAGAAGCCCGTGAGTTGCCTCATAATAGAAGAGCTTGTCCCCCAAGAAAGGATGGTCCAGAGAAGAAGAGAAACAGTCTCTGCTGTGTCAGTGACTCACCTTCTGGATCCGCAGGGGGACTGGTCTCGGAAACATGTTTCGGTTATAGAATAAACGCTTCTGTCCTTACGTACCTACGACCGACCCAAGGGGGACAGTGGAGTTCTACAAGCGGAAGCATCAGGTCCCTTGGCCGGCGCCTTTAACAGGACACCCAGCAGGCACAGCCAGCAGAGACAAGTGCTAGACGTAAGATGCTATATGACACCTTTATTACAAGAGAGAATTATTTCCCACAAAACATATGTGACTATGTCGAAAGAGAGGAGAGGCTGGTTTGGGAACATTACTCCCTTCTCAGCTCCTCCCTTGAAACCTATGACAGAGCTGCTGCCACTGGAAAGCTGATTCGGAAATGGAAGGGCTTACTTTATCTCAGACCCCACGATTCATGGGGGAGCCACTGAAATCTGTTTCCCTTAATGTTTTCCAAAGAGACTTACTGATCAAAGTTGTTTCCTTCCCAGAGGTGTGTTCCTTCCAGCACAGGGATGATGCGTATCTCTGGGACACCCAGAGGACATTTATAGTCACTTCCCAAGTGGCTCTTGTTCTCTGGATTAAAAACGGGAATTATCTCTTGGCTCTCAATGTAACATTTTCCAGCAGCATGAAATTCTGTCAAACAGAAATTGAAGATGAATAAAACGAAGATACACACTGAGGATTATTCCCATTGTGAGGCAGCGGCGCTCTGCACTGATGGTTCCACACCCTAGTAGTAGATTCAGGCAAATAGAGACATACTGGTTTTCTAAGCGCCCCCATCCACTCTGCCACGGGAAGCAGCAGGGATTGAATAGATGGACAAACGCTGTGAGCATATGCAATAAGCCAACTCCACAGCACTCCAGGGCAGGATTATAAATGGTTTGTGTGCATTAGGGGGGTAATCAGTTATCATAATTCCATTTGTAATTTATGTTTGCATGAAAATGCAGTTTTTAACCATTGCTGGGCTTGGAGGAGCAAGTCCGACCTGTTTTCATTTTGTCAAACTCCAGGGAATTTCAGCATGTCAGTTCAGGAAGAATGCAGATCTACACTATCAGGTGTCTCCTTTTGAAGACTAAATACCTACTCTTTATAGGAACAATATTTACAGAACACGTCTGGTGCATGCAAAGCAGTTGGTTACCCATCAGGCTTCACTCTAAATAGACACGCCAAAATTTAGGACAAAGGAAAGAAAGGCAAATGAATGTGGAGGCCAGAAATGCCTGCACTTCAGACATGTAGGCAAGACGTGAGAGACAGGTTTTAAAAAGTAATAGGGAAATTGTACGGAGGTCCAGTCAGGGGACTTGAACCTGAAAATTTCTTATGCTTGGAGTAGGAAGGGGGTGGTTAAGAAGATAAGAGCAAGAGGAGACACGGAGACAGAGATACAAAATCATGTTAAATGGTTAAATGTGAGAATATATGAACTAAAATGGGAGGTATGGGATAAAATGAAAGGTTCTAGAATTTAGAAGTGAATTTTAAATTATTATAAAATAATTGTAAGAGCAGCAGTCCTTAAGCTTATATAAGCAACAAAACATGGAATTTTTTTGAGCTTGTGATTCTGGAAAAAAAGAAAATTTTACCAGATTTGCAGAGATTTATGTATAAAAGCTCAAGAACTGCGGCTATATTAGGAGATTCAAGGAGTTTAAATTCCCCTCTGTGTTATGCAGGGGAGATGATATCCTAGTCCCAGAATTTAAACTCACTGTTTTTCAAATGCTTTTCATCATGAAAAAAGTGTTTCTTTCCTATAGGAAGAAAAATATTCTACCTTGAAACCCTGTACACAGTTGCTTTTTTTCTCTCACAGTTGAAAAAACATACTTCACCACATAGTTGTTACCCTTGTAGTTGTTAGGTGCACTGTGATATTTTCTATTCTACTATATTCTAGGCATTTCTATACCATTCATAAAATGCTAGTCGTGACATGCTGAATTGACTTCATGGCCCACTTACAGATTGCATCCTCAGTTTTGGAAGCACCGTCCTGACCAAAGAGGACAGGTGCAAGGAGAGAAATGAGGCAATGCACACGGTTCCAGCAGACGGGGTGAGCTCTGCTTCAGACGCTAACAAAGGTTTGAGTGAAGAAGAGGAGCAGTTGACATTCAAAAATCAGCATCAGGTGAGTTGGAGGGAGGAGGGTAAGAATGTCCTGATGAGGAGGAGGCAAAGTTTCAAACTCTGTCTAGAATAAATGAAAGGAAACATCCTGTAAATTCAGGGGAAAAAAAGAGCTATTAATTCATTAAACAAATGAATAGGTAATACTTTGGTTTGCTGTTCAACAAATAGAGCCCAAGTTGTGCAACTTGTCTAAGTATTAACAGAAATGCTACTCTCTGCGGAAGGAAAAGAAGGAAGGGATTTGGAGAAAATATTTATGTTGTAACCTTATTTGGGGGCCTTTAATAATAAATAACATTTCTGTAACAGAACAAATGTGACTTTGGTTGTATCATTTTAATGAGGAGGTTTGGATTAGGGGGGAAACTATCAAATTGGGTGGACAAATTACTCATGTATTTTTCCTTTAAAATTAATAGGAGCAGCTATGGGTCAGGACCACCTTCAAGGGAAGCACGGTAATTCAAGCTGAAAATCCTTCTGAGGGTGGCATCAAGTGCCTTGGAACAATTCAATTAGCTAATCACAGATGGCTGCCAGATACACAGTCTTAACATTCATTTCGCTAGCAAATGTCACTGCTAAGAAAATCTGCACTTTGGGGAATTGGGGGTGAATCCATCTGAAGGATAACTTCTGTTCTCATCATGATTTCATAGGAGGCAGAGAAGAGAGTGCGGTGTCACATGAGGGGAAACTTTGTAGCAATTAGAGTTGCCCAACAATGAGTGATTAGTGCCATCTGAAAAGTGAGACTCTGGCTGCCGAGCACCCTGGAGATCCCTGTAGAGAGTGCACTCTGAACTTGCATTGAGACTCAGGGCACTGAGATCCAAAGGAGTGACTATTTAGAAATTGTTGAGAACTCAAAAAATTAATTAAACTGAAGTTTATCATCAAATCAATACATTCCATAAATATGCCCTACAGGTCTATCTCCTTTTTTTTTTTTTTTTAATTAGAGAGTGCAACCTGATTTTGTTTATTCATCCTTTGGGGATTGCCATAGTGATTGACATGAATGATTGTCATTGTGTGTTAGTGGTTGTAACTATTTTCAAGTAATAGAATCCTTTGATTAACTGATAAAAATTTCTTCAGAAAAGTGCGCAGGCCCTGGCTGGGTAGCTCAGTTGGTTAGAGCATCATCATCCTGATATGCCAAGGTTGCAGGTTTGAGCCTCAGTCAGAACATATACCAAAGAATGCAATGAAGAATGATGAATGCATAAATCAGTGGAACAATAAATTCTCTCTCTTTCTCAAATCAATATATTTTTTAAAAAGTGAACATACAGTCAATGTCTTTTTTAGGCAATTCAAGGTTTCAGAAACCCTGCAATCTGCAAACAGCTAGAACATGAACCTAGGTTTTGAGACAGCTTGATGTATTTTATGGAGTATAAAAACCCAGCTTTTCTGAGTTTTTTTTTTTTTGAAGGCCTAAGATCTAATAATACACTTGAAGCTCTGATTTGGGGTTGAGTGGGGAGAAAGAGGAATCCTTTATAAATGTTGCCAACAATCATCATTACATCTCACTGGCCCATATCCTTTGCTTTAGACAGTTAAAAATGTACAGGTCAGATATAATTTGACTTCCAAGAAAACCCTCTATATTTCTGTTTTTTTAAACAAAATTTTGAGTGAAGTTTTTCTAACAGCAAATTTTTTAACTAACTCAAATTATTTTTTTATCAGCCCAAGGTAGTATTTGATAAGAGAATTAATAGATGAATGGGTGAATGGATGATTTTAAGATCTCTGTAATGAATAAATGAAATGACTATTAATTATCTGGTGAATCATAGCTAAGAATCTCCACTAAGTTTGGTTGAAGTCTTTAGAATTTTTTCCCAGAAGGAAGCAGAAGACAGATTCAAATTCTCCAGGGAATTTTAGGCTTGGTGGTTCCAAAACAAAAATAGCCATCAGCTATGCAGATACATCAGTACCTTCCTTCCTGAGCTTCCAGTAAGAACAGAAAACCCCTTCAGTACATCGCCTCTCCCTGTTTTACACGGGGCTGTTGGTTCGGTTCACATCTCACGAGCAGGAGCCGCTCCAGCCATCTTGGATCCTGGGGGCAATGGGTTTCCTTCCCCCCAACCCCAACACTAGAATGGTTTTAGAAGCTAAATTAGCAGGTTCAGTCAGACTCAATAAATACTAAAATTCCTTTTAGGTTTTTTTAATACAACTTTATAGTTATGTCAACTATAGAGAAGCAGTAGGGAAGAGAGAAGTGTGTAAACTCCCAGTTTGACTGTCTGGACCTGTTAACATTCAGGAATTCAGGAAGAATGAGGCCCTATCCAAGGAGCTATAACTATAACTGTAAACAGATATAGATATAGATGTATTAACATATAAAATGTATACAAAATGTTTACATATATAAAGGTATATTTAATATATTAAATAACTTGTTTTTTTCATAGTGCGTACCCAATAACATCAAGAGAAGTTAATTCAGATCCTGTTTATATATTATAAATTCTTGATGTTTAAATCAAGAGTATGTTTTCTCTCTACCATCACAGAAATAAAAGAGGCTAAAATGTTTTCTAATTGTCCCCTACTATTGAAAAATGACTTCAGTGGAAAAGTGGCAAATGAGTACATTTAAGAGCAGCTGCGTGTCACCCAGTTGTGACTGTTTCTCCTAACACACAAGCCGATGTCAGGAATGCCTGGCAGCATGAAGACTCTGGTCTCCTCCGAGGGAGGTGCAGACCTGAATTAGAAGCATCTCCACTACTCAGGTAAAGGAATACAGATATCTAAGAATTTTTTGAATCAAGCAAAAAGGCACAAGGAAATATTTTCTTCTTTTCAAGAGTTTAACAAGATAGGAAATCAAAAACTTTGGGGACATCTTTAAACACAATGTCATGTCCTTCCAAAGACAAACTGCTAAGCTCGGAGGTGACAGGGAGCAGCAAAGTTGAAGCCCATTTTGAAGGCGCTCCCCACTGTCCGCCTCAGGAGAGACGTGGTGCAGTCTCCGGGAAGAGGAACGGATTCGGCTCCTTGCTGACCAAAAACATCTGTTGTGAGATGGAGTGTCTTCAAAGCAACAGGGAAATTTCAACTTCCTTCAAAATCGGCAAGCAGGTCGTGGTGAGATTAATACCTGTTACCCACATGTACTAAGAAACAATCCAACATAAAAACCTCCCAGGGGATTGCCTTGTTTTTAAAGCAACCATAAAACTTCAGGTCAGGCTTCTGAGAAATGCAGCTAGTACCCACAAACGCCCATTGAAATGAATCATGGAATCATTTCCTTCAAACTCAGCTTGCGAGAAGGAGAGAAAGAAGATGAAATGGGGGACCTTCCAGTCTTTCCGTGTGCTGTACCCACTGCCACCAGTGCCATTTCCTTTTCTAATAAATGGTCTTCAAGTGAATATATAAAATAAGTTCACTTATTTATGTAAAATACCCTCATCAAAATGCAGTATGGTAAGATCAGAAGATAATTTTTAGAGTGAAATATCTGATGAGGGTTTCAAAAATGTCTAAAACCCAAAAGAGCAAATTGAGGGTTCCAGCTCACATTTTATATATTGACATATTAATGAGAATGATTCTGTTAAATTACTAGTTCTGATGGAGTGACTACAATTTTGTCCCACTCATCTAATGGATTTATACACCTTGAAATAAGACTTTTTAAATTGGATTCACTAAGCACAATTTGCATTTTAAAATACCAGTGACTCTAAAAGGTAACTGACTGGTAGAAACTCTTGGGGAATAGGTCTCCATTATTTGGATGAGTGGAATGCCTTTTTGGTTTTGATAAAGGTACATACCCCCGGAGAGTTTGCTAGGATGATAATGTGACTATTTTACGGTTATCAAATGTTCCAGTCATGCCAGCATTTCCTCATCAATATTTTCATCCATAGAACAGGGTTTGCGGCTAACTGGTGTCTCAGATTTTCTTTAGCTAGGCTGACCAAGCTGGGATGCTTCTGACAGTAAGAGGGGATGCCATTAATAATTCCTCTGGGAAAAGAGCCATCACCTTGGGATTGTCCCAGGCAAAGCAGTACACATAGTCTCCTCCTTTTCACCTGCCCATCACTAGCTAATTCCCATGATAGAAAGCACTTGAGCTGCTTTGTGTCAGTTACAAGTCATTAACATGAGCAAATAGATAATTTATGTGTAAATATTGTGCTTCTGAAGAGATTTTTTTAAAAACCCAAGTTTTTGTCTTCTTCCAAGTGGATATTTTGAAATATTTTCATTCTTAATTTGCTTAGCAAATATACTTTTGCAATGAAAAGCTTGGGAAAAAGTTAAAGTCAATCCTTGTAAGTTCTAAATTTCCAAACAATATGGCCTAAATTCCATAGAAGGGATTCCCCGCTTTCAAACACTACATGAAATAAGTGAGTGTCGAGTTTTCTCACATTTAAGGCCCCAAGAGGTTACCGTGTCTTTTGGTACTTCATTTCCTGAACTGTCATATTTTGTTTTCAAGTTATTTAAAAGTGGAGGGCCAGGGAAAGAGAATGAATTTTGGCTCATTAAATACTTTATTAAAAAACATTTATGGAAAACATATGCTACACCAGTGCACACAACACAAAAACCACTTTCAGAGTGTCTCTTGGAAGACGGACAGCAGAGAGGGGGGCAGTCGATAAAACTGTGAACCAAAATTCAATGCAGCAACACAAGTGCTGCCTTGGCTGGCTGGTGTGGCTCAGCAGATCGAGCTCTGGCCTGCAAAGCAAAACAGGTGCAGCCATGGAGATTTATCCCTCCTGTCTTACCCCCATTGTCCCATTAATTTGACTTCTGGGTCTCTCACAAAATGCACCTTCTCTCCCTTTCACTTGCCATCACCATCGTGCATGTTGCCTATTGCGGTGACACCCTACTTCTCTCAGCACATCCAGTCCCCTGCCACCCTCCACATCATCAGCCCATTCTTTACTCTGTAGTCTAAGTTACTTTTAAATGGAAGTCCAATGAAGATATTCCTACTTAGAACTTACCAATGTCTTCTCCATTTTTTAGGATAAAGATAGTATCTTCCAAATAACCATCTCTCATTTCTCTTCTCCTTAGCATTATGCTTCCCAATAATATTAAAGAGCTTTTCAAAAAATTCCTTACTCAATAATATGTTTATCGAGTTTAGGGAGAGAGGAAGGGAGAGAGCGAGAGAGATCAATCGGTTGCCTCTTGTGTGCCCCCTGACCAGGGATCAAACCACAACCTTTAGGTTGGATGATGCTCCAACCAACTGTGCCACCCAGCCAAGGCAATATTAAACATCTTTTGGTATATCAAACTCATTTCTATCCCCTTTGAGGACTTAAAAAAGTTTAAAAGCTGAAAAGATTTAGAATTAAGTGCACAAATGTTGGAGACAATCAAACCTATAGCACTGTTTCTGTTTTTCTTCGGCAGTCTGTGTATGCTTGTGATTTTACATGGCATTCCTATTTTAGATATATTGGCATATTCGAAAAACTGATTAGCCATGTATTTCATATGGATGCATACTTGCAATTTATTTAACATTGAAACACTTAGGAGAACTCAAGACTCATAATATATGTTCCACTTATGAATATATAAAGGTCATTTAAGGACTTAGAAATAGTTTGTTTATTAATTCAGACAACCCACATACTTAGAAAGAAAGTATAAATGTAATGAAATTGTAAATGAAACCAAATATTTTCCAAAGGCAATTAGGTGGTGGTAAAATTTGCTAGAATTTTAAATAGAATTATATGAAATGTAACTCAAACAAAAGCTTCTTAAAAGAGATGATAGGTTCTTATATTTGTACCTTTAATGGAATAAGAACTTTTAAAACAAAGTAAAACATGAACTGACTTTTCTGCATACAAAAATATCCTAGAAGTCACCCCAAAACTCTTATGCAATATGTAAGTAGCAAAAGTAAACCTGGTTTTAAAAAAAATGTTTTGTTTTACCTAGAACAATACTTATTTAAGGTTGACCTATATTAAACCTTAAGGCATGTGATGGTTTTTTTAAATTTTCTGTGGATGCACAGTGCTTGGCCTTTACTTGGGCATTTCTGGGTGCTGCTGCTGGTCCTGTTGTACAAAAAGCAGAGAAAAAGACACCAGTTGTTTGGCATGACTGATGGGAGAAGGCCTCTATTTACAATGTTGAGTACTGGTTCAGCATCAAGTCTATTGTACATTTCTCCCCTAAAACAGATACGTATTTGACCTCAAATTTAGATTACAAAATGGGGTTCTGAAGTGCCACCAAACTGTTGGACCCAACACAAGAAAGCTCAATAAAGTGCTATTCCAAGAGATTTTTCCCAAAGGCTGTCACTCAAGGAACAACAGCTGTACTAATAACACGCCACAGGCTTCATGGGTGCTCACGGAACAGACATTCCCTGATACCCCTGTGTGGCATTCACTGGAAATGCAGAAATGAGGACGACCTACCTACATGCCCCGTGCCCAACAACTCTTATACTAGAGAGAACACGAACAGTAGAGAAGCAAGACGGAGTACAGTAAGACAGGAGCACCCATGGGGTGAGAGAGCACATTGTAGGGATTCCTAATCAAGTCTGGAAGGATGTCAAAAAAACTTCAACACACCCAAAACTTGAACAGTAAGTGGGAGTTGTGTTTATTTTATAGAAAGGAAAAATTTATATACATGACTTTTTAAAGAATTTCAAGGTGGTTTTGGTTACTGAAGAGCAAAAGGAAATCAAGCCAGAAATTAATTCTTCCTTTGGCATCATGGTAAAAATGGAATTAAGTCTATTTGCATTATTGAACTAACCAAGCTCAAATTTTAGATTTCAAGGGGCAGGTAAGTAAGTTGTAACTTATGCAGTGTGACTGAGTAGGACAAATGTTGGAGAGGATTAAACACAAATAGAGAGAATTGGAGTGTACAACTCGTGTCCCAGATTTTTGGAAACTTGGAAGCTCGTTGTTAGGTGACAATCCAAATTGGACAACTGGTGTGCTGTGAAACTCCCCCCTGACGATGCAGCATGCTCTGATGGAATGCCACAAAGCATCAGAGCCACAGCAGAGCTTGAGAAAATGGATCAGTTGTTTGGGCACAGAACATAATGTCAAATACACGATTTGAAGAGCTAAATTTCACATCTCTTGTGCTCATAGATTTAAACATGTAAAGAACAAGTAATATCCCAAAGACAGGAATACCGCTAAGAGCTAAGACACACATAACTTGGAATTTTACATCTGGGCTTCAAACAGTCCACTTTTGGTTAACTTTTATTTGGTTATTTTGTTATACACATGTTTAATCTCCTTGTATATGTTGTATAATCAATATATTAATGTTAAGGCCTCGTTTAAACAGCAGTGCTTCTATGTCAGTGTTGGGGCCAGCCTTTCTTTCTGTTCATCAGAAATGTGAGATGATGTATGACATTCATAAAAGTTGACGTGCTCTATGATGTCCTATGCCTCACTAAAGAGGCATCAATTTTTTTGTAAAATCCTAATAAGTTATTGAATGTTTACTTCCTTAGCCCAGTCCTTATCTATGAGACCCTTGGGTAAAGTTTGTTTAATTGCAAGTAATTAGATTGTGTTGATGAATTGCCTTGTCTCACATCTAAGTGGGTTGAACTAAGTTGAGTGGAATTTGGAATGAGTTGAGTCAACTTGGCTTGCAGTGATCTGAGTTGAACCAATTTGAGTTGTGCTGAGATGAATTGAAGGAAATTGGCTAGACTGAGAAAGATAAACATGCTCCATGTGATGAAAGACCTATATTTTTGAGTCTTCCCTTTATCCACCTGAATATAGCACATTTCTTAGTACAAACCACATACTCAGTAAATTTTCAAAGAATAAATAGAGTAAAATGATAGGCTTTATTACTAATAGAACTTATACATTCAATAATACGTTTTGATCCTATGTAGGCACTGTGTTATATACTAGGGATACAGTGATGAATAGGAAAGAGCCTGTCCTCAGAGAGATTACAGGTTACTGATGGACACCAAACAAGTAAATAAGTAATTAAAATATAGTATAAAATAGTATCATTGGTTTTATAACTATTAGAGAGTCATTCGTATTGTATGGTATGAGATCAGTGCTTCCTGAAATTGTGCATTGCAGTGGCCTTGGCGAGCATTAGGAATAAAGACTTAGTTCCATACCAGGACCACCACATATGGTTTTGTCCCTCCTATACAAAGGTCACTGACCTGCAAGGGGATAAGTAGTAATCCTCTCTGTGTTCCACTAACCAAGCTGTCTGCCTTCTGTGATCTGTCTTCTCAATTCCCAGAAAGGATTATCCAACTCGGTTACATCGTCACATAGGTCAGGGAATCAAAGCATGAAGAGTATTTATTGAAATACTATTTTAAGTGAGGGAACAATCTGATCACATTTTCTTTGTGAAATCACTGTGAGGAACAGCTGGAAGGCTTGGAGACCACTTGAGAGGACAATTCAATAATCTTTTCTAAAGGAATGATACCAGGTTTTTGAATCAAAACACGTTTTTCTTTCCTCTATCTCTGGTTGCTAATTTCCATTTTTATTCGATGGATCTTCCTCCCACACCTACGTTCTAAATGTTGGAATTCCTCAAGGGTCTATCCGAAATCATCTATATTCTCTCTCTACACTTCAACCTAAACAGTCTCCTTCATGGCCCTGGCTTTAGATACCATCTGGTGGTGTTCACATCTCTGATCCTCCTCCAGCCCATTCTCTGCCTACCAGCTCATCTTCACCTGAATGTCTTTCAAGAAGCTCAAGGTTAGAATGTCCTAAATTGAAGTCTGGATTTAATTCCTCCTTGAAATTTCTTCCTTCCTGTGTCTCCCCAGTTTCACTAAATGCCGTTACCATTATCTACAGTAATACTTCAAGCCTCAAACCTGCGAAGCCATTCTTGATCCTGCCTTCTCTCAAACCTTGATTCACCCCCCATGTAGCCAAGTGGTTTTCCGAGTGGGATCTAAGAACTCTTGTCTTGGGGAGCTGGTTAGAAATGCAGATGCTAAGACACTCCTCCCCAGCACAGCCTTCTTCTAAATTACTTGATCAGATCTTTATTTGTGGTACCCAACCACCTACATTTCTAGTACATTCCCTGTTATTTCTTACATTAAAGTGTAATAACCACTGATAAAGATCATAGCTTCAATACACATCTTAAATCATTTCTTTCTTCCTCTCCACAGCCATCCCCTCTCACTTCTTTACTGGAAAAATAAAATAGCCTTTTAACCAGTCTCCCCAACTTTATTCTCTAACCCAAGAGTTAGCAAACTAAGGGCTATGAAGCCAATATTTTAGGTTTTCTGGGTCATGCTCTCTTTTGCAGCTGCTGCAACTGCTCATCTCTCATTGTAGTGTGAAAGCAGCCATAGGCCCACATGTAAACAAAGGGATGTGTTATTCAAATAAGAGTTTGTTAACATAAAAAAACAGCCAGCCGATTTCCCACACAACTTAAGGGTGATCTTTTAAAATTAATAATTGCTGGCTTCCTAATGTTCTGAGAGCAATATCCAAATTCTTTATTATAATCGAAGCCTTGAATTATTTGATCCCAGTTTCCCTTCCAGTCTTGGCCCCTAATACACTTTCTCCAAGATTATGTCACTCTCTAACCACATCGCCGTCCTTTTAGCTCCCAGAACTCACTGTCTTTCTTCTCGAATTAGGACTTCGGCACATGCTGTTCCCTTTCTGGAATGCCCTGCTCTCCCTGCTTGTGCATGTAGGTTAAGGGCATGAACAAAAGGAGTAGACCGTCTTATTTTAATAGTAGCTCTACCACTCATTTGTGCCTCATACATTTGTGCCTCTGTTTTTTCATTGTAAAAATGAGGATAATAATAGTTTCTAATTCATCAGGTTGTTATGAGGATTACATGCAAAACTCTTGAAGCATGGTAAAAGTTTAACAATATTAGATATCACTGTGATCACATCGGCAGGTATATTGTATGAAGAAGGTATTTGAAAAATGGGTGCTGACTGCCAAGTCAAAACTTCTTTTATGATCTATGCAGAACCCCATGTTACCCATCCAGATCCTGCAAGCAATGTGTGCCTCTTACAAAAGGCACACATTAAGGATGTAAATGCCTGTCTACTTTAGAAGAATGACGAGATCTGCACAATTCAGCATTGTACGAAGTGCTTGGGAAGAGTCCCCCTCCTACAAATGCATATTTTGCATCTTTTGACCCTGTGATATTGTGATTTATAATATGAAATATATATTTGGTCTTTGTTCCAGTTTCTGGCACAGAATTCCTAAAACCCTTGGAGTTCCCTAAGTGATCAAAGCAACAAAGATGTCTCTAGTTATGTTAATGAGGAGACTTTTGGGCTTCCCCTGACAATGAGGCATGGTTGCCTGGAGAATCCACCCTGTGATTCGAGGGTTGGACTTACAGTCCCACCCTCCTTGGCCTCCCGGGAATGAGTGGAGCCGGGCTGGAGGTTGAATCAATTGCCAATGGCCAACAATTTAATCAATCATGACCACATAATGAAGCCTCTATAAAAACTCAAAGGACAAGGTTTGCACAGCTTCTGGGTTGGAGAACACGTGAAGGTTCAGGGAGTGGGACTTGCTCTGAGAAAACGTGGAAGCTGCCTGCATCCTTCCCCATAGCCTGCCCTGTGCATTTCTTCCACCCGGCTGCCCCTCAGTTATGTTTTTAACATAACCACTAATCCAGTAAGTTAAATTTTTTTTTGACTTCTGTGAGCCGTTCTAGCAAATCAAGTGAACCCAAGGAAGGGGCCCTGGGAAACTCTGACTTACAGTCAGTCAGAAGCACAGGTAACAGCCTGGGCCTGGGCCTGGCATCAGAATTTGGGGGCATGCAGTCTTGTAGGACTGAAACCTTAACCTGTGGAACCCGCTGCTATCTCCTGGTACACATTAGCAGGCTGAGAGCATCCAGCAGAATGTCTGAGAATGCTTTTCTGACATGTGTGGACAACATCCGCACATTGGAATTGGGTCCAGGAACCTAAAAGAGACCCAAAGAGAATAATATTTCTGTCAGAGATTTTAACTGCGGCATAATAACTAGCATGTAGGGGCCATGGTTAATTGCATAATTCTCATACTTTACCAGGATGCTATTGTGTTTTTATGTGCCCTGTTCTTTGCTACTAAGAAGAAGAATGCTGGTTTAGGACAAATATCCACAGAGAGTAGATTCCCATTCCTCCAACCCAGCATGTGGTCAATATAAAGTAAATGTTGCATTCCCTGACTACCAATTCAATTAACCACTGGGTCCTGAAATGCTGTAATTAACATTTAACATAACCATCCTGAAGACTATTTACTAAGATCTGAACTGTCAGCCCTGTTAATTATTCAAAGACTGATTAACAGTGACTTTGGTCTCCCTGCCCTTTATTGAAATATAGCGTATTCCAGGTCAGACAATGGGTCATGGAGTATAGTTTGGGAGCAGTGAAAGGCTATTAAGTTTCCCTGTGTACTGTTTCTTGGGGTATTACTTTATATAAAATGGTTGTGTCTCCACATGTCATGTAATAACCACTGATTTGTGGACACAAATCCCAGGCAGATGCTGCAATCGCTGTTCTGTTCGCTGGTCGACATGTCTGTTCTCAGTCCAACACGACACTCTTCTTCTTCTTAGAGCTTTAGGACCTCTTACTATATAGTATAAAGGCTCATTATGTCTTAGTATTTGGTAGGACAACCCCCTTTCTTTATGATGTTTGCTTTACCCACATTTCATTAAGAAATAGGCCTAATTTTTCTCTTTGTGTCTCACAATTTTTGATCAACTACTGGTTATTTTGTGTAAAATAGCAGTAGAGAATGAAGCAAATGATATTTACACCCGAAACAGGGAATGCTCCTTCTTCTGTTGGTCTACTAGGATGGGGTCTGAGCCCCTGGAGCTGGTGGCTAACCCGCAGCCTCCAGTGATGGCACCTGTGGGTGGTCTCTGTCAGCTCACCCACCCCTAGTCTTTCACCAGTTTCAGTCAATGCCTGTGGGAGGAGTGGAAGGGCACCACCCTCTTGTGTCTGGGGATCCTCCAAACCATCATGGCAGCTCATGGGCAGGCTTTAAAATGTTAACATTTCAGCGAATTTCTTTTGACCTGTGTCAACAGCAGATTCTTTCTCCTGCTGCACACCAAGGATGACAGCAGCTGAGGGTCTCTTAGAAAGGGCTCGTCACTTTCTGAATTTTTGTCTCTAGGTTTCTTTGCATCCTCAGCTATCAGCTGGGTTTTAAAAGAACAACATGGTTTCTCAGATGGTTCTCATAATTAGGTTCAGAGTGCAGCATTCTCGCAATTTTCTCAATCTGAAGCTCCAGTTGAAGTCCCTTACTGGATATTCATCATTGAGATGGGCCCACATTCTTCTTAGTTGGTTCTAGACTCATGCTTATGCTAGGTTCAGTTTACTCTTTTTAAAATTGTCAGTAACAATTTGTGAAACAGGTATTCCCTGTTCCTTGAAATGTTGTTAGAACTCATCTTTGCAGCCATCTAGAGTGTGATACTGGAAGGAAACGATTCCGGGCGACCACAGTTTCTTTAATGCCTGTGGAGCTATTAAACTTCTTAATGTCGTTTGTGCGTTCATCTGATGGAGTTTTAATTTGCATAGTTTAAAATTTCACCTAATACTTTAACTTACTGGTATGCTTTTGTTACGTCGTTGTTCTGGAAAATTGGAACACAGCGGTGGATAAAACCCTGTCCCTGCCATCCGGGAGCTAATAGTGAAACAGAAGGCAGACCAGTAACTACTTAGAAACTCTATGTAGCTACAAAGAAAGGAGCTACATATGGTTTTCTTTCTATAGGAAGGAAGGTTATAGGTTAGGAGGCTTCTCAGAAGTCTCACAAGGACCCACATCCTTGGTGAGCATATTTCAATCTCAGGTCTTTACTCACCAAATAAGAAATTTATTCTCATTGAACCCAGAGCAACTGATCCTTCGTTAAACTGAACTGATATGTAAGAGACTGATATGTAAACATGGGTAATAATTTCCTAATTTAGGGTGAGGGAATCTCCTTTGCAGTGACAGCTGTTGCCTGCTCTGTGGACTATACCCTTTCCTAGTGCTAAAGCTATATTAGCCACTTGTTGACATGAGTGTGGTAACTAACAAAACAAATAATCTTTAATTTATTATTCTAGAGTTATTTCCTCTTTAATATTTTATATTGCTCAAGTAAATCTTATTTTTCAGTCTTTTCATAAGTCTAACTTTTTAATCCAAGAAACCAGTTTTCATTTTTATTAATATTCATTCTCTCATTCTTTTTAGTTCTTGATTTCTTTGATTTATGCACTTAATTTATTGTTTCTTTTTCTTGTTTCTTTGAGTTTGTTCTGTTGATATTTCCCCAATTTCTTGTGTTGAATACTTGGCAATTCTTTTTCATTTAACTTTTTATTATAAAAGTTTTAAAAACATAAAAAGGTAGGGAGAATAGTAAAATATGCTCCAACATGCTCAACCAACTTCAACTAATATCAACTCATAGTCATTCTTATTACTATTGTACCCACATCCATCCTGCCTTTATTATTATAAAAGAATTTCTAGATACCATACATTATTTCACTCATAAATATTTCAAAGTCATTTATAAAGATAATGACTCTAAAAATGTAATCAAAATACCATTATCACACCATTAAAAACCAAAATAATATAATTTTATTACATCAAGTCAAATTTCCATGATTACTTCCTGTTATTCTGAGTCTCCACTGTAATTGGTTGATGTGTCTCTTAAATCTCTTTTAATCTACAGATTCTTCCATCTCTTTTTTTCTGTAATTTATTTGTGGAGGAAGTAAGGTTGTGTATTCTGTAGCACGGCCCACAGTCTAGATTTTGCTGTCTGCGTCCCTGCACTGCCATCTGATGTGTTCGTTCCTTCATCGCCCGTATTTCTTGCTTTTTGTAGTTGACTCTAAAATTCTAATCAGATTGCAAGTCGAGTTTACGGCGAGGCTGTTTCATAGGTGGTGCTGTATACCTGCCTTGGGGGACACATAATGTCTAGCGGTCTTTCTTGTGGTGATGCTACCAGTCACTGACAGTTATTGCTTAGGCTCATTAGCTTCTCAGGGTTTTTAAAGTGATCATAATCTAACTTCACCATTTCTCATACATTTGGAAGCTTGAATACTCTTACAAAGAAAAACTTCCACTATCAGTTATGTTGTTAGGTTGAGTACAATTAGACTTGTAAAGAGAGGAATACATGCTTGAGATTTCTTTTCTTTATAATACAATTTTTAAAAATAATGAGATTGTACCCACCATCCCCCAAACATGACTAAGGGATTTTTTGTGTCATTATGAACACACGGATTTAAACAAATGATGCATTTAAATCTGTATTGTAGTTGTTATACTTATGAATATTCAAATTTTCCCACCTGTGGCTAAGGAAAAACTATTTTGCAGTTAGCTTCTGAGCACTTTTGGTTTGACCTTGGCAATCTGGGGTGAATTCTGAAGAATGACTCCTCAAGTTTCCTTACTCTTCAGCCCAACAGGGCTTCTGTGCTGCCCAGATGTTGCCAGTGGACACAGGCATGAGTGGCCAGAGAGCCACCATTGCCACTGGTATCCGCAGTGAAAGGGCAGGTGATGATTCTCCCAAGGCAATGCAGGAAGAAGCTTCCTTCCAACCAAGCCTCTCTCTGCCGCCTCTGGCTGCCATTTGTCCTTGGATCCAGTTGCTCATGACATACACAAACACCACACACAAACACACCACACATGTACACACATTCCACATAAGCACACATCACCCACACAGAGACACACCCCACACCCTACCACACCTGCCACCTGCACCATATGGCAGATTGCAGTCTTGCCGGAAGTTCTTTATGGTTAGTTGGTTCTCTGTGGCTTCTATAGATTCTCCAGGTTTCATTTTGACCCAGTAGCTCATGCCGGCTCACCGTCAGGAAAGGAGGCAGAATCTTCCTTGTGTCCGTTTTTAAGCTAAGTTTTTAAGGTAACGACACTTGATAATTGAGTCATAGGCAGAATCTAAGACATTAACCTCTTAACTTAAATACTATGTGAAATGGTCTCAGAAACCACATTAATCTTAAATCTCTTGGTTTAGGGAGTAAGTGTACTCAGACTTCTGTAAAGTCATCAAGATCTTCAGAAAAATAGTATCTCAAGAAGTTTTTATGAAGGAAAAATGGAAGATATCAAAATCAGATAAATGTGCCTTTGTGTCCATGCCAAGATGTTTCACTGAATATGGGGATGGGGGTGGGGCGGAGGGTGAAAACAGGGAGTGAAGGCAAAGACAAAAGCTGTTCTAACATGTATTAGGGAAGCGAGGGTCATCAACCCTCTAATCAGATAATTACACTGCACCAAGCATCATGTATTAACAGATAGCTTTGATCTAACCTTTAAGGCTCATCAATCTTGAGAAATTATAGGGATGTATGTATTGAAAAGAGAATATTTTAAAATCACCCCTTTAAAAAACCAGATTCACTTTGAGAATTCATTTTTGTGATTACAAACATGACAAATGTCCTTCGAGGAAAACTTAGAATATTATACATGGTGGGGCAAAAGTAGGTTTATAGTTGTTTGTATGGGAAATAATACATTAATTAATAAATAATAATGAAAGAATAAACTGTTTCATATACTCACAACTGTAAACCTATTTTTGCCCCACCCTGTATAAAAATATGTAATTTCAACTACAGAAAATTATTATTATTCATTTCCATATCATTTTCCTTTACTATCTCCCAGCCTTTAAAAAATGTGTATGAATCTGTACTTAAATATGTATGTGTGTGTGTCTATTAATCTTTAAAGAATTGACAACACATACTTCATATGGTTTTGTTACACAGTGTTGTGGTTAGAAGATACGGAATTAATTTCCAGCTCTATAATTCACTAAGTGTGGGCTCCTGAGCAAATCACATACCCTTTCCAAGAGTTTATTATAGTTTTAGATTTCCCACCTAGAATTTATTGTAGCATATACTGTAAGTTAAAGATCTAGCTAGGTTTTATTATATATTTAGCTAAATTTTCTAATATCATTTGTTAATGTATTCTTTCTCATTACTCTGTGATTCTTCCTTTACCATGTAGTAAGTTCCTATGTCTATACCATAATTTATTTTAGACTAGTCCTTTTAGTTAATATATCTGTCGAATCATTAGTAAATAGCTTTGTTTAAACCAGTCATAAAATATACTTATCTTATATGGCAAGTTCCCCCATTTTATTATTTTAAATATATCATTAGTTTTTTTTCTCATCCATTTATTATTTTAGAAGAAGAACATTAAACCTCTCAATTAGAATAATTTATATCTTCACAGTATTAGCAGTAATTTCAATAACAGTTAACATTTTGCCTATGTTAGGCAAACTATGCCTAGTTTTAGGCTAGATATTCCAGGTAGTTTCTGTGCAATATAGTTTTTCCTTTCAAAACCCAGTTTAGACAGATAAAATTATAGCCATTGTTAAGTGTGAAAACGGAAGTTCAGAGAGATAAGTAACTTGTTCAAGGCCACACCACTACTAAGCAGCAGAAATAGAACTCAAATCTAGATGTTACGATCTTCTTTGCACTGCCCACTGCTTCACCCTGTCTTTTTCAACCAGTAAAATAAATAATTGCTTTATTTACTTACGTTGTAAGGTGTGTTTATAAAAAGGAAAGAATGTTGCACATTAAAAAGAAAGATGGCTGAAGGAAGGACTGATTGGGAAGGAAATACCCAGGAATAGGGCCTGAGTTCAATGCCATGGACGAGCACATGCTAGGCATCTCAAGGAGAGCAAACATGCCCACTGAGCGTATCCAGCTGTGGCCGTGTTCCAGTCCCTGCTCCTGTTGATTGCTCACAGATTCCATTGATATGTGCTCACTTATGATAGATGGTATGGGTAGGAGTCAGGGAGTCAAGAAAGACACCATTTAAGTTGGTTACCAGGATACATATCTCCCACAGACCCAGACATAACTGCTCAGCAGTCCTTCCCTGTTTGACTGCAAAGTCCTCAACAGTAGCAGTAATAATAATTAGTAGTTTTTCCCGTTGTGTTTTCTCAAGATCGGCTATCATACTGAATCCTCATAACAACTCTGGGAGATTGAATGTGTCTCTATGGACCTTCTCAACCTGTTGCAGATGCTGTGCAGAGGATTTGAAACAAACTGCCTGAAGTCACACAGGTGGTGAATGACAGGGGTTGGATCTGAGTGCAGAGGATGAGCTGTGGCAAATGCTGGGGTCTGAATGACACAGAAAAGTGAGAAAAATAAGGAAGCTGGGAGTGGGCACCGGAACTGCCCGTGAGAGGGCTGGCTCTTTGCAAAGTGAGAAAATGGTTAGGGATTTTATTTGTATGGATATCATTTGGATCATTTTTTCTTCATTAGCATTTATTAAACCTTCTGATGTTGTGCTGCCTCCAGTGACCAGATCATGGTAGAAACAAAATAAATGTTTCATGAACAAGTCAATTTGGATGTTTGCAATAATGCAGATTTACAGTCTGGTGGACTATATGGCTGAATCCGGTCTCCATGGCAATCAGGTCTGTCTTCAGCATGGTTGGGCCTGCAGGAGAACTCATGAAGGGTCTTCTGTCGGGAAGATACAGTGCATATAAGAGGAAGTGTTAGGAAAGGAGTTAGTGCAAATGCCAAGATGGGAGTATATGTATATATGTATATATTTATATATCTATATATATATTTTTTTTTCTTTTCACTTAGTCATGCAATGACCCCCCCCCACCATCTGGCATCCATTACTACTATATATTAACAATTAGGAAATGGAGAAAGTATAGAATACACTGTATAATCATCAATTCGATGGTCTTCCAAAGTTGAGAAAAAGGGAATGAGCTGAAGAATATAAACATACTGAATATAGAAAAGACTGTGAGAATGAGCAAGATTTAACAATGTACTTTTGTTTCCCGTGGCTGCAGTAACAAAGGACCAAACTGGGTGCAAAGAAACTGGGTGACTTAACAGTGCAAATCCTATTCTCTCGCAGTTCTGGAGGCTGGAAATCCACAGTCAGCCTGACTGTAGGGCCTCGCTCCCTGGGAAGGCCTTAGGGAGGAGCCGAACTTGCCTCTTGTAGCTTCCTGTCGTTGCTGGCAGTTCTTTAAATTCCTCGGCTTCTAGACATACCACTCCCACCTCTGCCTTCATGGCCAGCTAGACTTTGGTACTTTGCTCTGGCAGCTCTGGGTACTAAGCTTTTGGTACTAAGAAGTGGGGCACTGCTGTTAGAAATAATTCAAAATGTGGAATTGGCTTTGGGATTCGGTAATGACTTTGAAGCACGTAACAGAAAAGGAAATCTTAAGTTACGTTGAAGAGACATATGAAAAATTGTTTAAGGGAATGGGAATGTGTATTGTGTCTTACCCTGTCCCACCATTGTATGTAACTTGTTTTCTAGTTTTACGGTTCTGCAAATGGAGAAGAAATTCTGCCTCGAGCCTGCTTTAATTCATGCCTGAGTTTCTCACTTGCTGGCCTGCCCTATAAATTTCAGACTTGTGCCCCCCCCCCCCCACAGTCACGTGAGATGATTCCTTAAACCAAAATACATATACAGTCTATTTGGTGTACATATATATAACCTTGCATTGGTGCTGTTGCTATGGAGAATGCTGTTATAAACAGCAATAAAGGAAACTCTAAATATGCTTCGTACCTCAATTAGCTTCATACTTGTTAGCTCATTGAGCAATGTTAGAATTCATCATTTAGCAGGTTTGATTTCCTCAGAGCTTTAGGCAATACAGAGACACATATAATTGCTAGCATAAAAATATTTTTGTAAGAGTCATGGAAAATAAATATAAAGGTTAATTGTACCTAATTAAAGCTGTAGCAATACATATACACTGTTATATGTTTTCTTGGTCTGATTAGAAGGCAGCTGGTTGAGTATACCATACACACACACACACACACACACACACACACACACATATATGTAAGAGATAGTGTGTGGGTGCCTAGGTCAGGGCTTCAATGAATATTCAAATATACATGTTAATCAATGAAGTTGATAGTGATTTTCGGTTGACTATAGTAATATAGCTTGTTATTTTCAGTATTCTCTCCCTAAAAGATTCACAAGTAATTTCTAAGTTTCTAGTAAATGCGTGTTGTGACTGAAGATTCCATGTGAAAACAAGGAATATATATATTTTTTTCTTTTTCTAAAAATTGATATTATACCTAGTAAATACATATCATATTGATATATTGTTCCTCAAAGCTAATTTCAGGGCTCCACTGAAAAGTTCAGAAAATTCAGAGTTCACCCTGGCTGGGTGGTTCAGTTGGTTGGAGCATCATCCTATATACCAAAAGGCTGTAGGTTCAAACTCTGGTCAGGGTATATATCTAGGCTGAGGGTTCGATTCCCGGTTGTGGCATGTATGAGAGGCAACTAATCAATGTTTCTTTCTCACATCAATGTTTCTCTCTCTCTCTCTTCCTTTCTCTCTTAAAAAAATCAATAAACATATCCTCAGGTGAGGACTTAAAAAAGTTTAAAAGTTTAAAGCTCAACCAAGCATTGACACATCACTAAAGAAAAAAAACTTGTTAGTTGAAAGTATAGATTGCATTTTTCATATACATTGAAAACACCTTCTCTGAAATACACATAGCTTTATGAGACAGCTTTCCAGGGATATCTTTCTATTTCCTAGTCACCATCATTCTTTTATTCCTATTTTATGCTCATATTTGATATTGGTAATGAGATTTGGTGCATCAAAATTGAATGTGAAAGAAATTAACAGTAGCTCTTGTCAGGCGTGAGGCACAAAGTTTATGATTTGGGGGTTCACCTCACTTGTAGTCGTGTGAAACAGTGAGACCCTATTCATCTCGTACACGGGAGGGGAAGTCATTCCCACCTGAAATTCTCGTCTACGATGTCTCCTTTGAGAAAGCATCCTCAGGTCCACTTGGGTGTCTCTTCTTGTTCTCATTTAAATCCCAGGCTTGAACCGCACTGTGGATTGAATGGGGATTGCTCTGTTCTACTAAATTCCTGGGGTGGTCCTGCAGGTGCCCTGGCCCTGGCTGCCCAGCCCTGTGCGAGCTCTAGTTCTTTTCTCCTTATGCATTCTTTGTCTGGCTTTGTGGAGTCTTGCCCTATGTACACAAAGCTTATACATTAGCTGAAAACTGAAGGAGACATTTATACAGGTTTTAGGGGCTATTTCTCTGCAGTCTTTCTTATTTCTCATTAACCGGTTTCACAAATACCAGCTGCCCTTACCGTCTCTTTCTTTCATCTCTGTTTTCTGACCTCAGCAAAACCAAGCGGAGGCTGTGGAAGCGCTGTGGGGGCTCTCTCACTTGTGTGGCCCTCTGCAGGTGCCCGGGGGAAGGGTCATGACCCCCGGGTCTACCTGGCTTGAATTCATTCTCTCAGGGATTAGAGATCTGCACTGATAGTTTTCCAACATCAAAACTAGTTCTTTTGTATATTTTCCTTAGTTATATAATTGTTTTTGCAAAAGGCTGGTCCATTACAAAATATTCCATCATGGCCAGAAGTAGGATTTTGCAAGAACATACGAGTATTATAGGTTTGTTTATTGCCTAGGGAGGAACTGGAATATCTGGATAGTATAAATTCAAATTCCAACCTGGAAATAATTTAATTTGCCCCCTACAGTCTCGACCCAAACAGGAAGTCTCTCATGCCCTCCCCTTGTACTGACTGGCATATTATTTCTAGACCATCCGTTCGGTGAATGTGCAACCCGAGTTCATCAAGGCAGGTCTCTGTTTTCATTAGCTGGTGAGGGTTTAAACCTAAATCTCTGCATTACAGAGTCTGGATTTCCCTTCTGGGACAGTCACAGTTTCATCACCTAATTACTTGCCCTGATTTTAAGTTTCCCCCTCATTTCTGATCGCCGATTGCACTCAAGTTGAGCTGTCCATTTAAGAGAACATTTATTACAAATGGGCTAGTCAGGGTGCGGGGAAGAAGGACTCTCATGAATTGCTGGTTATAAATGTCAGTTTTACAGGTCTATAGAGGAAACTGTGAAGTCTATCAACCTTTCAAAGGTCCATACACTATGACCCCAAATCTATTACAGCATAATTTGTATTAGCAAATGTTTCCAAACAATTTAAAAGTCAATCATTAGGACTAGTTAGACAATCTTTATATAGCCATAAAATGTAGTTTAAAGAAAAAAGAAGGACTTTTTTACATTTAGATGTGAAACTATCTCTAAAATATATTGTTCATTTAAAAAACATAATACCTCATAGCATGTTTATTACATATTCTATTTACATAAAATATATAAATATTTTTATTTTGTATATATAGTTCATCTCTAGAAAGATACACGATAAACTGGTGGTGTTTATAATTTCTGTGGAAGGGAGCTGGGTAGTAGGCATGAGGTTTGGGGAGACTTCCTTCCAAGCTTTATTGAGAAATAATTGACATAATATTTTATAAATTGAAGGTACATAACGTGACTCTTCCACATTGTGTATTTTTCAAAATAATTACCACAATAAAGTTAGTTAATACATATATCACCTCACTTACTACCAATTTTTTGGTATGTGGTGTGAACATTTAAGATCTATATTCTTAGCAACTTCCAAGTACACACACAGTATTGTTAACTGTAGTCTCCATGCTAAACAATAAATCTCCGTAACTTGCTTTTCTTATATAATTTATTACCTTTCACCAATAGCTCACCTTTCTCCCACCCACCCCTAGCCTCTGATGACTATCATTCTACCCTCTGTTTCTGTGAGTTTGCTTTTTTAGATACCACACATAGTGAGACCATGTGATACTGGTCTTCGTCTGGCTGACATATTTTAGTTAGCATGCTCTCAAGGCCACTCATGTGGCAAATGGCAAGATTGTCTTCATTTGCATGTCTGACTAATGTTGCACTGTATGGGTGTGTATGTATCACATTTTCTTCGCTTGCCCGACAAGCCAGTCATCGCTTGATGGGCATGTGGGGTATCTCCATTGTGTGGCTGCACTGAACAGAGCAGTTTGTTATCTGTCTGAGACAGCGATTTTGTTTTCTTTGGATGTATACTCAGAAGTGGGACTGCTCAGTCATGGTAGTACTGTTTTTAATTTTTTAAGCTTTATTGCGGTGTAATTGACTGGTACAATTGGTAAAACATTGAAAGTGAACAGTGTAAAAAATTGATATACATATACATTGTAAAAGAGTTCTTCCCATTGAGTTAATTAACACACCCATCAATTCACATATTTGCCTTTTTGATTTAAATTTTTATGAGGACATTTAAATTTTGCTCTCTTAGTAAGTTTGAATTATACAATACAGTGTTATCAATTATAGTCACTATATTATAACATTAACACTTCAGGCCTTATTTATCCAATAACTGAATGTTTGTACCCTTTTACCAGCCTCTTCCTATGGCTCCTGCCCCATCCCCTGGCACCACTTGTTCACCCTCTGTTTCTGTGAATTTGACTATTTTCCAGATTCCACATGCAAGTGATACCATGCAGTATCTGTCTTTCTGTCTCATTTGTTTCAACTGATGCCCTCCAGTTCATTCACTGTGCTGCACATCACACCATTTCCTTCTTTTTAAAGCTAAGTGATATTCCACTGTATACGTATGTCGCATTCTTGCCCTGCTCCTCTGTCGAGGGATGCTTAAGACATTTTTTTTTTTACTTGGGCTATTGTGAAAAATGCTGCAAAGACATAAAAATGCAGCTGTATCTTCTAGATAATGCCATCTCTTCCTTTGGATATTTGCCCAGAAGTGGGATTGCTGGACCATATGGTAGTTCAATGTTTAATTTCTTGAGGAGCATCTGTACTGTATTTCACAGTGGCTATGCCAGTCTGCATGCACCCCCCCAACAGTGTGCAAAGATTCCCTTTTCTCCCCATCCTCACCAGCATTTGTTATCACTAGTCTTTTTTATAATACTCATTCTAATAGATGTGAGGTGATATCTTATGATGGTTTTGATTCACATTTCCCTGATGATTAGGGACGTTGCGTACTTTTCACTTGTCTATTGGCGATTTGCATGCTTTCTTTGGAGAAATGTCTCTTTGGGTTGTTTCCCTGCTTTATAATTGGGTTATTTTTGTTTGTTTTTTGTTTGTTTATTGCTGTTGAGCTGTATGAGTTCCTCATATATTTGCATGTTAGATCCTTATATAATATGTGGTTTGCTAATATTTTTTCTAATTTCTTTTTATTTATTCAGGCCGTCTTTTATTTTGTTGATGGTTTTTATTGCTGAGCAGAAGCTTTCCAGTTTGGTATAGTTCAACTTAATTTTGCTTTTGTTGTCTTTGTTTTTGGTGTCAAACAAAAAAATAATTGCCAAGATCAATGTCAAAGAGCTTTCTCTGTGTGTTTTCTTCTAGGAGTTTTATGGTTTGCATCATGTTCAAGTCTTTAATCCATTTGAGTTGATATTTGTGTGTGGTATAAGATATGGGTCCAGTTTCTTTATTTTGCACGTGGCTATTCTGTTTTCCTAACACCATTTATTGAACAGAATATCTTGTCCCTATTGTATATTCTCAGCTCCTTTGTCATAAATTATATGACATATAAGTGTGGGTTTATTTATGGCTCCTGTATTTGGCTCCATTGATCTATGTATCTGTTTTTATGCCAATACCAATACCATTCTGTTTTGCTTACTATAGTTTTATACTATTGTTTAAAATCAGGAAGGACTTGTCTGCTTCACAGATTCATTTCTCTGTTTAATCTAGTCTGTCATAATGCTCTCTATTGTATTGTTCATTCTATTCATTGTACCCAGAATTTTCTGTGATCTCTGTCTCTGTTAAACCTCTCATTTTGTTCATGTACTGTTTCCAATTCCATTGGATTATATTTCTGTGCTATTTTTAATAGCTCATTGAATTTTTTAAAACAGTTATTTTGAATTCTTTATCAAGCAAGTCATGAATCTCCATTTTTGGGGGTCAGTTGCTGGAAAATTATTTTCCTTTGGCGGTGTCCTCTTTCCTTGATTTTTCATGTTCCTTGAGTATTGCATTGTTGTCTTTGCATTTAAACAAGGAATCATCTCTCTCAATCTTTACCAACTGTCTTTGGGAGACAGCTTCCCTTTTATTTTCCCTGGTGTGATGCTGAATGCTTGGATTTGTGTGGTTTCTTCCCAAGCTTGCAGAGTTTGGCCAGCTTCTGCCTGTGCTCACTGGCCGTCTGCTCAGGCTGCCATCAGGAGCACAGAGAGCTAGCCACAGGGTGGAGATGTGTGTAGGTGAGGTTCATGGAGCCTTTTGGTGCCTGTGGGCCAGTTGGGGGATCTGTAGGCAGAGTGTCTCTGGTTGTTCATGGTGGCCTTCCTGATAGATTCTGTGATGTAAGTGGTGTGATCCACACCACTTTGATGCCCTCCCAGATTCCTGTCTGCTGTTTTCTCAGCTACTCTCTATACCCCAGTCACAGAGCTTAATTCAGTATTCTGGGTGGGGCAAGGGAGAATTAAGTCTCCTTAGTGGCTTCCTTTAGACCTTAGATAGTTGGGCACTTACTCACATGCTCTCATGCTCCCCCATGGGAGTAATCATGAGCCAAAAAGGTCTCTCTTGATGCTGAGCTGTGCTCCCATGGAAGAGAGGTGACATGGATTAAGAGAAACTATTTCTCTTACTCTCTTCAGTGTGTCCAATCTTAGATTTTTTTTTGTCCCAATGGTATACTCTATCTTCTCCTTTGGACTCCTGGACTTCTACAAAGACTCTATCATTCATGGGTGATTGTCTAAATTGGTGTTCTTTGGAGAGAATATGGTAGAAAGTTCTTATTTTGCCATAATAATGATGTGTCTCTTTTTAGTATTATTAATAGCAAAGAAAGAATGAACAAATACAATTACTGAATTCTCCATTACTTCAGACCCACTGAAGGGATTCTGTTTTTTAATAGCCCATTGAGGAAGACATATTAGGGGTTTGACTGGCAGTAATACCATTCAACAGTGTCACACACATGTCTAAATGTTAAATGCAAACTTAGCCTGCAGTAGTAGAAATACAGTGCCTAGAATAAACTAGCAGTTAGTTGTATTTTACTGTACATCAACTAGACTACTCATGGAATGATGTTTGTTTGATCACTACTTATTGAGGGGAATAAACACTGTCTTAAGTCAAGTTCCCAAGAGGCAGGTTCTGAAATGTGGACTTCTGTAAAATGGATTTTTTAAAGGACGTGCCCTGAGGAAGGTTGACGAGGGAGATCACCTATATGTTGGACAACAAAGGGAAAGAAGCTGTGGAGGGGGTAATTTAGGCCCCACTGCAGCCTGATTCTATAGGGAAGCTCTCAAATGAAAGAGACATCTTGAAGTTATCCGGCACTGGGGCAGGGGACGTGGGCTTTCAATTCTCCCCATCTGCGAGTCACTGGCAAAGGCCCTGAGCATGGGCAGTTAATTCCCAGACACACTGACTCTCCACCTGCCCACAGAAGAGTCTCCAGCAGCCCAAGGCACATCTCTAAGACTAGGCAAAGCACACTTAATGCATGGAAGGAGAACACCACAACAGTAAAAATGGTACAGAAGCCCTGGCTGATACAGGTCTAATTGAGCTGCAGGGTATTTGTCTAAGATGCTACAATATTCTCAGGGAGGCAAAAATATGACCTTCAAATCATGTCGTGTGGAAAAGAGGTTAAGTGTGTTCTGTATGGCTTCCAGAAACTGAACAAAAACTTCTGGATGGAAGGATCCTTAGGAAGGTGAGACCCTTTCTGGACATATTAACAGAGTTTCCTATGGATGTCACGCCTGTGTCGGTGAGCGGGCGCATCTTTTTTAACGTTGCCTCTGCAGTGTCTGGGCTCCTCCCAACACAACAGAGAGTTAAGATTCAGTTTTCAAAGCTCCCAGATTGTGAGCAAAGTACACAATCCATGTCGTTGGACTTGATTTTCTGAATATATTTGACAAGCGCAAATATCCCAAAATATTAAGCTTCATTACACAAAATTGCACACTTATTAAAATAAGACCTTACCGATTTCTTATTTTCCCTGAAACACCGTACACTATATGTTAAATCTTCTGAAACAGTTTAGATCCAAGATGATGTGAGGACAGAGGGATGGAAAGGAAAAAGCAGGTTCGTATCTTCCTGCTTTCTCCTTTGCGGCACTTCGTAATAAGTAAACCAAATCAAATCAAATCTCCCAGGGAGAGGAGACCACAGCCCAACTGGGGGCCTTCTGAGAAAGAACTTCATTCTTTCACTGTTCTCTTTTTACTACTTAAAAAAAATGGCGTTGTAGATGGATGAAGTTGTAAACATAAACACTTCGGGTCTGCAGGGTGGGCTTCTGAAGAGACTGGAGGCACTCGGGCAAAACGTAAGAGGAAAACTCGCTGGCTTTGACCAAAGACGCCAGGGACTGCAGAGACTTCACCTTTAAGAATTACGCAAATGGGGCAGTCAGAAATTGAGAGAGACAGGGACAACCATTTTCTGTTTCTAATGGTCCATGTCCAATCATTCAAACTGAGGCTTTATCCAAAAAAAAAACCACCCCAAAAACCTTTTTCTTTTCTAGAGTGCAGAAAATCCTCACTAGCAGGAGCTATTTAAAGGCCCTGGCCTTGCATTTGAAACTGCAGATTTGGCAGGAGCAGGTTTCAGCTGGATTTTCTGGGCAGTAAGTAATGCAGCAGCAAATTCACTCTTTTTAATATAATGGCAACTGTGGTTGGAAGGAATGGGAATGACTTCGGGCAGTGCCAAATTTTAAATGAAAAGTCTAACTATAGCTGTTCCTTTCGCTCTTGGGAAGAGCGCAGAATGACTGTGTGGGAAGCCAGGGTCAAGGGTGACCTCGGTGCGTCTGCTTTAGAGACCAGCTTGAGGTATAGCTTAGGTCAGCTCGCCCCACACCTGGCCCCTGGTGAGGATTTGCAGGCCCCTGACAATGGGAGCGGCATGGAATTTGAAAGCAACTTAGCTGGGTCGATCGGGTGCAGCACTGGTATCAGGCAAGGGCATGTGTACCCTTTGATCTCTGAGCCCTTGAGCTGCAGCAGGAGAAATCATCACTGAGTTATAAAGTAAGCACCTGACTTTCTCTGTAGCTGGCCAGCCAGCTCTCCTGAGCCTTTCTAGGTTCCTAACGGGACTGGAGTGAGTCACTGCTGGGGCAAACCAGACACCACGCTACACGTTTGGCATTAAGTGAGGGGAAACAGTCCTCACTTTGAATGATTGCTTTTTGTACTCTACGGCCTTCCATTTGAAAAATCCATCTGTTTACAAAAGCAGACTTCTTTGTGTACCATAACATGCGTCTCAGGTAATCCCTACCAATCTGAAAGGAGGTGTTTGGAGCAGAGGGTGCAATCTTGAGCTAAGCTGAATTAAGGACATGTCAGAGAATGTCTAGAAAACTCATAGGACTGGGTCACCTAAGGCCTTCTGTAAGAGGGAACGAACCTTCTGGAAGACACTTCGCCCTGAGGTAAGCAAGCAGCTGGAAGGGCAAACTTGAACTAGTAATAAACCTGAAGTCTGTGAGTGGCACGGAGGCACGCATGCTCCACCTTGGCACCCACATCAGAAAGTGTAAGAAAAAAGAGGCCCTGACCAGGTAAATAAATAAGTTGAACAACAAATCAATTTCTCTCTGTCTCTCTCTCTCTCAAATCAACAAATAAAAATCGTTTAAAAAGAAAGTATAAGAAAGAAGAGAAGAGAGGCTCTCACCCCTTGTTTTCAGACATAGTCTTTCCGTTTTGCTCCTGGAGGGTTGAGGGCATCAGTGGCAAGCCCAATAGGGGACTTTGGTGACTGTCATTAGAAAAGGGACAAAGGTGGTGTCCACCTGGTGGAATAGCGCTTGGAGAAAGGGCCAGTGCCACCAGGAAGAGGCAGCAAACCCAGCGTGAATAGCGGTGGAGCCCAGGATGCATGGCAGGCCCAGAGGTGATGACGCCACGTGAAAGCTGCCACAGACGCACCAGTGTCTGCAAGGGGGGCTGATCAGTAGAAACCCTAATGGAGATGCCTGTTAATTCTTGGGCCAAAGGAGAGTTTGAACTACGACATGAACAAGTAAGTAGAGGATAGAGCCAAAAAATTTTTTTAAGTATGCACTCATTTATAGTTACAGGTTGATAGTGGTACAAAAACCCAACAATGTTCCCTTGGGGGATTACCCCTTGCTTCACTCTGCACAGTTAACACAGCCAGCAAAACAGCCATTGTCCCTCAGATCAGTTTCCTTCACACAGGCTTCCGTGAACAATGGAAAACTGTATAGAGTCCAAGCACAGGGAAGACAATCACTGGGAGACTCCAGACTCACAAGACCCTCAGCTGTTCCCCTTTACAGGCTAATGGAGCATTACAACAAGGAGGTTCGCTAACAGTGAGGCCAAGTCGAAAGGCTTTGCAGTTTCAAACTCTAGGGGGAATGATGTAATCAGAAGGTTATGAGTTGGGTAAATACTGATATACAAACTGAAGAGAACAGAGTCAGCTGTCAACCACCAGTGCATGCACTGTCCCTACTCACTGCGCACCAGGTGCTGGTTATTATGCTGTAAACTCTGAAGATACCTCCGCTTTTTTTTTCTTGCCCCTCTCAAAGCTTCCCCAGAAAATGCAAAGTAACATCAGATAAAAACTCCTCAAGACTTTTTTCCCTATAAAAAGTGTATATAGAACACAGAAGCAGAAAATAAGCTATGTAAATAGTCTAATATGTGTGTTTTAAATTCTGTCCATAAATAGTACTATTGATTGGCATAAGAAAAGACGTAAAATGTTGTTTCATCATTCTTGGTAGACTATAAAATGCATATAATTTTATTTTTCCTATTAGAAATAAAATGCCACTTGCATGTCAAAATGTATACGTAGTAGGCCGGCCCTCAGTAAATACACATTGGAACATGACTACTGCCTACTGAACACCCTGAAAGAGCAAAGAGCTCTGTTGGCCTATACAATGACCCTATTATTCTCATTGTAAAGATTTTATAGATGAAGGGTTTATAGACAAAGGTTAGAAGGGTTAACGTCCAAGCGAACAATATAACAGAAGACAAGGAAAAGGGACACCATGAAAGATAAACAGAGTGCCACACAAAACAAAACAAACCATGCATCGGCCCCCAAGTGAATTTAAATATTTTTCTTCCAAAAATGAAAATGCGTTTCTTCTCTTTGCTGACTGTCAAAGTAATGAGGGAAATTGTTCAGTTTCCCAGTAATCTATAAAGTTACCCTAAAAGAATTCCAAATACAATCCCCAATGTGACAAAACAACATCACAAGTTTGTAATTGTGAAGGATGCACTTCAAGCTGTTGAAGCACCAGCCCCTCTCTTCCCAAGCTCATCCTCCCTGCCGGGCTTTGGAACTTGATTTTGATTCCACCAACAAGGGTAATTTCTTCAGGTCTTTGAGTTTTTCCAAGTTTCTGTTACTCAACTGAGAGAACAGTTTGCTTTTACCAAAAGCATAACAGGGCACCTCAGTGGAGGTGGCTGCAAACGGAGGACCATGTGGAGTGTGTTTGCATGCTGGCTTCTATGGGCAGCCTCACCCTCATCCTTCACTCTGACCAAGTTGGAAGACTGGCTTATGCAGCAGGATTACACCACCAGCTATTCCTACAGAGAACTCCAGGGGCTTGGGGTATTTTTCTTTAAGAGCCTCAAAAGCAAAAGGACTTAAAAAAAATAAAATCAGCTCACACAGAAAATTTTCTTTGGTAATGGAATGGTCCCAGATGAAATTATTAAGCAAAAATTACCTGAAAAGGAGTATACATAGATTACATTATTTTACACTGCAGTATTAAACCTTTTAAAAATTAGGGTGCCAGCTAAACAAAACTACAAGCAACTTGAACTCTTAAAGCTTCCCGTAAGATTGCTATCGTATGTTTCAGCTATGTACCTTTATACCCCCAAAATTTATTTTCTGGGCTTTGAGCTGAACACATGAATGATATCATTTAATCTTCACAGCAACGCTAAGGAGCAGGTTTGATTATCTTCACGGGAAGCTGAGGCTCGGGGAAGTTAAATGTATGTCAGAAATCACAGAGTCAATAGGTAGAAAGACCAGATTCCGAACCCAGTATGACTCTGCAGCTCACAGACTTGATCATGGGGCCACGAGAACTGTCCTGAGAACAACATTAGGACTGACATGTTGATCAGACAGCAGTGAGCGTGAAGACAAAGAGCCAACATCGAAAGGGTGGCAAATGGGAAGGGAAGAGCGAGCCCGGGTCTTTCATAGTAGTGCTGATCCACAGACGCCTGGACCTACCTGCTCCCCGACATCTCACTAAGGAAACAGTAAGTGTCGATCTTTCTCTCTCCAAGTAAAGTTCCAGGCACAGTGAAATGCACAGAATTTAAGTGTACCACAAAATGAATATTGACAAGAGTACACACCTGTGCAGCTTAACTATTGAGACACAGAACATTATTACTGCAGAGATTTCCTTTATACCCCCTTCCAGTCACTCTCTCCACCATCCTACCTACCAGGCAACCACTGCCGATGTATTTGTACACCACAAGTTAACATTTCCTTTCCTAAGACTCATTATGTATATGTATATGTATGTGTGTGTATATGTATGTGTGTGTGTGTGTGTATATATATATATATATATATATATATAAAAAATAGGGGATTGTATAACACTTAGTCTTAAATAAGGCCTGTTTCACTCAGCATGTAACAGCGGTTCAGGGCCTTTTAGTGCTGAGTATCCATTACAGACGGTTTGTTCATCCATTTGCCTATTGAGGAACCTTTGGTTGTTTCTAGTCGAGTTATTATGGGGAAAAAGCAGCAGTAAGTATTCTGTGCAAGTCTTTCTGTGGACATATGTTTTCATTTTACAGGGTAAATATCTAGAATTGGAATGACTGGAATAAGGAAGGAATTAATTTAGTTTTATAAGAAATGGCCAGATCTTTTTATGAAGTAGCTGTACATTTCACATAACCAACAACAGTGTACAAATATGTGGTTGCTCCACGTGATTGCCCGCCTTTGGTGTTCAGGTTTCCTTTTCAGTGTTAGCCATTCGTGTGGGTAGAACAGTGGTATCTCACTAGGGTTTTACTTTACATTTTCCTAGTGGTTAATAAAGTTGAGCTGTACTATAAGAGTTACCATAATCAAGCCAGCATAGTGTTGGTGAATATGTAGACACAGTAATCAATGAGACAGAACAGAAGGCCTGGAAATAGGCACACACAAGTAGAGCCAGCCGATTCTTAACAATGGTACAAAGGCAACCAGCGGAGAAGGGTAGTCCTTTCAACAAATAGTGCCGGACAGTTGCATATTCATGTGCAAAAACCCCCCAACAAACCAGCAAACAAAGCACTTGTCTCCACAAAAAACTCAAAGTGGATTTTAGATCTAAATACGAAAACAAAAACTATAAATCTTCTAGAACACAGTGAAGGAGAAAATCTTTATTACTTTGGTTAGGCAAAGGGTTTTTCCTCTGACACCAAGAACATGATTTATGAAAGAAAAAAAAGATAAATTGGACTTTTTCAAAATTAAAAATGGTTGTTCTACAAAACTCATTATTGAAGGAATGAAAAGACAAGCCACAAACTGCAAGAAACCACTCACAAGTCATATTTCTGACAAAAGACTTCTATTCAAAATATATTAAAAGCCCCTACAACTCCGCAATGAGAAAACAAACCAATTACAAAATGGCCAAAAGATCTGAACAGATACTTCATCAAAAAAAATATACAGAGGGCAAAAAGGTGTATGAAAAGATACTCAACATCACTAGTCAGGGAAATACAAATGAAAACCACAGATCTCCTTGCACTTTTATGACTGTAGAATGGCTGGAAAAGTTAAATATCAAGTGTGGCCAGGGTGCGGAGCGCCTGGGAGTCACTGCATGGCCAGAAGGGGTATGAGGTGGTGTAGATGTTGGGGAATCAGTGTGACACAAAAAATTTATTTATGTTTTGCTCTGATGTTGAACATACACTTAGGAGGTGACCCAACAATTCGTCTCCTTTCATATTTACAAATTAAATGAAAAGATCACACACAGGAAAACCTTTATGTGAAATGTTCATATGAGATTAGTCACACTCATGAAACTTTAGCACAACCTAAGTGTTACTCATTGGATAAATTCATAAACAAACTGGCATATCCATAAAAAATCAACATGGCTTCATCTTAATTTCATTTTGATAACCATAAGAAACCAGACCCAAAAGGTTGCATCATACCTGAGACAATTTGTATGCTATTCTAGGAAAGAGAGAACTATTGAGAGGAAGAACAAACCAATAATAATTGGAGTAGAGAATGAAGGGATTGGCTGACTACAAAGGGAAGCAATGGGGAATTTTTAGGAAAATGGAACTGTTTTACATCCTGTCTTTTGTGCTGGATACACAACTATGTTTATGTCGGTCAAATCCCATACAACTGTCTGCCACAAAGAGCGATTTTACTGCATGTTATTTTTGAAAAATCAACAATTCATGGGGAAAGCACAGTCAATGGAACCTATACTAAATAAACCTAATTATATTAAAAATGAATAACAACACCACACAAAATGGGAAATAGTGTTTTGCCTAGATAACGCAGGGCAAAAGACAGAAAGAACCATACACAGGTATTGTGTGCTAGTTAGGACATTTGTGTCTCAGAACTATAGCTTACCAATTCTGAAACTATTTTGTTATTACTAGATTTGAAAAATAAGTTAACACATTGTAGATATCAGGAGCCAGGTTTTTCATTGTTAGACAATGAAGTTACAAATAATGCAGGGAGTCCAAGAACGTATATGTTCACATAGATAAATAAATAAGGAAACATGCTCACTGTGAATGCCTGGAAACGACGAAACCCTGGTAGTAATTAGTCTATCCAGCATCCATGCGATGGTTTCTAAATACCATCCTCAAAAAAATAAAAAGAAACCAATGAACCAAACTAATTTTAGACATGAAAGTTCATTGAAATGTATGATCCTCGAACAGAAAACTCTGCCTTGGAAAAGCAGTTGAGTTCTGGTGCTGGGCTGGGAAAACACAAGATCAGCCTGGATCGGCTTATGGTGCCAAAAGTAAGGAAATGCTCCCAAAAGGGTAGGGGTATGTCAGAAAGGTGCAGGAACAAACCTGAAAGAGTTTCCAATGGCTGAAGCTGAGATTTTTGAGTAGTAAAATAATTAATGACAATATTGTATTATAACCCATAGAATTAAGTGATTCTATGAATTCCATGAATTCATACTGATATAACTAAATCCAACATGATTAGGATCCTGGAACATTAAAAGGACACCAGTGACCTGGCTGAGTGGCTCAGTGGATTGAGCACACGGCTGTGAACCTAAGGGTCATTGGTTTGATTCCCAGTCAGGGCACATGCCTGGGCTGAGGGCCAGGTCCCTGGTGGAGGGTGAGTGAGGGGCAATCACACATTAATGTTTCTCTCTCCTTCTTTCTCCCTCCCTTTCCCTCTCTCTGAAAATAAATAAATGAATAAATTAATAAATCTTTAAGCCACTGAAATCTGATTGCATTCTGTAGTCAGACAATAGTATTACTTAGTTTCTGAATTTCCTAGTTTGTGTAATCATACCATAGTTATATAAGCTGGGTGAAAATTATATGGGACCTCTTTGTGCAACTTTTCAGTAAGTCTAACATGATTTTAAAATTTTAAAAAGCCTGGTAGGACCTAATATGAAAACTTCAACCCTTCATGCAGCGGAGAACCTCTTGGTCCCGTCTCACTCCTCGGCCTTTGTCTGCTCCAGAGTTGGCCTGGGAGAGGGGGGGAAGTATGACCCCACAAGCACTTACTTGATCGGTACGGTCGTAATGTGACTTTAGTACCAGCTGGCTGGGCCAATGATATCCAAGATTAGTTCCTTTTCCGCATCCTTTGATTTAAGTGCTTTTGTGCAAAAATCCTCCTTGCTGGAAAACTCCAACTCATTTTCTGGCATGTGTGGATGCCGCCACACTCCGGGCAGCCCTCGGATGCCCACTCCCCTCAGCAGCTCCATCTGACAGTCATCTCTGGTCTCTGTCAGCTGATGTGGGCTTGCTGCCGGCAGGAAACAAGCCCTAAAGGTGGGCTCCTCCCCAAGACAACACAGCGCCAGCTCTCTTCTACTCACTGGGCCGTATTCACACAGCTGCCCCATTCCAAGGGGGAAAGACCAGAAAGGCAGCAGGATTTTCCTTAATGGACCAGGCCTAAGTAACAAAAACTGTCTCTTTTCTTTCTAATGCACCTTACCTCCAACAGAAGAAAACACACTTAAAAGCCAGTAAGATGTAGTAAATAGAAATTGATTGTAACAGACATGAAAATATTGGTAGGTTTTTACTGTCTTGTGCTATTTTCAGGGCTTTATTTTAATAAACATAAAGAATTCTTATGTTTGTTCTTGGCTCTGGTCCCTCCGGAACAAGTTTGTGTTTGGTTTGTGGGAGCTCTCATGAGCGGCGCCCATGGACACGTGACCGAAGAGTCTGCTGCCTCCTGTGTCTCTGCCCTCCGTGACCCTACCACCCTCCACCCTCGGGCCTCCCCCACCCCTGTCTTTGTGGAGTGCTTCACTCCTCACCTGCACTGGCCGGACTGTGGCCGCTTCCCAAATGCCTGTGCTCAGAGCTCACTGCTGGGTGAATTAGTCAGGGGTGCCTTCGGCAATTTTCAATCACCTTTTTAAAATGTAAAACTAACAGAAAGCAATGTTAAACCATTTTTAAAAGAAGAAAGCACACGTATTCCAATATAAAGAGTTTCATTTTTGTATACTCGGTATCAGTTTGTGTCCAGAGGCAATCATATTGTGATACAGTTGTAAATGTTGGTGTAGAAGGAATTTTATAGTTTTTTTGGTTTCCTTTAGCAAATCAAACATTTTTTCAGATACTGCCTCATCTTCATAATTACAATTTTAAGAGCTACATAATATTCCATCGGGTGGACATAATATATTAAGTCACATTCCCTGGGTTGGTCTTTTATATTGCTTTATTTTTTTCATCGTGAATAATGGCTCAATAAATTAGCTACTCACGGGTGATTCCCTTGAGATGTATTTTGTTCTTCCCACAAATCTCCTCAACTTCCCAGACCTCTGGGCCACAGACTCTTGGATAGACTGTTGCTTGCTTTTTCATTCATTCATTCATTCATTCAACGATTACTGAATGCATTCTATTTGGTTCAATTCTTGAAAACACAAAGATATATAAGACCCTCAAAGAACTTACGATACAGTGCAAGAGACAGACTCATACGAGATTATATTTCTCTTTGTGATAGAAAGAAGCACAATACGGTTTGGAAAACAAACAATGCTGGGATGACCTAAGCAAGAATGAATAGGTCAGGATTCATTCCTAAAGGACCAGAACATCGAAAGATGAAGAGGATGGACAGGGAAGGAGGTAGGAGATGAGGAAGAATAAGAAAAGCTCTCTAGGTGGAAGGGACAGGATGGAGGAAGAGATGGAGAAGAGAAATAGCTTGTAATTTACCATAAGTATATCACGGTGGCCAAAGCATAAAAACAGAGTTGCAATAGTGGACATTATAAAAGAACATTGTCAAAATCATAGTAGGCAAAGGAACTGGTACCCCTATAGAGTTTTGTTGCCTAGTACAGTGCTTCCAAACACATGCAGTTCATTAATAAGTTAAATTAGGTTTCCAGTTTCTCAGTCACACCAGCCATATTTGAAGAACCATTAGCCACATGGGCCAGTGTTTGGAGGAGAGCACATTTGCATCATCGCACAAAGTTCTGTTAGCCAGCACTGCTATCCACCACGGAGGTGTATAAAGAGTTTTGTTAAATGTTTTTTATTTTAAGTTTTGTTAAAAGTTGCTTGTTTGATTTTGGGCCTTGGGAAATGCAGAAAAGAGCAGTTTTTAAAAAATGCAGATGCTTATTTTTAGTTGCCTATATCACTAACTGAAAATAAACAAACAAACAAACAAAGGTGGTGCACTTCAGTTTTGCTAGGCTGCTTTTCTAAGGAAGTCGGAAACCTGAGTCAGTCAGGGCTGAAGCCCCATCTCACTGGGAGCAAACCTGGTGGGGTCAGTGCGGGGGACGGGCAAGGCCTGACCCAGGGGCAGTGGTGAGAAGGGAGCGTGCTGTGAGAGGCTGAGGCCCCGCACAGGAGGGCCAGCAGCTCAATGGGAAGGTGCCCGGGACACTTGGCCCACACCTCTCCTTTCCTAGGTACCTGAGGCACATACCCACATCCCAGGTGGTACCTCAGGCACATACCCACATCCCAGGTGGTATAAGAATGGTTCCTCTTATTGCCTCAGGGCAGTGAGAAGTCCTGGGCTCTGAGTGTCTCCGGTTGTGAGACACAGACCAGAAGATGAGGCTGGTGAAAGGTGTGTGACACTCCTTCTGTGTGTGCACGACACCTGCTTTGGAGGGGCTTCTGTCTCCTGCCCCTGGGTTTCAGGTGCTGAATGTTGTGTCTGAGCGCGTTTCAGGGACTCCAGGCCGAGCCGTGATGTTCTGTGCGCTGGGTGTAGTAACTGCTTTTTGACTTAAGGATATTTTCAACTTGAGATGGACTTCTCAGGATGTAACCCCGTGTAAGTGGGGGAGCGACTGTGTGGGAGCTGGAGGTGGGGCTCTTGTAGGAACAGCCCGAGAGTGCTGAGGTATGCGGCCCCTCTCCCTGCTCTCAGTCTCGCTTCTTTCTCCGGGCCAGACTGTGAATGGCGTTGCAGATAAATCAGAGATACTTCTTCAAGGAGGAACAACAACGGGAGTTCACTGCCACCGAAAACCCACGTGGGTGGAGCCCTGCGTTAAAGGCCCTGGTGCACATGGGTGGGCAGCGCACGGAGGGCAGGTGGAGGGATGCCAGGCCAGGTGGGAGGGTGGTACCCCAAACCTCCTGACTTTGCTGTGGACTCTGCTCGCTGCCTCCGGGGCTGAACAAATGAACACAGATTATGACTGGTCGCTTTCTTTTCCCTCCTTCTCCATAGTAACAAAACTGATTTTAAAGGCCAGAATTGGGGTGTAAGGCCAAGGCAGCATCAGCCCTTTGTCTCCTGCCCGTTGGCTTTTAATCCACAGTAACACTCCGAGGTGAGGTGAGAGCTCCACACACACCGAGCCCAAACCTCCCGGGAGAATTAGTTCTGTTCGTCTGGAGAACCCTGAAAAGCGCCATTCATTCGGAGCAGCGGAGCAGCAGAGCAGCGGAGCCAAGGCAAGGAGAAGTTTGGCGCCTCCACTTGGAATGTGTACCTAAGCTTGTTTTCCATTCAGCGCCACAGTTGCGTGGGGCCAAAGTGTTTCGGCAAGGTAAGCGCAGGGCCTGGGCCTTGGAAGCGGCTCCCGAGCACATCCCTGGCTACAACCGCAGCAAAAGAGAGGAGGTTTTTATTTGTTTGGTTTTTAACAAATAAACCAAACAAATTGGTTTGGTTTATTCCCCTCTTACATTAGGAAAGAAGAAAATGAAATATATATCCTTGCCTTTAGCTTTAGTTGGAAAGTGTTAGTTTTCTATAGCATTAGCAAAAAAAAAAATGTTTGAGTAAACCGATGAAGATGCTAAAAGTTATGAGAAAAGGGACTTTTGTGGTTCAACTGACTTAACAAACAACAGCTTAAAATATGTTAACCACTAACTTTGTATTAACTATGATATTGAAATAGCAAGGACATTCCAGTCCTCAGCTGTGGTAGTTAATGGGCTATTAATTGTATATCTTTGGTCAAATGTGAAAATAGCTCAGTTTTATAATTAAATATCCAAAGCATTATTTCTTGGATGTTAGTTTTATTCCAGAAGGAAATGTGCACTATACACCACTAGAGGGCAGCAGCGTAATATTTTTAATGCAATGCCTCTTGAAGCTCAATACCTGGGTCTAAATCCATAATTACGGTGTAACAAATACATGCCGTTCTCCAAAAGATATTAATTCTGAAGGCACGTTATGAGTAGAGTTATTTCTATTTTGAAAGTGTCTTTGACTGTGACTTGTTACAAATAAGACTACTTTCAAAGAAAAGTGCAATTTTAGAGACTTAAAGGTGCCTCATGAAAGTGAATTCTCAAAAATTGTTTATATTTCATTTTTAAGGAGTATGCCATTAAAATTGTACAACCTCTTTTCAATGATATTAAAGAGTATAACAAAAACAAGTATATTTTAAAATAGATAACACTTGTCATGGTTTAGGTGTATTTTAAAAACTAGACATAGTTAAAATAAAAATGGTAAGCATAAAAATGTACAATTAATAACCCCCATTTAATGTAAAAAATAATTGGATAGGATTTTTTTGCTGCTGACTTTATATTTTTTATTTTTAAGATGCAACAAAATTTCAATAATTTTATTTAACCACCAGGTGGTGCTGCCTATTTAAACAATGAAGTAGAAAGAAAATTGAGTATCTGAGAAATAACCCAGGCGTCCAATGTCATGTTTATACAGGCACCAGGTTTTTTGACAAGTATCGACTAAGGTTAATTTCGGCGAGGGAGGCCCTTGAGAAAAGCCCCGGGGGGGGGGGGGGCGGGGAAGCGCACCGCCTGCAGCGGGTACCTCACAGCGCTACATGAAACTCCTGAGGTTTATTAATGGGGAAACGAACACAGATGCTGACCTTTTCATCAAAAGGGAAAAGCGTCTATTCTGACAAACTCTCACCCCGTGGCAGCTACTTATTTTTACCCATGAAATTGTTCCTTTTGTTTCGCAGGCAATGAAAAACAAATGCACTGTATCACCTCCATATTAGAGAAAGGGAAAGTTGCTCCCTAACTCAGCAAAAGGTGGAGAAATCAAATCACATTTAATGGGCATCGTCTACGGATTCTGAAGTAATTATATGTGCAGAGAAGCCAAACTTTATCCATATTCACTCACTCACCAAAAATAGTTTCATTTAAATCTTGGGGATAAAGAACATGATAGGTACCCTACTGTAGCAAAAATAAATCTGAAACGTGTTAACCATTTCATTAAAACATTAAGTGTTTTTTACATGATTACTTTTTTCTTTATGTTTTATTGTTTATGCTATTACAGTTGTCCCCACTTTCCCCCTTTCCCACCTCCTCCCAGCCCTACAACGATTACTTTTAGTATAAATGATTGAATCATAACAGCATTAGGGAATTTGACAAGTAGGAACAGTTACAGGTTTACCATGCATTATTGTCAAACTCCCTACAGAAAAAGGAATGACCAGCACTTATTGTGTTCCACAGAGATGGCAGCGATATTTCTTATTTTTTCTTTTAATGCTCCAAGTGATTATTTGAGGTATTATTATTATTTTTGCTCTCAGCTTTGCAAAGTGAACTAGAATTTGAATTCAGTTTCGACCTTAAAAGCCATACTCTTTCTACCAATGATAAAACCAAGGAGGAGACAGGAGTGCCCCCTGAGCCCTGTCTCATGCCTTTAGGAAAAATCACTGAAGGATCCTGGACGCCTTTCCCTTGGAACCCAGGTGGGGGGCTTCAGGTTTGAGGTTCAGCACTGCAGGTCACTGATACTGAAGCCAGTCATCAATTAGCAGCGGCCAGGGGTGTCCAAGCTTTGGGTGTCTCTGCGCTGCACTGGAAGAAGGCTCTTGGGCCGCACATTAAATACATGGCAACACATAATCACAAAAAATCTCATAATATTTTAAGTAAATCTATGATTTTGTGTTGGGCTGCATTCATAGCTATCCTGGGACGCACTCCGCCCATGGGCCTCGGGTTGGACATCCCTGTGGGAAGTAGACATTCATGTTGAAACCTACTTGCCATCCTGGCTTTTTCAGTCACATGGCTCCTAAGTAGAAAGCTGAAGTTTATGTAAAGTTTATCTCGTTTCTCAAAGTTTATGGAAAGTTCTAGAAGCAATTGCTAGTCACAAAATGCAAAGTATTAATAGAAAGTTGAGATACTTGGTGTTAGTTTTTATTTATTTGTAAAGCCCATATTTATTTGCAGATGTTTTATTGGCAATAAGCAAGTGCCTGAATCATTTCTTAAGTTTCATTGATTCCCTACACAGGAAGATACATGACCTAAAATATGTTGTTAGTATTTGAATTTTTGATGATTTAATTAAACAAGGTAGTAATAATATTAGCATTTAATGAGCCCTGAGCTCTTAGATGTGCCACTTGCTGTCCTAAATGTTTCTTATGTGTCCTCTCAACAATCCTATGAGGTCCTCATTGATGTCATATCCATTTAATAGGTAAGGAATTTAAGGCAAAAATGTGTACATCAGTGACCACAAATTCATTTTGCAACGCCTTTGAGTCACAGCCTCAGGCACTTTTCTCCAGTAGCTACTAGGCCATTTGAGATCCTGACTCGTCAAACTAAACAGTGTGCCGCCGGCTGTTATTTTTTTCTCAGCTACAAACTCTCCTTTATCTACTCTGCTTTGTGATGCTGGGGCTGGAACTTGGAATGAAGTTGCCGGCGGCACCCGTTTGAGCTCTGCCAATAGAGGGCGCTAGACGGCAGAAGGAGAACTTGCTGCTGCTGCCTGTCCGCTCACAGTTCCTGTGAGCTTCCCTCTGGCAGAAGCAGTGCCTTCTTGCAGCAGCGGCTGAATCCAGTCTGCAGTGTTCCCAAAGCTTGCAAAGCAGCCTCACTGCACCCTCCACAGAGATACCACCACCAGCTGAGCGCGAGTGCCCCTGCCCCAGGTGTCTGAGTTTCAGCGCCTTGGGGCCCTTTCTCGGGAGTTCTATGTTTTAACCTTTTCAATCCCTTCTTGTTGCTCCTCCAGCCCTAGAGGTGGTAGCACTTCCTACAGTTACTACCAATGTGAAAATGTTTTGCTTTTTAGGTTACCTAATGTAATGGGTTTAATTGTGTTCCCCGCAAAAGATGATGAATTCTGAATCCCCAGTCCTAGGAACATAACCTTGGTTGCAAATAGGGTCTGTCGATAACCAAACTCTGTGCACTGAGTAAAACAAAGCAGAGGGATGAGTTTATTGCAAAGATTTCCACCTGAAAACAGGGAAACTCAAGGCCCCAGGAGCAATGAATTCTGAGTTACTCACAGACTGAAGGGATTTTAATGAGATGGAGGTTTTTTGGCCCTTTCAGCTGATCGGTTGTCCGGTGACCTTATTCCCTGGTTGAGTCAGAGGAACTAGGAAGTCCAGAGACAGCGTGAACAGACAGCATTTCAAAGATTGGCTGGCGTCCTCTGCTTATTTCTGAGGACAGCTGTAAATTCCTGCAACTTAGGTAAGGTTACATTTCATTTTCTTTAATGTACCTGCATGAGCCAACTCCATTTTGTTCCTGACATAAAGTGAATCCATTTCAATTTTTTAAATTTATTAAGTTTGTCGGGGTGACGTTGGTTAATAACATTATATAAGTTTCAGGCATACAATAATATATCATCTGTATATTGCACTGTGTGCTCACCACCCAAAGTCTAGTCTGCCTCTGTTACCATAGATTTGACCCCGTTGCCCCCTTCATCCTCTTCCCAGCCCCCACCCCCTCTGGTAACCACCTGCCTGTTGTCTGTTTCTATGAGTTTGTATTATTTGTTCATTTGTTGCTTTCTTTTTTATATCTCACATATGAGTGAAATCATATAGTTTTCATCCTTTTTCATTTTAGTTTTGGTTCTATAGACCTTTACAGATGATCAAGATAAGAAGAGATTATTAGGGTGGACCCTAATGCAATATGACTGTGTCCTTATAAAAAGGTGAAATTTGGACTCAGGGACACACCATGTGACCATAAAGGCAGAGATGAGGGTGATATATCAATAAACCAAGGAACGCCAAAATAGCCCGTGAGAGGCATGCAACCGATACCTCTTCCTCCCAGCCCTCAGAAGAAAGCAATGCTCCTGGCACCTGGATCCTGGGCTTCTGGCTTCTAGAACTGGGAGACAATAAATTTCTGTGGTTTAGGCCCCCGGTTTGTGGTCCTTACTTATGGCAGCCCCCGGAAACTAATACAGCAAGTAAATGTCTTTCTTCCTAGCTAATGATTTTTTAGATTGAATTCATCCCATTGAAATAACTGGAGTACGTTATCTCTGTTGACCAGATCATGAATGATATAATAAGCACAGAGAATCATAGACTCTCTTTTTATTGTGGTGACCTTAATGATCATCATCTTGTATCACAGTAGTGTTATTATTATTTAGCTCTAGTGGTTGTATTAGTTTGCCTGGGTTTCCATAACAAAGATACGCAGACAGATGGCTGAAACAAGAGAACATTATTTTCACACAGTGCTGAGATCAAGGTGTCCATTGGGCTGGTGTCTGCTGAGGTGTCTCTCCTGGGCTGGTAGGTAGATGGTGTGTCGTCACATGGTCTTTCCTCTGTGTGTGTTTGTGTGTAAACTCCTCTTCTTAAAAGTTGTGTTGGATTAGGGCTCAGCCTATGACCTCTTTTTAAATTAATCACATCTTTAAAGACTATGTCCACATACAACTATGAATTTTGGGGATGACACTGTTCAGCCCAAACCAACAGGAAGTTTTGATCAACAAAACTCATTGCTTGGGGTAGCACCTCCCTCCAGCACCCCTTAGGAAGGTGCATGGCCGACTTTCAAATACTCCTCTTGTGGAGGCTCACAAATCATCCCTTGAATAATCTAGTTCAGGATGTTGCCCAGGTTCAAGTTCAAGCTGCAACTCACTGGTCTATGAAATGTCCTTTTCCTCTCCCTTTGAAAAATGAAAACTCACTTTTCCAGACCTTTTGTAGCTCTCCCGGTCTCCAGCAGCGCTCAGAGCGCAAGAGGGTAGATTGGCAGGCTGGCAGGCTGGCGGAACCCCGGCGGGTGCCCTGTCCATAGGACATGTTCACCCGTTTAAAGAGCGAGGAGCCCTCTGAGAAAATGCTTCATCTTCCTGGACAAGTTGACTAGGTCCATGTGGTTTCGCCATTCCTCACCAACACTCTATTCTCTCCATGTTCTGTTAATTATTTTGTTTCAAATGGAACTTAATGGTCCTTTTAATTGGTTTAACTATTTTAATGACTTTTATCTTACATTGAGTCCTAGAATGACTAACAAAATTTCTTCACATCTGGGCTATTTTCTCTGTTTTTGGTCACCTAATACCTTCCCTGCCTTAAAAATTAAAAACAGATGTCCAGAAATCCCTCTCTATAAGGCTTTCACTTATGTCATGCCCCAACCCCTTCTCCCATTATTCCCGAAATAGAGCCTTTCTAATCAAGACCTGGTTTTGAGATAAGACATCTTTCTAACAAACTTTGTGCAGGGTAGCATGTAGCTTTCAGCATGCCTAGCCTTTCCCCCCACGGTTATGACAGAACCCGAAAATGACACTTTTGATGTTGAACTGCTGTCTGGACACCGGCATCACCAGGTATAATTTATGCTAGTCCTCCTAATTAGCCAATGTGAACGGGTCTAAAAATAGTGTAAGTTGATTGGGAACCCTGAGCAGGGTGATTGCAGGGAAGTGGTGTTGAGCTCATTAGGAAGGAATTTTAAACATGTTTCCAGGTGGCAGGAGCCTCCACCCTCCACTGATTAAGATGACAACGTTGTCAAGGCCAGTGAGGTCGTTTTTCTTGCCAGACCTCTTCCTGCGTTGGTGAGCTGTGGCTAGTGATAACAACTCCGGGAAAGGGAAATCTTACCCTCAAACAGAATCCTGACTTGAAAAACTAGAGCGTAACCATAATGCACCTCTCTGGAAAACCACTGTTCTTCATCCCAGAAATATGTCCTCGAAGGGAAAGTGACCACGATGTGTGTTTTCTTCATGAAAAGTGACAATTTCAGCTGGTTTTGAGCTGTCACTCTGTGAAGAGAAGTATTTCTGTGCCCTGTCGGGTTGTCATTTTAAGAAAGTCACACACTGAAGCTAAAATAAGGCAAAATTGTATGTAGGGGTTTTAGTGGAGACTCTTGTATCAGATCAAAACGGTAAATGTCCTGTAATATCCTATTTCCTTCTTTCCTTCCCCGCCCCACCGTTATTCTCATTGCAACACAGTGAGTAGTCTACTCAATGAATAAATCTTACAAGCAGACAAGTTTAAGGTTATACCTTACCTACTTCCAAACATTAGACTGTATATAACAAAGGTAACTCACAAGAACAAAAAAGATAGTTCTAAAAGTTAAGGTCCTAGACACAAGTGGGAGACATCCAAGCCACTGCAATAACCATTTGGTTTAAAAGAACCAAAAATAGTAATAAATATGGATGATTTATTACTAAGTGTTTTATTTATCTTTTTAAATGTGAAATTTAGATTTAGTAAGATTGCCTTTTAATGCAATGGTGTTAATATCCTGTAATTTATGTAGATCCTGTTCTATAAACATCAATAAAATCTTTTTTTTAAAGAAACTTCTTGATGTTCACATACTAATTTATCTGTACCATCAGCCTCCGGTTTAGGGAGAACATGTCTAAATTTTGTTTCTGGAATTCCTCTAAGACCATTTTCCTCGAATTACTCTTTCCCATTTCACTCCCCCCTCCCTTTGCACTGCCTTTTGGTTTCAAAGGGCCACCAGTGAATGAAAGAATGAAAGATGCCCCACACCCCACCCCGGGGCACCTCCCCTGGGGGTGGAAGGTAGATTTCCTAAACTGGAAGACAGACACGGGCAAAGCTGAGAGGTCATAGATGTGAGACAGCGGGGTGCTGACCACATCTCTCGTTCTTCTGTCTACAATCACACTATTGATTTGGGCCCTGCAGGTCGATGTGAGGAAAAATAAACGCTTCCAGAAAAGTGGACCATTCTTACAAAGGTATAAGAATGAGCAATATGTGAAAGAGAAACTGCAAATAATAGCCCAGAGAGGTGTATGTCTTCTCAAATAATCAGAATCATCTTCTGGGAAATCAGAAATGGATCACAATTTCTCCATTCCTGGTTTCCATGAGGAGGCACTTTTTCTCAGTTCTCCTGGTTCTTGTCTGTTCCTTTCTCCCTCTCTCCCCTAAGGACTTATTTGAGAAGGATAGTCTTCATTTAGCTGGGCTTAGCCAAGGTTCCAACCAACCTTCTTTATTTTTTTCTTTTTTCCTTAGTTGGTTTCCAATCTTCATCTTCCTGAGAACTTGCTGCTTGCAGAGACATGCTCCTGAGAAGAGGAAAAGGTCATTGCAAAGGACCAAAGTGGCTGTGGCTGGAGAGTAAGTTTCCTTTTCCCAAAGTTTGCATAGTTTGAGTAACAGGTGCATTTGGATCACCCAGTAATCTGTCTCTCTACCAGGGGTGTCAAACTCCTTTTCACCGGGGGCCACAGTAGCCTTGCAGTTGCCTTCAAAGGGCTAAAATAATTTTAGGAATGACTATATAAATGTAACTACTCCTTAGCTGTTAAGGAGTTGAAATTACATTCGGCCCTTTGAAGGCAACTGTGAGGCTGATGTGGCCCCCAGTGAAAATGAGTTTGACACCCCTGGATAGCCTCTCTCGGTAACACAGATGTCAATTTGGCCTCATTTCTACTCTCCGTTTTATTTACCTGTTTAACAGAGAAGATGGGTGGTATTGGAAGTGTCTTGCAGATAAGGTATTGGTAAAAACTTAAATAAATGTTCCATGAACAGTCAGTACATATAGAATTCAATATAAAGTTATTGCTGAGAATTTGGATTTGCAAAACAGAGCCTACCAAAACAGAATATTAAAAAATACTTAAATAGAACTAACAGCATCTTCACATGAAAATATTTTTGTCAACCTTCAAGTCTTACGGGCTTTCCGTTTGTTCACTTATATTTCTTCACCGAAGCTTTCCCTCACAGCCGAAGTCTGGATTAAATCTCTTCCTCGTCAGTTCCTCTATTACATGTTATACCGCATGTGGCATTTGCCCAACCTGCCTTGTCATATATGTGTGTGTGTGTGTTGTTTACACTGGGGGCAGGGCCATGGGTTATTGTAATTACATGTGTTGTGTTCCAAGGTATGTGTGCCACATACGGTTCAAGTTTATTGAAGTAAATTAAATCACAGATTCCTTCGAAGCTAACATAAGAACAAATATGGATGGCTTTATTAGTAACTTAGAGCTAAGGACTTAGATAATAAAGGCCTATTTATTCTACTTTACAAAACAGCGATAGTTAGACTAGATGACTAGATGACTCTCCAATTTTTTTAACTCTGTGACAACCCATTTTTATACTAAGTTTTGTGGAAATTAAATCTCAATAAGCTACATTTAAGTGAAGCCTGCGGTGAGTCATTGGGAGCAAATACCTCCTATTTCATTTGCTTTTGATATTTCTCTTCACATATATTTGAAATAATCCATCATTTTTCTCTTATTCTTTTAAGAACTGAATGCGGTAGAGATATTACTTTTGAGAGGCAGGTAGTTAACACAGCATGACTACCTCAGTATGGAATTATGTCCTTTAAAATGTGATGATCATAACTATCATAATATTGAAATGTGTAGGAGCCTCTATCTAGTCGAGTACTTCATAAATAACAAATGAGTGTCTGGAATCCTTGGTACCAACGAAAGAACAAAAGGCTGAGAATCGGAGAACCAGACGTACATAGTTCTTGGTCAACCACTGATTAGTTGCAAATTTGGGCAAATAACTTATTACTGTGGACAGTTTTTACATATAACAGTGGAATGATAACTACTTAGGTCCCATAGATTTTAAATGTGCTTGGGTATAGGAGGTTTAAAATTTGTTTGACATTGCTAATTATCATTTGTTTTATGGATACTAGTTCATTAATTTTTTTCAGTCCTGTAAAGGGAGTTTCCCCCCATCCACTTTAAAAATATCCTATCTTAGCCCTGGCTGGCATAGCTCAGTGGATTGAGTGCGAGCTGTGAACCAAAGTGTCGAAGGTTCGATTCCCAGTTAGGGTACATGCCTGGGTTGCAGGCCATGACCCCCAGCAACTGCACATTGATGTTTCTCTCTCTCTCTTTCTCTCTTTCTCCCTCCCTTCCCTCTCTAAAAATACATAAATAAAATCTTTTAAAAAAATCCTATCTTTAAATGAAGAAATTGAATTCAGAGAGATTAAATAATTGGCCTAAAATCACATAATAATGACCTAACGGGGAGCCTCGGCTAAGCCTGTTTTCATCAGATTTCATGTTCTTTCTATTGCATTATGTGGGAGATTTATTTTTATTAGGCAATAAGTGGGTTCCGTTTCAATTGTAATCCTTATTTTTTGGTTTGTTACTTTTTATTAACAACTGAATAGCAAGCTACTTGCCTGAGTGGCCAGTACGCGCTGTTATTATTTATTTATTATTCATCAGTGTGGTGATGTCATAACAGCCAGATGAGAACTGACCCTCCCTCTCGCCTCAGCTGTACTTGCACTTCAATTGCTTAGGAAAAAGTGCACTGTTACAAATTTGGGGCCCGTAATCTTTAAAAAGAATCTTAGTAAAGAAAATGTTTGGGCAGGTGTTTTGCTTATTGATGTTATAGTCAAAATAATTTTGTATCAAGACTTGCTGACATTCTTAGTGCATTTCTGTAATTATTAAAGATGCATGAGAGAATTTGGAAATCAAGTAAAGCAGTGATTTTTAACCTTTTTCATCTCATGGCACACATAAATTCATTACTAAAATTCCGCAGCACACCAAAAATATATATTATTTTGCTGATCTGACCAAAATTAGATATAAACTTGATTCATTCACACTGAACAGCTATTTTGTTGGCTGTCATTTTTTTTTGCTTGACAATCTAAGAGAAAAGAGGTTAGTGTCCTTGATTAAATAGTCAGGTACTGCATGTTTTAAGAATTCTTGCAGCACACCAGTTGAAAACCACTGAAGTAAAGAATTAGACTTATTAGGATAGCATTTTGTAGATTTAATGGGTGATATGGTTTTATAGTCTGCAAGCAAGCATTTAAATACTTTTTTCACATGGTTAAAGGCCTAAAGCATAGAGAATTTCTTTGTATAAAGATGTATAATTCTGAAGGGACAATACTAAAGATTTTTAACTTCCTGAAGACAATGAGAAGCTATTATGGATTTTAAGCAGTGTGAAGACATCTTTTTTTAAAAAAAGAGAATTCTGACTGTGGGCAGAGAATGAAGTGGTTGGGGAGTGGACAGTGGACAAAAAGGGGACATTTACCATGGATCAGTTTCTGTGGTCCTGGTGACCAGCGACAGTGGCTTCGATACAGATGATGGCAAACAGTCGGGATCAGAGAAGAGAGAAACACTTCACATACTCGATAGCGCTGGGGATTTATTAGAGGGGTTGGGTGTCAGAGGACCGTGTGTCAGGAATGACCTCAAAGTTTCCGACACACGCAGCTGGGTACGAGGCGCTGCCATTTGCTAACACAGAGACTGCCGCAGGAAGAAGCAGGTTTGGATGCTGGGGGTCAGTATCATGAGTTCTGTTTTCCATCCGTGGAACATCACAGGCCTGTGAGGCATGCGTTTCTGCTGGGATTTCACAGAGAAGCTGGTACCATTGAGCTGTATTCTTCCATTCTCTATTGAGCATTTATCTTCTATGCACCACGCTGGTTCATGACTTACATTCACCCATGCTGTATTATTCTTTGCTTTAATACATCAAAGGTGTGAAAATATGAGTGTATATTCCTATGCAAAGCAAAGCGCTCAGCCTGGCAATAGCTGAAATACTGAGACACTGGAATTCTGACTCAGGCAATGATCCAAGTTCACTTTCTTAAGATCTACTGATGAATCGTATCAGGTCAGCTGGAAAATTATGCCCATTAGCCTTCCAGGAAGCCTAAGGGGGGGTATATATATGTGTGTGTGTGGTGGGGGGGTACCCTAACAAGGGTGTGTGTGTATGTGTGTGTGGGGGACCTAACAAGGGTATGTGTGTGTGTGGGGGGGGTACCCTAACAAGGGTATGTGTGTGTGTGGGGGGGTCCTAACAAGGGTATGTGTGTGTGGAGGGGGGTACCTAACAAGGGTATGTGTGTGTTGGGGGGGTACATAACAAGGGTGTGTGTGTGGGGAAGCGGTGGATGCTCAGGAAAAATGGTGGGGATGGGCTGACTACCAGCCTCAGGACCACAGTATCGAGAAGGATGACAACAGGAGATGTTCCTCTACTCACCAATAATAATACCTGCAGCCATTCCTGCATGCCAGAAACTGCTGTCACTGTGGTTAATAGCCTCCCTTATCCTTACATTCCTTCTTTTTCTAGAAACCTTCTGACAGCCTTACTCATCCAGGAGAAAGACCCGTTTCCTTACTATGACCCAAAGACCCTGTGAAGCCTGCCCTTCATGGTTAGTTCACTATCCTGTCTCAATGCTTCTTGCATTCAATTCACTTCATGAACATAAGCCTCCTGGGTGTTCCTTAAATCAGCCGAGCTTGCACCTGTTTTGAGGCCTTTGCACTTGCTGTTCTTTCTGCCTAAGACACTCATCCCTACCTCACAGCTCACTCTGACCCCTGTATTCCCTCCACATCTCTGCTCAATGTCCCTCAGAGGGAGGGCTTCCCTGATCATCTGTGAATTGGTGCCCCTCCTATTACTCTGTCTCTTTGTCAGTTTATATTTATATTTGTATTCATATGTATAGTATATTTATAATCACCACCTGATTCATATTTACTTACTTGATTTTTTCTTTCCCTTCCTCCTACCCACCCCAATCTGGAATGTAACCTCCTTTAGGGAAAGGACGTGTTAATTTTTCTATTGTATCTCCAGTTCATAGAACAAGTCCAAGCACATAGTAGGTACGCAACAAATATTTGTTGAGTGAGTATTTGAGTGAAATATTGGCTGGGTGGATTATAGGGAACTGCTGGGCAGAGAGTTAAGCAGAGGTGGCATATAACCTAAAACACACAGCTTGCCCACTCTGATTCTTAGGATGCTTTTCGTGAATTATGTGAATCATTGTCGTACAGAAGTTTTGTTTTTTACATAGTCATTTAATTTTTATATCCTTTAGGTCTTTGTGTCCTAAGCTTGATGGATTTAATTTTTTGTTTGTGCTGAAGTTTGTCTCCATTCTAAACCAACTGTCATTCCTTTTATTTCTTCAGTAGCCCACTGATTCTTCCACTTTCACTGTGTGTTCCCTCTATTCATGCCCCATTATGTGCTTACTGTAGCCTGTAAATAAGAACCCACCAACTCATTTAAAGAAAATGGTTATTTGAAAATGTCTTCGGCTACTGGTTTGTGTAATTCTAGACGGTAACCAGAAGATGTCGCTATTGCAATAACATTCTGATTCTTATTCTCAGCTTGCCCTGAGAAGCATAGTAACATTGTCAGAGACAAAATTTTTCGGAAGTGCAATTTTTTGGGTTTTAGCTGTTTCAAGCCAAGCTAAGAGATATATTGTTCATGCTGTTTCTTGTTAATAGTGACAGCTGCTTAAGGTATAGGTCTCACAAAAACGTATTTCCCCAGAGCAAGTATCTCATTTTCTCAAATGTGGAACTGACTACGCAACGCCTGTCATTTCTGAGCGCAAGGAAATGCCAGTTATGGTTCCAGCTTTTGCTGTACTCACTGCTGATGCTGATTTCATTGCTTTCTAACTATTTGGCTTTGGGCAAAATACTTAGCATCTCTGACCCTCAATTTCCCCATCTACAAAATGGCAATAAGGAAATTCATTTTTCAGAGTGGTTGCAAGCAATAATACTCAGGGGACTATTGCTACATTAGGTTTTATCTTTTTAAAAATGTATTTATGTATTTATCTACTTATTTATTGATTTATTTTTAAAATGTATGTTATGTAGAGCACTGTATATTAACCAAGAAGTCTCAAGTTCACATTAGAACAACACATTTGAGAAGTTTTGGATATTTTTTGTGAGGGGGTCAGATAGACCTAATGTGGATAGACTTAGAAGAGAGAAATCACTATTGATTTAAACAGAGGGGTCTGGTGTAGAAATAAAAGACGCCAGTGATTAACACCTGCTTTGCTTGTTAGCAGCTCTTGCATGGTGCACCTGTGACAAAACCTAAATTTTTGTTGGCTGGTGTGGCAAACCAAATATCTGGATTGGCCAAGGACTAAAAAAAAAAAAAAAAAAAAAAGAGCAAGAGGATCTGAGAGACACTCCAAGGTATCTTAGAGTCCATGTATTTTTAGGAATACCCATGATATTGTAAGTGTGAACCTAGATGTTCAGTGCTGATCATGAACTCCAAAAATGTGAAATGTAATCAATAATGAAAGCTTATAGAGATAGATTTTTTGATGCAATAAACAGTAAGCACTTCTGGTCTGAGAATGCAGGAGAAAAGAAAAATACAATCTAAAAATGAATTGTAAGTCACCTTAAATTCTGACCTTCCATGGCTGTTTACTGCCTGTTTGATTAGTCTGAACTTCATTGTGTAACAGCGCAATACAACCTTTGACGTCCTGAGTGATGACTCCTAGTCTGAGTCATATGTACTACATTTTGGAAATATTCCCACATAAAAATGTTTAGAGTTATGAGTGGTAAGTTTCATTTATTTTATAATTCAGTTTATTAAAACATCAATTTTCTGATGATTCTGAGTTTTCAATGGTTTCTTTCCTTTTTTGTTGTTGTTGTAAATCCTTACCTGAGGATATGTTTATTGATTTTTTTTTTAGAGGGAGGAAGGGAGAGAGGCAGGGAGAGAGAGGAGGAAAGAGAAGGGGCAAGGGGGAGGGGCAAGGAAGGGGAAGGAGAGGAGGGGAGGAAGTGGGGAGGGGAAAGAGGGGCAGAGGGAGAGAGAAACATCAGGAGGCAACAACATTGGTTGCCTCCCACATGCCCCCTGAACAGAGGCTCAAACCCACAACCTAGGTATGTGCCCGATGAGGAATCGAATTCACAACCTTTTGATGTATGGGATGATGCTCCAACCAACTGAGCCAGCCAACCAGGCCCAGTGGTTTCTTATTTATAGAAATTCTTTCAGAAAGGTGTCATAGATTCTTTTTTAATTTTTTTTTAATCATAGTTTACATTCAACATTATTTTTAGTTTCAGGTGTACAGCATAGTGAGTAGACAAGCATATACTTCAGAGTGTCCCCCCCAATATTTTCAGTACCCATATTGCTGTTGCACTGTATTGACCCTATTTCCTATGCTGTACATGGCATCCCTGGGGGTATTAAATAACAGATTTAAACCTTCCAGTTCCTTCATTCATGTTTATATTAATCTAGTGTTCACAGAGTTTATTCCATTTGTGAGACACTGGTCAGAATGTATTCAGAGGTCTGGTTTCTCGTTGTTTTTAATAGTTCTTTTCCTTGAGAAGAAAAAAATGTATCAGTACACCTAGCATGTGTGCAGGACTCTGCAGTATCTTTCTAGGCCTTGGGACAACTACTCGGAGCCAGCTGAAAGAGCACAAATTACCTGACCTGTCCCATCACCCCTGTACGTCCTTTTCCTAATCAGTGCAACAAATGAGAAAATGCAAATGTGTCATGTGGTAAATCTGTGGCTCCTAAGAAATGCAAAAAGAAATAAGGGAATCATTTACCCAGTTTAAACAAATATGTAAATACACATTTTTTCTCAGTAGATACTATCAAAGGGAGATGAAAAATAACTTTTTAATAGGAATCTATGAAAATGCTAATTCTTTTTAATGGACCCAAACGTACTGTTTCAAATATTTGTAATGCTGCCCTGGAAATGCATAATTACAATATTTGTAAAGCTAAATTTATTCCATTGAAAACAAGAGGACTTCTATTTAGGTGGAACATAAAACTATAAATCCAAGTTCAACCTGAGCATTTTTTTCTCATTATGGCTTCTATTTTTTGTGGTGACTTTTAAATCTGTGGAGGGTTCAGAAGCAGACTCAAATACGCTTGCTCATCAGTGCTTAGAAATACCTCTGTCAGTCTGGCCCTGCCCTTTGGGGACTTGCACACTCTTCACCGTGCTTCTGGGTCAGGCACTGACGGGGAACTGTGTCACTAAGCCAGTGAGCACTTTATGAACACAGAATATGTGTAACCAGGAGAGAGGCAGATGTGCGAAACATCTATGAAAGGTTGTCCGCTCAGTGAGTGTTTTTGTCAGGTTCCAAACCTCAGCATGGGGCCTCTCGATGGTATTTGTATGTAATCCTCCCCACAAATGACCTTATCTTGAGATGTGTCTTAGAAGCTGGCGGTCATTACATGTGCACTCCAATCCAGTGTCGTGCAGGCCATTTATTAATTACACGCAGTGCACCCATTGTTGTGCATATATATGTCATTATATCTCTTTCACTGAGAACCTCAACCACCTTCTGAGTAGGTTTTGCAGTCCCCTTTTAAATAAATGATTAAATTGTCATTCGAGCAATTTAAGCACCTCTTCCAAAGTCACCCACTTGGTGAATGGCGACAGAGGAAGGACTGAAATTCTCATAATGCCAAACCACTTCAGAGATGGAACTTGGCTATATTTTAGTGTGCCCGCCTGGGCCCTGCCTCAGGCATAAGGAGAAGCCAAGCAGACCGTGTGCCTCTCTCCGTTTCTCTCCAACACCCTCCCACCTTGCTGCCCTCCCAGGTGTCCGCCTAGTTGCTCCTTCCCTTGTCTCCACTCACTATTCCTTCTCCTTTGATTTACGTGAAAAAAACATCAAAATTTTATACTTATTAAATTTTGTACAAATACTTCCCATATAATTTGGCATCATCATGAAATAAGATGTATAAGCTTAAAATGAAGTACTTCACTTTTCCTACCTTTTGAACTGTCACAGAGGTCTAGGACATCAGAGAAGTAATGAGTCCTGACCACTGCTTAATATCGTACAGTCTCCACACTTGGACCTGTCAAAAATTTTCCTTTTTCTCCCCAGTCTTAACATCATCTTCAAATGCTAATCTTGCCCTGGAGGCTTATGAAAATCTAAAAATGTGTAAATGAAGCAATTCTTCTTTAATAGGAAGAAGAGTAAACTATTTACACTTCTCTGGACTCCAGTTTCAGAGGGCTATTAGGTTATGAACTTTGGGATAACACAATTACTTATATGCTTCCCTTCTCTCCAAATTCCAGTTACATTTTAGACAAGTCTGCCTTTTAAAAAAAAGTATTTCTTTTAAAGCAGCTTAGATGTACAACAAAAATGGAGCAGGTGCAGAAATTCCTTATACACCTCCAGCCCTACATATGCATAGCCGCCCCCACTCTCAACAGCTCCCACCAGAACAGGGCTTTTCCTTTTTTAAACCAAGAATGAACCCACATTGACAAACCATAATGTCCGTCGTTCACTCTGAGGGTTCACTCTTAGAGTTGCACATTCCGTGAGTTTGAAAAAAAATGTGTAGTGACACATATTCATCATTATAATGTCATACGGAGTATTTTCACTGCCCTCAAATTCCTCTCTGCTCTCTGCCGTCTGCCTGCTCATCTCTTCCCTCCACCAGTTCTGACAACCTCTAATTTTCATTGCTGCCATGGTTTTGTCTTTTCCAGGATGTCATAGAGCTGGAACCACAAAGTATGTGGCCTTGTCAGATTGGCGTCGTTCACTTAGTAATGTGCATTTAAGGTTCTTTCATGTATTTTTATGGCTTGATAGCTGCTTGGTTTTTTATGTGTCAAAACTTTTTTTATACTTAAAAAAAACTGCTAAGTTACTCCTCCAGAGGGCAGTATGACCAAGTCAGCGGACATGCACAGACCGGACTTGGCAGGAAACAGGACAGGTGAGAGCAATGCTGTTATCTAACAAGAGGGCGATGGCTGCGGCTTTGTTTAGTTTTCTTTCCTTTCATTCTGAAGGGAAAAGTCACACTGCAGGTCCCCAAATGGGCTTATACAAGACTGAGAGGAAGCATTTTATTAGAATAGTAGTGAAACAAAGAGGAACAATGGAAAACAAAGTTTTAAAGGAAATGCATTATTCCAAATACTTTTTTTTTCTCTCATGCCTTTTTTTCTCCAGGAAAACACCTACTCTCTCTTGAAGGTTTCTGTGTGAGATGTTAGTTTCTGCCAGAAACCCTTTCTAATGAACACTCAAGCTCTGGATCAATAATTCCCTTTCTATGTAGTCCTAGAATATCCTATATCGCTCATACCCTATTATTTCTCACACTGAATTACTATTGTTGACTAATTTCCCACACACAGTGTACAATAAGCTTCATGAGAGTCTGTATCCACTTTATATATCTATGACCTATTGAGATATTTAGCACATAGTAGCTTTTCTGTATGTATTTTATGAAGGAAAGTTAACTAAAACATGAATTTAATTATACACACTATTAAATTAATTACAAGGAGGCCATTAGCCTTATGTGGCTCTAATGCCCATGGCTTTCTAGGTAAGCAAACAAAATTCTAAGCCTGTAAATTCCTCAAGGCTATGAAATCAAAACCTAAGGACAATGAATCACAAACAGTCAATGAGGCTTTAAGCTATATCCAGTTACGCAGTTTCCTTTCTTTGAACCTGTGCTTTGTATAAGTTTTACCCCTGGCTGAAGGGCTCCCAAGCACTTCAGGTTTGGTGGCACCTGACTAAAGTCAGAAAATGCTCAAACAACTCTTAATTTTTAGATATGCCTCAGTTTATCTTTAAACAGCACACACACACATATCCTTTTGGCCATTATAAGTTATGTGGGAAGGATTTCTAGTATCAAAAGCTAAGATTTCTGGATAAAATGCATTTATTTTTAAATGCATCAGTAAGTTGGCAAAAAAGAAAGCATGATTCTGGAAGTTCAGAAAGGAGGAGAATATTCAAATCAAGGCAGAAGGGATGGTTGATGTTCCTCTTCTCCTAGAACACTTACAGATTCCTGCTTGTATGGAGCTTGAAGTGAACCAAACCTTGTCCCAAAGAGAGAAAAGACAAGATCTTTCTATTTGTTGTAGCTTGGGAGTTCAGATCAGACGCTTATGTAAAACCAAGATTTCCCCAATGGAAACCAGTGGGAAAATGCAAGACAGTGAGTGAAACTGCTTGCTTATTTTATTTTGACTCTGGGTGGAAGAGGAAATTTCCAAAAATGTCTGTATTATGAAAATCAGGTTGGGCTAGTGGTTCTAAGCTGATCCTTGGTAACTGGGAAAGATGATACCAATCCTTTCTGGGAGAGGATATATTAAATCCAAGTACAAAAAGTGATATAAAAGAAAAGAAAATAACTCCAAGGGACATGATTAGAAAGATAGAATCAATCTCATAAAAACTATAGGTATATAAATTTAAATTACCAATGCAGGAAACAAAACTAATTTTATATTTTAAGAAATTGAAGTGGACATTGGCAGTATGATACATAAATAAGACTATTGAAAATAACCAGGAAGTTTTAAATTAAAATAGCCTGGAAAGGGAATGAATTAATTATTGCTATTGGAGTCACACTGGATGAGTTACTCACAGATTAATCTGGGAGGAAGGAAGAATTGGCACACTAGAAATAAATCTAAAGAAAAGTACTCATAACGCAGGACAGTGAGACAGGCAAAAAGAAAATGTGTGTGAAAACATGGAATAAGAAGAAATGATAAGCTCTCATTTATATTTATGGTTTCAGCAGAAGAGAAAAGGACTATGTCAACGAAGAAACACTTGAAAAATTAGTGGCTCAGAATTCTCCAGAATGAGTGCAAAAATCTCATTCTTCAGATTTAAGACAAGCTAACAAACACCAAGCATAATGGTGAAAGGCAATCCACACTTGACTTGTCATATCCCAACTGGAAAAGAGCAGAGGCTCTGAGAAGGTCTTCAGAACCGCTGGGGTGGGGGCAAAGGGATGGAGGTGATAGGCGGGCACTTTACCCACAGAGGAATAACTTTCATATGGCTCATTTCTCAGTAGCAACACTAGAAACCAAAAGGTGATATATTAATATCTTCAAACTACTGAAAAAATAACTATCCACCTAAGTTTTTATAAAGAGTATAACTATCATTCAAGAGTAAGAATGAAATAAGGCTATTTTTCGGGCCAAAAACAAAAAGTGGAATTGTAGGAGGGGCTTTCAGTTCCAAGTCAGCCTCGAATGGCCAATTCCTTTGCTTGTTCTCACCCTGCCCCCGCGACAATTCCAGAGGAACGACAGAGGGAACATGAAGACAGGAGGTTCCTTTTAGCTGGTGCGTGTGCAGAGGCGTAGATGGGACCTGGGGTGCCCTTTAGAAGCTGTAAACAATATTTTTAAAAAATTTAATAGTAAGTGAAGCGGACTGTCGTCCTTACTTCTCCCAGCTGTTGCCTTGGGACATAGCGCCTGATCCACACCTGCGTGGCTCAGACCTTTGACCCAGGTCCCTTCAAGGACAAAGTCAGGGATGCTCACAGATGCAGGTGAGATGCCGAGAAAGGGAGTTAGAGAAGAGCGGCTGTGGCTTTCTGGTTCATGAGGTCTCCGTCTACACTCATTACTCTCACTGTGTAGCAGCACTGTTAAGCCATGCACATTTACTACCATTTCTGTGTCTGCAGTCCAGGAGTCGGAGCATGGCCGAGCGGGGCCTCTGCCAAGCCGACCTCCAGGTGCTGGCTGGTGCTGAGGTCTCATCTGAGGCTCAGCGGCACAGTATTCCATTTTATCATGTTGACATCATCTATTTAACCAGTTCAAGATTGACAGATACTTAGTTTTTACTTCCTATCTGTTGCTGTTACTGGCAGTATGACAGCGAATGCCATTGTGCGTCAGTCGGTTTAAACTGTATGAGTATATCTGCAGGATAAATGTCTCTATACGAAACTCTGCAGTCAGAGGGAGTGTGCATTTGTATTTTGAAGATATTACCAAATTGTCTCTCATGAGGTGCACTCTGTACCCACTACCCCCCCCCCCCCCCCACACACACCGCCCAGCAACGTATTAAAGCACCTGTGCCCCACAACCTCTTCCTAGAAGCGAATCTGCAAACATTTGAATTTTGGCCTATCTAGTGAGTGGAAAATAGTTCCATAGTGTAGTTTTTTTTAGTATTTCTTTTTTAATAAGTGAGAATGAGCACTTTTTGTATTTTATGTCTTTGTACTTCCTTTTCTATGAACTTAGTTCACCTTTTTAGTGTTTTTTAAATTGTTCTCTCATATTTTTTTGAACCAATTTCTGAGTTTTTTTTATATTACAGAAACTAGTTACTGTCTGGCTATGAATTACAACTTTGTTTTTTTAGACCTATTTGTCATTTGTCTTTCAACTTTTATGTTTGGTTGTGCAGAAATTGTTTGTTCTTGTGTCAAATATATAAATCTTCTCTTTACGGCTTCTGGACTTCCAGTCATATTTTGAAAGTCCTTTACAACCCTGATGATATAAATTAGTTAATTCATATTACATATATGTTTTCATTTTTCATATTTAAATGTTCACTCCATTCGGAATTTGTGCTGATGTATAGCATTAAGTTCAAGTTTTGTTTTAGAAAGCTATCCAGTTGTGCCAACATGATTTATTGGTCAAGCCTTATTTGCTCAGTGATTTGAGGTGCCATTTATATTACATACTGAATTCCTGAATATATTTCAATCTGCTTTATGAATTATTGTTCTGTTCCTGCACTGCTTGTGTTAAATATGGAGGGGTATTACATGTCTTGATACATGATGCATAAGTTGCTCTCATTGCTCTTCTTTTTGTAGACTCATCTATGTTTGTTTATTTTCTTAAACAAACTTAGAATTATTATAGTTTGACCAAAAAAACTCTTGGGAGATTTATTGAGACAACATTATCTTTTTATTGGGATCCCATTTTATTACATTGAATGAATTTATCCCAATTTTCCTTTATATCTTTTAGAAATGGGCTAAAGTTATTTATATGGGCCTTTAATATTTCTTAAGTTTAATTCCAGCTATTTTATCTTTTCTGTTGTTATTGCATATAAGATTTTTCCAATTATAATCTCACAGTTTATGTTAATGATTTTAATATTATACTCAAAATTATACTAGTCATATGTTAAAATCATACTGTTTTTATATATTTCATACACACCACCTTGCTAAAGTGCCTGATGCTATGTAGCAATTTAAAATTATTTTTTGTGTTTTATTCATTACACGTTCTGCATACACTGAGAGTTTTAATTTCCCATTTCTGATTTTCCTACCTGTAGTGTTTTTCTCTCATTTAATTTTATTATCTAGTAATTCCCAAACAATGTATTGAGAATCTTGTGTTATTAATTACTTTCATGGAGATACCTCTGCTGTTTGCCAGTATGAATGTTGGCCCTTGGATTAAAATAGACAACACACTAAGGAAGAGTCTGTGTATTCTTAGTGTATTAAGTGTTTTCATCAGGAATTTTCACTGACCCTTGTGTAAAATGACTTTTGAAATGACCAAGAGATTTTTCTCTTTTATCTGTATGATTAATAGATTACTTAATATTGAATCATCCTTGCATTCTTACAATTAATCTTGCTATTTCTAGTTGAACTATTTTTCTTAAGTGGTGCTATATTCTATTTCCTAGTATTACACTTAGAATTTTTAAAAGTATTTTATTCATTTATTTTCAGAGAGAGCGGAAAGGAGGGAGAAAGAGAGGGGGAGAAACATCAATGCGTACAAGAAACATCAGTGTGTGGTTGGCTCTCACATGCCCCCAACAGGAGACCTGGCCTGCAACCCAGGCCTGTCCCCTGACTGGGAACAGACCTTTTGGTTCGCAGGCCGGCACTCAATCCACTGAGCCACATCAGCCAGGGTAGAATTTTTTTCATCGACAGGCATAAATTATATTGGTTTATACTCTCTAACATGATCATATTTTTGGATTAATTGATGTTATATTTACACAAAAAATTTTGGAAGTTTTTCTTCTCTTACTGTTCCTTGAAGCAATCTAAATAACATTGCAAATTAATGGCTCTTTGAAGGTCCAGCAAAATTTCCCTGTGAAACCGTCTAAGCCATGTGATTTTGGTGGGGTACTTTCTGACAAACTGATCTGTGGGAATTAGACTATTAAATCTTCTGATTCTTTAAGAGTCTCCTTTTATAAATTCAAGTTTTCCTGCAAAATTATATATTTTCCTTATTTTCAAATTTATTTTGCATAGCATTATGTAAAGTAGGTTTCTCATGGCTCATTATACTTTGAAATGTTCTTGTTAACTCCCTTTTGGGGGTGAGAAGCCTGAAACTGATATGATGTTCATTCCCATTGCACAGTTAGGAGGAGACAGAGCCTGCCTTTGAACCTGGCCTTCTGGCTCTGTTTCACACCTACCCTGCTAAACCTCATCGCACACCCACCCAGCGCCCCAACAGCCCGCCTTGACAGGGTGCAGAAATGTAACGTTGCTGTCAGAGGGTGACAGAGTCTCCTTAAAATAATGCTACTTTTGCTAAATGGCATTATGAATTCTGTCAAATTTCCTCACTAAAGATATATTCTGGCCATCCTGAAATCAAGGATGAAATCAAGTAGCCTGAATGTAGCTAAGAGGACACTAATCAAAATGACATTCTGCCATATGTAGGGCTAGAGAAATTGATTTCTTCTTTAAAAAAAAAAAGCAAATTAGACTCCATTGGTTTGTTCCAACCTTTGCAAAAGAGTAAGTGGTGGTAGAGGGTGTAACTTAATACAACCAGGTCCAAATTTACTTAAGCAAAATTATCCCACAGAAATATGTGTTACTTATTATTCCAAATCTGGAGTGGAAGGGTTTGTTGCAATTGATTGTTTGATTGAAAATGCTAAGTATAAGCAATATATAATTTAGAGGCCGTGTTCTTGGAAACAAGGTTTATAGCATGAATTTTGACATGTCAATTCATTTAAGTTTTTAGACTGACATAAAAAATGATTCCAGGGAAATATGATTGAATCTCTCTTGTAAGTATAATGAAGTGACCTATTCTGCTCCACCATTAGTTCTGGACAGTTTCTAAGCTTGCATCCAAAAGCCTCTAGTACAGGATGGAGGGCAGTGCTCTATCAGCCCCAGGAGCCTGAACTTGACCAAGGCCTAGGCATCTTTGGTCGTGGACTGACTTCGCAAGGCTGAGGACAGTGATCCCACGACAGTGATCCCACAGCAGTCTGCATTGTCTGTCCCTTACTTGCCTCTCCAGCTTCTCTGTAGCTTCTGCTCCTGCGTGTTCATGAAATGTCGGTGACTCTGGCTGGCTCTTCAATTCCATGAATGTGTTTATCTGCTGCAGGACCTTTGTGTATTTGTTACAGGTAGAAACAACTTGTGTAACTTTCTTTAACTCTTTTCAGTCAAAAAAGGAGGCAGCACAAGATTTAGCCCCGCCCCCTCAGTGGCCATCTAATCTCTTACACAAGTCAATAGGCTCCCATCTGAGTTCTGTGTTCTTATGGAGCAAAGTGTTTATAGCAGGTAATTTCCTGGAAACGAGAAGCTCTTTGTTTTAATGTCTCTGTTTGGATCCATGCTCACCTCCTTGTGCTTGGCAGAAGTGTGATAGCTGGACAAATGGGACTTGATTACACAGCAAAAGTGAAGTGTTAATGTTAGAAATAAAGTGCACAAATATTACCATTACCACCTTATAAAGCTCAAGGATCATAAGCTGTGAGTAACTCGATAAGATCCAGGTTAAAGAGATTATTAAAGTACCAATACAAACAAGAAGTATAGATTAAGGGACTTAGAACAGATGAAACCAAATCTTTGAAATTGTGAATATTTTCATTCTGACATTACTGGCTTTTCTTTTTTATTGATAATTCAACCAGGAAATGCATGTACCTTTCTATTCTACAATGGTTTCTTGTTCTATACTTTTAAGTTCCCTGCTAGTATTTACGTGGATTTTTTTGGCCCAGTAGTCCATCCATACATTAGAGATTATATACCCCTCCCCACTTTCTCCCTTCTCAGAGGATATATTAACATACATTCTGTAATTTTTATATTGAATTTAGCTCTATTAAAAACACTAAAGTGTAAGTATATTTAAAAACTAAACAGTGTTTTAAACAAGCTGAAGTTATAAAAAAAGCTTTTTCTTCATTATGTGAAAATGAGATTCAGATCTAAACTTGCATCATATAGAAATGTCTTTATTAATACACTATGATTTAAAATGCATTTAATACCACAAATGAAACTCCCAAGTGAACAGATATTTGGGGGAGACTTTTCCCTGTAAATGGAAACATCTTGATAGTATCTTTTGTGACTTGAAAAATAAGAGCTTTTTAGTGACATTTTTAAAAGTTCTTTCTGTTGCCCTTGGTGATAACTAGTATGCAGCATTCACATATATCAGCAGCCAAAATCAGTCATATTTAACCTCATGAAATCCCTCTAGTCAAAAACCTCACATAGAGTATTATGGTTATGATTATGCTTTTTTATTCATGTTCAGTGAAATGTATAATTTTGATATCTATTTTATTAATTGTTTAAATTAATAACATCTCTAACTGAAAAGTATAATGCAAAAGGATTTGAGATCAGTTTGTATCATTTAATTAGTTCAATTCAACTCCCATGTATTGAGCATATGCCCTCTACTGAGCAATGGGAAGAGATGCATGGACAGGGTGTGGTTACACTCCAGTGTTCACAGTTTGGTGGAGGAGAGCAAACTGTGGAGAAATAAGAGCTCTACAGTCACTGTCAGATAGAAAGTGCACAGGGACACACGCTGCATATAGGGGGCCCATTTCGTCCAGGACAGAGTGGGGGTTGTGGGTAGTGGAGATGGAGTGGAGTGAACTTTACAGGATGACACAATTAGCTCTGGTTGGCATGGTATGTGTGGGGGTTGGGGGGAGGAAGGAAGCCAATACTCTGAATGAGGGAGCCATTTGCACAAAATCTGGAGGCAAGAAACAGCTTGTCATGTGCAGAGAATTATAGCAGTTCCATGACTGGAGCATCGGCATCATTTTCATGGTCTTTGAATATTTCTTTCTAAGGCTGGACAGCAAGATTGTGATTGAACGTCAGAATCAGACAAATCTGGATTCAAATCATACTAGGTGTCTGACATAGTGGTTATCTGACTTAGGTGAGTTACTCATCTTTGCTGAGCCTCCCTTGCCCCATCCATAAGTAGGTTAATAATGTTTGATTCCTGGGGTGATTGTGAGGAATGAAATAAAGAAAACGTATTGACGTTATATTAGTGAGTGCCTAGCACAGGGCAGGTTCTCAAACAATAGTATTCTTGACCTTATTCGTGTTAGTATTATGTATGGTTGATGCCTGTGTATGGGTAGCTTATGTGTTTGTTGGAGGATCGGGTAATAGGTCATGATCATGGATTCTTGTGCCATGTGTACGAGGAAATTTTTCTCTCTTCCATGGCTGTGATAATCCTAAGGCTATCAGAGAACCGTGTTTTTAATCTCGAAGGAAACTGTGTAAATCTGTAACTCTTAATAGAGAATAATAGTACTGTTTCCTTACTTTTGTATTATACTGTTTCAAAGTACTTGTACATAAAACCTGTGAAAAATACTGTTGGTGGGAATGCAGACTGGTACAGCCACTGTGGAAAACAGTATGGAATTTCCTCAAAAAGTAAAATTGGAACTACCTTTGATCCAGTGATCCCACTGCTGGGACTAAGAATCCTGAATCACAAATTTAAAAGAACCTATGCACCCCGGTGTTCATAGCAGCATTATTTACAAGAGCAAAGTGCTGGAAACAGCCTAAGTGTCCATCAGTAAATGAATGGATCAGAGCACTATGTTCATTTACACAATGGAATACTACACAGCAGAAAGAAAGAAGGAGCTCCTACCCATCAAGAAGACAGCATGGATGGAACTGGAGAGTGTTATGCTGAGTGAAGTCAGCCAGGTGGGGAAAGACAAATACCATATGATTTTACCTATAAGTGGAACCTAACCAACAAAGCAAACAAATGAACCAGAAACATGGAAATAAAGAACAAACTGACAGTGACCAAAGAAGTGGGAGGGGGATAATGGGGGAAAGAAGGGGAGGGATCAAGTCGAGGCCCATGAACTGAGGACCCGTGGGCACAGACAATGTGGGGGATTGACTGTGTGTATGTGGGGGGGGGGGCAGGGCAGGAGAGAGCAACAGGGAAAAAGGCGGGACAACTGTAACTGAACAATAAAAAAAAGAAACAATAATAGAACAGGATGGTAATTAAAAAAATAAAATGAAATACATATAAAAACCTGTGAAAAATATATGGGAAAAAAACACACCACCATGTCAATGTTTGTGTATCCTGTCAGATAGCAGTCTGGTTTCATGCTTTCACATTCTTTTTGCATTATTTTGAAAAAAAAAACAACTGGTTTTCCAATTTTTTCAATAGCTGAAACTTGTATAATGTTATTAACTAGTGTTACCCCACTAAATTTAAACAAATAAATTAATTAAATGATACACCACTGAAATTAATCCCTTTTGAGAAGTCAGTAAATTAATCCATTTAAGATCAGTAAATTAATCAAATCTATATATTTTGGCTCTTAGTCTCACTTAATCTATATTGATCCTATCACCTTCCTATGAGAAAAACTCACTAGATTTTTATTTCTTGTGTGCCAGTATTTCTGCTGTCAACATAAGGTAATATACAGTTATGCAACACTACCCTGTTACTTAGAACATTACCAGTGTGTAGTGAGCCTCAAATGGAAGGTATTAAAAGTATGTCTTCCATCATAGCTTTGCACACCAATGCAAACAGATAAACCCAGGCAAATGCCCTAAAATAAAGATTGGGAGACAAAAATTATAATTTGTATTCGCCTTAAACCAGCAGGTAATCTCATATTTTCACTACAAAATGCATATATGGAGTTTCTGTTATGTGAATGGCACTGTTATTGAGTTGGCCAAAAAGTTCATTTAGTTTTTTCTGTACGAAGGCTCCAGCAGTGCTTAGGTGTCTTTAACTTCATTTGAAACAATTTTATTAGATTGTATTGTGACAGGTGTCATATCAGTGTACATTTTAAAAAAACATCAAAATTGGTGAGTTTTTGTCTAGCTACTTTAATATTTAGAATGGAAGAAAATATACATTTTTGGCATATTTTCTTAAAACATAATATACATTGTGCTTTATTATTTCAAGAAAGGTAAATGCAATGAAAACAAAAAATTTGTGCAAAAATGATTTGTGCAATGTATGGAGAAGGTGCTGTGACTGATTGAACGTGTCGAAAGTGGTTTGTGAAGTTTGTTGGTAATATTGACATTTTGGCCAAATAATTCTCTGCTGTGGGGCTGTGTTATGCATTGGAAGATGGTTAGCAACACCCTGGCCTCTGCCCACTAGAAGCCAATAGCAAAAGATAGCTGACATACTCAGAATATCCAAATCAATAAAGTTGTTGGTGAAAATGAAAAATGCATCTTTCATGGAAAAAAATGAAACAGTTTTTGGCCGACCCAACAAGGATCACTGGGACATACACATAGGAGAAGGGGTAGGCTGATGCAGAGACGTGACTAAGTCTGTTCTATTGTATTTAAAGGTCACTTAGCACCTCCCTGAGGCTGGATGAAAAGGAGAGAAGAGCTGCCCTGAGGCTGTTTCAGGAAGGAGGGCATTCCCTGGGGCAGTGCTTGCAGACTGGAGAGGGCAGGGTCAAAGGCTGGGACTTTGGAGAAGCTGCAGCCAGTCACTGCATTCACAGCGGGCTGAATGAAGTGGTAAGGGTGGGAAATAAGGAAGACGAACACCGGGATTGAAGCTGTGGTGACTACAGTCTCTTCTCATGAAAACACAGACCGGCCAATGGGAAGTAAGAAGGAGCTGCCATCCCTTCTGCTCTGTCCAAGCGTGTTCATTCCACAACCTCTTTGTGTGTGTCTTCCAAAGTTTCCATGTGTCTATGTGTCTAAATATGAGGACTTCCCAAAACTGAGGAGGTGAGTTTGTTCATCAGCATTAGGAGTAGCTATACTCCCAAAATATGAGCTCCAGATAGGGAAGTCAGGAAGAAGAGTGGATTTGGCGAAGAATTCGATGAATTTCATTTTGGATATGTCAAGCTTACTTTATATTTAATGATACTTGAGGAACTAATATCTTTTCTTAAAATTAATGTTTGAATTGTATCTGGAAGTTCAGGAGGCTCAATTCTCTCAGCTATTGCCATGAGAGTGTATGACTGTTAACTGAGTAGGACCAAGGGGACCCAGAAGGGAGACTGGAGCCCTGTGACACCTGGCCCGTGGCAGCGGTCCACCCGTCCTTCCTGCCTGCTTCACCACCTCGAAGACTCTCAGTCCCCTTCAGGGGCAGGCCAGCGAATAATCACTCATTTACAAGCCGCGATGAATTAGTATAGTCAAAATGCCAACTGCAAAATGAATTTTTGTATTTCAGCCTGCTTTCGTACAGTGGTACACTACCACACTGTGTGATTTAACAGAGAATATTTGGGAATCATTTTCCAATCAATATAAAACCAGAAAGAATTATTGATAAAAAGATATCCGAGTTAGATCTTTCCTATTGTATGACGTCAGTAAGTAAGCTGGATTCTCTGAGCTCGCCACGGAACAGAGAGAAAGAGTGAGTGCAGCCCCCGCTGTGTGTCAGGGGTTGTCACGTGTTGTATCTCATTTGGCCTTTGCAGCTCCATGAATGGTGTCCTTGTTGTCTTTTTGTCAAAACCTGTAGAAAAAAAGTAGCTTCAGTAATTAACACATCTATTAATTTCCAAAGTTTAGATTCAGATTTCAAGCCAATCCTAAATGACCCCAAAGTCCATGCTGTTTCCATTCTCATTCAGTGCCCCCAACCTTGCACCTGGGACGATGCAGTAGTGCAACGATTTTCAACCTCTTTCATCTCGTGGCACACATAAACAAATAATGACAATTCTGCAGCACACCAAAAAAATACATTCTGCCAATCTGACAAAAAGTGTATAATTTTGATATATTCACACCAGACATTGTTGGCTGTTGTTATGTTGGCTGTTGTCATTTTATTTTTATTTGACAATCTAAGAGAAAAGAGGTCAGTGCCCCTGACTAAATAGTCAGGTAATGCATGTTTTAAACATCCTTGTGGCGCAGTTGTTGAAAATCACTGCAGTAGTGTCAGTGCAAATAGAAGAACTTAAAAATTATATAAAGTACAATGCAAGTGTGGTAGGGAATATTATAATTAGTATCTTCTAAATCAGGGGTGTCAAACTCATTTTCACTGGGGGCCACATCAGCTTTGCTGCTGCCTTCAAAGGGCCAAAATAATTTTAGGACTGTGTAAATGTAACTACTCCTTAACTGTTAAGGAGTTGAAATTACATTCGGCCCTGTGAAGGCAACCTCAAGGGTGATGTGGCCCCCTGGTGGAAATGAGTCTGACACCACTGCTCTAAATGGTTTAGAGATGCTTGCTTTCTACACACGTCATGATTTATTTCTAAATTACTTAGTTTGTTTAATGCTGGGATTTCAAATCACACAGAAGCTTTAATCTGCTGGAGTTAGAGAAAGGTGCGTTAGAGTGAGGAAGCCACTGAGCATCAGCTGTGAGCACGCATCATACGAGGGCATGGATCATGGGAAAACCAGAAACCTAAAGAAACTGTTGCTTTTGAAGAAGAGAGGGCAGAGATGAAACCTGTTACTGACAAGCAAAAAACACTTGCATTATGAAGCATCAACTGACACAAATAATAATGTTGGAACAGTTTTCCTGAGACAATAGTAATAGTTTTTTTAAATGCACCAAATTACAAACTGCATGAATAGTCCCACTGAGACTTAACTTTGCAATCTAACAGTAACTCAGCAAGCCACTTAGAAGCTAAAATTGTTCCAAGGACAAAGAATCAGAATCTTCAGGTGCTAAGGTTTTCCCAGGGAATAATTCTAGGTCCAGTTAACTTCAAGGTATAAGGCACTTGTGTGTATTTCTTAGAAATTTATAAGTAAAAAATGCTTATAATTATGTTTGACTTTTATTAATTGGGTAAATGGCTCCAGCCAGACTGGGAGACCATGGTATAATCCTTACTTGGACTATTTAGTATTACAAAATACAAAAGAAGAAACAAATCTCAAATCCTGGCTAGTCCTTAAGGCTGCTTAATGAGCTTTGAGCCCTTATCCAACCCAACTTCCTGAACCATGTGTTTCCCCACAGCTGAATAATGCTCTGGAAGCACCAGCAAAGATCATTGGTGGTAGCCTTTGCATTACAAGTTCTGCATGAATTTCCAGGGGAGGTATGGGCTCTTCAAATTCAGCAGTCTTCCGAGACTCGGGGCCCATGTCATTTAGAAATACTTCTTTAATCGTCAGTTTTCCACAGATACTTGTTGAATTAGGCACAACACACACACACACACACATACATGTCTCCCAGTGGCAAATATTGATTCTCAAGATAGTAGCTTCTAAACAGACTCTAACCTCACACAGAGTCAAAGAAACATTTTCCTGGCTATCTCTTAATTGGCAAGGTGACAGTTTTCACCTTGGAGTTCATGCTCACAGATATGAAGCAACATTGTGTTCCTACATCTTCCTTAATTCTTTCCAACTTTGCCAAGTGATGCCTGCTAGGCCTAGGAAGCATCTTCCTGCTGCTGAGCTATACACATGTATGATTTTGCTTTCTTAGCTCCAAACAGACCCTGCTGGAACAACTGAATTTTATGCTTATCGACACTAACCAAATTCTTCATCAGGACCACCTTCTTTCCTGTCTGTCTTAGAGAGGTAAAGTGGTTTTGTCCATTCGGTTACCCCCTTGTTTGTTTTCCTTCGGTAATATGCCCTTGTTTCCTTCCCTAACCTGTGACATAGGGACATGTGTCCCAAAGCACTTAGTCTTAACAGGCAACTCTCTACTTATCTACACATTGCTGACCTATTGTGTTATGTACGTAAGTCTTATTTTCTTAAAGAAATGTTTGAGGACAAGAACTGAGTTTCATACTTTTAGCATACCCTAGAGCAGTGCCTCCACACAGACCTTTCTGTGGTGATGGAATATTCCATATCTGCGTGGCCCCATACTACAGCCTCTGACCACTTGTGACGGCCGAACACTTGAAATGTGGCTAGGGCAACTGAGGGGCTGAATTTTAATTTAATTGAGCTTTAATTAATTTAAATTTTTAATAACCCCAGGTAGCTAGTAGCTAAGACATTGGACAACACTTCCCTAGAGTACCCAGGTGAAATTCATTCTATAGCAAGTTCTCAATGAATATTGGCTAGTGGACACATGGAGCTTTATGAGGAAAAGTACTTGAATATTCATGCACAGAATTTTTATGCCCTCTTGGAATTTTACCATTAAGTAAGAGGAAATGCTTTAGAAAGGAAGGAAGGAAAGAAGAAAGGTATTTTAATGAGATACTTTAGAGAAAGAACCATAACTGATGCCCCTGAAAATTACTTGAAATTAGTAATTTTTCTCCACCTAGAATTGGACCTAGCTGTATTATGTTCGTGTTTCAAAGAATTCTTAGGGGAGCTCAGAATTTGAAGTGGTTCTCACACGGATTGTAGTGAGCTAAGTTATCAGTCATATGAGGGCAAAATAATTTCATTCTAGATTGTTCAGTGACATGCGATCAGCCGGAACTCAAGAGTATTCATAAATCTTTTCCTGTGGGAGCCACCTGGCTGAGAGGCGGGCGCCCTTCCTGTCTCCAGGCTGTGGCGTGTGCCCGTGCAATGATGGCCAGTGCACTCCAAAAGGGGGATCATCTGCCAAATGTCCCTTCGCCTGCTGTGCTCAAGGCTCCCATGTAACTGGATATATGAACCTTGTTCACACCCACCTTGCCAAAAACAGCAGACTGACCTTTGCTGTCAGCGAATTGGCAGGGCATCAAACCAGGGCTGAGTCCTGGGGTGCTGGCAGAGCTGTGGCTCCAATTCCCAGAGTTCAAGGTGGTGGGACTTGTCATCCTGTCCAGGGTGCTTTTGGAAATGTGTATCATGGGGGCCACATGTTTGCGCCAACCAAAACCTGGCATCATTGACACCACAGAGCAAACACAACACAGGAGCGATCTGCCATCTGCTCTGCCCTGGCTGCCTCGGCCTTACCAGCACAGGCCTGTCTACAGGTCATCGTCCTGAGGAAGTTCCTGACTTCCTTTGGTGGCTGAAGGTAAAGTTGAAAGCTACAAGAAAACCAAGGAGGTTGGTTTGCTTCTTCAGAAAGTTAAGGCCTGGAATGATATCACAAAGGTCTATGCCTCTCCACAAATGAGAGCAAGCAAGGGCAAAATGAGAAACCATTGTTGTATCCAGTGCAGGAGACCCTGTATCATATCTAATGAGGACAACAGTATCATCAAAGCCTTCAGAAACCTCCCTGGAACTACTCTGCTTAATGTAAGCAAACTGAAGCTTGCTCCTGGGGGCACGTGGGTTGTGTCTGCATTTGGATGGAAAGTGCTTCCGCAGGTTAGTGATCTGTATGGCACTTGGCATACAGCAGCCTCCCTCAAGAGTGTCTGAAAAACCTTCTTATACCCAAGGTGCTCAGTACAGACCTTAGCAGAATCTTGAAAAGCCCAGAGATCCAAAGAACCCTCTGAGCACCATGCAAGAGGATTCACCACAGAGTCTTGAAGAAGAATACCCTGAAAAACCTGAGAACCATGTTGAAGCTAAATCCATATGCAAAGACCACACGCCATTAAGACCATTCTTCACCAGGCCAGACCCACGAGCTCCAGGCGGATGAGGCAGCAGCAGTGCTAGAGGCCAAACCAGATGAGAAGGGGGCTGCAGGCAGGAAGCCTGGGGTAGGGAGGAAGGGGAGGAGGCATTGGTGTTGAGATGCAGAAGCAGCCTTGGGTGGGGAAAACGGCTGTAGCTACTAAGAAACCAGCAGCGGAGAAGAAACCCACAGAAAAGAAACCCACACAGAAGGAAAGAAGCCTGCAGAATAAGCTTATATTTGTTTATTCCATGAAGGTCAAATCACTTTGGTCAGATAATTTTGAATAAAAATCTAATCAAAGGCAGTGAGGGGAAATAAAAAAAGAACATTCATGAACATTTTCACAAAATATGAACCTGAATTGAGTTAGAATTTTATTGTGTTCATTTTAAAACATTTTCTTGATCACAATTTGATTGTCAACTCATTCATTTGCTTCACGAAATACTGATGAAACTAAATAAATTGAATAAATTTTATTGTGAATTTTATCATTACCCTTATGACTCATGTAATGTTTTAGGAAGTATGTGATCTAGCTTGAGTGAGATAACTATTCTAATTGTGTACCTGTGATGCAACTCTAAATGGAAGAGGATGGACATAATGGACACTTTCTAATCTATATTCTAAAGAATAGTTAGAGACATTTAATTTTCACAAGCACAAAGGCTGACTTATGCCTAAAACTGTTATCCATAATCTTCGATATCAAATGTCTTTTTGTTCAAACAAGCTCATTATCCTCATTGATTATATATGGTGATAGAAATAAAGGTTAACAATTTGAACTTATAGCTGAATATATATTAAGGAAATCTCACCCATACCTATTTTAGATGGGGGCTCTTGTAACATTTCATTTACACATGTTTCACTGCTAAAACCTTTCACAGTGACCGAGGTCATCAGAGCTCTGAGACACAGTTCCCTCTTCTGAGCTGTTTCCTGGCCCACCCTGTGCTCCTTTGCAGAGATTCATCTTTCCCAGCAATCGGGAGGTTTAGGAACTTTAATCCCATGTCTGCTGTTCTTGACCATAGGAATTACACTCTATGAATGGGGCTTTCTCTCCTCCTTACCCTCATTTCTTCAATGAATTATTTAGGAATCTTAAGAATGATGCTAGAATATCTAACTAAATGATCAAGTTTTAGCAAGGGCAGTAATGATGGGCCTCAGGAGCAGCTGGATTCCAGTTCTGATGCCACCAGAGTCCCTGGTAATTGTGATCACTCAGTATGTGTATTTGTCACATGACCGTATGAGCACTTCACCCCTCCTTTCTGCTCATCCACCTCATTTGTCTTTTCTGCTATCGCCTAGCTGTCTGTCTGTAGAGAACATGATTGCCAATGTCTCTTGAGTTCTTTAAGTTGCTTTCACTGTCATAACTGATCTTCCTCAGTTGCAGAAAGAAGATGTGGCTAATGTGATTGCCTCATTTATATATTAGGACACTGATTGCATGGTTATTAAGTGCTGTGTCCAAAATAGAACCTAGGTCTTCTGACTCCTAATCAAGCCTCCTTCCCACAAAACTTCCCTGTACTCGGCATAATTTAGACTGAAGATCTTCCTCCCATAGTCTCTCAGCCCTCAATACTCCAGGGAGCTGTGGCCTATCCACAAGCGTAAGGCAGCTTTTTGTCCTACTCTCAGGTCTTGAACATTAGGTGACTGAAATTGCCTTAGTAGTTGTTGGGTGTTAGAAGGAGAATTTTAATATGAGAAGAGGAAAGTTAATGCTGGATGGTGCAGGTTCATATTCCCATCTCTGACAACCTTCCATAGCAAAATTATGATGCACTAGCTTAGCACATCCTATAGATAGTCTGCCTGACATGAGAGTTTACTTGCACTCCTTCAGGTGTACAGCTTCTCATCTAATTTGGTTTGTACAAGTAAGCTTCTTTTAAACAGTGTTCCCTGAAACTCTGGGGGGCGGGGGTAGAATTTGACTATGGACCAGGACAAGGGCAGATTCAGCTGATACACCACAAATTACATTCTTTAGACTTCATGAAATGATGGAAACCAGACACATCTAAGTGAGATGAGGGCCTGAAGAGCAGTGGAGAGGTAGGACAGGACCTAACTTCTACCTCCAACCCACCTGGAAAGTCATTATCTGTGGCCCTCACCGTGTGTGGGGAACAGAAAACCTTAGGAAGAGTGTCGTCCCTCACCATTAAGGCATCTTGCCTTTCACCTAGGTAAACATTTTGGCTCATCCCAATTCCTATTTTCTCTCAAGTTTTTGAATTTCCTTTATCATTGATTCAGTCTCCCAAGAGACATTAACCTGATTATCTTTGGTTTATAGTGCTCACTTCTGCAGAAGGACTCTATAGGTCCAGCTTGGGTCAGGACATCACTGTTGAACCAATTAGCTATGCCCACAGGCGGGGTGATCTAAATGGCTTAATTTGGATCAAATGCTCATATTTTGTTGAATTAGTAGGGACAAGGAGGACAGGGTTAAATAACAACATGTTATATAGACATCTTTTCCTCAGGCTTTGAACTCATTAATGGCAAGGTCTGTGTTTTATTCTAATTCCCCAGCATAATGTATGGCTTGATTGTTAAGTTGTACATTTTGCATTCAGGTTAATATTCTAGCAAAAATAAGAGCTTATTATGCAGTTTCACATATATTTCAAAACCAGACCTCATAATGATTGCAATTTGTATACAAGTTAAGGTTGAGCCCATACCACACTCTCCAAGGAATGCATACCAAGGCTGTACTTATGGAGCTATGCTCCCTGATCCTACAATTTTAATTGCATTCCCCCAGGATCCCAGCTTGACATCCAATTTGATTTGTACATAGTAGCTTCCCTAAGGCAAGTGATTCTAATGAATTTTAAAATCTGGTTTCCCTGGTCAGTCGATGAAAATTAACAAAGACAACTATTTTATTTTTCCAGAAAATGCCTTACTTTGCTTTTTTCTTTTTTAAAATATTTCATGCATTTTCTATGTTAATTCTAGGACATATCCATTATTTGTTTTCAGTGTTTCTTTATGAATATGTAATTTGTCATTTCAATACTTTTTGTTTCTTTTTCCACATGCTCTTGTCTTTCTCTTTAAAAGTCAGGATATTTACAGGCAAGAAATCAGTCAGTATGTGAGAAGACAATTCAATGAAAATCACAATTGCCAAATGAAATTCAGTTCTTCCTAAAAGCCTGGAGATATCTCAGGAACAAATATGAGGAGATAAGCCAAAGAACTCTTTTTTAGAATTATATCTTCCACTTTTTGTTTAGAATGATTGACAGGTTGGGTTGTTTCCCTAGCCAGTGTGTGTCACTTTGAACGAAAACCCCACCCTTCATATTTGGTGCTACTTGCCAGGGTCACAGGTGAAAATCAAGCATTCCTTCAATTTATGTAATTCACCAGGGTTTACTATTGTCAGTGTGTATATGTGAACCCATAAACTCCAAACAAGGAATTTAAAGATGAACTCGTGAATGAGGTTTATAAAAAAGTCATCCTTTAAGATGGAATGAATAGTGGAGCGAGGCAGTGTTGAGATTATTAGCTCTCTGCATCTCGCTTATCTTCTTATTTAGTGCTAGCCATGTTCTGAGCACTGTTCTCAGCACTCTGCATGTTTTATAATTCATGTACCTGTCTCACATTTTCATATGTTAGATATACCAGTTCATCTTTTTAGGTCTCTATTTCCTCATCTATAAAGTGATAATAGGCTCTGGTTGGTGTGGTTCAGTGGATTGAGTGCCAGCCTATGAACCAAGGGGTCGGCCACTTCGATTCCCAGTCAGGGCACATGCCTGGGTTGTGGGCCCAGTCCCTAGTTGGGGGTGTGTAAGAGGTAGCTGATCAATGTATCTCTTGCACATCGGTGTTTCTCTACCTCTCTTTCTTTCTTCCCCTATTTCTAAAAATAAATAAAATCTTTTTTAAAAAGAATAATAACACAGACACAGAAGCCTTCTCTACACATTTTTAAAACCAGTCACATAGGAAAAGGCCTTAATATATCAGAATGCTAATATTAAGGGTGATTTCTATTTTCTTCTTTCACCTTTTCCATTTTTTGTTAAATTATTTCCAATGGCCATTTATTACTTTTAGAATAAAAATTAATAAATCTCCAAAGAGCAAATCCATGACAAAATTCTTTTTGAAGTAGACCACGTTAAAACAAATGCAGACAGATTTCTTCCCTGAAGGTCACAGCCACCATTTTAATCTGCATGACCTACACTAATACTCATCAGCCTGCAGCCCGGCAGTGGCCAGCTGTAAGTCAGCTTACGGAATCTGGCCACCTTATGAACTGCCTAGATGGCTCAGGTATGTTTTATAGCACCTACCATTCACAAACTCTTTTACATATGCTAAATAGAACAAAACAAAAAGAAATAACATTCAAAGGCCCACCTAAATATCAAACTGGCTTCTGTCGCTTTTTATTGCTTCCATTTTTGTGTAAAGTTATTAGCAAACTTCTGCTACCAATATATGCACAGTAGTCTGGGTCAGGTCTTGAGTGGAAAAAAGTCAATGTGAAGCTTACTATTTGAATAATGTCATTATCCTACATTAAAAACTTCTAGCAGGTTTGTATCTGAGTGGAACAGGTCATTGTTACCCCTTTGGTGCCTCTTGTGGGGGTGCTATGGAATTTTGGGTGAGATGATTCTTTGTTGTACAGCAATGCCCCGTATAAATGAATATGATCCCTAGTCTTCAGGCCTCAAGTTAAGTGAGCAAGCTTCATTGCTCACAAGCAAGTCATTGTGACATCCATTATGTCACAATGCTTCATTTAGGGGAGAGATGGTACTAGTTTTTTCCTGATCATCCATTCTTCACTCTGCTAAGCTAAGAACTACTTGACTAGAAATTCACCTATAGTGTGCAGTAATTTAATTCTTGGATGTACTGAGAGAATGGGGATACCATGTTTCTTTCTTTACATCTCTTCCTTAATGGTTTAATAATAATGAGATAGTTTTTTTTTTAATGAAATAAAGTGCTTTGCCAATGTTTTCCATTTCCTTGGTTAATGTAATCTATTTTCTCTGCATTCAGAGTCTTTTATCTATATTCTTTATTTATTTTTATCAATAAATTTAATGTCAAATATAGTGTGATAAAAATATAAGGGATGGTGTGGATTTGTATTTAAGTTCATTTAATTCTATTATCAATAAACAGTGCTTACCGAGGACATGCTGTTATTTATTGATCAGTTACTTGCTCCCTAAGCAGAGATCACTTTTTTACTTTATTAACAAAGAACTTTATATCAATGTCCTTCATTACCTTTTAACTCTTCATTTTCTCTTCCAATACCTTTTTCCTTCACTATTTTTTTGACATTTTTTTCTGCTTTTTAAAATTGTTTTTGGGGGACTTCTGGCCAATATAGTGGCATAGTAAACACAGCTCATTTCCTCACACAACCACATCAAAATTACAGCTAAAATATAGAACAACCATCTCTCAGAACCATCAGAAATCAAGTGAATAGAAGTCTGACAACTATGGAATTAAAGAAACCATGTCGATTCAGATTGGAAGGATGGATGGAGACATGGAACCAGCTGATCCCACATCCAGGTGTGGTAAAAAAAAATGCAGGAGGTATATCTAAGGAGCACAAGGTTCCACCCAACACTGAGCCCCCCGGCCCAGGGTTCCAGTGCCAGGGAGATATCTTTATAACTTCTGGCTGCAAAAACCACTGGGGATTGAGGTGGCAAAAGACATTTCTGGAGTCCCAAGCAGTTTCCCTTAAAGAATTCATGCACAGACTTACTTAGATTCACTCCCTCTGAGCTCCAGCACTAAGAGAGCAGCTTGAAAGGCACCAGTAGCATACAAGAAGGAATTGAAGAGCCTGGCATTAAGGTAGGAACTGGAGGACATGTCGTCTTCTCCCAGATAGAAAGGCAGACTGAGGTCATTGTCTGCTTTCTGATCCTTCTCCCTACAGAGCCACAGAGCCAGCAGGTGGGTACCAAATCTGAGACTTCATCAACCTAGCTAACACTGTTTGCCATGCTCTGGAGAGTCCATGATACTTTGTCCCACCCAAATTAGGATGCCCAGACAAACTGTTAACTGACATTTTTCCATATGAATGGCTGGGCTTGGCTCTTGTTTCAAAACTTCCTAAATCCTATCAAATAAGCACCAGCTGGCCTCAGTGAGCTCCCAGCCCCCTATACAACTTGCTCAGTTGGCCCAGGCCTGGCACTAGCAGCAGCTAGCCTAGATTCACCTGGGAATCTAGCTTGGCTTCACCTGGGAATTTCTAAGCCCAATACAAGTAGAAGTCATCTCAGACTGCTTTATAGCTCATGCAGATTGGCCCCAGGCACACCACCAGTGGAGGCTGACCTCGGCCTGCACCACTCGGGAAACCCCAGAGCCTGCATACCCAGCAGACAGCTACAGACCACATTGGAGCACCCCATCTTGTCCTTGCATAGCTGATCCTCCATGGAGGGCAGAGGTTGGTGGTCATTGGTCACAGCCAGTCATTGCAGCTGACTGGCCTGGATAAATCCCTCCCATTGAACTACCAGCAGCAATCAAGGCTCAACTATAAGAGGAGGTTGTACTCAGCCCACATGAAGGGTACACCTCAAGTACCCAGCTTGTGTAATAGGAGAGGCTGTGCCACTGGGCCCTACAGGACATCTACTATATTAGGCCACACTAGCAAGATACAGAGTCAAAGCATCTCTACATAATAATTAGTAGAAACAAACACAGGGAGGCTGCCAAAGTGAGAAGACAAAGAAACATAGCTCAAATGAAAGAACAGGTCAAAACTCCAGAAAAAAAATGAAATAAAATGGAGATAAGCAATCCCTCAGATGCAGAGTTCAAAACACTGGTTATAAGAATGCTCAAGGAACTTGGTGAGAACCCCAAAAGCACAAAAAAGATCTAGTCAGAAATGAAGGATACACCAATTGAAATAAAGAACAATTTACAGTGAAACAACAGTAAAGTGGATGAAGCTGAGAATGAAACCAATGATTTGGAACATAAGGAAGCAAAAAAGCAAACAATCAGAACAACAAGAGTAAAAAGGAATCTAAAAGAAAGAGGATAGTATAAGCAGCCTCTGAGATAACTTCAAGAGGTCCAACATTCACATAGTAGGGGTACCAGAAGAAGAGAAAGAGCAGAAATTGGAAATCTATTTGGAAAAATAGTGAAAGAAAACTTCACTAATTTTGTGAAGAAAATGGAAGTCCAGGAAGCACAGAGTCCCAAGTAAGATGGATTCAAAGAGGCCCACTCCAAGGCACATCATATTTAAAATGCCAAAGGTTAAAGTTAAAGAGAGAATCTTTTTTTTTTATTTTAATCATTGTTCAAGTACAGTTTTCTCCCTTTTACTCCCAATCCAGCCCACCCACCCAACATCCCCTCTTCCCTCCCATTACCACCCTCCCCTTAGTTTTTGTCCATGTGTCCTTTAAATTTGTTCCTGTAAACCCTTCCCATTGTCCCCTGAAATTCCCTCTTCTCTCCCCTGTGGTCACTGTCAGCCTGTGCTCTATTTCAGTGTCTTTGGTTATATTTTGCTTGATTCTTTGTTTTGTTGTTTAGATTCCTGTTAAAGGTGAGATCGTATGGTATTTGTCTTTCACTGCCTGGCTTATTTTGCTTAGCATAATGCTTTCCAGCTCCATCTAAAGACAGAATCTTAAAAGCAGCACATGAAAAGTAGTTACTTACCTACAGGGGAGTTCCCATAAGACTGTCAGATGATTTCTCAAAAGAAACTTTGCAGGCTAGAAGGCATTGGCAAGAAATATTCCAAGTCATGAAAAGCAGGGACCTATAGCCAAGATTGCTCTACCCAGCAAAGCTATCATTTAGAATCGAAGGGCAGATAAAGAGCTCCCCAGAAAGAAAAAACAAAAGTTCATCATCACCAAACTATTGTTACATGAAAGGTTAAAGGGAATTATTTAAGAAAAAGATCAAAACTATGAATAATAAAATGGCAATAAACACCTGTCTATAAACAATTGAATCTAAAAAATATACTATGTGAACAAGAAAAACAGAGATAGAATTATGGATACAGAGAGCATTTTGATGGTTGCCAGACTGCAGTGGGGTGCGGGGGAATGGGTGAAGAGGTGAGGCGATTAGCAAGCACAAATAGATAGTTACAGACTAGCCATGGGGATGTAAAGTACAGTATAGGAAATAGAGTAGCCAAAGAACTTACAGGCATGACCCATGGACATGAACAATAATGGTGTGGGGATTGCCTGAGGTAGTGGGGAGTGCTGGGTAGAGGGGGCAAAAGGGGGAAAAATTGGGACAACTGTAATTGCATAATCAATAAAATATAATTTTAAAATATTTCTAATTAATTTTTTAAATCATAACTTTATTTAAATGTGTGTGCCAAACATATAAACGAGTGAGCAAAGATAAATAATCAGTATGAAATGTCAAATATTTGGATCTTTTCTTTTAAAAATATTGAGTCAGTAATCCTGAGATAAAGCATAAGCATGTAATCTTGTTTTGTTTCATGAGTCCCATTTGCCAAACAGGGATAATGATATCTGTGTCATGATTTTTCATAGGAATAAAGGACTAATCCCCATATTGTGCTCTGACCTTTTGCTATACAAATTCTGTATGTGGTAAGCTTACTTTTATAAAAATGAGTTTAATAATTACATTTAGCTTCTTACTGCAGTCTGCTTGAATTGGATGTATGGTGGTTGTGTCACAGACACAATTTAATTGACAAACTATGTTGGAAAGATATTCATACATAAACTCTACAACTGTCTCATATCTTGCTTTGTTATAATCTAATTACTTGGCCTTTGCTGAATGAACAAATGGTTAAAGATGATTAATTTCTTCCTACTATTACTCTCTAATACCCTTCAAGAAGGCCTATAATTTTCTTGTCTAAATGTTTCAACTATTAAGAACTGTTGCTGAAATTGTAATGATAATATAAATAGCTATGGAAGTTATCAACAGCTATGAAAAGATATCAACCAGATATCATTTCACCTTACTAACATCCATCACAAGCAATTTTATTCCAATAGCTAGAGAATGTCAGTGACCAAAAACTAAAGCATATTATGTCCCTTTAATTCCTTGCATTGAAGTCCCAATATGCTAAGGAAACAGCTTTAATTTTAGGTTTCTATTGGTCTTGAGAGATGCATTAACTTTGCAGCTAATTACAAGTAGTTTTAAATAACTCATGTAAGCAGTTTAAACTATAGTTAGCATATGGACTATCTCATCTTTCCAGAGAGCACTTTCTTTGTTATTTTTCAGCTCAAGACGGGCTGCAGCAGTTTTTGAAGCGCCTTGCCCATCCCTGAAGGGTATTATTACGTACATCTACAGCTAACTTCCCACCGTCCATCTACACTTCACTCCCCGATGGCTTGGGCACTTTTGAAACATGTCCTGGGGCTTAGGATTTAGAAAAACAGCTCTCACTGAATGTGAAGTAGTAAAGAAAATTTACTTAAAAATATCTAGATTCCAGACAAATTACAGGGAAGTCAAAAGTTTAGATGAGTAAAATTGGTAAGATTTTCCTAAATACCAACATGATAGCGTTTTAGAACTTGGTGACAGTGAATGAAAATCTGGGTGTGTAAGAAATATTTTCAAGCATGTAGGGGTGCATATTTCCCTCCTCTTAAGTCCACCTGCCACTTAGAAGTCATTTGATGAACATTTGCTGATAGAAAACATATAACTCAATGATTGGGAAATAGGTTCTAGATTTGTACAATATTCCCATCACTTACTAGCTGTGGGGCATGTGACCATTTACTTAACCTCAGGAAACCTGTTTCCTCATAGGTATAATACACAAAAAGGTGCACCAGCCTCATAGGTTTGTTGAAAGGATTACATGTCCTTTCTCAGGTAGTCATGTAGAACAGTACTGATGCATTAGTGGTCAACAAATGTTGGAAAATAGATAACAATAATACTCGTAATAGTTTGCTCAAAAGGTAGATAGCAGAGGTGGAGTTCATACTTTCACTCCAGAGCTCTGACGGTGACATGACTCAGCTCTTAGGGTCAGTCTCTTCACCCTAAGTTTCTAGCTTTCAGAAGGGAGTATTATCTGCCTAATTAGGGTCAAGTATCATGTGGTCAAAGGGAAGAGCCATGTGATAATACTTTTATAAGGGCAGGATTCTGCTTTATTCCCAGATCATTCCCATGAAAAACAGGAACAATTGAGAATAAAGTGGTTGCCCCAAGTTCTCTAGTGCTCGCACTGCATGCATTATGGTGGTGTCGATTTCAGGTGGAAGTTCAATGTTTTTTATTGGTATTGGATTCATTTCCATTTAATGTTTTACTTCCATTAATGAGCTGAAGAAGCTCACCTCTGAACTTGGCAGTTGGTGCCAGGTTATGGGTTGGTGTAGGGAGGATTTTGGAATAAAAGAACTGGGAAAACAAGGTTAGAATAAATTTTACATTATGAATTAAAGAATAATGACAAACCAACTGATTATAAAACACAAACAGATTGTAGTATTATTCAGGGAGAGAAGTACAAGGTGGGTTAAGGTTCTGTTGTAGAATGGAGAGAAAGGCTTTATTTTCTATGTTGGCCTTGGAGGCTTATCTTAAATTGTGGTTGTTCATGGTATTCTAAGAATTTACTTCAAATATAGTGATGAAGCTGAATTGTGAAAACAACTCAATAAAAATAAGAAAGCAACCCAGTGATCCAAGCAATTTCCTTGATTAATATTCAAATAAATCAACTCTCTTTAATCTCTGTCTTTCAAATGTTTCCCAGATCAAGACATGTCAAGAAATATATTTGAATTTCAAAATGTTATTGCCAGAAAAGCAATAAAAAGTTATAACAAGAACCAAAACTATAATTTTATTCTATCAATGTGAAAGTACTTTTATGTAAACAAATAAATTCTTAAAGGTGTGAAAATTTCAGTAAAGATTAAAAATTATTTTTTCCAAGGATAAATGTGAATTTAGCAAAGTCAGAATGGTAAAAAGCTATACCATTGACCATGATAAATATAATTAAAATGGCTAGTTAATGACAAGCAGAATATAAAGATATGGACACATTTTTAAAATATGAAAAGCTGACTCAGATCCTGGCTCCTGGGGTCTGAGGCATTATGGGTGAGACAAATTCACATGGACTACTGAGTCCTGTGGAGGAAAAGGGATGGCGCAGCTTCTCTCTCAAGGGGGGAGCACCTTGGAGCACCTCAGCCACTCTCTCAAGAGTAGAGCAGTTCGACCCTTGCCTTGACAAGCTTTTATTGGGTTCAATTTGCACAGGAATACAAGGTGTATATGTAAAGCTCATTAATCATTGTCAGGCAGAAATGATTAAACAATAGATAACATTCAAAGAACTCTGAGGGCTTATTCTGAGTCAGGGTCAGATAGTTAAAGGGCCATAAAACTTTGGGGAAAAACTCACTTCCTGCTTGGACCCTTATTATTTAAATTGAGTGTATTAGCAAAGTAGGTTTCATAAGATTTTATGCATTCTTTCTTTGGCTTGATTGCCCTAGGGAACCTGCTCTTTCCAGCACAGGGTCGCACCCACCTCTAGCATTGTTTCAGGCTTAAGTCAGGCAGGGGAAGTAAGGCAGCCAAGAGATTAGACTTCTTGAAGACAGAATGAGGACTCAGGCTATGTCAAAGTCGAGGGGTGAGGGTCCATCACCTCCCCTTTTCTATAGAGCCCCCAAGTCCTTCCCTGAGGGCCCCATTGTGACCATGCCTGTCTTGGGTCATCCCTCTTTTGAGGAACCTTACCCATCATTGGCTAACCAGTCATCTGCCGGGGGCCAAGAAGGGTAAAGAGAAAGGGGGCAGAGGTGGTGCCCCTACAATGAAGATAAGCTTTGTCTCCTAAGTAACTTATGGTCCCAAGGTCCTTTATTCAGCCTTAGCCACGGGGCATTACAGCTTCTGAAACCAGGCAGGGAAGTCCCCAACAATGAAATAAGTACAAAAACCTTTTTTCTAAATTTGTAAGAATTGAAGTCAAACAGCACTGTACAATGAGATCAAACAATCATTTTGGTGATGGATTTGAGGAGTTTGTATGATTACAGACTGTAAATAATAACAATACTGACTTAACAGTTTCTATACATCATGCTCATTCTTTCACACAGCCCTGTGTTTCCACTTTACTTTAGAGGAAAGTGAGGCACAGAGGCATGAAAAAGCTTGCCCTAGTCACTGCAGGAGAAGGAAAGCTGCTATTAGAACCCAGGTAGTCTTTCTCCATAACTTTTGCTGGTGTTATATGATTATTCAGAACACACTTGACCAAATTAAAATAACATACATCCAGACAATATGCCTGCAAATCTTGGCAAAAAATATTTTTTGACATCGGGAGAGTAATATTTATTACAAAACTACACTTGAATACTTGAGCCTTTTATAGCAAGTTCAAAGACCATTTTGAAACCTGTGTGTTAAAGCATGCTAAATTTACCAAGAAAAATTTTCGAGAACATTGCAATGTCCATCTCCAGTTTTGTCTCAGCCAAGGTCCTTTGCTGCAAAGATCACAAACCTCAAATAAATGACGCACACATCTGATGTAATTACAATCCCATCTCATTCAGCTGCTACTGACCCTAGAAACCAGGCCCAGGTGCTCAGCTGATACTCAGTTGTGACTTGAATGGCCAAGTGTCCTGAGGAGGAATATCAGGAGAGAAAAATAAAATTCATTGGGAAAAAAACATTAATTCAGACTTTCAATGCAATTTCTTAAAAGACTATGTTATTTGCTACATATCTATGTGATTCCCAAGGCTGGAAACAGTTTCCTGTATTTCCCTAATCTTCACAATTGTCAGACTGTATAAGGATTCTGATAAATTTCCATTTCTAGAAAACTCTCAAAACTCCAGTGAATCATGGAATCCAACCCATATGCCAGTTCCTTTAAGTAATAGTGATCAAAATAAAATTCAAACATAAAGAAAGGAGACAGGCAATTATATACATAATGTGTTTGAGTCAAAGTTGTTAGCGATATTTTAAATTTTTGTTTTTGGCTGCAGAATATTTTATTTCATACATTCATGGCCTATAAATAGCAAGTTCTTAAAGAGTCCTTCATTGCTCTCCTTCTAACCTCCAACCTTTCATGTCTTGCCCATAGAAAGTAGTTATTAATGCAATTGGCCAGATTAATGCATACTTGCTAATGAGCAGAATCATTAATGAACACAGACCTGTGGGTTGCTCTCCCTTCCTCCTCTTCTCCAGCCCATGTATCTGCTGCTGGAATAACAGGTCATTTGGCTAATTCTAGAGCGTTTGCTTCCTTCCCATACGTTCTGCCCCATCCTTGCTGGCATGTGGGAGAGGGTGGGCTTGGGCTTAAGATAAGGTGAGATGCTTATTGCTCCAGCCCATTTTACCAGTGTTCTGCTTTATGATTTAGGAGAAGTGCCTGCTAAAACTTCAGCTATTTTACTTTATTTTATGATTTTTCTTTGTGGCAGCATATGGGGAGATGCTTCTCTGATTCAGATCCCTGATTTCCTGGAGGCCCTGGCCCATGTCCCGTTGACCGAGGTGCCTTTCACATGCCCTTTAACCTGACTAACTCTAGAGGGCTGCTTTCTGACTCTGCACCCTGAACTCTCTTAGAACATTTACTTTATTTTTTGTTTTATGTTATTATGCCTGTGTTTACTTCTACTTGTATTTAAGTTAAATTTATTGGGGGGATGTTAGTTAATGAAATTGCATAGGTTTCAAGTGTACAGTTCTAGGATATATCATCTGTATACTGTATCATCTGTGTTGCATTTACTTTAGAAAACCTGTAATTGTAAGTTCCATTGCTGTCCCTTTGGGATGTAAATCTTTTTAAAAGCCTCTTGTCAGGGTTTATAACCCAGGAATATCTATCTTAAAGACCAGGATGGTCTTTGAAATGTAAATATAAAAGGAGACAGTACCCCTGTATCCCAGTGTTTCTGGCAGGGTAGGAGCCTAACGTTGAGGGTGCCAATTAACAGACACAGATGGCCTAATCACAGAGGAAAACATGCACAAACTCAGGAATAACTCCATGTGCTCAACACATGCCTTTGATCAACCTCCCTCCTAATGGGGTGGGGGAAGGGAGTGGTGGTTCTCTGGTATTTTTCCTCTCCTTATAGCAGTGTGTGAAAACCCTTTTGCCTTTTGTTTTAGCGGAGTTGAGTTCAATCTCTTTTTTTCTATTGCAATACCCTGAAGAAATGCCTATTTAACTTTGTTCAATGCATTTTTTTTTTGTTTTAATACCATTTAACAACATTTTAAGTCTTACATTATCTTATGCTGCTCTGGGTCCTGTGAGGATTCAATCTCCACATTGTCCCAGGAAGCAACCTAGAGGAAACTTCCTAACCCTTAGGACTGCACAGTACATAACTTGAAAACTGCCAAATTCTAGTTTCCAACAATGAGAAGGGAGAGATGTATCAGAGTTCTGATGCCTTCCTCACCCCATAGCCCAATCTAATACTGTTTCCCCTACATGTGCCCTCATTCTCACAACCCTCCACTCTCTGCGTCGGGGGCCACCGCTCTCACAGCTGCCACCATTCACTCTCCTGTCTCTTCCTTACTTGGCCTCCATCCGGACATTGCATGGAAGCCTCTGCAGAAGAGGTGGCAGCAGTGGGCGTGGCAAAGATTCCAAAAATGATAGAACAAAGAAAGATCTTATTTCATAGCAAAGAGCTAACAAAATTCAAAGCATATTTGCATGAAACGGAGCTCTGTATTTGTTATTATTTACATGTGGTAAAAATAATAAGACTGAGATATACTTTAGGCTGTTATAACTCTTATGAAAGTGACAAATACTTCAACACAAATCAGAAAGTTTTTATTTAAAAAAATAGCCAGTTTAGGATATTTATTTTTGTATGATACCTCATTTGAACTTTAAAAGAATATCAGGACAAATAAACCTATTACAGCTTCAACCGTTAAAGGATACTTTAAAATTTTACTGTATCATTCCCTAAAGGTAGAATCCAATTCCTTATGCATTAAATTAAATTAAAAGTCTTAGAAAAAGAAGAAAGGATACTTGGGAGATTTTGAGGTGAATAATGAAATAATTTGATAGTTCTTAGGTGTAGCAAGGCAAACACAGCCACAAGAATATATCACTTGAGATTAGTAAAGAAAAGTTTTATGACTCTATCTGGTTATTTAATATATAATTTCTCAGGACTTTCTAGTTGAAATGCATTCTAAGACTTTAATGACATGAAATTAATGCTTTGGAAGCATTCTCTCAATATTTCTCTTCAATTTTTTATATTGATAATATCAATTAGTTTACTACCTTGCTTATTACTCAGCAAGAGTACAATGTGAGAATAAGCACAGTAGCTCTATTGGTTGTTTGTTTGTTTAAGTTACCAGAGAAAGTTTATAGTCCAAATATCACTTAGGAAAAAAAATGTAGTCAACTTCCTTGAAGAAAAAAAACTGATTTTTTATTTCCCATCTAAATTTCAATTTTCTGTGTTGTTTTGCAGTATTAAAGTCACACCCTTCCATTAATTACAAGAATGCCTTCACTTCCCTAGACAATAGCTAGTAATTCAAGTAAGTAGAAATTGTGCAGTGTGAAAGAAAACCACTTGTTCAAAGAAATAATGAGTATGTAGAGCCATCACATTTCTGAACTTCTTATTTGCAGGGCATTATCCTTGAAAACAATATCCAACACTGATGGCATCTGGGTTGATGTTTGATGACAGGATTTCTTAGCTCTGCACCATCACTACTAGAAGTTAGAAAACATTACACAAAAATAAATTAAAAAGTTATAATATTCAACTCACAAAACATTTTTCCAAATTCATCCATTAAAAATTATGATTTAATAAATTGTGTAGTAAACTAAAATTTCTGCTAGTTCAGTGTTTCTGTCCACTTCTCTTGTCCATTAGGGCATCCAATCAAGAATTTATTGAAATTGATTAAGCTCCCTTTTAGAGTGAGGACCTTTGGTAACCCATTGAGCATGTCTGCATTTCAAAGGCTGCCGGGTGTCACATGGGCAACCAATAACCACATTTTAATGTTTTTAAGATGTAACTCTGAATTGATCAAGTGAAGTAACTCACATGAAACACTTAACTCAGTGCTAGCAGAGAGTAAGAACTCCATACATATAAGTTATCATTGTGTTTATCATCATCATCATCATTATATTGTTATATCTTGCTAGATAAACATATCTAAATACATAAAATATTAGGAAAAACTTCTACTTATAAGATTCCCCAAATTCTTTGATTGCTAGCAATTAACATCTCTCTTTACTTTCAAAATATTAGATTCTCTTTTGCTTGTACTATTTCTTTAAATTTCTGTTTTTCCCTAACCCTGTCTTCATCCTCCCTCATTTCTCTTCTTTTCCACTCCCTCTTCTCTTCTCTTTCTAAAATTAAGTGCATTTATACTTAAATTGTTTTTAGGGTGGCTATAATATATATATATATTGTTTATTTTATTTTATTTTATTGTTGTTCAAGTACAATTGTCTGCATTTTCCCCCACACCCCAGCCATCCCCACCTCCCTCCCCTGATTCCAACCCCCCTTGGTTTTGTCCATGTGTCCTTTATAGATGTTCCTGAAAACCTGTCTCCCTTTTCCTCCCATTGTCCCTTCCCACCTCCCCTCTGGTTACTGCTAGATTGTTCTTAATTTCAATGTTTCTGGTTATGTTTTGCTTGCTTGTTTGTTTTGTTGACTAGGTTCAAGGTATAGGTGAGATCATATGGTATTTGTCTTTCACTGCCTGCCTTATTTCACTTAGCATAATGCTCTCTAGTTCATATTGTTTTTCTCCACACATGCTCTGAATTTTATATTTAGAGCAGTTGACACAAAAAGGCAATCTAAGTGACCCTTTATTTATGAATATTGGTTATAATTGACTATTTCCCGGTTTACTGAAATCACATTTTCATCTTGTGAGTTTTCAGAGGCGACTACAGGTTTAGGAAGGCAGAGCAGGCCAGGTGGTTCCTCTAGCAAACTGCAGAGCATGTGGGCAGCTGACACTCAGCTCCAACCAGTTGTCGCCCAGAGGAAGTGTGGGGCCAGTTTTGCCAGATCATCTGTTTTTTCAAGAGAATTATTAAATATTTTAGTAAAATATGCAAGTGTTTACATATTATAACCAGTTTACAAATGTATAAAACACTGTATACAGCACTGAAAATGTACAAAATCTTGACACAGAGGTTTAAAGAGATGTTGAGCTATCCACTAAGTATTTGTTTCTTGTTCAGTTGGGTAGAATCGTTGCTGGGAGTGACTGCCATCAAGGATTACGTTTCCCAGTATCCTTTGCAGTTGGGTGAAGCCAAACAATGGTGTTTTAGATACTTATACATTTGTGAGTCAGGCTTGGGGATTTCAAAAGGTGAGTTGAGACCTGCATTTTCCATATTTTCACTAGTAAAAACTATAACATGTAAAAACATTTTTTTAATGACAGTATTTACTTAAGTGAAATTAATTACAGAAATATTTACATATTGTTGTGTGATGATTATAATATTTTATTCATATTACTTTATAGTTTAAATCCATCAAAAGGAAAAAAACCCTCTCTATTCTGATTTGAATATAGTCATTTCATTGATTGTGGACGGTAACATGGCTTCCGTATTCTACCTTCCTTAGTCCTCCAACCGGGATAAGCTGTCTTGTCTTCCGCAGTGGGGTGGGCAGAAGGGGAGGACTAAGGTGGCTAGAAAAACAGCAGCAGATGAGAAGGTGTCATCTGTCATCTGTCCCTCTTATCGGTAATATGGGTGGGGCAAATATCGACAACCAGGAGATTCTGGAATCCCTGTTGCAGCCTTGGAGTCTTCAACCAACCACAGAACCTAGGATTGCTCCCCCTCAATATTTAAGCCAAAAGACAGGACCACCACCAGGTGACGCTAAATCATAAGCAGGAAATGGGCCAACTGGGATGGAATTTCTTGGAGGCTACCTGCCTCACCCCCGTCAGTTCATTAGCCTTAAGAAAGTGCAACTCATTTTATACCAGTGAATCGTGTTGAATCCTACATATGGCCATATGGCAGGAGTATAAGGTAACTTTCCAATACATAATCTCATTTGATATTAACAACCCTAGAAAGTGGGCCAGGCAGGTATATCATTGTCCCTTTGAATGAGGAAATGGAGACTCAGAGATTAAATGTGACATTGACTGAATCAGTGCACAGTAATATTGATTGTTGATTTAAAAGATGTAAAATTACATTTTTAATTGATGTATTTTAATTACTCTGCTATAGAAATCCTGAATAAAGCATTGCATCTTAAGTCAGACAAATGGTTTCCATGGCAGCCACTATGACACAGCTCTCATATGTTGTCCTTGGTATGTGACATTCAACAGTCAAGGTGCCAAGGTCTTAGAACTGTTGCTAGTTGTATGCCCTGTACACTGTGCACCTCAAATAGCAGCTGTCTCTCTCAATCAGACTATTGGCATCGTGATAACACTGTGTCGGCAGCCCAGGGGAAGGGAGCTTGCTATACTGGTAGCTATATGTAGCAGACACACATAGATCCAATTTATTGAATAGCTATTTCATATTTTAAAATGTAAGTTTCAAAGAAGCTGTCTGCATAAGAACTTATTCTCACTTTAAACTAACTAGTATTGTATTTTTAGCTTTTTTAACCTACTCTAATTCTGCTAGAATTAGATGTAGTTTAAAGAAGCATTAATAACCTGGATCTATACTAAAATTTAAAAATTAGACTCATAACTCAAAGCTGTGAATAAATTCAGAACTGTCATGCTGTAAATGAAACTCCAGTAAACCTGATATTGGCTTTGACCGTTTTATTACTTAAAGGGTTAATGTCTCGCATTGATTGCAACAGGAAAAGGTGGGCCTAAGATCTCTTTCTACCGTAGTGAGATACCAGACTGTAGTATTGAATTATGTAATAGGTAATGAGAAAAACAAAGATTTGGAAGCAAAATTCAACTGCCTAAGAGTCTCATTAATTTGAGCAAGCTAAATGTATTTGTTTTGAAAACTGAATAACAAATTTGCTGAAGAGTTCTAAATTGGAGGAGAAAAATAGTCTAATAATAGAGATTTGCACTTCAAACATTAGTCTGGAAGAAATAAAATGCAGGCAAATATGTTCCCAATTTCTGCACTTATTTTTCACTCAGATGGCTGAGCTCATGAGATTCCAGAACTGAATAATATGTGTCAAATCTATAGCTTGTTTAATCCAAAATATTGATCATAAGAATAGGTATTTGAAAAGAAGATATCACTCAAAATAGAAGAACTACAAAACACTTTATACATACATTTCGTTGATTCTAAGATAAACTTTTTTCACATTTTAATATTGCTGAAATCAAATGATTCTTCAAATTAACAATGTGTGATAGTGTAATTGGGAGCATTTTTTCCTTTCTTATGGTACAGGAAAATAATTGTTAATCTTAAAATGAATGATTTTTAGATTCACTGAAATATGTGACGTCTTCTGCCTCTCTCTGTTTAAATTGAACGAATATTTTACTTCTGCTTGTATTGTCTCTGCCTACTTTTTCCAGCTTTTAAAAATGTAATTCAAGGAATCTCCTACTTATCCTTAACATCTGCATGAGTATTGATGAATGCTGTGTGTGGACATGTACATGACTATTTTATATATACATATATAATGTAAATATATAATTTTATAGTTAGATATACTATTATGGAATATGCTGTAATTAAGGAATTTGAAGTATTTTGCTAAGAGGGGGAACAATAGACAGGGAATCCCTAGTATAAAGGGGAGGACTCTCATATAGTAGTATATATTCTTGTTTCGGTGCTTATCACTAGCTCATTGCACAGTGACTTGGGGATAACCACATTGACCCTGACCAAAACTCAAAAACAAGGTTAAAAACTTTCTTGGATACCATGTTCCAAAACCTTTTAAATGAGCTTTTATTCCTTCTTAGTTAGACCCAAATTATGTTAATAATAATAATGCCAATTTTCCTAAACAAAACCTTCTCTGGAAAAATACTATTTTTTATAATGTGGAATGATTATATAAATGTTGCTGTGCCACCATGACAAGCAATTATTCCTCATGTGTTTATTTTTATAACTTGGTGATTTCATTTTTGTGTGTGTCACTTGTATTTATTTCCAAGTTAAATTGCCAATGCTACTGGAGTAGTCACTTATAGTGAATATACTATATTCTCCCCTGTAATTTCTTACTCTTTCTAATACAGTTCAAATAATGTTATTTAGCTGGCTAAATGGCTTGGAGGATCTATCTCTTCAGCTTGTTTGTAAATAATATAAAAATAAATAGCCTATTTTAAGTAGTAGTCAAAATGGTTATATGACATTTTCTAGCTATTATTATTTTAATATTCTCATCCTAGGTATTGTTTTAATATTTATGCTAACATTCAATTTATTTCAATTTTTACATTTCAACTGACTTTTTGACTATATCTTCACAACTATTTATTTGATTCTTCCCTTATTCTTCTCACAGAATTAAAGTGGCTTAAAAAAACATACAAATGATAAATTTTAAGATAAAGAAGATAAAAGGCACATTAATTTGGCCACAATGAAGGGAGACAAATGCATTCAGAAAAGGGTCAAATTGTTGCCCAAACTAAGCATTGACTTTAGTTCTGTGATTTCGGGTACCTGGTCTCAAAAGAAAATAATACAAAAAGCAAAACATTCATATTATCGTAAACATATGTCCATCAGTCCTTCTAAATGTAGAATGCTTTAACTCTGAATTTCAAAATAAATTCATCACTTAGCTTCTTATATAAAGGTAGATTAGTGATATCATGAAGTTGAACATATAAGAATAAAACAGAAGTGGTATATATGTTACATTTTCTTATCTGAAGTAAATTGAGTAAAGTCTATAAAATTCATGTTCTTTACACCTATAATAGTTTGAAATTCTTTCCCTTTTTGGAGCTTCTGTTACTTTATTTTGTGGAAGAAACAAGTCTATTGAATCTTAACAGATATGACATAAACTTTTTCAAGATGGTCTTTAATATAGTGTTCTTAGTCTCACTAGAATAATAGTATAGAATTTTAAAATTTAAATATCATTAATTACCCAATGGTAGTCACAGAAATGAAACATATATGGATGTATGTTTATATATGTATATACACACGCACATATACACGCATTCAATTTCTATCACAAATCACACATACATATATATGACATACACATATGTTAATTTATATATATGTGTATTCAGTCAACACACACATGCACACACACAGCATTCACATTCATGCTGCTTTCAGCAAAGTGTACAAAGCAGCATTTCACTGTTGTTGAACTCTTAATCACTGAAATGTGGCTAAGCCCGGTCTTACCTCCTTGACAGTGGTAAGTGGACAGCCTAGTGAAGTCTACGGAGCAGTACAGATCGTCTGAGTCTTTGATGAACCTTTTTGATCTGAAATAAACAGTTTTTAGATATGAATGATTCACTCAGGAGTAAACCTCTGCCCCTGAATTTCAATGTCTCATTAATTTTTGAAAGTTTCACAATTTTTAAAATCCAAAGCAATGGAGAAGCTGTCATTTTTTATTATATTCAGATCAAGCCTTAAATGACTACTAATTCCAGTAGGCTTTTATGTCTCTTTTTTCTTGTATTTTTTCCATTACCATTCATCCCCCTTATACCCCTCCCCCTGCAATCACCGCACTGCTGTCCGTGTCCATGAGTCCTCTTTCCTTTCTGCTCGATCCCTCCACCCCCTGAACCCCACTGACCCAGAGCTATCAGCCTGCACTCTATGAATGAATCTGTCTCTATTTTGCTTGTTAGTTCTAGTAGACTTTTGAATTTCAAACCAAGTCAGCTCAAAATTACTTTTTAAAATTCTGAATTTCAAATTGCATGATAAATTCATGAGTAATATTAGCTTCTCACATCAGCCATAATAGGCGAGATTTCAGGCATGAGGCTAATGGTATCTTAGCAAATCAAACTGCCCTATACTAAAGCAAATGAATAACTGCAAAATTTGACCTAAAACATGACATTTACACAGTCTAAAATATAGTGTTCAATCACCAGAACAGGCTTAGCTCTAGTGATTACAAATTTTTGAGATATGTGAGGACAGATAAGGTTACTCCTATGTGTGAAACAGTCATCAAGAAGTTCTAGGAGACTAAAGGTACTTGGAGACAGAGAAGTTAGTGACAGCATTAGAAAGAGTGATGATCTGTTTATTCACAATACTACTCCAATTTTGGCTGGAAAGTATCCTCATATCTTCATTACCTGGAAGGATTCATTCATCCAGGAGGACACTGGCAAGAATTAGGCAGAACACCAGGTTCTTATACAAGTAGGTTGAGACTTAAGCCACTCTCCAGTTCTGTAGGAAACCACAATGCTAGGGAAAGAAAACAAGCTCAGGAAACTAACCCAGTGTTTCAGGACATAGTAATGTTCCAGTTCTAAGTCCTGATCTCTGAGCAAAAGTTTTATTTCAAAGCCTTCTAGATGATGGTGCTGAAATGTCTAATACACTTACTGTTCTGTTTGCTTTGGGCTCAGAAATTGGGCAAGAGTGAGTCTCAAGGAACAGACATCAGTGAAGTGATTGAAAGTATAGGGCCTGGCAGATTTTAATAGAGGGTTACAACTTTCCTAACTAGGTGATAAGAACAGTAGATCACAACTGTGTCCAAAGCATATAACAAAATTACCAAAAAAAGTAGTTTAATCCACTGCAATTTAGCTTTTCCTGCTTAATACGAAATGAGAAATATGTAGTCCAGGTTTTGGCACAACTGATCAAATATGCTATTAAAAATTTAATTGCTTTCTTGCCCTGACTGGTATGGCTCAGTGGGCTGGGCGACCTCCCACAAAACAGAAGGTCACGGGTTCAAATCCTGGTTAGGGCATGAACCTGGGTTGTGGGCTAGGCCCCCTGTTGGGGACGTGAGAGAGTCAACCGATCGATGTTTCTCTCCCTCTTTTTCTTCCTCCCTTCCCCTCTCTCCAAGACATAAATAAAATCTTTATTAAAAAAACAAACCTTAATTGCCTTCCAATTTCCAAATGTGCTGCTTTGAACATGGATCTTTTCTCTTCATGCTTACAAGATGTCTGCCCTTTATATCCATATTCCTGGCAGGAGGACTTTCTTTCTTATTCTTCAAAAAAGCCATCTCCAGCATCTCACTGTCTAGCAATCAAATTCTGAACTGCAGTGAGACTGAGCCAATAAAAGATTCTCTCCAGGTACATTGCTTCCCTAAACACACTTGGAGCTATGTTAGTAAGAAAGAGGAAATAAATGGATGTTAGGTAAAAACATTGTCTGCCATAAATATCTTGTGTACAGTTTTTACCATATTTACTTGTTGTTTGGATCACAAGAAGTCCATGATGAAATGGACGGAGAAATTACAGCAGAAATCCTTCCTGGAGGACATCAGCAAAAACGGAACACTAAACCCGAGGCTCACGTGCCGCCTGCCTATGGAAACATAATAAGCAGTAAAGAGTTTTGGCGTTTGTAAGCTATTAAAAAAGTACATGGATATAGATGAATTTCAGATGCTATTCTTATTTTTTAACATAAAAACAAGGAATATCATGCATGTCTGAATCATTATGCACATACATTGTTTTGATGTAAAAGCAGGACTTACACATTTTATATCTCTTCCTTGTTTTGGAGGTAGTCATGTAATATAATTTGAGATCTTTTCTGTGAGATAACATTGAATTTTTAATGCTCTGTAGGAGAGATTGTGGTAATAAAAAATCACATCAATCACTTAAATTTCTCAGAGAGATGAAATTGACAGTCATCTAGACATAGCTTTTTTTGTTGTTATTTTATTGTTGTTCAACTACAGTTGCCCTACCTTTATAAGAGTTTCTTTTAAAATAATTATATTTGGATTTAAAGCCCTAAGTATTAAAATATCACAGAATATAATATTTGTAACATTCTAATCCAAAATCCAGACCTGCCAATTTTTTGTTGAAATCTTTTTAATAAAGTTCACTTGCACTAAACACTTCCACTCTATCAAAGCAGAGATTTTTTATTTTATTGCATATGTAAATTTACACCTTATTTTAGCTCCATTCTCATGTTTTAAATATGACTATGTTATTGTCAACATGATTTATTTAGCAATGATCAAAATGTAGTCTAATTATATATTTTATTTCCTGCATTAGAGAATACATCATAAAACTTTTAAAGGTTTTTTTAAAGATTGACTTCAGAGCCAATCAGAATTTGACCGTTTCTAACCCTTTTCTCATTATAATGCCATGTGGGTGTAAGTCATAAGTCACTGCAGCAAATGATGAAGAGAAAGTAGCTTGAGATTTTATAACTGTACAGAAAGGCAAATTTTGTTGCTGATGTTTTTTAAATAGTCAAGCTACTGTGTCATTGACACAAAAATTTGCTGGCTCCGGTTTTGTTGACAGTGTAATTGAAGAATAACTCACACAGGAAGAGAAGAAAAGTGCTACTATTTCATGTGGGACAACCATGATGAGAGTCCTCCTCCAAATACGGCCTTCGTTGTACTGGGTCCAAGAGTAGGGACAGCGATAACTTTTCAAGGCTATATTTGTGATCTAAAATTCAAATGTTTAAAGGTACCTTGATCCAAGGAACAAACTGAGTCTTTTTAGAACTTTGCAGGACTTGAAGGACAAGTAATTCCTCTGCTTTCCAGAAAACTAGATTGAAGGACAGAACACAGGAAGCAAAACTGATTTGACACTCCTCTTGGTCACTTGCTGTAAAACAATAGAAGACAAAACCAGGTTTAACCTTGTGCAGAGAGCTCCTCTCCTCACAGACGGTATCCACTGATTTATCTTTACCGTCTAGTCAGCAGAGACCTTGGCAGTACAGCCATGACGGAATGCTGACCTACTCGGCTGCGGAGGTTGAGGTGATGTGGTATCAAACAAAATGAGAAATGTGGTAGGAATGTTTGTGCTGACAGCTATGAAGTTGGTAAAATAAATTGTTTCTGGATATAAACTAGTTAATATAAGGATTACCTGGCAGTAAATATGAAGGACATAGTTGACATGGCAAACAAAAAATACTGTTATATGAGTGATGTGTTTTGTGGAAGAAAATTCTCTATGTGTGTCTTATTGTATTTTTCATCTGACTTACTAAAATTATTGCATCCAGTAATTTCCATCTAATATAAACTTATGATTCTATTGCGATGTCTTGAATGAGATTGTGGTATAAAGTGCTCATCACAGTCCCTAACTAAAAGTGAATATTCAATAAATGAAAGTTATAATTGATATTTCACTAAGAATATAATTTGTAAGTACCCTTAAGAGATTTCTCACACTTGTTCTGACTGCTTAAAATGGTTTCTTTTGCTTACTTTTCAATCAACTTTATTGAATGTGCTTTACGTTCAATGCAGTGCATGTTTTAAGTAGTTCAATGAGCTTTGACAACTATGCATGCCCTCTAATTGCTGCCCAGTCCAGATACAAACCATTTCCACCACCAGAGAAACTTTCTTCACATCCCTTTGTAGTCAATCCTCCATCCCTGAACCACCAATTTTATTTCCCTCGCCATTTTTTGAAGTTGTAGAGTTTCAAATAATTGGAATAGTACTGTACTTACATTTTTGTGTCTGACAATTACCTCAGTATACTCTTTGGGGATTTATTTATTTTGTATGTACCAATAGTCTCTTCATTTTTATTGCTGGGACATATTCCACTGTATGAGTATTTTATCATTTCTTTACACATGTACATGTTGATGAACAAACACTTGGTTTTCCTGTTTGGAAAAATGGATAAAGTTGATATGAACTTTGATAAACAAATCTTGTTGGGGACACATGTTTTCACTTGTCATTGGTAAATACCTAAGAGTGTAAATGCTGAGTCATAGTGTAGGTATGAATTTAACTTTACCAAAAACTGCCAGTTCTCCAAAGTGGTGGGACCATTTAACCCCCATTACCAATGCATGAGAGTTTCATTTTCTGTACGACTTTGTAAGCACTTGGCCCTGCCATTTTTTTTTAATGGAAGTGAAGTGGTATCACATTATTTTTTATTTGATTTTGCTAATGACTAACATTGAGTATCTTACAATGTACTTATTGGCCAATAATGTGTCTAGTTTTTGTGAATTTTTTTTAGTCTTTGCCAATTTTTATTGGGTTGTTTTTTTTTACATAAATTGCTATGCATATTTAAATATGAGTCCTTTGTAAATAAATGTTTGCACATCTTTTCTCTCATTTTGTGACTTGATTTCTCATTTTCATTTTTAAAATTTTTTAAAAATGGTTTTCAATTACAGTTTTCCCACTTTTTCCCCATTGCTCTCTCCTGTTCCTCACTTCCCTGCCCTGTTCCCACAGTCAGTCTCTTAACAGTGCACTTTGAAGAGCACATGGTTTTAATTTTTCTTTTATGACTACTTTTTGTAACCTATTAAAGAAATCTTTCCCTAGGCCAAGCTTATTATTTTATAATCTTTTCCTTTTTATGTACAATTTTGAATTCTATGACTTGTATTCAAGTGTATTAATCTTCCTACTATTGTTTCTAATATGCTTAAAATTTAAGTACCTAGTATCTAAGACTCTTTGTTTCTCAGCCCTGTCCACAACCATATATGCTGCCAAGGGGTCTGGTAGCTTTAATAATAAGTTGACTTGTAGTAGGATTTGCTTACAACAGCTTCTGAAACATCTGAAAGTAAATTCAGGTTCTCCTTCTAGGAAGACCCTGGAAGCAAACATTCTAATACTGCTGTTACTGTAATAAGAAAGAAAACAAAGGAAACCAGACACTGAGTTTAATACACTGGGGAGCATAAGCTCGCTTGCTTAGCCAGGAAACTTTAGCATTTACAGGGTCTTTCACAACTCCAGGGGGCTGATGCCGAGGAGACTTAGTCCCGGGAGCACAGGACATCTCCCCAGGAGCATGCTCCCCTGCCCTCCTGTACTGGATTGTTGGGGGAAGCAAAGGGAGGTAAGCACATGAGCAAAAGAAGTCAAAATGGTGCAGGGGGAGGTGCTTGACCATAAAGGCTTGTCAGTCTAAATAGGGGGTGGACCCATCAGAAGCCTGTGAAAGCTTGGGAAATTGACTGGTTATTTTGAAAAAGCTCCTGGGTTTTCCCAAGCCTAAGGTGATATAATTCCAGGGCACAAGAGGAGCTCTCTCTCTCGCTTGGTGACCTGAGGTCTCCCTGTTCATTCGTGCATTCTCTCTCTCACCTGGGAACACATGCAACCGTGTGGGTCTAGCAGCCATGTTGGGCCCGCAGCAGACAGGGCAGGCTACAAAAGACTAAGCTTTAATGTGAAACAGAAACTCTGGACTCTGGCCTTTGTGTTGGCCTTGCTGAGGACACAGTTGGACTTTTTCCATGGTAGGATGGACAGAAAGGGGACACATGTACAGCTTTCCTGAATAAACCTTGTCACACCACAATTTCCCATGTGTGGGTCTGTGAAATACTTCTCTCTGGATCTCATGGAAGAGCCTCATTTCCACCTGTAACACTGCCAGACCTCAGAACTGCATGACTCTGAGCCTGCTAGATAGACCTGAACCGGTGAGACTGGGAGTCTGTGAGAGCCTGAGATTCTGAGATCAGGTGTTTTACAGACTAGGAGATTTTGTGCCAAAAGCTGTATGACTTCATGACCGTAAGGCTATGGTGCTACTCTTGACACTATGAGGCAGGAAGACAATGGCATTGAGGGACCAAGGACTGTGAGACTCAGTGACATTGAGAAGATGGGATAAGAGACTGAGATCTCTAGGTATCACGATTGTGATCCTGTGAACCCAGAGGAACTTTCAGCTTTCTACCTGTTCCTCACCTCAAGTTATTCAGCAAATGTCTAGTAGAACTGCTAGCTGCTTTTGACCTAGTTTACCACTAGCTCCTCCTTGAAACATTTTCCCCCTAGGTGACATGATGTTCTCCCCGTTGGTCTCTCCCCCTCTCCTTTTGGCTTTTTTCTTGACCTTTCCATCAGTTGTCTAAATGTTGGCGTGTCCTATGACCTAGTCCTCCATCTCTTCCCTTGGATAAGTTGAACTCATTTTACTGAACTCATTGAATCGTTGCTTCCTACGATTTCTTTGTGCCAATGACCTTCCAGTTTTTGTTTTATTGAGTCCAATCACTTTTTTCTGCCTCCAGGTAACTCTTCCTGTGGGAACTGCAAGTGGTTTCAGCCCCTTTCAAAGTCCACATGAGGAGGTTTAGTAAGAGAGGCCAGACACTTCATATGTTAAGCATTTTCCTGTTCATTATCTTTTCAGACCTCTCTCTCTAAAATGCTGCTAGGTGGGCATTATAGCCATTCCCTCATTTTATATTAGGTTAAGAAACTAAGCACCAAAGATTAAGATTCATTGAGAATTTTTAAAATTTTAATTATTTTATTGTTGTTCAATTATAGTTGTCTGCCTTTACTCCTCACTACTCCCCTTCTCACCCCAGCCATCCCCACCTCCCTCCCTTGCATGGAGAATTACATAGTTAATCAATAGACAAGGTTTACAGAAAAGCTGATTTTTATACCTTTAGACTATGAGCAATATGAAAACAGGGATTATTTAACTCACAGGTGGCAAACACAAGGCCCACCGGCCAAATCCGACCCTCCACCTTGTTTTATCCAGCCCAGAACCTTGTTTCTACCCGGTAGCAGCGCTGAGCTGTTGTTTAACTGTTAAGGAGTAGTTATATTTATGCAGTCCTAAAATTACATTTGACCCTTTGAAAGCAACCATGAGGCTGATGTGGCCCCTGGTGAAAATGAGTTTGACACCCCTGGTCTAACTCATCCTTCGTTGCAGGAAACGAGATCTTTAATCATTACATGAATGGTTGAATCTATTTATTTTAATATTTTTAGTTTTATCCGTCTACTTTTCTTCATCGTTTCCCATTTCCTGCCTTAGAGTACATATTTTTGAGCACATCAGCAAATGTGGTGTGAGGGAAGCTTTTCCTAACTCATTAAGCACATTGCTTTGAGAAAGTAATAATTTGTTGGATGGCAAAGGGATTTTCCAGGTGCTAGGTCAGCAAAATGAGCCCTATATAGGTTAATGTGGTTTTATCTGGGAACAAAAATAATAATAGTCTCTAAGATTAATTGTACTTCTTATTTGCTAGGCACTATCCCAAGAAGACAGACGGTTTTATTTAAGTCCCACGACAGCCCTGGGAGGTAGGTGTTTATTTCACTAATGGGGAATCTGGGGCTGAGTTACTTGCCTGAGGTAACAAAGCTGGTGGTGAAGTCTTACCTCCAGCTATGAAGACAGAAAAACTTCATGAGCTTCTTAATGTGAAAATAGCTAAGAAATAAGAAGGAAGACAAAACCGTTTGTTACCCCTGCTAAACTCAACCCCACAGAGTGCATTGTGACAGCCTTGCTTATCCGTAGCCTCCCCACTGCTGGGAAGTGAAACCAGACCATCTGCTTTGCCTGCCGTCATACTCTCTCTTCTGTCCTTATATATTTTTACTTTGGACCAATCTAAGTGCCTGTAACATACAGCAAACACCTTTGCTGTCAGAAGGCTGCAAATAAATACTTTCTCTTTGTTGCTCCCCTTTGATGGTCTTATTTTCAATACCCTTGTACCTCATAGATACACTTGTTGAAATACACTTGACATTGCTGCCCCCTGAACCCTCAGTTCCTCTGTAACTCATTCCAGTCCAGTCTCCACCCTCTAACCCTATTCTCATTACAATTTTAAATGCCTCCGTTTTACCAATCCCAATAGGCACTTTTTGGCCAGCATATCAACAGCTTTTAATACCTTAGGCCACTCTCTTTGAAACACTGTCTTCTTTTCAGCATCCCTTATACAGGAAGTTTTACTTGTAGCTCAGCCTCATTCTAGCTGGGTCATTTGGCCAGTTATTTAGCTTGTCTGCTATATGATCTAACTTATAAAAAAGGTCTAAACATATTCTCCATTTTATTCAGTTTTCCAGAAAGATTAGGTATAGTTTACAGAAAAGTATTTATCCATATATGAGTTGAATGCTGCAGGCAGTTCAGTTCTGCAAGAAGATAAAAAATATTGTAAATGTAAGGTCATTGTACCTGATATGACTATCAATAGCTTCTTAATAACAAGAGGCTCCCATTCTGAACAGTCCAGCTTTGTTCACAGTATAGACAATAGCAGAATTTATCTGCCAAAGGCACGATCCCCTCAAGTATATCTTGATAAAAAGATATTTAATAAAGAAAAAATAATTATAATGGATAGAAACTACTGTTTAATCCAAGCTTACTTGTAACATTATGAGAATAAGCTTTCAAATCCTTGGGTTACTACCGTAACACTAAATAGTATAAACTTTGCTCTTTCCACTCTCATGATAAAGGCAATTATAATTTGTAAATGGCCATCTTAGTTGGTTTTGAATATTCACCTTGTAATTACCTTCAGCACAATTATATTAATTGGAAAATTGCTTTCCTGATTCAACCTGAGTGATTCAACTTGATATAATTATCCAATTTATATATAAGTAATCAATATTAAGGAAGCAATTTGTTTGAATATGATTCTGATTTTAGAACTGAAAAAATACTCTACTAAAATAACTATGTAAATAATGTCATTCTGAAGGAAAATTAGCTTTGGTTCAACTCAAAAAGTTTATAATTTCTCCAAAGGTGAAGGTGCTTCTCTGGACTTTTCTGATTTACAAGTGTATTTTTCTAAAACTAAAACATTATCAAGCTATTCACCCAAACAGGTGTCCACTGGACATACAAATGCTTTAAGAATTACTGCAGGGTGTGTGAAGTAAAGGCACTTCTACACATGAACAGCATGGTCTTCATTACCTCTCACACAGGGACACTTTGCCCTCTTGCAGTTTGTACCAGCTGAGCCCACACGCTGGCTTTTGCCCAGTCCCTTGCTGTGGCTCTTCCCTTGTCCAGGTGCTCCGTGACCGCTCTTAGATGGAACCCTAATGAAAGTTACCATGCAGAGACCAGCATGAGCAGATAATCTCATCATGTCTTCATGAGTAGTTCTCTTTGGTTAAGTTTCTCCTTTGTTGTTTGTTATATTTCGTAATGTTTTTCCAAAGCTGGGAATGGCTCATGTACACCTCTAATCAAACACTATGAAAATGATTTAGTTATACGGCTAGCACAAAGCTATGGCTAAACTGTCCACTCATTTAATAATTTATATGCAAATAGAAAGGTCAATCAGCAATTATTTACAATATACTTGACATCTGTAATGTGCTGGGCCAGTTTTTATAATGAATAAATATAACTATGAATAAAGTTTACATTGGATTTAACATAATGTTCAGGCGGTCCAGGGTCACCTGTATATTTGGAAGTCATTATTCTTACAATTGTAGGCCATCATTTACAATCCACACAGCACTAAAAGTTAAAGATACTTTGTTACCTTCAGATTTCTGCTGGGCTTTTAAAATGGCCCACTTGGTCATAATTCATTATTAACATTGTATTTCAAAGGTTCACAAACCAAATAACTTCTTATTTTAAAACCATCATTCAAAGAAAATGCTTCTAAGTCATAGTTACTTGGATAAAATAATATTTTTTTAAATTGAACATATTTTATTTAACCCAATGTACCCCAAGTACTATCATTTCAAGTGTGATAAATACAAAATTGTCAGTGGGGCATTTAATATTCTTTTTTTGCACTAATTTGTTTGTGTGCTTTTTTTTTTTTTTTTTACTTTTTTATTGTTGTTCATGTACAGTTGTTTCCATTTTACCCCCACCACTCCCCCCAGTGGGGAAATAGCCATCCCCACCCTTCATCCTACCACCCTTTGGTTTTGTCCATGTGTCCTTTATAGTTGTTCCTGGAAACCCTATCCCCTTTACCCACCATTATTCTTTCCCACCTCCCCTCTGGTTTCTGTCAGTTTGTTCTTAATGCCAATGTCTCTGGTTATATTTTGCTTGCTTGTTTGTTTTGTTGATTAGATTCCACTTATAGGTGAGATCATATGGTATTTGTCTTTCACTGCCTGGCTTATTTCACTTAGCATAATGCTCTCCAGTTTCATCCATGCTGTCCCAAAAGGTATGAGCTCCTTCTTTCTTTCTGCTGCATAGAATTCCATTGTGTAAATATATCGGTTTTTTTATCCACTCATTTACTGATGGACACCTAGGTTGCGTCCAGCACTTGGCTATTATAAGTTGTGCTGCTATGAATATTGGGGTGCATAGGTTCTTTTGGATTGGTGTTTCAGTATTCTTAGGGTGTAATTCCAGCAGTGGGATCACTGGATCAAAGGCAGTTCCAACTTTAGTTTTTGAGGAAACTCCATACTGTTTTCCACAGTGGCTGCAACAGTCTGCATTCCCACCAACAGTGCATAGGGTTCCCTTTTCTCCACATCTTCTCCAACACTTGTTGTTTGTTGATTTGTTTATGATGGCCATCCTGATCAGTGTGAAGTGATATCTCATTGTGGTTTTAATTTGCATCTCTCTGATAGCTAGTGATGCTGAGCATCCTTTCATATACTCCAGGAAGACAAACAATCCAATTAAGCAATACTATGCAGCACAAAGAAAGAAGGAGCTCCTACTCTTCTCGACATCATGGATGGGACTGGAGAGCATTATGCTAAGTGAAATAAGCCAGACGGTGAAAGACAAATACCATATGATCTCACTTATAAGTGGAACCTAATCAACAAAAGAGACAGGCAAGCAAAAAATAACCAGAGACATGGAAATAAAGAACAAACTGACAGTAACCAGAGGGGAGGAGAGAGAGGGATAATGGGGGGAAAATAGGGGAAGGGCCATCAAGAAATATTTATAAAGGACACATGGACAAAGTCAAAGGAGGTAGATTTGAGGTGGGAGGTGGGGCTGGGTGGGGTGGGGAGCAATGGTGGGGTGAAAATGGAGACAACAGTACTTGAACAATAATTAAAGAACTAAAAAAAAGCAGATTTTTAAAAAATCAGCCTATTTTCAATTCAGAAATGTCTTAGGTGTATTTTCCTAAGCTAAAATTTGTCAACAAAACATATTAGAATTTTTTTAAAAATCAGCCTACTTTCAAGTCAGAATTGTCTTCAGTGCATTTTCCTAAGCTAAAATTTGTCAGTCAAAACATATTAAATTTTTTTTCCTAAATCAGCCTTCTTTCAAGTCAAAATTGTCTTAGTTGTATTTTCCCAAGCTAAAACTTGTCAATCAAAACCTATCTTAAACTTGCCAAAGTGTTAATGTTTATATACTTATATGTACACATATACACAATTCTTATTTGCTTGAAATGAGCTGCAGAGGGAGAGCTATTGCATGCACATTTCTTTTTAAGGACAACACAAGAAAAAGCACGTTTTGTGACACTGTACTTATTACTAAGCCTAAAATGAAATGCTCACCTTTTTGTTTCTTTGCACACACAACACATTACAAAATACACAATGTCCACCTGACAGTAAGGTATGGAATGATGAGAGTTGCAGCAAATGGCAACGTCTCCTTTCCAAATCTTTTCCATTCCTTCACCCAAGCTCCTACCCAGGGTTTTATTATACCCGTGCTTCCCAAACATGGCAACACATTAGAGTCAACTGTAGAGATTTTTGAAAAGTACTGATACCCTGGTCTCCTTCCAAGACTCTTGGAATCAGAATGGCTGGGAAGCAGCCTGGGGACGAAAACCACTGTAGGATGTGATTCTGCAGCCAAGATTAAATCACACTTACAGGACCTTATTACCACTTAATATTGGCAGGTATTGTGGGATTTGTTGCAGATATTCTGCGATAGTTGCTGAAGCTCATGTTACATTTCCAGCTGGTTTTTGCACCTTGGGACATCTAAAAGAGTATCTTCTGGTCTGTGGACTGCAGAAGTTTTCTTGTTTCTGCTCACCTTGCTTCCCAGTGGGATCTTATTCAGCCTTCAAATCATATTTCTACAGAAAAAGGAGCAATTATTTTCTGAGGCTATGGACTTACTATGGTGAATCTAGAAAATAATTCTATCTTTTTTTATAACTTATGTATTTATGTATATAACTCACAGAGGCCTGAAATGAGCAGCATGAGGCTTCCATCTTTTGAACAGAAACAGATGGATTGGTCCTATATTTCTTCTGTAAATGTATCACATGCTCCTTCAGATTCTGTCTCTGTCCAGCCACCATATCTATTGGTTTAAAGGCCTAGTATGAGGACTTAAATCAAGTTAAAATTAAAATGAAAATTTAGTACAGCGTATTCTGCTGCAGAGATAATTCAGTCTTCACAGCTCCCTGCCCTCTCCCTACTGCAGCCACCCCATTTAAGTGGAATGAACTTTGCTAGTGTTTTTTTCTCTTACAAAAAAATCACAATAGAGGCAGAGGGAGACAACAGCCACTCAAAACTTGATATATATTAATAAGTTTTGTACATTCAGGCTTAAGAACAGTATCAGTTTCAGTATTTCTACAGTGGAACAAATTATTACTCTCCCAAAGCTATCAGTTTAGTGAATTAGTGAAAAATTTACCAAGCACATACACTGATGTGTTCAAAAATATGTATTGCAAGGCAGGATATGAGAATATGGTGCAGAATAAATGTAGATTTATAAGACCGTGTATCTGTATCAGAAATACTTATAAAGTCTTCAGTGAAAGATGAAGAAGGGTCAGATATGAGAACAAAGCTACTGAAGGATGCTAAGCGGAGAGCCCAAAAGACGGGAGAAAGATCAGCCATGGAACTCCTAAAATGGAGTGGGGTTGGAAAAAGATCAGGACAGGAAGGAAACTGACATTGCCTGAATTCCAAGTATATGCTGGAGTTTTTGATATGTCATTTCCTTTTACCTCTGTTTCTGGACTGTAGTGTGATCTCACTCAAGAAGGGACAATTTCTGTCATTGGTCACCATCTGAACCCCAGTGCAGTGTCTAGTGTATGATGGACACTCAGTAAATGCTTGAATGAATACATTAACAAGTACACAGGTGAATAACTATCTATCCCTACCTGTGAACTAAAAAAAAATCTTTTAAAGCTCTTTGTGTTCTGTTGGATATGATAAAATGATAGCTGATGAAAATTCAATCTGCCCTGGCTGGCGTAGCTCAGTGGATTGAGTGCGGGCTGGGAACCAAAGCGTCCCAGGTTCGATTCCCAGCCAAGGTACATTCCTGGGTTGCAGGCCATAACCCCCAGCAACCACACATGGATGTCTCTCTTTCTCTCTCTCTCCCCCCCCTTCCTTCCCTCCCTAAAAATAAATAAAATCTTTAAAAAAAAGAATATGAAGTTTATAAAAAAAAGAAAAAAAAAAGAAAATTCAATCTAAAATAAAATAGATTAGGTAGCCTATATTTTATCTAGCCATCAGGGGGAGTCCCCAACATTCTCCACTATAATGACAAGAATGTTCACAATGGCTGGAGATCATGATACATTGGCATTATGCAAAACCAAACAAACAAACAGAAGCAGTGGTGTTATTGGGCAGAATAGTATTAAAAGTATTGTCAAGGAGGATTAATGGAGACATCCACCAAAATCGTTTAGCAGAAGTTAGAGGGGAAACATGACAAAGATCAACTCATACATTTTAGCAACTGAAATTCAGCAACTGAAATTTTCCTAAGGACAATCTTTGTAACAAATCGCTACTTTATTCCTACAAGAAGTGGACCATGAGCAGGGACCCAGACTGAAGCATAAGGTAGAAACTTGGTTGTAAAATTTCTGTTTTCAATAAATAGGCCACAGCCATAGGTCTGACCAATATCTCGAGAGATTTGCAGCTAAAATCTTAGCCTAGAACTCCCAGATTCACCCCAGTGAGGGGCAAGTCAGGAGGTGAGTGGATCTGGCTAAAGGGCCTGGAACACTGTGGACAGGAGGAGTTGGGGGTGGATATAAACTGGAGAATAACTTTTCAGGGATGTAAACTTTAATTAAAAAAGTGTGGCCATATTTTGTGTTCTTTTATAAAGGAGAACCAGGTCACACGTGGCACTCTAGCTGGAAGGAATTTTAAGGTGCACACCCTCTTTGGTTTTGAAAGGCGTGGTAGCAGAGGATTGAACTAGGTGTGAAGTGAGCCATGACGGAATCTGCCATCCTGGCCTTTGCTCCATTCCATTGGCCACCATCTTAGTCTAGGGGTTCAATACATCAACATGGATTATTGAAACAACACCCACAGGTTCCAGGTTTGCTGTCTACTTCCTTTAATCCTGCCACCAATTCATCTTTAAAACTTCACTGCACAATTTCTCTCTGCTTAGGTCATTCATTTGCCCAAAATATCTTTTGCATTCTTTTTCCTGAGTACTACTAAATACTTCGATGCTAATGTCAGTTGAGGTTTGTATTTTTAGGAAGCTCTCAGCCAGGGCTCCATTTGCTCTAAATTTCTGTAACTCTCCTAATCTGTACCTTCTATCTTAAAATGTTACCATACTCCCTGATGCTGACCTAAGTCCCCTAATGGCACAACTGTTCTCCTAGTACATAGCTCAATGCCTGACACAAGGTCTGCACAGGATAGATTTGACTCATAAAGGAAATGCATTAGGCTCTGTTTCTTTATTATCCCCTTAATGAACAGCATAGTGTCAAGTTTCATTGATAAAATGTACTAGAGGGTGTAGATTCCCCACCCGTTTCCCCATGGTCTACTTCTGAGGATGGTTCCCTTTCAAGTCAATGACTTTCTGTCTTTCTGTCTAAGGATATTCTCTGGTATCAAGCATGCTTAGCACTTCTGTAGGGCAGATGGGAAGGTCCGAAGGGTTAATGCCTAGTTGAAATTGTTAACCAATGAGGACTGGAGTTGGCAGGTGAATACTCTAACTTCTTCTTACCTTTCCAGTTTACTTCTCAGTGGAAAGACTAAGGCATGTTTTATATAGTCTCTCAGAGGGTCACAAATGGGATTTTTTTCTACTGTGCCCGCTGAGGAGCATGTTCTATAAAGCACATTTTGTTGCCTGTTCCTCTCTTCCTTGTCTCACTTCCATACTTGTTCAGAGTGCTTCCTGCATTCTTGCCCAAAATAAACTACTTGCATGCAAATTCTTGTGTCAGCATCTGCTTTGCAAGACCTCCAAATAAAGATAATTAATGATATACTTATTCATAATAATCCTTATTAACTCAGTAAAGCATCTCACAAAGTTTAACCCAGCACAGGGAAATTTAAAACTATGCCTGACACATAGTAGATATTTTTTTGAGGTAAAAATATTTTTATTTATTTTTATTTTTTATTGTTCAATTACAGTTGTCCCCGTTTCCCCCCAGGACTCTTCCCTGACCTTCCTACCCCCCTCCTTCCATTTTCAATCTTCCCTCCCTTGTCTTTTTTAAAATGTTAATTGCCTTCTTTAATTTTTTGGTATCCCTTTTCACTTAGATTAAATAAGATACATAGTTAAAGATGATGAAATATTGCCTTTTGAGTAGTCATTTGTGGTGATTTGTTTTTGATACTAATGCATATTTGTAGGTCCTCTAAATTAGGACCTAAATTAATGAATTTTTATGAATTTCTCTTGTTATATTCCACATGTTTCTTTGCACTATCTCTAAGTTCTTTTTATTGAAATGTTCTTATAAATGACATTCAGGAATTCAAAATCTAAGTGTAACTTTTGGAGGAATTGTGAGTAACAAACTGATGAAAACATTCACATCAAACTTTGTATCTACTGGTATACTCTGTGCCTGGGAATGCTGGGCTCTTCACTAAGGTAGGTTTCATTCCTGGAAGAAAATACAATTCTTTGTTAGTCCTTGGAAGAGGGCAGAGGGGCATTCAACTTTTCTGGCTTATAATTATCCGCTTCTATCACTAGTAACTGAAAAATGTATACAGTGAAGAATTTAGAATTGTGTGGGAAAAGTATGGAAAAGCCAGCACTATTGCATTTAGTAGTTAGTATTTGAATGGTATTTTATCAGCTTTTAATTAAGTATTCTGATATATGCAATCTCCAATGGTTCTAACAGTAACCCTGTCATGCAGATAGTGTTGTTATCATTTGTATCCCCATTTTACAAAAGTGGAAACCTTCTGCCTAATCAGTATTTCCAAAGCAAATTATTTTGGCTAACTTTGTGTATGTCGCCCATATAAATAAAATAGAATAAGGTGAAATGTGTATGGTCCTATTAAACAAGTATATAGTATCCTACTTCCTGGTTTCGTTGAACTGAAGTCTAAATTTGATCTTGTGCCTATCAGGTTATAAAAAGAATGAATCAAAAATGATGGCATGTCCTATGGAATGCCAAGCCCTGTCACACCTTTCAGGGAAACTAGTGTGGTTTGTGCATTTCGTCACCTCCTGAGTTGTTTGATAACTTTGTAAGTTTGTGGGAAACTGATATCAATACCAGTAATTTCTGTCCATAGACATGCAAATGATTTTTCCAATGAAGGTGCATTGACTCTCCCTACCTCTAAGAAGCCAGTTTTGCAACCATTCACACATCATTTCAGCATCGCTTTTATGGCCCATATATCTATCTGTCTTCTCTTCGGGACTCCTTTGACCAAGTTTTTAATGCCTTCACCGACTTCCTCTTTCGTTAACAATTTGTAATCTTTGACACGTGTTCATTTTGTATTTGTACAAAATTCCTGATTTTGCTATTCATTAAAAAATTACCTTGTACATACCTTTATTGTTTTAATGCAATGAATTAGTGTTTCCTCTTGGTAACATCTAAATCGAGATCACTGGTGATTCTAGGGAGGGCATTGTGTATGTGCATAGTTACCCAGTGCCGACTTACCAGGCACAGAGAGGACACATAACATGTTAGAAAGGATGAATTAAATGAATGGTTTGCACAAAGGAATTGCATACTTGCTCTACGTCAGCGATTACAGTTTGGATAATGAGAGGGAGTTCAATTACTTTGCCCTTTGCTTGTTTTCGAATCTAAACGAGGGCCTCTGCAAATGTGTGCACTGTGTATTGTACATATCATAAGGTTGCTCTATGACACAGAACTGATTCAATGAGAAAAAGTGCAGTTAAGTGGATGATTGGCTTTTGATAAAGTCTGTAATTTTGGATTAGATGTTTAGCTACAGTCACAAAGCTGACCTCTTTAAATTGCTGCTTTTATTACAGGACAGTGCGTGCTTCGCTTTCGGTTTTATCTCAGGTATAAGCTGGTTCAGGATTTTTTGTCTGTTTCTGTGTTTTCTTTCCTTTTTTTTTTTTCAAAACAAGGACAAGGAGCCGAGATGATTCATTTTATTTTTTACCTTAGGTGAGTCACGCTGTGCTGCATGAGCATTCTCCACCTTTTGACAGCCTTGGCGGCTGGCTGCTGGGACCCCCGCCTAATTACTCTCTGTTGAAGTGCAATTAAAAAAAGTATGTTGAAGGTTCTGCATATGTGACTGTAGGCTGCCATTCCCTAGTTCTAACATCATGAGCTTTAAAAACCCGTATCAACAGATGCACATTGTTAACTAGTTTATGACTAATTTAACTTCATTAGATGTTCAGGTATTTACTTATAATCCTCAAGTCTCCTTTCCTTTGTGCAATCTCCCACATGTTTAAAGGTAAAAAAAATATTCGACATGACTCTATAATTTATATCAAGTAACACATTTAATAGGATGTTGGTTATTTACATGACAGTATAATCTGATTTTCTTTAATGATATTGGGGAATCATTTTCTTATCTTCACCTTCCAAGAGACCTCCACTTCTCTTTACAAAACAGGAGACAATGAAGAGAATCCTTGTTTCTCTTTCCATCTCTTATTTACTGCAAGGCTGAAAGAATAACTAATCTAACTGGTAAGGGCTTGATATGCATTAGTCCTTTCAGCAGTAGGTAACAAACTACGTGTCAAAAATTACAGTTGTTTGCTCTGCTCTCTGTTGCACTGCCTGTCTCATGCATTGTTATGACACACCAAGGCTTTCTGTCCATTTCTCCTTCTAGAGGCAAGCCTAGATACCCAGGGTTCTCTTGTATACCTTGTTCTGAGAGTGCCAGGGTTTCTGAGAAGGCTCGTACCAACCCCTGCACCTATCTGGTTAGGTAGATATCTGTGTCGTCTGTTTGAAAACTCATCTCTTCCCATAAATGGATTTGCAATAAACAGTAGTGGGTACTCACCTTGGTCTCTGACCCTAGACATGCTCTCTAATCTAGATTTTTTTCTAGAAAATTCTGAACTTCAATTCATGGACTGCAATTTACAATATTCATACATCCGTCTCTATTTGGCATCTTATATCTGTCTCTTCAAAAAAAGAACCCAGAGAAGAAGAAGGGCAACAATTGGGATCCAAACAGAAGTATTTGTGAGATTTAAACAAGTTTCTGGAGCATCAAAATCAAATGGGAGTGTTGAAGGGAAAACAGGCTGAGGAGTCACAGCTTAGAAAGGTGTGGGGACGATGGAGATGGTTGCCGGGTAGAAAGAAACACAGAGAGTCCAGATCAGGATGGACAACCATGGCTCAGGGGGCGAGTGGATTTCACTGTCTGCTTTTGTAAACAGAGTTTTATGAGAACACAGCTACGTGTATTCCTTCAGGTATTTTCTTTTAGTGCTTTCATGTGATAATGACAGTGGCAAGTAGTTGTGACCAAGACCCTTTGGCCTTCAGAAGCTGAAATATATCTGACCCATAACAAAAAAAGCTTTCTCACTCCTGCTCTAGCCTCAGAAATTTAATATTGTGGAGCTAACCAGAGAGAGAAATAGAATTTAAACAATAGTTGTCTATGACATCTCCCCTCCTGGAACAGGTCCCCTATCTAAATTATTTTAGGCAGTCAGAGGGAAGGTCAAAGGTTTTTCCTGGTCTTTTGTTTCTTAAAACTAACCAGCTTAAAATAATCAGTGTCCCAAGAGGCATATTTGGGGGTGGTAAACTCTGCTTCCCTCACACTCCAGATCACATAGCAGTTGTAAAAGGGTGTAACAACTCCCTCTTTGACTGACTCCTGCGGGTCTGACCAATGATGCTCCTGACCCACTTTTCCATTTTCATTTCTACTGGGATGCTGCATTGCTAAATCCCACTCACCTCCTGACAGCCCCCAGTGCCTGGTCAATCCCACTTCTAATCCTGCCTCAGAAAGAGCACTCAGTCCAGACTGATCACAGCCTCCCTTACTTCCTCTTCTAGGAAAATCCAAACCTTACAAGAGGTATTTCCCTCCTCCCTCCTGCCCAGCAGAATTCCTGTGAAATGCATTTCCTGGTTGAGAATCAACAAATCTTATTTTATCAGACCATAGATTTATTTCTCTGTTCATCTGTGGCTAATTAGGCTTTAATAGCTATTAAGGTTTAATATTCAAAAGATAAGATTATGACTTACATAAATATAAAAGGAACACACATCAAAGATACAGAACTCAATAAGGGAAGCAACAAAATTAAAGGGAGGCAATTTAATTAAAAATATTGTAGGATAGGAGTGCTAGGTTAACGACAAAGCTGGTTAATGTCCATCCAGGACATCAACTGCAATCTTCATCTTCAGGATTATTTACTGGGCAGCAACTATTCCCCTCTCCACTAAGTAAAAATCTAAAAATTAACCTCTGTCCCCAACAATGGTAAAATAACACAGACCGTAAAATATAAATCCCAGGAGTACAATAGAAGAATAAACAATCTCTTCTGCTTTTTTAAAGTTTTGGGTAACTTCTCTTATAATGCAAATTAAATGAACAAAGATTGTCCTGTATTGGTGGTTTGAAATCTTTTATTTTTTTTCAGTGAATGAGAAGAATTGTCTGTGGAGAATGAGGGAAAGTCTGTTGCTATTAACATCCCAGAGTCGGCCCCACGCAGACTTTCTGGTCCTCATGAGGCTTACCCTGGAGTATCTGGGTCTTGTCTGAGAACCCTACAGCGAGGCTGGCAGGTGATAAGCTGTCCCTGTGTGCAAGAACCCAATCAGCATCCTCATCTCCTGTTTTGAAGATAAGTAAATGATCAGTCCTCACCAAGAATTTCAAGAAAGTGTCAGAATAAGAGAGAAATATGTTTAAAAAATTTTTAACCAGGGGAAAATATAGTTAAACAAAAACCTTTAAGGCTAGAAATTGTCCTGAAGGGAAAGGATTTATTAAGCCATATGTGAGCCAGGAAAAAGCACCAGGTCCTGGGGCCTGCAGTTTAAACCACCAGCTGCTGGCCTGCATGGAGAAAGCAAACATGTCCACCATCCTGGTGCAGAAGGGGCTGTTGTATATGGTGGGTTTGGAGAAGAAAGATTGAGTTACTTCGGAAGAATTTACACTGGCTATAGATAAGCGGGACAGGAAAAGGTGAGGTGGAGCTAGTTCTGGGATAGGTTTACAGTCCATTAAGGAAGAAGTATTTGCTGCTTTTGGATTGGTTGTGGGCAACAGTCTAAAAGTTCCTGCATAAGCAGGATGAGGTGGTGAGTTGTGATTGGCTGTTCTCTCTAGGTAAGGGCTGAAATAGCAGTCTGGAAATTGATTCAGTCTCAACATGCATTCAGGAATGTGAGAGGTATTTTGTTGGCTTCAGCCACAGCTTGTTAACTAATGAACTCCCTTGTCTTTCTTACTCTTCTGCCAGCTGCAATTTAATTTAGGACACCTTAGAATTTTTCTCGTGTCAGTATCTAACCTTAACAAACAAGATGTATTCTCAGAGAAAGTCCTAAGGATTCTGTTCCATAGGTAAGAACAGGAAACTAAGGGAGAGGGAAATAAAACAAAAAAGAGCTCCTGGATATTGAAAATATTTTGCCAAAACAAGATACAAAAGAAAATTTGAAGGAAAAGCTGTAAACCTAGGCATAATTTGTGATGTATGTAGCTCAGCTCTATAGAGGAATCTCTATTTCTAAATCCCCCAAAAAGTCAATTTCAGAAAAATTAAGACAAAAATATTTTCCAGTCATATTAAGTTTCACTCAGACTAGTCGTCTAAACACTTGAAGCGCTCACACCGAGCGTGAGTCATTGACAGTGATGCTTTTTAGCCCTCAGGGTCTCTGACAGTGATGAATGATAACTCTTTAAATAAATGAGCCTTGGCATGTGTATTGTAGGCAGTCTTATTTGTCAAGCATGCAGCCTCTTTAATCAAAACGAGCAAGAAGGCAGGGCATTAAGATATTTTTTTCCCCAACTCCATTGATGTTTCTGAAGAGCCTTACACAGACAGAAACATGATAGTGAAATTGATACCAGAAGATAAAACCCAGTGAAATCTCGTCATTGTCAGATGACGAGGTCGTCAGATGAGGCCAAGGGCTCACAAAATACAGCTGATAGATACTCAAAGCTCTTCTCCACTCTTAGAACTCATACAAAGGGCACTTAATCAGCATGCCCGGGTTATACGTCTCTTAATCACCATGATTCACAGGTTAAATTGAAAATAAGAACACTATGCAGTTGCTCATCCATGGAAAGATCGCAGCTGCCACCAGCAGAAAGGGATAAGAACAGCAAAGGAATGGAAACAGTTGCCTGGGGGATTTGTGGCATATGTTTTTGGGTTTTCATCTTCAGTCTCTAATGTCTTCTTACTGCTTTTCTTTAGTAAGCTCTTGGATATTTTTCTTCTTTGTCTTGGTACGTGGCATCCACAGCTGTCTCTTTCTTTTGGAGAGTGCCACGAATGGAAGTGCTGGGAATTTGCTAATCCTCTGCTATCAGAGTGAATATTTTCTGCCCCTCAGAAGTTAAGTACAAAATTAAGCCAAACAAAGGACCAGAGTCAACTTTTATCATTTTTATTTTGTTTCCTGAAAGGGCAATATGCTTATTAATTAACTTAAGAAAAAAAGACAAATGCAGACAAAGTCAACCCTTAAGAACTTAAATTTAAATGATAATCTGAAGCTACTAAATCAGTATGGAAAATTTTGCACCATTAAAATGCGATGCCTAAAACTCTGGGGTCAGATAATTCTATGAAAAACTAATGAAAACCAATGAACTCTTACCCCGAACAAAGTCTCCAGGGAAAAAGAACACAAAATCCTGTTGTATAAATAAATTTAGGGGGTTTATGTAGCCACTAAAACCAATCTGTGGGATTGGTTTTCTAACCAAGTTAATACTTGGCTAGAAAAATATCTTCTGTGACCAAAATAACAGATTCTTTAGTATGATTATACTGGTAAAGTGATACTCTGTGTAAGGAAAAAGGTAAAGATATTAGGAAAACAGTTTCTACTAAAGTTTCACAATTGTTTTTCACAATTCAGTCTTCCTTCCACCCCTACCCCCGCATTTGGGTATTCACACCCTCTCATCCCCCAGGCTCCCTGCCGCACACAGGCAAACCTCTGGGATATTGTGGGTCAATTCCAGGTCCTGCAATACCATGGATGTTGCAATCAAAGCAAGCTGTAATCTTGTTTTGCTGGTGGACAGTGTTGCTTTCAGTCTGTAAAAATGCAACATGAGGTGCTCTAAAGTGAAGTGCATTAAACAAAGTATGCCTGTATATGGTCTATAAAAGTACTCATAGTGCAAGTTCCTGTGATTCCTTTCACCCAAACCAGTGCCTTCTGTTTCCTTCCTAATGAACAGCAAGATTCATAGAGCACAGAAATAAAATAGTTAATTGGCAAAAAAAAAATTACAATCTGTTCAAATGTCACATAGCAAAAACAAAAACTCATCAAGCTAAAGTACCTAAGGTTTGTGTATCTACCACTATGGTTGATTGGATATTAGTTTGGCAGATAAGTCAGAACTATTTGTGCTCCTGTTTTGTATATTTTTTTTTCTTTAGGTAAAAATTTGTATTAAACTATAAAAATAGAATCTCATTTAGATGCATAAAATTTGCATATTTGGCAGCAGATTTAATAAATTGCTTTACCATGAAAGAGTAGTTAAAATCAGGACTGTTTCAGAGAACCCTGGATTTGTCCCCTCTCACTGGGAATAATGTCAACCACCATTTCTCAACCAGGTCTCTCTCAGACATGGATGTAGTTAGTCTGGGGTGTAGTCTGGTCATCAAGATTTTTTAAAGCTCCTCAGGTAAATCAATTATGGAGCCAAGTTTAAGAACCACTGATATAAATGTTATTTTCAATGAGAATATACCGGTCTTATCTATCCATAGATGGCATTTACCCTCATTATGACATAGGAATGTAAACCAGTATTTCCTATCCTCCTGATCCATGGGGCTCATAGAAAATGGAATGCTTTGTGTGGTCCACTGGCAGTAAATAGAGAAGTTACGTAGCATCAGTAACCAGCCAGGAAACCTCAACTACCGGCTGGAGGCAGGCTACTCCAGGTGGAAAGGGATCACGGGTCAGCATCGAAGCACTGCAGGAACTGTTCCCGGCAACTCCAAGATCAAGATGCTCTGCCTTAATTACACTGATATCTAGAGTCCATGACCACCAGAAAGAAAGAAATAACTGTAAATAAAAGCTATTTGATTTTATTTTTCTCCTTAGAGTCAAGCTGAGTTGGGGGCTCATGTAGCAAAGGATTTTCGTACGCTGGAGTGAGCCTCTGGTACTTAGGCAAGCTCTGGGGACTGCATGCCTGACACCAATTTATCCTTCATTCTGAATTCATGGGCAAGGCGACCCAATTCTTTGCTGAAACCCAGAATCATTCCTGTGCAAATCCTACCTCACTTATTCTGGGCATTCTTACTCAAGGCTAGACGAGGTTAGGCATGATCATTTCCTGTATCTTACCCTTAAGCTTTACTCAAGAAAAATATGAAGAACTTAATAATCATCCGCACTTGAACCTAGTAATAATGGATTTAAAAGCTATAAAAATCATAGCAGTACAGAAAGGAATGAAAGTCGATTTTTATTAAAATTATATCTTTTTAATAGGAAAATAGAACATATAACACATGGGATGGGAATATAAAATAAGACAGAAGGGGCTGGGTATAATTATGCTTAATTAAAAACTGTGCATATGGGGCTATGACAAAGCAAAGCATATTTGGCTTCAATTATTTTTGCTGAAAACAGGTAGGATGAAATGTAGCCTTTAGAGTATGAAATTAAATCATGAAAGAGGAGTTGTACTAAGGTAAATATCATATTTTAAAACTTTTGCAGGTGAAGAAAGTTTTGAATATGCAATAGCAATGTTCATACATTTTACTTAGGAAATTATTTCAAAATTAAACTTGACACCTTCATAGGAATAACTTATGGGTCTTTCTCCTCTAAAGATTTATGAAGCGTTACTATGGGCAGTGCACAACTTAACCTACACTGAAAGTTTAATTTGAGACAACGATATAGTAGTAGAAGGAGGATGAGGAGAAAGAAAGAAGGAGAAAGAGGAGCAGGAAAAGAAAACACTCTAAAAATTCTTTCTTGCTTCACTTCAAAGTATAACAGTCATTAATACATTTACACTATACTAACTCTCTGAGGGTTTCTTTACAAAGTGTATATAGAGTTCCAACCTAGTGGATTCAATGTAGAAAAAGGTGTGATAGTGTATTGGGCCCTTTAAACAATGCTGGGCACATAATAGGTATGTGGCTGAATATTCTCAACCCCTTTTATCTTAGTGTATCTAAAGCAGAGTTCGGTTTTTCTCCTGACACTAAAGCAACCTCTTCTATTTTAAAACTCCTTTCCCTATCCTATCTGCCCAATATTTCTCAGAGCTGTAAGTTTCTCTCACTTCTCACCATCAGCTCATTAGTTAGGACTTTGGTTCACTTGGTTATTTTAATGTCTTCAGGGGATGTTTTTCCCTCTGCATGAACTTACTTAGAAATAGAATGGCTGTAGATGTAATTAGTTAAAAAGAGATCATGGTAGAGCAGAGTGAGACCTGGATCCAATACGAATGGGGTGCTAGTAAGAAGAGGGGAGTCTGGGCACGGAGACAGACACATAGAGAGGGGAATGCCATATGAAGACACAGAGAGAAGGCGGCATGTATAGACATAGGCAGCGATTGAGTGATGCTACCACAAACCAGGGGGCACTGGGGGCAACCAGAAGCTGGAGGGGGCAAGGAAGGATCCCCACTAGAGTCTCCAGACTGGCCCTGTTAATACTTTAATCTCAGACTACTAGCCTCCAGAATTGCAAGAGAACACATTCCTGCTGTTTGAAGGCACCCAGTCTGTGGAATTTGTCTCAGCAGCCCTGGGAAACTCATACAGCCTCTGAATGCAGTCCTTTTGTAGAGACTGCAGCCAACTTCATATGCAAAGGGTCTGTGATGAGTTCATCTAAGTAGTGCAAGGCGTGAACCATGAAGGCTCTCACATCTCCTCTTGGCATCTCTTTCCCTCCCAGCTGCTGCTGTGTCAGCCAGCTCCAGGCAGGTGTGCTCTTACAGCACCTCACCTGCACACTTCGTAGTGCCTGTCCTGGGCTCTTTTGTTGCTCAGCGTGGGGGACTGAACATGCCCACTCGGCCATGTGATGAATGATGTACTTGAAAATGCAAGGGAGTCAGCACCCCCTTGGCAACCTTTGATCAATGGGCGAGGAAGGCCAATGGCTGAAACCCCCCACTCTCAGGTCCAGGACAGGCAGTTCTGAGGTGCTTCTGCACATTCCTTAGGGGGCCTTCGGTGGTCACCAGTTTCATGGTGCATCCTTGAACTGTCTTTCTCTCCTTCCCTGTTTAGCTCCTCTCTGTGATCTCACTCTCACTTCCTAGGATCTTTTCCCAAAGTAAACTACTAATGAGCGAGCAGGCTTCATTGTCAGAAAGAACCCAATGTAAGAGAGCTATAGAGTTTTCCCCAGAAATTTGTGCCTGGTCTTTTTTTCTAGTACTGTAAAGCAAGCGCTTAGCATAGTGCCTTGTACATCGTAGGCATGCATTTATTTTATTTTCATTGTCGATTGACTACATATTCATTCTAACTGGTAAAACCCTCAGTAGTGAACACATGAGGAATGTCTGTCAAAAGTCAAGTCAGTATAGCATTTGGTGATTTAAATGGAACCTACTTTCCTTTAAACTTATTTTTTTCAAGATTTTATTTATTTATTTCTAGGGAGAGGGGAAGGGAAGGAGAAAGAGGGGGGGCAGAAATATTAATATGTGGTTGCCCCTTGCACACCCCCAACTGGGCACCTGGCCTACAACCCAGGCATGTATCCTTACTGGGAATCGAACCAGTGGCCCTTTGGTTCTCAGGCCCACACTTTGTCCACTGAGCCACACCAGCCAGGGCTAATCTTGTTTTTTTTTTTTTTAAGTTTGTTCTCATGGTTAACAAATACTACAAATTAAATTTGTAATATCTCTTAACATTTCTTGGTCATTTATTGCAACATGATGAAACCTTTTTCTAAGTCATAAGGAATTACTGATCACCTTTGACATACTTTTGTTTCCTTTTTGTTCATACTCACTGCCGTCTTTAAGTCATGGCTTCAATTGCCTCATAATTTGCCCTGTTACAGAGAACATTTTGTCCTCCAATACATCCTGCCAGGTGATTCTTCCAGAACTCCAGCTTTATTATGTCATCTCCCTTTCTTATACCTGCACTGACAACTTGTTGACCAAGAATTTACATTGACACAACTCAGTCCAGCATTAATGCCCCTCTGTGAGGCTGTGCAATCTACCCACACCCACTTAAACTACCCAAACAGATGTTCTTTCATCCGAACTGACTGTGCTCATTTTTGCTACGTGGCGTGTTATTCTTTCCTTTTATATTGTTCCCTGTGCATGCATCTCCGTCTAAAATATTCTCTCTGGGCTCCTCCCCTTGTCCTCTTCTTAACCAAATCAATATCCTGTCTATCTCAAAGCTTTTAAATACTTCGGCAATCACTTTTAGTTTCCTCACTATTTCAGCTGTATTACCTTTTATTATATCATCCAGAACAAGATGAGTAGACTGAGAATTGCTTTCTAGAGGGAAGAATTTAGCTGATTACCCATAAATGTGTGTGAAAGGGACAACTTGGAGATGAGAAAAGATATCTGAGCTCAGTCATTTATTAAATGTATCTTTATTACACACCTCTTGTTTATCACTCACTAGGTAGACCTTGATTTAAAAAATGCAATGCCAAAATGTTTATGGAATTACTGTCAAAGTGAGATAAAATATACTGTACAAGTTATCAGACACCTACATCTAATGTATAAGTTGTTATAGGTCTATGACATTAAGAAGATGCCGTGATGGAGAAAAGTGGGTGGAGGGAAGGAAATGTGCAATTGAGATCAGCTGAAGGTGTGACCTTGCTGGAGAGAGAGAGGTGACATTTAGATTGGGACCTAGGAGAGAGGAGCCAGCTGTATGAAGAGGAGGTATGGGGCTTTTCAGGTTCTGGGCACAGTGTATGAAAGGGCTTAAAAGTGGGGACTAAATTTGAAAGGTGAGCGCTTTGTAGCAGTAAAGAGAAACCAGCAAGATGAGGGCAGAGCTGCGTGAAACAAGGTTGGAAAGGTCAGGTCTCCAGTAATCCTGGGGATCTGATTTAAACTAAGATGTGTAATGGTTCATTCTTTAAGGTCAGCCCTACTCTCGATGTTGAAAATGAATCAGAGACTATCCAACAGAGCAAAATGTTTATGCTTTTTTAAATAGAAGCTATGTCATTTATTGAACCACATCATCCTCTGATAATGGAAAATCATAGTACCACCTAATGCTGGACATTTTTAACCTTTACAATTGGTCAGCAGACAACTGTCAGGTTTTTAAAAAAATAATTGGTGGTTGTTTCATTACTCCTAAACATCGCTGGCATTGTATTATGTGTCAGGGGTGATTTGAAAATGCCTCTAGTTCAGCATCTCTAAACCTAACTTTTCTCATTAGTACTACAGAGCAATGGTTTTCTGCCTTGGTTGTCAATGCCCAGTCAGGGCATACGGCACGTACAGGTAGGATGGCTCCTGCTGTTCCTAGTTATTGTCACATGCAAGACTGTATATACTTCATATAGAAGTTATTTCTCAGTAATCTTTGAGACAGCCAAATTCAAGAGCATCTTTTGTCTCTGTTTAAGTAAGACTAAAAGTGGCTTGAAATTTACATATTGTAAGATTTTAAAATATTCTGTGACCATAGGCTCTAAGGGGTAATCTGAGTTATTATTAGAATTATTGTTCATATACAACTGATCAAAACAACATATATATTACTGACTTTAATAAATGTTGGCATTAGCCATAAACTTTCATTGGAGTTGCATCTCTTAATGACATGGGTATGCTGGGTTCTTTTTCCAGTTAGTTCAGGTTTATGTGATAAGTAAATTACTTACTGCTCAAGTGACACATTCAGTGTCCATTCTGTTCCCGTTTTCTGTGACTGTAATGCCGAGAAACATTGTCCTCATAAATATGAAATGTCGAATTGTCAAATTCCTTCTAAGCTAGATGCCAAAAGTCATACACATATATACCAATAAAAATTATTTTAATGATCAAAAAACTAGTTTGATCTACTTCATTCTTATATTTAATATAGTTAATATCTTTCCTCATCTATTATCTTAGACTTCATTTATCAGCTAATAACTTTCTAAGCATCTCAAGGAATGGCTCAGAGTAAGTTAATTGTGTTTTTGTTGAGTTGGACCTTTGGGAAGACAGAAAGGCTTCTACCTATATTCTCCAATCAGTAATATCCTTTCCAATTCATGATACAAAGTGACCTAAATCAACCAAATTAGCAGAAAACATGTAGGAGTTTAGCTTACATGGCCCTCGGTGATTGCTGTTGTTAAATCACAGAACACAGCCAATTTTAAACTAATCTGGAAGCGAGATGAGTAAGATGGTAGATAATCCTCTATTTCCTCTTGACTCTTTCATTAACAAATTCCATTTTAAACTGTTTCATGATTACAAGCCCTGAAATTAAATTTCATGATGAAGAACTAAGCAGCACTCTTCAGAGTCCCTGGAAGAAATCACATACTATCCAGCACCAACACTTGGAATAATCAGTTGGGAGTCAATTGGCAAAGTCCTCCAGATTTAATTTGCGGTTCTGAAGGGCCCTCCTTCACTCAGCTATTCGGGAGCAGGCTGCAGCCCCTCCTGCTCCGATTTTGGTGGGGAAAAAAAGCAGGATGTTTTTTCTTACTTTGGTATTATTCCAAACTGTGATATGATTCTTCACTTGGTTTTAAAAGATACTCCTACAAGAGAGTCCCTATTTATTTAAACTATTTTTGAAAGCCACTGATGGAAACAATGACAGCCATAATTAAAATTTTTTTTTGTATTCTGGAGTTCGGGGGACAGCCAATGTGGGAATGTTCAACAGAGAAAAGACCATGCCTTTGTATTCAGAGAAAATTAGATTCCAACCACTTGGTTGCATTAAATTCTCCATGTGTCGGTTGCTTTATGTGTAAAATGAGTATAGTGATATTTCTCAAAGTTGTTGTGAAGAGTAAATGAGATTATAAATAAAAGATTGCTCACATTGCTTAGCCAGACAGTTCTCCCTAAGGATAAAGTCTGGCTCATTCCTTGTTCACAGAGCGAAGAAGGTTACAAGGATGGTGTTCAATGTGATTTCCATTTTTACAAAATGTTACCTGCCTGGAGAGACACAACGTAACACTGAAGTATTGAGTGAAACATTGGCCTCCCCAGAGCAATGCCACTCCCTCAGGCCAGTGTAGCTTGGCCGGGCTGAGCCACTGATGGGGAGGGTGGATGCTGGCAGAGGGATGGACAGCAGGGCTCGGCTAACTTCCGTGAAGGACCGGACTGTGGGCATTCCAGTCTGTGTCCCAGCCGCGTACCTCTGCTCTCACGGTGCGAAAGGAGTCATAGACACCATGTCAATAAGCAAGTGTACTGTTTCCCAATAAAAATTTGTTCGCGGACCCAGAAATTTGAATTTTATGTTTTTCCCTTTACACAAAATACTACACTTAACTTTTTTTTTAATGTAAAGGCCATCCTTAGCTCACAAGTGGTGCAAAAACAGATGGTGGGCTGACCTTGTGTAGAGAGTGCGGACAGGAGAGCCCGTGCTAGGAGCCTGGCAGCCTGAAATCCAGACCCACTTCTAAATCACTGCTGTAAGCAATGCTGCCCCGCCCCCGGCCGGGACCAGTCACATTTTCCCTTTGGGCATTGGTTTTATCATCCGGAAAGCAGAAGGATGAATTCGGTCATGTGTAAATTTTCTTCCAGCTCTAAATTCTCTGTCTCTGTGAACTTGCTGGCCCTAAGAAACCAAAGGCAGAGCCACACGGCCCACTCCAGCCCTGGTTGGGTGGTTTTCTGGGTCCTGGATTCCTGATGATGGCAAACGGACCTGTGCTCTGGTCTAAGAATAGTGGCCTGTTCCCTGGCAATTCTGAGGCTCTTCTCTGCGAACCTGGGAAGGCTAATGACAGAACTTCTTCTTCAGTCACTTAGCTTTGGAGACAATGAAATGCTTCTCTGTTACTGAGGAAAAGGTGAGAGAATATACTTGGACAATCACAGACAGTATGTAAATAAACATCCACACTCTAGTCCAAAAAAATGTTGTTTATGGAAACTGAAATTTGAGTTTTCTATAATTTTTACTTTTTATAAGATACTCCTCTTTGTTTAATTTTTCTCCCAACCATTAATAAGTGTAAAAGCATTTTAAAAAGAGAAACATGTATCTTCACTCTCGTCGAAAGGTAAGAGGCAAGGACTTCTGCAGAAAAATAAGGGATGATGGACATGATGGGGAATTTGGGGATGAAGTGGGAGTTTTAGAGTCACACAGAACTGAATTTGAACTCTGTTTTTCCCCTACATTGGCTCTGTGAATTTAAAAAACAAAGTTGTTGAACACCTTTCTCCCTAAATTTTCTCCTTTACAAAACAGATACAAAATAACTTGCCTGATTGGACTATTGTAAGGATTAAATGAATTATTCGATTGAATGGTTCTTACATACAGAAGGTACTTAATAAATGTAATGTTACAACTCACTTGGTCACTATTTGGCAGGCAGTGCAATGGCCTACTAAAAATGTCTGTGTTCTGATCATCAGAACCTGTGAATAGAAAGGTTGTGAGGCAAAGGAGAATTAAGGTTGCAGATGACATGAAGGTCGCCAATCTGCCGGCCTTCAGATGATGGAGATTATCTTGGATTATCCAGGGTAATCACAAGAGTGTAAGAGTGAGGAAGAGAGAGTCGGAAGAAAGAAAACCAGAAAGGTGGCAGTGAAGAGGAGGATGTGACCCAGCACTGCCGGTTTTAAAGCTTGGAGAGGCCATCCATGTGGTCGCAAAGGGTAACATTTTCATTCATCTGCTGGTGGACACTGGGGCTGCTTCCATATCTTGGCGATTATAAATAATGTTGCAATGAACATAGGAGTCTTATGTTCTTCCAAATTAGTGTTTTGGATTTCTTTGGATATATTGTCAGAAGTGGGATCACTGGGTCAAAATGCAGACCCATTTTTAATTTTTTGAGGTATCTCTATTCTGCTTTCCACAGTGGCTGCACCAATCTGCATTCCCACCAACAGCGCAAAAGTGTTCCCCTTTCACCACATCCTCACCAGCACTTTCTGTCTGTTGATTTATTGATAATAGCATGGATGGACCCGGAGAACATTATGTAAGTGAAATAAGCCAGTCAGAGAAAGGCAAATACCATATGATTTCACTCATATGTGGAATCTAATGAAGTAACTGAACTAACAAGTAAAATACAGACAGGCTCATAGAGAGCAGGCTGACAGCAATGGGGTGGGTGGGTTATGGGATGAAGGGATCAAGCAAAAAAAAAAAGGACTCACGGACATGGACAATAGTGTGGTGATGGTGGGGGGAGCGGGCTGTAAGGGAGATAAGTGGTAATGGAAAAATACAATAAAAAAGAAAAAGAAGGAAGGAAGGAAAGAAAGCAAGAAAGGAAGGAAGAAAGCAAGAAAAATAAATAAATAAAGGTGAGAGAAACCTGTAAACCCAGGAATGCCAGCAGCTTTTAGATGATGGACAATGTGAAAAATTGGATTTTTTTCCCAGAGCCACCGAAAAGGAAATGCAGCCCTGCCAACACTTTGAGTTTAGTCTGGGAAGACTCATTTCAGTCCTCCAGCTTCTGGAACTGTTAAGATAGTTAATTTATGTTGTTTTAACCCTCTAAATTTGCGGTAAATTGTTACAGCAGCAACAGGAAACTAATTCATATTATTATTATTATCTATTAAAAAATAGCTAGTTGGCCACAAAAGCATGTGCCTCCCCCTTTCATAATGTAGAGGTTTTTAAATCTTTTTTTTATGATCATGAACTTGGATATATGTACCTATGTATACATGGAATATATGTATATATGGAATACATGTGTATATGTATGTATATACAGGGGAGGGGAAAATAGGTTTATAGTTGTTTGTATGGAAAATAATATAATAATTATAAATAACAATATAAGAATTTAAAGAAAATCATACCCATGTTTTCTTGAGTATGGTGTCTCCATGCAGAACTCATGGAAGAAAAATAGGAAGAACCTTTAGAAGAGAAGAAAGGTCTCTGATGGGTAATTGAATTAAGTTTCTGTGGTGTGGCATTAAGGAGAATGTTTTTTACTGTCTCCTTATTAAATCATAAATAAGAAATCTTATCTGGATTTGTTGTAGTCAGTATGGGCTACTATAACAAAAATATTATACACTGGGGGAATGAATCAAACAACATAAAGGTTTTCCTCAGAGTTCTGAAGGCTTGGAAGTCCAACATCAAGATGCTGGCAAGTTGAGTTCCTAGTTTGCAGATGGATATCTTTTCACTGTGTGTCCCATTGTGAAGGCTTCACCCTCTTGACCTAGTTAATTCCCAAAGCACACCCCCCATACCATCATACCGAGGACTAGAGTTTTAATGTATGTATTTTTGCGAAATACAAACATTCAGTCCATATAGTAAAGGGTCAACAGAGACCAGGCAAAGAGACTCATGTATGGGCACCACAATATAGATGGAGAGTGAGTTACAGTAGGAGTCAGGAGCTGGGGGTTCTATTTTATGTTCTATCATCTGGATGTACTCAGTGGCTCAAGGTCATGGCTTTATCATCCATATCACGAGGTCAGCTTTCTTGAGTCATGCAGCTTTCTGATCCAAGGATAAATGTTTTGGGGAAAGCTTTGAAAAGGAAACAGATATTAACATGGGTATCAGACCCAGAACATATAATACACCCAGTTCACTGGCAATTGCAACCTCATCACCAAGATGGCCTGTTCTACTGAAACTCTGAAAATCCTGAGTCACACAGGTTGTACAATTGCCAAAAGAACTCTTCAGTAAGAGTAACCATGGAAACAGCACACCAGCTGTCCCAAGGGGTGTATAAAAACATCTGAAAACTAACAGAAGGAGTGCTTGGCAAACACTGGGAAAGGTAAGAGTCTGTGTTTGCCTGGGGAGGGAAACAAGGGTCTTCTGATATTGTTGCACTGAGCAGTCAGAGCATAAGATCTAAAGGCAAGAATGTGGACCTCGGAGCAAGCTCTGGGGTGATGGACTTCACAGCTGACACCAGTGGCCTGCGGAGAGGGCCCTGTATGACTGAGACACTTTAGTCTAAATTCATCCACAATATACCATCTCTTACAGCCTTAATGGTATACAATGATCTGCTGCCATTAATTCTGCTACGTATTTCATGGTTAACCTCTTTACCTATTAAAAAAAATTAAGCCCTGGCTGGCGTAGCTCAGTGGATTGAGCGCCGCCTGGGAACCAAAGTGTCCCAGGTTCGATTCCCAGCCAGGGTACATGCCTGGGTTGCAGGCCATAACCCCCAGCAACCGCACATTGACGTTTCTCTCTCTCTCTCTCTCTCTCTCTCTCTCTCTGTCTCTCTCTCTCTCTCTCTCTCTGTCTCCCTCCTTTCCCTCTCTAAAAAAAAATAAATAAATAAAATCTTTAAAAAAAAAATTAAAACTCCAGTGAAAGCCTGCCTCTACATAGGATAAAAGAAACTGTCTCTAAACTCTATTATACACATGAAACCACACTGCTGTCCTTACCACCTAGTTACTTTAATTTAAATAAAATGACTTTAATTCTATGTGTACTGACCTGTTTTATTTCATTACATATAGAACATAATGATTCATTTCTATAAAAATTGTAACTACAGAGAGTACAGGGCAAAAGTTTCCCTCTCAATCTCTTAATCCCACCACCTTCTGAGACATAAACTTGGTCACCAGTTTTGCATATAACCTCTGAGACCTGTTTCTGAGTGTTTATTGTGTCTGGTCTGGGGTCTATTGTTTGATAAATTGCTGTGTGTTGACCTCCCGTGGGCTTTTCCCCCACTGACCAACATATTTTGAATATATTTCTGCTTCTGTACATTTAAATCTCCCTTCAAACTTATGGCTCTAAAATTTACATCAAAACATGTCCCATTTTCCTTAGATAAAGTATTTTCCTTTACTAAGCAAAGATCCAGAAATAGCCAAGAATAAGAGAGAACAGGCTGTAGAATCAGAAAGACCTTCACACTCTTTCTCTGCCGCTTGCTATCTAGTCGAGTTTGTCAGATTACATGTGCTTTGGGGGCTTTTGTTCCTTCATAAAAAGGGAAGAGGGCTATAAAATTGTGATGAATGAGAAGGAAGATGGGACCTCTCCCAGCATATTGTCTGGCACAGAGCAGGTACACAGCACATGTGAGTTTCCTTCACTTAAAAAACCTGTAAAGAAATAACATTGTAAGGTGGACCCATTGGTGATAGTTGGCACATGTTTGATGATCAGTGCATTGCTGCTGTGGGACAAAGGGATGGAGCTGCAAGTATAAGGGCTCTTCTGAATCGTGCAGGTTTGTGCTGTAACAGTCTTACCTCCATCGGATCTGAACTCTGAGAGAAGGTTAGAGATTTGACCTAGCTCCACACCCCGGAAAATGCAGAGCCTTGCCCGTAGTTTCATATGATCAGTGTACAAAATATTTTTCAAATGAATGCATGAGATTATCTTCCCACTGAAGCAACTGCCTGACTCTACGCCTAGGAGACTTCCATTTTTCCACATTCTCCCTTCATAATCTCCATTACTATATTTTCGATCCAATTATAATAAATCTTGTTAAATTGAGAAATCCCAGGCTCATATAAATGATTGGTAAAAATGTGTTGAACAAAATGTTCGCATACTAGAAACTGAGGCTTCCAATGGTTGGAAAGGATAGTATTCAAATGCAGAGTCAATTCTGAAAGTCTTACTTCTCATGTTTCCTCCAAACCCCATGCTCACAATGTGCTCCCCCACTTCTATTCTAAGGAGTTTCCCACCCCTTCCCTTTCTGTTGGAAGGTTTGTCTCCTGGTTTGTTCTCTGATTTAAGAAGAATCTCCTTATGTTGTCTCCTGGTTTGTTCTCTGATTTAAGAAGAAGAATAGCTGTTATCTAGTGAAAATAAGTTAGTATATAATTTTTATACTAATGGTTCCCTCCCAGAAATTAAAGGTCCCCACTGCAAATTGGTTAAAATATAACTGTCCTACTTATATGCATAATCTGACTCCTGTCTCCCTGTCTGAGGTCATTTCAGTCCACCTGTCCCTATCCTCACTAATCTTGGACCACTCGGACCTTCCTGTTTCTCAAACACTTGAGTACCGAGGGGCTTCTGCATGTGTAGTTTCCTCTGCTGGAGTACTTTTCAAATCTCTCTCCTTATGACGGGCTCCTAAAATGATCTAGGCCTCATATTATATGGCATGTCCTCTGAAAACATTACCATCCTGTCGAAGTTCTACTTCCCTATTATAAGTTAACACTTTTCTCATTGTTTTATTCAAAGTTTTGAAGTTTCAAATTGCAAGCATCACAATTTCTAACTTTTTGTTTTGTCTCCTTCATTGACTTTTTTCAGTTCACTGAAGTGATTCTCATGTGGTTTCTTTCAATTTTTGGATGTGTAGCACCCAGGACAACTAGTGAGAGCTTTGGCATGTAGCTGATATTCAAGAGATAATATTGAATAAATCAGTCCATAAGGGATGCTTGGATATTCTATTAACTTTTCTGGATTTGAAGTCACAGTTTCTGGGATATAATATTTACTAGAGATTTTAGTTTACAATGATCATAATTGAAATTTTGATACTCTGAACTCCTGTGTATTATGACTTATATCAACAACCCAGTCATTTAGTTCTATTTTTTCCATTAAGCTAAGTCTTAGTCTTTATTGATAAAGGCTGTATTTATTTGCATTTAACCAAAAATGTCCACACTATTCAGTAACTCATCAGAAATCTAATCAATAATACTAATATGTAAGAAACTCTAAAGGATTTTTTGAGCCAACAAACTATTTTATTATTAAGTATACTATTTGTCCATCCCAAGAACCTAGTAATTCCAGAACTTGGTATCATTCTTAATGACATAGATAATAGTTCATCTTCATTGCATAAAAGTAGAACATTATAAAATAGGATACCAACTCAATCAATATTTAATGAATGTACCCTTATATTCTGGGTGCATTCCTTATATGCACTCATTCTAACTTTGGGTATATCATAAATTAGTAAGTATTAATAAGAGAGTTTATCAAATGTGCACTGCTAAATTATCATGGTAAAGAGTTAGGTTCCATTTCTTCAAAGGTTCTTTCTTCTTGCCAAGAATTCTTAATGACTTTGAGCTCTGAAGCATCTCATCTGCATTGCATTTCCCTGATGACATTCCTGTTTTGAATATATCTTTTGAAATTACTTATTTAAAGTTTGTTTATAGAAGAAATTAAATACAGTCTCTATGACAGTATATTTAAATATCTATTAAGGATGTTTAATCACTTAAGATTTTTCTAAAAACCAGAGGTTTATAAGAGTACAATACTGCTATAGATAGGCATGAGACTGGACCCTGCAATCATTAAAAAAGTGTCCCTGGTTAGAAGACACACTTTTGCTCATTATTTTCAGAACTTGGAACTGGATGTCGCTAGACCCATTCTGGAAAATATTTTGCTAGGAAAAAGGAAAGCAGGTTCTACCACCCTCCCCTGGAAATAGATTGTGATGATAATAGTCAATACTTTCTGAGCACTTACAGTATGCTAACTAGTTCACATCCTTCGGTTAACTTAATCCTCATCACAGTTAAGTAAGAATAATTATTGTCCCCATTTATGAATGAGAAAAAAAGGCTTTGAGAGGTTCCTATTTCCTCTACAATGTCCTCCAATAGTTCACCCTATCAGTCTGTGACTAGTTAGAGGGTCTGAAATGCATGGGAGGCAGAGGGGTGCCTCAAAGCTCCCACACTCAGCAGAAAAAGACAGGAAAATCCTGAGGACACACAGAAAGGAGGGGACGGTTCCAAAGACAATGTGTTCTCGTAGAAGGAAGAGAAATGAAAGTACACTGCTATAGCAAAGACAGATGACAAAAGAACACAGAGATGGTGGACTCTTAGAAACATATACTGAGAAACATATTTCACCTGAATTATTTAGTACATGGGAAATAGCAAAGTCAGGGAAGAAATGAAAAGGGAAGGGGTACTTCTACCCTGGTTCTGTCCTGTCATTGACATGAATTCTGGGAAGCACCCTGTTTGGAGACGGTAAGAGAACAAAGATAAGAGGGCAGAAGAAGATGTTCAAAAATATGGACATTCAAAGCTGTTCTTGATCTAGTGAGTGACTAAAAAATAATGACATTCTTACTGTGTTGTGCATGAAGTTAGTCATCATAACAATGTGGTCAGTCGTGTTGCTGCCACCATTTCTTAAATGAGGAAACTGAGGCATAAGCAAAACCAGGTAACTCACCCAAGCATGGAAGGCTATTTATTGTTCAGTGAGAATCAAGCCCTGGGAGGCCGGTGCCACAGCGGTGCTACCAGTCACAGTGCTGTATCCTGTTAGATCTTAGGGGGTGAGATTCTAATGATTGCAGTTACCATGGTCACCCACGGAGAGACTATTCATTGATGTCCTGGCCTACATTTTCACATGAATGAACTGAGAAAGACGTTATGGACAGATGCACAGCACTTCCCATAATCTGCATAGATAAGTAAGTCAATCAAACAATTGTTTCCTAATCACACTAGCAATCATGAATAGCTCAAGAAAAGCCAAGGAGTGGAAATCACCTTGTAGGGCTAGATATTTAATTGATCATGGCGGCCATATGGACTGGAAGCCTCTGCAAAGACACTCAGGGAAATGGCATATGAAGCTTGGTAGTAAAAGCCTGCAATCAGTAGAATAATGCAGTATGGAGAATTTAAAAAGTGCAACTGAAATATTTGAGAACCATTGCTGAGTAAATGTGTATAAGGTAGTGGTGCAACAAGTTATTTCTAATATTGTATTATTTTTATTTAATTTCAATTAAATTTATTGGGGTGACACTGGTTAATTAGATCATACAGGTTTGAAGTCTAACACATGATCTGTATATTGCATTGTATGTATATTTCTTGTTTTTAACTTGGGCAACAAGTATTTATTATTTGAGATAAAAAAAATAGTGATGCAGGAAGCACTGATTCAGGCAGAAACCCAAATAATGTTCCAAGTAGGAGACAAAGACAATAGGTATTTATGAGAATGGGAAGGGGAACAATTACATCGACAGAAAAGTCATTTCTATTGGGGAGGTTAAGCTAACATAGTGAGGCTAATTCTAAAAAAATGTTTTTAACTTTCAGCCATCAACCCAGTAGTCATAAAATCTGCTTTCTTGTTATTGTTGCAAACAGTTCTTCTTTGGGACATAGTGTTGCTTTAGGCCCCGTCCAAAGGTTATTTTGCCTGGTTTTAACTTTCCAAAGATTTGAGGCACCAGACCTGTAAGGCAGTTCCTCTGGGGTGCCCGCTCTGGCTCCACTTTCAAGGGGCTCCCTTCACCCTGTTGATCATAGCTGTGAAATGAACTCCTCCCTACCTTGAAACTATCTGCAGTAGAGTCAAAATATCATTCTCTTAGTTACATTTTCTTTATGTTCGAAGCTTGTTTAAAACCAACATGTAAATACTGCAGAGTTTTAACTCCCATCATTCCAGAGGTCATTTACATTTTAAGGGAGGCTGATTATTCACACAGAGGAATGCACACAGAATTTGTAGCCGTTGGGAAGGCCCCCAGCTCCCACTTGGGTTTTGTTTGGAATCAGAGGATGGCGGCTGGCTGGTGGTTGAGCCCCAGGAAGCCTGGCAGAAGTAAGTTGGGGAAGTGAGATCTTAGTCAACTACAACTGATTTACTTCAAAAAAATTCCATTCTGAAAAAACATTTACCCAAGGTTGTTAAAATGAAAAATGGAATTATGGGCTATGCTAGTTTCATTTTTTACAGTGCTTCAGTTGAATTCAACAGCAGTTAAAATTTTATACCTTGAAAATATTTGCATATTTCACAGGTATCTATTCAGCTCTGGATGGCATAAAGCAGACTTGCTAGTTAATGAAGCATTTCCAATGCATTTATCTTCTCATAAAAGGAAGCAAAAAAAAATCAAATAAAATTGTTACTGAGTTTTAATCATCAAGGATTCTTGTCCAGTACAGTTTTTCCCAGATGGTTAAATTCTTTTCTCCATAATGCCAATACAGCAAGAAAGTCTTAAAGTACATTAATTATTTATATCATTCAAATATGCTCATCTCCTAAATAATAATTTGCCAAGTATTAGAACAGTTATTTTGGATTTTCTGCTGCAGGTAAATTAGCCCATCAATGATTTAATTCCAGTTCATTTAGCTTCAAGGTGATGCTCATAAAGAGCAAGAAGTTTAAGTGCAAGTTTTAAAAAAATCCTGATATGGTAACTTATGAAAGCACAATGCAGACTTAAGCTGGAGTGCTAATGGGGACTTACACTGTGGTGCTTACTGATTTTTTTGTTGTTGTTGTTGTTGCCACTGAGTAATAGCCATATCATCATCCAAGACTCATTCTTAGCTCTCACAACCTGGGGCACAGGGAGGATACTGCCCCATCGCCCCACCCCTCACCAGTGATACCTTCAGGCCTTCTCAAAAGCTGGGCAACAAAATAAAACAAAAACCCCAATGTGTCGCTGGGTAGACGTTTTGCTTCCATTTCAGCCACAAGCTATCTGGCTGAAAGTCTGACCAGAATACAAATGAGGAAGCTTTTCAACAAGCATTTGTAATATGTAAATGGACTCTGGTGTCCAGAGATTTCACTACAGATTCCCAAACCTGGGAAATTATTTCTTTCCTGAATCCCCAACCCCAGCAGCATCTGACCTCGGTGGTAAAAAATAAAGCAGAATCTCCCCTGAAATCCAGGTGCTACCAAAGACCAGGTTGAGCTAGGAAAAAAACAAAACAAAACAAAAAAAACCGATCTAATGCCTGCTTCCCTTAACACTATACATTATGCTTAGAGCAAACTATCAACTCCTCAGCTGTCCGCTAAACTGCTTTGCGCTCATCAGGCCTCCCCAGTTCTAAGCCTCATCCCATCCCACTCTCTGCCTCCCTGACCACATTCCAACTCCAGTAGCTTCCTCCTCTTCTGTGGAGTCAAGCTCTCTCCCCCCAGGGGTCTTTGTATTCTCATTTCCCTGCGTCTAGAACCCTCTTCCCTGGCTCTGCCCAGGTGGGTGTGCCCTGGCCACCTCATCCCACTTGCCTGTCTCTGTCCCACCTGGTTGGTCTGCTCATCATCATCCCATTTCCTGCCCCTCACCAACCTTCAATTAACCACGAGCTAATCTTCTCTTGTTTATGTGATCTGTACATATTTTATTGCCCATTTGCCTTTGAGGATCTTCTTAAACAACTTTCTGTTTGGCACTAACACAGCTCCAGGCACAGTGGAAGTGTTCAGTTTAATAAATGAAAGAATATTCACAACTGGAGAGGGGGAAAGAAAAGAAGAGCACTAATGAACATCACAGTGAAAATCAGCCTTCTCCCAAGAACACTGCAGTACGAGCGTGGCGAAAAGCTTCTCGGAAAGGCAGAAACTAGATACTTGTATAGACGCCCATAGTTACACTAAAACTGTTCCTTATTTATTTATCATGTTATTTTATTTATGTGTTCTGAGTGCTCTGAATATTTATTGAGTAAATAAAGTGGCTTTGGAGTAAGTTCTCTACAATATTTTGTTAATAAATAAACCATTGTACAACTTTGCCAATTTGAATCTTAACATGTTATAAATATATTCAACTCTTTGTTATAAGTATATTCATCTCTTTGTGTTTTTCTGTTTTTGAATAATATAGTTTTGGTCCAAGACTTAAAAAATATACCACATTCATTTATTTCAATTTTTTTGTGATGGGATGCTACATGCCCATTGGTATTTTTCTTAGTTTTGATTTTTAACAAAGTTCAATGTCATAATTCATGCTTAGATGAAGAAAACAAAATTAAATTTCTTTTTTTTCAAACTTTATCTTGTATCCTTTTTAAGGGAACTTGACAAATAGGCCATGTATTACTTATGACACAGGCCAACCTTTTCTAACAAAGAAACATATAAATTCAACTGCTCAGATAAGATAGATATTTGCTTTTTTCTCCCATGTCATGGTCCAGAGATAGGTGGTTCAGGGTGGAAAGGCAAACTCTGAAATCCCCAGTAATCCAAAACAGCTCCTCTGGTTCCAGTCATGGACCCTGTGCCAAAGAAGGATTGCGCTAGGCAAAGTTAAACAGATCAGGAAGAGATTATTCTATTCAAGTGGACGCGGTGCTGCACTGTATATACCTAAAAGTTGCTGAGAGTAGATGTTGGAAGTTGTCATGACAAGAAAAATAATGTAAATATGAGAGGTGATGACATTAACTGAACTTGTGATAATCATTTAACAATACATGCATATATAATTCATTGCGTTGTACACCTTAAACGTACACAATGTTATATGTTAACCATATCTCAATAAAATGGAAAAAGAAGATTGCTGCAATAGGAGAGGGAGACTGAAGGTGAGAGCGGTTAGACACTGGGGCGAGTTAGTGGAAAGGAACTGGAAGGCACTGTGGGCAGGTCCATCAAAATGGGCCGTCTGTGTTTGCTGGTCGGTGCTTACTGAGCACAGTTAGGTCCCTATCTTCCCGCAGAGCCTGGGAGGTAGGGGTACTATCTTTTCTTATGTATGTTTTCTTGATTTGGCAATACTTTCTTTTTTAATTGGAGTGACTTTGGTTAACAACAGTGTATGCGTTTCAGGTGTACAGCATTGTAATTCAATATCTGTGTACACTATAGTGTGTTCACCACCAAAAGTCAGGTTTCCATCGGTCACCATATATTTGACACCTTCACCCACTTCACCCTTCCCCACCCCCTTCCCCTCTGGTGACCACCAATCTGCTGCCTGTATCTGTGAGCTTATTTTTGTTTGCTCATTTGTTTCTTTTTGTTTCACAGTCCATATATGAGTGAAATTGTATGGTTTTGTCCTTTTCTGCCTGATTTATTTTACTTAGCACAATATCTTCAGGACCTCTCCTTGTTGTTACAATGGCAATATTTCATCATTTTTATGCCTGGGTAGTATCCCATTGTGTGTGCATGTGTGTGTACTATGACTTTACTCATTCATTTATCCATGGACATTTAGGCTGTTCCTGTATCTTGACTATTGTAAATATTGCTGCAATGAGCATAGGGGTACATATATCATTTCAAAGTAATGTTTTTGTATTCCTCAGCTAAATACCCAGAAGAGAAATTGTTGGGTCATATTGTACTTCTATTCTTAATTTTGAGGGGGACCTCCATACTGTTTTCCACAGTGGCTGTACCAGTTTATATTCCCACCTACAATGTAAGAGGGTTCCCTTTTCTTCACATCCTCTCCAACACTTGTTATTTCTTGTCTTTTTCATAATAGCCATTATAATGGGTGTAAGGTGATGTCTCATTGTGGTTTTGATTTGCACTTCCCTGATGATTAGTGATTTGAGCATCCTTCCATGTGCCTGCTGATCATCTGTATGTCTTCAGGGAGGGCTTCCTGATCTTTGAGAAAGATATTCCTGGCTTGTGAAACTGTCTACAGGCTGGTGGAAAATTTACTCCTACAAGGGACAAAGAAAGAATTTATAAGTTTTCTAAAGTAAATAACTCACAGAATTTATCTTCCAGCATTAGAGGCACCTATGACTTACTAAGACTTAGGGCATACCAGCCACCCCTTGTCTGATCTGCATGATGTTGTTGATATAATGGATTGGTGTATAATGGATCTGAGGGACTCAGATAGGCTGAATCTTTCCAGACTGCATTATAAAAAAGGGCAGGAAAATTAACAGAGCCCTGAAAGCAAAGCATAAATGAATGTATTTGTGCCAATCATGTAAATGCAAACTATTTCTGATCCTCTTACCTGACCAGAATAGGAAAGAATGCATTCACTAAATCAGTGCTGCATGCTATGGGAACATGAGGCTTTGTAAATCTGTTCTAGCAGTGACACTACATCTGGCACAGCAGCTGTGGTCACTCTCCAGCATCCATTAGTTCTGGAGGAGTCAGGCTGGCAAATTAAACAGAGCTAAGATAGGGACCACCACCACCCCAGCATCCTCTAGTCTAGGTTTTCATTGTTGAAATGAATCTTTGCCAATCCCCATCTGTGTATAATATGATGAGGAAGAAAATGGTGTATAGCAATTATAGGAAAAAGAAACAGTAGCCCTGACTGGTGTGGCTCAGTGGACTGAGCGCTGACCTGTGAACCAAAGGGTCGCTGATTCAATTCCCAATCAGGGCATATGCCTGGGTTGCAGGCCAGGTCCCCAGTAAGGTGAGCAATGTGTATTTGCCACTCATGCAAATACACATTGAGGGAGATGTTTCTCTCCCTCTCTTTCTCCCTCCCTTCCTCTCTAAAAATAAATAAATAAAATCTTTAAAACAAAAAAAGAAACAATAAATTGCTGACTCACTCATCATAGTGGAATCTAGGAGAAAAAGGTACAAGTCAGAAAGACTAAGATTTGATAGCTTTATTCACAGGGCCTAATTACTCTCTAAATGACAAACTATAAATTATTTAATTCTCTGAGTTTGAATTTCTGTACCTGCATATAAGCTTAGTTATATTTGCCTTCAATCTGTCTAGTATAGAAGGCTATTAAACAAATGAATAGAGAATGTTTTCTCAATAATGGTAGCTATTTGGTGCTATAAACGTAGGTTGGGAAGCCTGTAAACACGAGCAAGAAAGGTAAGCGATTCAGTAGGAATGTATAGGGTTTGCTACTAACATCTTCTCTGCTTGCATGTAGGAACTCCTAGAAGAATGGCGTTAAAATCCCCAGCCATGTTTTTCTGGATATTTCTTTTTGTCTTTGTAATCTGTCAGTCTTTGCTTTATACATTTTTAAGGCTATGTTATTCGATACATGCAAATTTAAGACTATTTTAGCTTTTTATTGAATTGAACTCTTATCATAATTAAGTATTCCTCTCTAAGTTTCTTTATTACTTTTTCTGGCTCCAAAGCCTGCTTTGGTATATATAGCCATGAACTATCTTCTGTATAGACAATGAATGCCCACTCTAACTAGTAATATTTCTTGCCTTATCTCCTACTTTGTCTGCTATTATTATACTATAGTAGCTGTCGTTTGGTTAGTGTCTGTATGGTAATTACTGACTGTGATAAATGTTATGAAGGAAATAAAAAGAGGTGTTTAGATGAGATAGAGAGCAATTAGGGGCAACTTAACGTAGGATTTCAAGGAGTACCTCTGTCAAAGGATGTGAGAGCTAGATAATGAGAAAGTACTAGCCAATGAAAAGTCCAAGGAAAGAGCATTTCCTGTAGAGGGAAAAATAAATACCAGAAAATTTCTTATGGCAGTAAATCATTAGCCCTAGCCCTGCAATAGGGACACGGCCTGGTGGGGACGAGGTGTAAGTACAAAGGGCAGAGGGGCTAGAGATGAGTTTAGAGCAAGGCAGGAATGAGACTGTGCTGGACCATATAAAACAGGACCAGAAAATATTTATTTTTAAGATTTTTTTATTTATTTATTTTTATAGAGGGAAGGGAGGGAGGGAGAGAGAGAGAGAGAGAGAGAGAGAGAGAGAGAGAAACATCAATGTGTGGCTGCTGGGGGTTATGGCCTGCAACCCAGGAATGTACCCTGGCTGGGAATCAAACCTGGGACACTTTGGTTCCCAGCCCGCACTCAATCCACTGAGCTACACCAGCCAGGGCTAGGACCAGAAAATATTTTTAAAGGCTCAGATAGTAAATGTTATATGCTTTGAAGGTGAAATTACTTCTGTTGCAATGACTCAATTTGCCATTTAGTGGAAAAGCAATTTTAGATAATACATAAGTGAATGAGCATGACTATTTACAAAAGCAGGTAGTGGACCCAAAGTGGCTGCTAAAGTTCTCCAATGTCCCCTCATTAAACCAAGGGAAGGATTTGGATTGGTCTAAATGCACTGGGAAGTCTTTCAAGTGATATTTTTATTGCTGATGTTTTTTGTTAGCTTGTTTGATCATTTAGTAAGACAGTCTGATATACGTATTTTAAATTGGTCACTCTGTTATTGAGTGGAGGTGGATAGACAGGAGATAAGAGTTGAAGCAGAAAACAACAGTTATTACAGTGCTGACTCAAGATGTAAAATCACTTGAAAAGATTAGCTTAGAGTGGACCTAAAAATCTAACATATAAATAATGGAAGAAGGGAAAGAACTTGGTGATGAATTGCATTTTACAGATGAGGAAAATGCATAAATGGAAGATGACTCTTAGGTAGGGGCATTTAATAATATAAGGAAAACTTGGAATTGAACAAGATGGATAGACACAAAAGTTCCATTCTGGGTATGTTTTACGTTTGATATGCCTGTTAGTCATCCAGCGGAGATGTCAGGGAGACAGTTGGACATGGAGTGCAGAGAAGAGGTGTAGGATAGAAATTAGGTCGATCAAGAAATTGCTGATTTCCTACCTGTTTTTCACTTTCAATGACATCAGTTCCATGTAGTTCTGTCTAATGTACCTTTTATAATCAGGCAAGGAGAAAGTTTATGGGAGAGAAAATAAGAATAACAAGTGAAAAAGCCTGCCCGAGGCACATCAACCTTTAAAGGTCAAAAGAGAGGAGATGCCAGCCAAGGAGACGTTGTAGGAGCAGCCAGTGAAGTCAGAACAGAACCTGGAGAGTGCCCTGCAAGCCCCAGGAAGAGGGTGTTTCAAAAGAAACTAGTTTGAATGCTGCTGAAAGGCTGAGTAATACAAGGAGTGCAGAATGGCCATTGAACTGGGCAGCACAGAGGTTACTGACAAGATAACTGGAGGAAACAAACAGTTTGGAAGGAGTTCGACTATGAATGGGAGGTGAAATAATTAACAAAACTTATCTCCACAGTTGGTTTGAGATGTTCTACAGGGATATTCAGAAGCTCTAGGATGATGAGGGTTTTGGGATTAATTATTTGAGATCAAAGCTACAAAAACATAGCTTAATGCCACTAGAAATCATGGATTAAAGAAAGTAATGTGGGCGATGCGAGGGTACCCAATGCCTTAAGTGGCAAGTATTTAAGTAGGTTAAGTGCAGTTGACTTTGAGCATAAGCTGAAGGGAGCAGGAACCTGTACACCAAGCTATCCAGTCTCTAAAGTCTGGACCTCCATTCTTAACTTCCCAGACTTGAGAGGTGACATTAGATATGTCATCTATCAACAGAAGATCAAAGCAGTATATTTCCACTACAGGAAGTAAAGAAAATGATAATTCTGAAAGCGATGAAAATAAGACCAGCGAACACAGATTTTCAAATGTACTGTGAACTTCGTTCCTGTAAGTATTGGCTCCAGGATGAAGTAATCAAGGAGTTTAATGTATTCTCGGTAAAGCCAGACGGGGAAGAATCACTCCACTTCTTTGAGACATGAACATGAATGAATTATTACTGTACAAGACAGAATGTCAGTTGTGATAAAAGAAGGAAAAAGGAGGAATAAGAAGAAAGTTTGGGGGTTTCAGAGTCCCATTTAGACCACTAACACAACATGCTACTTAGTAAGAATCTTCAGCCAAGATGCACTAGTAGGGCCCTAAATAAAAATTTAAATATTTAAATAATGTTATACCTGTTGATAAACAGATCATGCTTGAAATTTTGTGAGGGTTCTCCTACCTACCTGAGGCCCTTCCACAATACCCTGTCACCCCAACAACTTAGGGTTAATGCTTAGCACAGTGGGGGCCCTCTGATGCTAGCCATCTTTACTGTAATTTTTCTCTCTAGCATCTTTCCTCTCAACACTCCACTGATAATTGTGCAGATTAACACTAAGGTAAAGAAAAAAATAATTCTCCCTTCTGGGTGTCTTTCAAACACCACCCTTCAACTATAGAAGTTCTCTAGAGCTTTACCTAACACTTTGGTTTAAAGGCAGCTGGGGCATAATCCCTTGGAGAAAGTAGAACATGGCATGCACAGGGGTCAATGGCAGTACACAGAAAGGGCCTCTAATTTAGAAGTGAAAGAACAGGAATGCGCTTGAAGAGCTACAGAGTAGTCCAGATTGACTGGAGCACAGATTATGTATAAAGAGTGAGGAGATGATGGGCAAGGCAAGGAGGGTCAATGAGAAATTGAGACTCATGGGTAGGGAATGTGGTGCCAAATCACCTGGTTTAGAATCCCAATTTCTCTGTGAGAGCTTGAGCATGTTATTCAATCTTCTATGCCTCAGTTTACTCATCCGACAAATGGGAATAATAATAATATTTTCTTGCTAGGGTTATTTAGAGGTTTAACTGAGTTAGTAGATGAAATGAGCTCCGAAAAGTGCCTGACCACAGTGACCGTTCAGTAAAGTTAACTGCTTTGTTGGTGGAGACAGGTATCTTATTTTGGTAAAAGCTAGTGCTGTGGCTGGTTCTCTGGGCAACTGTTTGTATTTTACTGACTAAATATAACTATGTCTGATGTCCTCAAAGCATAAAGGGTGCATACTGCAAACTATTCTCAAATGGTCCATGACTCTTTTCAATGGAGAGTGGGAAGCTGGGCTGAGTCACAGGAAATGCAGCAGATCAAGGACCTGTGAAAGAAGTTCATTAGCATCCAGCTGGCCCAGCATCAATATAGGACAGTTTATGCATGTTTTTTACTGTAATTTGACAGTGTTTAAAAAGCTCATCTGTAGGATTTCTTGAATTCCTTTGGCAAATCCCGTAGACCAGCTTCTATTTGCTGGACAATCCAATCAAGACTTAAATTTTGCTACTTAGAAAAATAAATGAAAAGTTGTTAGATAGTATGGGTAGTTTAATAGAAATGAAATGTGGTCAGTTGGTACAGATTGATGACTATTAGTCTAGAAAGACAGGCATAGGGTATACCCTTTTCAGAAGCACTTGATTCTCTTAATCTCCAAAATGATCCAGTGACAGGAATTTCATATGATAACTTGTTTAATGTTAGAACTTGAATCTACGAATGGTGGCCAAGGCCATTTAGATAACAACTGGGCATACAATTGGTATAGGTACCATACAAAATTTGATTCCATAGAAAATCCAGAAGCCTAGAAATCAGGTAGATTTTTTTTTAATATCAAATGAATCAAAATAGAACTTGATATATTTTTGTCACTTTTGTCCATATCTTACTTTTTAATTATTGTAATAAGAAATTTGCTCATTTTTAAAATCTTGCAATTAACTCCCTATAATAAAGTACTCACTGAGTTTGTGTAATTAAAATACTAAGCTAGCACACCTAAACACTTGTCTAGTAACAACTAACATCTCTAAAATTTTCTAGGAAGGGAAAAGGAAAGCAGATGAAAGATAAGCAAATATCTGTATATAAACTTCCCTATTTCAGTTGATTTTTATCGTTGCTGGGTGTTACCGCTCTCGGGGCTGCATCTGTTGGGCTGACGTCACATTATTTCTCTGTCATTGCAATCCCCCACACAGAATGTCTGATGGAGGCTAATTAGTAGTTCCATGAAATATTTTAAAAAGGCAGAATCATTCACTACTTCTTGATATTTGTTGGCTCTAAAACAGATGGCACTTTTAAACATTGTATTTCAATGAAAGAACAGGCATGTTACTTCCATCTTTGAATGGGAGCTTGTCAACAGTGCTGAAGTGGAAAGGGGGCTCAATATCCTGTATTACGATAAACACGGTGAGAAATATTTGATGTGAATGAATGAATTCAGTGGTGGGTCATTGGCATTGTTCCTACCTGTAAGAGAAAGAGAAAGAAGGGAAATGTTCACCAGAATCATCCATTTACAAGAACGTAAACAGACAGCTCCAGGAGCCTGCTTGTTAAAGCACAGCCTCCGCAGGTCACCAGATTTAAAACTGTAAAAGAAATATCTCCACATTAAAGGAAATTTATAAGATAAAAAGTCCATATATTTACCAGTCTTTGACTGAATGCATCACTTCCCATGTTTTTTTTAATTGTCAGCCTTGTGAGAGTCTTGTGCCTTCTCAGCTGTTGGTGCCCCTGGCTCAGTCCCCTGCTGAGTCCCACAGGGGCAGAGGCTGGAGGGCAATCCTGGCCCTAGACAGTAGGATTTAGAGAATCTTCTACTGCTCTGTACTCAAGGATTCTGTAGCTCTTGGTGTTCTATGATTTCAAAAACTCACGACTTCTAGAAATCCTTTCAATCAAAGGGAGACCCAGCTTCCTGTCTGGTCTGACACCCCATTCCTATCGACAACCATTCACCTCTGCTGGAATCTCGTGGATGTCTCGTTTTCACAGTGCCTCCCAGTCTTTGGCACCAGAAGGAGCCCTGCTCACCATCTGAGCCAGCAAGCACTAGAGTTTGTTCTTATAACTTCTGTGTACCTAGGGGTCAGGATCAAGTTTCAACCTCCCTTCCCTTTTATCTGGTTGAGATTGCAGAAAAATTTTTCCTCCTGTCTCTGGCCCTTCCTCCATCTCCACTTCCCACTTCTGAAGCCAGGCACTCTTCTCCACCTTTCAGTGTGAATGCCCTTCAAGGAGGAGGTCTTTGCAGCATCAGATAGGTGGGCACATTAGTGCCACAGTCCCTGGGAGTGACTGTGAACTGCTGCTGTGCTCTCGCCAGTAGGATTAGCTGATGGCTAGCTCCTCTGGCTCACTCTCTTCATTACCTCCATCCTCTCTCAGTCCCTTTGTGCATGCGGCTAGCCCTGCACACTCATCCGTATAAAGTCCCTATGAGAATCATCTTTTACAGTTGTAACCACAATGGGTGACAAAACTGTGATTTTGCATAATTTCCTAAAAGTTCACGTTGTTTCCTGTTCTCCACAAGTTCATTTTAATGGTTATATAATATTATGTCCATTTAAAATAAATATTTACGTAACCATTTCCCTACTGCTAAGTCATAGGTTATTTCCTTTCCTTGTGTGGCTAAATAGTGGCAGAGCCCAAAACCTGCAGTCAGATGCCTGCTGCACTGCGGCAAGTGACCCAGGCAAGCCCTTTGCACCTTGGCTTCCGTATCTGTGAGATGAGGAAAGGGGGGGGGGGGGGATAAGTATGGGAAACACCCAAATTGTACTGGAACAGAAGAAGTACTACCTAAGTGTTGGCTGCTATGACTAGTTTTTCACTTTCAATACATAGAAAATGTCCAATGAACATCTCGACATATCTTTTGCTTTTAAAAATATATTACACACATTTTATTTGCTTCATCAATGGGAGACACATTGTTTGACTTTTGACCTATAGCCAAATTGCTTCTCCAAAGGCTACACTAACTTTCAATGTTATAAAAATATATTAACACATCATTTTGAAACAAGTGTCAAAACTTCACCATTTTAGTATACTATTGATTGATGAAAATGAAAATTTTTTATTATTAACAAGCATGAGGTTTTTAAAATATGTTTGCTACCTGATTATGTTTTTTGCTATTTAATCCTATGTGAAGTCTTCCATCAGATTCTGAACAATCACATAACCAGTGCATCCCACTTTTTATAATACAAGAGTACCGTAGGATACAAGTTTTCGAGGAGCCCACTGAAAGTTAGCACATATGGAACTATGTATGTCTTCCTCTGATTCAGTTAAAATAAGCCAAAGACTTGATAGATCAATTAATTGCCTCTACTAAAGAAGAACAGAATGATTTGGGAAGACCACAGTATTTTCCATTTATTATTAACAATATGAATTATTCATACTATTTTGTTCCCTGAATCTAAAATGTTTCAAACTTTAAGTTAGTTTTCATAAAAATGACCTAAGATGTGTATTATGAAGGTGATGATGGGTGAAACACCCGTCAGTTATTGAGCATCAAATAGGGACCAGACATTTCACTAGATATTTGCCACTTATCATTACTAATCCTCATAAATTCTCCACACACTTTTTGCAGTGAGATAATTGAGAATCTGAGAGCATAAGGGACTTGCTTAACACTGAGTGAATAGTAAATACATGGAGAATAATAATTCTGCAGTGGGAGCTGCGACTTTTTAACGTAACCTTCATAAGTTCATTTCAGACAAAATAAAAAATGATGTAAAAGAGTATCTTGCTACTGGGGAAAACTATAGTTCATTTTCTGACCCTTTAAATATGCCAGGGTATTCATACAAGACAAAATAGAGGCATACCTATTTTTCACCAAGTAACACAAATATTTCCCTTCTCCTTTGAATTTTTTTTTAATTTCATATTGGATGAGAGAACTAAAAGTAAATTTTTAACAATACTTTCTGCTCTGTGTATCTTCAAAAAAAGTCCAACTTAATTAACAGTTTGGGGAATTTATTTCTTTGCATAGCTTCAACAATAGGTTTGATGCATGGGGCAAACAAAGCTTTTGCATTGGACAAATTGATCCCTAAAAATAACTGGTGAGTTTTCTTAAATAAACATTAAGATTCTGAAGATGAACATATATTATCTGTGGACACACGTGAAAAGGGAACCTTATAAGATCTTTGAGCTGGACAAAAATTATTTTCCTCATTCATTCATTTGTAAATGTATTAAATACCCACAATGTACAAGTACTGCACTGGGCTTTAAAAGGAAATAAGATAAGAAATAGTCTCACTTTTGATACAACAGAAGTGATACAACAAGTCAAGAAATGCAATAAGATTGTGTTATAAGGAAGCATTGAGCCCAGCCTTGGTTACTGCCATGACCCTCTTCTACGGCTGGAGACAGAATCACAAGTGAAGAGGAAGCTTCTAAGCTACACTAGGGACTCCCTTACTTATCCCCAAACATCAAACTGTGCTATGAACTCAGAACACAAACCGAACAAGGTGTAGACCCCCACCCACCTCCTAGCAATGCCCGCCCTTGTGGGAGTACATGTGTGCAAGTGTTTGCTGTACAACGTAGTGAATCTGATGGGAACAGCGTATCCCAGGCCTCAGTGATGTCATTGTTCCTCACTGCTTAGTAACTCACTTGAAAAAATTCCTCTTTTGCTAAATATCAATTCTTCAGGAAGAGCACCTCTTTATTTTGTCTTCTGTTACCCAAATTTATGACAGAAATGGTTGGTTACCATTCCTCAATAACAAACAACTTTATAGTTGTAAATAGGGTAACAAATAAACTTTAGAATTTAAGATTCTGGGGACGGAAACTAACACCTACACATTGTGACTCTACTGGAAATGATCGTTTTGAATTCAGAGCATGAAGATAGGTGGAATCTCAGTGGGATACAGTAATGATTTTGTTTTCAAATTATATATATGTATGTGTGTGTGTATGTGTGTGTGTGTGTGTGTATTTGTTTCAGTACTCTAGCAGAGGACTTGCTGCCTAGGATGACTTACCTGGCCCCTCTACATTGAACCACTTGCATGGGATCACTGTGTTAACATCGACCAACTAATAATTCTTTGATCATCTGCAATGCTTACTGCATTCTTCTAAGTATTCTGAGCAAACTCATAGTCCAGGTTTTAGTCTACCTTGGGAGGTTATATTTTATATGTATTGAATATTTGGAGTTAGGTGTAAAGGACAAGCTATCCATCCTCTGGTACTCTGTGCCAGGGGTGTCCAAACTTTTGGCATCTCTGAGCCACACTGGAAGAAGAGTTGTCTTGGGCCACATGTTAAATACACAAACACTAACAAAAACTAATGAGCAAAAAATATAAAAGTTTTAAGTAAATTTACAATTCTGTATTGGGCTGCATTTATAGCCATCCTGGCCATGTGTTGGATACCCCTGGAATATATATATGTGCAATATGTATATGCAACATTTTTGGAGAGACAGGATATATCTGTCTTCATATTTTAAATAACTTTATTTATAGAATTTGATTCACACACCATTTTAGAAATATGTCTGATATATGAAATTCTGTATCTTTCCATACATGCTTTTCTTCTTCAACATCAATGCCTAATCAGGACCTGATATTTAATGGGTATTTATTCAATATTTTAGAATAGATTCTTTTCTGACCAAATATTAACCCAGAGTGACAGAAATAAGCCAAGTTACTTAGTCCATTTTTTTTTTTTTTGGTCTATTGGAAGTGGAAACCATCCAAGGGGAAATACAGATGAGTTTTTGTAGACTCTTAATAGGCAATTTTTGAAACTGAGGGTAATCCTGACAACATTGGAGTGACAAGCATTTGATTGCCCTGGGAAACATTAGTTAGCTTGCCTACAGTAGAGACACGAAGATTTCACTGCTGTCCAAACGGTGCCAGATTTACAAAACCAAAAGACATATTGCTTGTGTCACTGCCAAAACCCCAAAGAGAACCTCGTCTCCTCATTGACTTACCTTTCCTGCTTCTCTGGGGCTGTCCAGGGACACTAATCTCACATTCCTTCCATGGGTATCATTTTTCACATTTGACCTTGGTTGGAATACTGGGAGATTTAAAGCCAGCCAAGGAAAAAAGAAAAACCTTCTTTTCAGCAGCACTTTAGTAGTTTATTCCTTGTTAAATATAGAAAACAAACAAACAAAATGAAAATCCATTGGCGTCTATAGTTTACAACCTCCAGACTGATGAAAGCATGTTTTATAAGCAGCATTCTAACCTATCCTGAAATATGCTTAGACCTAGTGAGAGTGCCACCCTGTTTTTAGAGCTTATCTTTTCATTTTGTTGTTCTCAGATGCTAAGGGAGGAAATAAACCTCTGATGAGTGAGCCTGTGTTCATAGGCGGCTGTAGCGCTTCCCTGCACATTTGCCTCTGAGCAGATCATCCTTAATCTCTGGGCAGAGGGCCAGCGTCTCATATGTTGAGCAAAAACCTGTAGGTCTGACAGCTCCCGTAGAGATTTCTATCTAATTTCCTTCAGCCTCCATGTTGGTGGATTCCAGTGGAAAAGCATGATGATGATGATGAAGGAGTCTGTTTTGGGGAACATGGCAAAACGGTATAGAATGAGCCAAGATCTAAGGGAAATGCCATGAGGCATTCTTTTTCCCGCATGGAAAATAAATGCAAAACTTGATTTACTGTAACAGGCAGTGGGAGATTTTGGAGTAGTGGAGGCTGTGTTTATAAAAGAGAACCTAGACTCCTTGATGATGATAAGGACTGGGTATTTAAATGAACTTTGTCACTATTGCTAGTTTTGTGAGAGAAAGACATCGTGGTAGAGCACAGATGGCATGTTTGAACGAGAAGCTGATTATGCCAAGAGCTTAGTATGCCTGAGAGCACTGCTTATTGATCTGTGAGTATGACCACAAGAGAACTAGCTATGAATATTGATCTGTGAGTAGGATGCAGGAGAGCTAGCTATGAACAAGAATTCATAACTCTTTCGCTAAGGCACCTGAGAGAGTCAAAGCAACTGAAATACACATTTAATATCAGAATTATTATAATTCCCCTGGTCTCTTCAATGCTCTATCTTAAAATAACTACAAACCTAGTTATTTTATGACAACTGTTTAAAATACAGCACACAAAATTAAATAACTAGACATCTAGTTATTTTAAGCATCTGTTTAAAATACAGTGCACAAAATTAAAAACATGGAACATTAGAAACCAGAGTTTAGTTAAAAATATTTGCATGCAGAATTAAGAAAAATATGCAGGAAGCACAGGAAGAATAGCTAGGAAAGAAAATCCAAAAAAAGAAATTAAGGCCAGATTTGCTTCAGGAGCAAAATTGAACAGATACCCTAAATATCGGATTTCACCTGGCTCGATTACCTCAAATGACAGCCTCTGTGTTCGGAAGTATTTGGCCAGTTTTGGATTCTGCCTTCTTCAGTACCTGATGGCGACTCTATATAAAAGATAAAATGAACCTTTCCTGTAACTCTGTCATCTCTACATGAATCTCTGATTTCTCCAAGGAGCAATATAAGGCTTTCTTTCCATCAGCAGACCTTACTTGGAGGGTATAAACTTTAGTCATATAAAATACTTGGCTTTCTCAAAACTGAGGTTCCCTAAAGGCCATAAGCATTTTTAGATTTCTCATCCTTTGTTAATTAACATTCATTAAGCAATTCTGGGTATATCAAGTTATATAAAATGCATTTAAAATGCAAGATTTAATCACATACACGGTAAAATCTAGAAGGAAAAATCAACTCTGACCCACAAAAATTAACCTGAGAAATTAATTTAATATTTAATCAGTTGCTTTAAACTAATGATTGGCACATTTGAATTTAATTCTACCATTTTAGTATTTGCTTTCTGTTTGGTTGCTTTTTGTTCCTTTTACTTTTTGTTTTTGCCGTCTTTTTGATGATTCAAATTTTGTGTTTTATTACTTCACTTTAGCTAGATTAGATCATTGGTTATACATTCTCTTATTACCTTTCTGTTGTTACCCTAGATATTATCACATATACCCCTGACTCTAGATTAATACTTTTACCATTTTCCATCAAGGACCTCAGAATGTTTTTATTCAATTACCCTTCTCACCTTTTTGTCATATTGTTGTTAAGTACCTTAATTCTATATTCACTTAAACCCACAAGTTATTACTGCTATGACTTTATGGAGTTAATATTCATCTATATTTTCACACAGATTTATCCTTTCTGGTGCTCTTCACATATTTACATTTTATCTCTGCAACTAGATTGTAATTCCCTCATATGAGATTTATTTGCCTTCTTCATAATATTACCCCTGTTTTCTTTAGTCTCATCTCTCACCAGCGCCCTGAACAAGCTAGGTTCCAGCCATATCAACCACTTCCTCCCAGCTCCTGGCTCGTCATGTGATTCAACAGTCTGGCTCTTATTTGCTGTCTGCAGGTGTTACCCCTTTTCCTTTCAACCCCATCTCAGTCCATTAGTTTTCTAAGTCATACTCAAGATGAACTCAGATATTTCAAAAGCAAGATGTCCCATGCCCTGATCAGATCTGGACTGCATGTCACTCTGTGACATGAGTTTGATTGGCTGTGTACTGATTAAAAGTTTACAGGACTGTCTCTCTACTAGACTTTGGATTTGTTGGTACTTTTTACCTCTGGATGTTCTGCCCTACATCTATGCATGTTTCAGAGTTCTAGGTTGACTGTAACCCAGTACGACAAACTAGGTGGCTTAACCCACAAAAACTTACTGCCCCAGAGTTCTGGAGCCTGGAAGTTCAAAATCAGTGTGTTAGCAGGGAGTGCTCATCCCGAGGGCTGTGAGGGAAGGATCTATCCCCACACCTTTCTACTTGGTTTGTAGATGGTCATCTTCATGTTCACATGGTATAGTTCCTTCCAGATGTCACCTGTTTATATGTAAACCAGTGATACTGGATTAAAGCCCACCCATAATTATCCCATTTTACCTTGAAAAAGACTTTATCCCCAAATAAGGTCACATTCTGAAATACTAGAGGGATATAGTTCAACCCATAAGAATGTGTAGTAGGTATTTAATTACTGCATGTAGAAGGATTGGAATATTTGGGGAATGAGGAATTTGTATCACTGGTGTGGACATAGAGCAGAAGAAATGATAGACTAATTTGCTGCTTTTGTGGCAAAGAAGCCCATCTTTCATTTTACACATAAAAATTCTAGGTAATAATATGAATTGACAAAAAGATTAGAAAATGGTATAGATGTTTAGACCTCTGTAATGATCAAAATGATTTTCGGCCCTGGCCAGGGTGCTTAGTTGGTTAAAGCTTACACCAAGGCTGCGGGTTCAGTCTCTGGTCAGGACACATACAATAAGCAAGCAATGAATGCACGAATAAGTGGACAACAAATTGATGTTTCTCTCTCTTTCTCTCTCAATAAACTTAAAAAATTAAACATTGTTATATATACATAAACTAAAAAGTTTTATGCCTAACACTTCAATTAAATTCATCATGCTGAGAAATAATTAGAAAGAATTCATAATCCCCCAAACTATTTATTTCTCACTAAATACATTCTTCTTAACATTCAGAGCAAGAGATTATTTTAAATACAAAGGTTTGGATATAATCACTATGCCACTGTCCTCAGTAACTTAGTAACTTAAAGAGCAGATGTCAATATTTGGAACATTATAAGCATTGATAGAAACTAAATTTATAAAGTGAGAAAACCAGGGATAGTAAGAATAACTCAGATTTGGACAAATTCATCTAATTAGTTGACATTTATAGAGCATTCTACCCAACAACAGCAGAATGTGCATTCTTTGCAAGTGCACATGGAACAGTTGCCAAGACAGACCATACTGTGAGCCATTAAATAGTCTCAAAAATTCAAAAAATTCAGATGAATTTAAAGTATGTTTTCTGACCACAATAAAATTAAATCAATAACAGAGAGATTCCTAAAAAATTCCCTAAATATTTGGAAACTAAATAATGCCCTACAAAATAACTCATAAATAAAAATAATAATCAAAATGGAAATTGCAAAGCATTTACACTGGATGAAAATGAAAACACTACATTAGAAGTTATAGGGTACTAATAAAGCAGTACAAAGGGGAAAATGTATAGAACTAAATGCTTTTATGAAAAGAATAAAGTTCTCAAATCAATGATTTCAGCTTCTACCTTAGAAAAATAGAAGAGCAAATTAAACCCAAAGGAAGCTGAAAATAAGGCTACAAAGGTCAGACTGAAAATCTAGGAAAGAGGAAAAAAGCAATAGAGAAAATCAGTAAAATCTAAAGCTAGTTCTTCAAGCAGATCAATAAACATGATAAACCTCTAACTAGACTGATCAGATGATCAGAAAAGAGGGAAGACGCCAGTGACCCAGACAGCGATGGAAGTGAAGACATCACTTCAGACTCGCTACCACTGCTGTAAAGCTACGGCTCTGAATCCAGTTTTTCAAACCTGTGACCTTAGAAAGCAGGATCTTTGGCGGCAGCCTTTCCCATTCTGACCTCTGTAAACAAGGGTCGGGTCCCTCTCTTTGGGGCCTCCATTTTTCTACTTACCCCATCATATTCTAAATTATCTGTCTATGTATCCGATTTCTACCCTAGACAGGCAGCTTCCACAGACAGGTGCTAAGAAATACTGGAAAAATATGAATGTGTAAAATACTCTAGACCATATAAGGCATTACACAGATAGAACAAGAGGAAACATTAGCAGAGTCAACAAGCACACGCTGGCAGTTCTCAGGCCACAGCCTGGCAGCCCCTCTGGAAGAGAGGACCTGCCAGACATGGCAGACGGGCACAGCTGGGTGTCTTTCCTGCCTGTCACCTCTAATTTGCTTTCTCTGACTATTCCTGAGATTGAGTATCTTTCACTATGTTTTGGTCACCGGTATTTCCCCTTCAAAAAATTGAATTTATTATATATTTTGCCCATTTTTATTATTTTTTAATTGGCTTTGCTTCAAACAATTAATAAAGATACATTGCATAATTGGGTTTTAAGCTTTTGAGTGTAATATATGCATTACAAATATTTTTCCAAAGATAGCAATTATCTTTTACGCTTTCTTATAGTCTTGTATGTTTCATTTTATGTGCCATATGCCTCATTTTTCTCAGTTTTGCACTTAATAAAGAAAAAGGTATCCAAAATTTGACATATATAATCTACTAAATTTCTTCAACATTCTGTTGTTTTGTGCTGTAGGTCTAAATTATTTAATCCATCTAGAATATATATTTGTGAATGATATGAGATAGGGTCTTTATTTTCTTCCAGATTAAATGCCAATGTCACTACTACTTTATTAAATAAACCATAATGTTTTCTGCAAAATTGAAATGTCAATTTTGCTATACACTGTATTTCCACATATATTTAAGAATATATTTTAGGATCCTATCTTTCCACCAATGTTTTTGTTTATTTGAGTACTGATACCACACTGTAAAGTTTACTGTGAATTTTTAATGTGTTAATCTTAAGTTCCCCAGATTTCCTGGGTTTATATCATCTGCAAATAAAAAGAATTTATTTCTCCTTTTCCAGTAATAAAATCTTTTTGAAAATCTTACTGCATTTTCTAGACTCAATGTATTAAAATATAAGGGTAGTTTTGGGTATTCCTGTCTTATTCCTGATTTTAATGGAAATGGCTTTATCATTCACTATGTGGTATAATATTAGCTTTTGGTTATAGCAAATAGTTTTTATTATGTTTAAATATTTGCTTATATTCTTTTAAATATATAAATGCATATGTTACATACATTAAAATTCACTGAAAGGTATTGAGAAAAGCATAATAATTATAAATATACTAATCAACCAAAATTAATCATTGGTGATATTATATCCTTATCATAGTCAGGGCTTTCATGTGCAATATCTTCTAAATTTTATTAAGACCTTTTTACTATCAACTTATATTAGCATGAAATCTCTCTCCATAATTTGTAGATATACTCAATTATGTTACTAATGATTATATATTTCTTAATATTGACTTAAATTTGTGTTCTTGTAATAAACTGTATGTGGTCATATTGAATTAATCTCAACTCATTGATGAATTTAATTTGTGAACAATAGAGTTTTTATAATACATATCTGTGAGTAAATTTGATCCCCATTTTCTTTTCCATACTAAATGTAATATATTTGTATTAGGTTCATGCTGTATAAAAAGGGTATTCTCTTACCTAAAATAGTTTTAATGCTAAAAGAAGTCATCTATTTAAAAAGGAAAATGGGGACAGATGCATAGATGGAGAGCAGGATGACAGGTAGCGGTGGGGGGAGGTCAGGGAGTAGAGAGATTGAGAGAAAAGGAGAAGAGACTCGTGGACATAGACAACAGTGTGGTGATTGCTCGGGGGAGGGGATATAAGGGAACTAAATGTAATGGAAAAATATGATAAAGATTAAATTTGGAAAATGAGGTCAAATTCAGCTTCAAAATCTGGCTTATAGCTCTTTAGTATGGTGACTTTTCAATTACTTTGGCAAGCTTTTTAATGGTGATTGATCCATTTAGAGGCTCTGCCCCTTCTTGGGTCAGTTTTACGTAATATTTTAGTTGGAAATAATTTTCCTAGGTTCTTAAAATTTTACCATATGTTCTTTTAAAGTTGCAGAAAGTTGCAAAAATAATCTCTCACAATTCTAAAATTACTTCTATACCTGTGATTACATTTTCTCACTCTGACTAGTGAAATTTTTGCTTTCTCTCTCATATTTTCTTATCTGACCACGTTTTATCTACTTCATTGTACATTTCAAAGTACCAGCTTTTAGATCTGTTTACCATTTCTATTACTTTTTACTTACTTTGACTTTTCAACCTGGGCTTTAATATAAGTGTTAAAACAATTACCGTTAGGTTGACAACACGACTCTTAATCACAGGTTAGCTGAGATGTTGATATGTCCTTATATAAGAAAAGGTTAAAGGGAACTGAAATAATCCCAAAGAGGGAGGTTGATAGGTTAAAGGCACATGTAAGCCTGTCGACTGTGTGAACACTCCAAAGCTTCTTTGTAGCTTCCCGTAAAATGTCATTACATTGTTACTCTCATAAAGCTGAAATTGAGGAACACAGATGAAAGCAATCTCTAGCTATCCATGGTGAGAAGAAACACATACATGAAGACTTCAGGCATAACCAAAGTAAAGTAAGACTCCCCTGTCTTTAAGAGAACCTTGTCTCTTGACTCTTTTCATATACTTTGTTTTACTCTCAGCAGTATTTTTTTAAAAGAATTTATTCTAAACACCACTACTTATGCAACCAGGGTGGTCATCTGGAAAAAACATCCCCCCACCCCCAATGATACATTCACTTCTTGCTCCCCAGCACCTGTGAATAGAACGTTGTCTGTTAAATGAGTAAATGCTACCGTTATTTGGAAAGAGGGTCTCTGCAGATGTGATTAAAGATTTGGGATGAGGAGATCATCTTGGGCCCTAAATGCCATCACATATGCTCTTATGAGAGAGAGGCAGAGAGAGATTACACACACACACACACACACACACACACACACACAGAGGCAGGAGAAAGTGAAGAAAGAGGCAGACTCTGAAGTGAGGCAACCATAAGCCAAGAAACGCCTGCGGGTGAGGAACACTTCGCTCTCCCGCTGCAGTGCAGGCATCTTGATTTCGGACTTGGGCCTCCAGAACCTCGAGAGAATAAATTTCTGTTGTTTTAAGCCACCCAATTTGTGTAATTTGTTATGTCAGCTCTCAGAAACTACTTAAACTGCTTTAGGTCTTAAATGCAAACCCTTTTTAATCTGTCCTGGAGAAATCTTTGGAGTCTATTATAGTCACATTTTATCATTTAACTGAAATTCTTGTTCAATTTACAAAGACTTGTTTTAAACAGTCATCTTTCAGCAAGACAAAGGAAGCCGAAGGCATATGACTCAACATCCTGAACCCTGAGGTACTTCCTGCTCAACTGCATATTGATTATCAACCAAAAAAAAGTCAGTTTTCATTGAAATCCATTAAGGGGTGAACAGACATTTATGGGTCTCACTGATTTTGGTTGCATGGAATTCCTTTTCATTTCTTTTGTACATCCACAAGTTAAAGTGGTGGTTGACTGGAAAGAAACCACAATTAAACAAAATCCCACTGAAATACAACTTTATTTACCCACACCTTCAAATTTTTTATTCATATTGGAAGTTAAAATGTATGTACATGCATAGTATGTGTTATACAATATGTATATTATATATATTTAAATTTTTAATTGAATCTATTGGGGTGACACTGGTCAGTAAAACCACAAAGGTTTCAAGTGTGCAACTCTGACACATCCTCTGCACACTGCACCCACGTTCCACCGGAAGCAGAGTCTCTCACCGCCACACCTGTCCCGCTCTGCCCCTCCCACCGCCCCCACCCCCTCCCTCCAGCAATCACCGCGCTCTTGTCTGTCAATGCATTTTCCTTTTCCACCCAGTTCCCCAACCCCCCTGTACATTTTGTATAGGCAAATCAGATTCTACCATAATAAATGTCAAAGAATTATTTTGCTTTAACAATAATAGCCAGTTTGAGCAATTATCAGATTTTTATAGACATGATCTCCTATGTTTACAATGGTTTTGAGAAGTAGGTTTTTAGTATTTTTATGTTAGAAGTGATGAGAATTAGAGAACTTAATTTACTTGCTGAAAGTTATAAAGCTAATGAGATAAAATTAGGGTCTCTAGTTTCCTAGCCTGTGTTCTCTCCACTATCCTGCACTTCCTCTTAACTCAAATATCTGCTGCCATATGTTGCTTGAAGAAAAAAGAACTTAGAATAGGACTTAAGCTTTTTTTGTCCTTTTTCTTCTCTTTCTTCACCTCCTCCTCCTTCTCTTCCTCATCAGAAGGATCTGGGAGTTGGCCTAGACATATAATCAAAATTATTATTTTATTTCTATAACAAAATATATACTGAATTCCAATATCTAGGATCACATAGTTAGTAATAAAATTGATAATAGCATCCAATTTTCTCATGCTTCATGGATTGTGCTCTGCTGCATTGCTAGTTATTTTGTTCTAAAATCTCATGAAAATCACATTTAGTCTCAGAAATAGACACACATAAATATAGTCGACTGATCTTTGACTAATGGAGCAAAGGTTGTCTTTTCAGCAAGAGGTCCTGGAACAGCTAGGCATCCACATGCAAGAAAAAAAATAGAATGTAAAAACAGAACTTATATCTTTTACAGGGTGGATCACAGTTATAAATGCAGACCACAAAACTATAAAACTCCCAGAAGACAACACAGGAGAAAATCTAGATGGTCCTGAGTATGACAATGGCTTTATAGATATAACACCAAAGCCAGGATCCTTGAAAGAAATAATTGATAAGCTGGACTTCACTGAAATTTCAAACTTCTGCTCTGCAAAAGATAATGCCAGGAGAATGAGAAGGCAAGCCACACGATGAGAGAAAGTATTTACAGAAAACACATATGATAAAGGACTATTATCCAAAATATACAAAGAACTCTGAAAACTCAACAATAAGAAAACAACCAGATTTTAAAATGGGTCAAAGACTAAGCATCTCACAAAAGAAGATATACAGATATCAAATAAGTAAATGAAAAGATTCTTGCCATCACATATTATCAGGGAAATTAAAAACAGCAACAACAGTGAGCTACCACTGCACACCTACTGGAATGGCCAAAATCCAGAACACTGAGCACACTGAGTGCTGCCGTGAATGTGGAGCAGCAAGAGCTCTCGTTCACTGCTGGTGGGAATGCAGCCACTTTGGAAGACAGTATGGAGTTTCTCATAGAACTAAACATACTCTTACCATGTGATCCAGCATTCTCATTGTTACTTAAAGGAACTGAGAAGTTAAGTACACACGAAAACACTTGTGCACAGGTGTTTATAGAGGCTTTATTAATAATTAGCAAAACTTGGAAGCAATCAAGATACCCTTCAGCAGGTGAGTCAGTAAATAAACTGGGGTACCTCCAGACAATGAAATGTTAATTCAGTGCTAAGGAAGGAGCTATCAAGCTGTGAACATACACAGAGGAACATTAAATGCATATTATTAAGTGAAAGAAGCCCATCTGAGAGGACTACCTACTGTATGATCCCAACTATATGACTATATGAAGAAAGCAAAATGATATAGACAATGAAAATTCACTGGTGGCCAGGGGTTGAGGAAGAGATAAGAATGAATAGACAAAGCACATTTAATTTTTAGGGCAATGAAAACACTCTTGTGTCATACTATAATAATGGGATTTATCGATTATCTATCTATCTATCTATCTATCTATCTATCTATCTATCTATCTCAAAACTCATAGAATGTACACCACCAAGAGTAAACCCTAACATAAATGCTGGACTTTGGGTGATTACGATCTGTCAGTATAGATTCATCAATTGTGACAAGTGTACCAGGCTGGTGGGCCACACTGCTAATAAGAGAGGCTATGCATGTGTGGGGGGAGGGGGAATATGAGATATCTGTGTACCTTCCTCTTAATTTAGCGTGAACGTAAAACTGCTCTAAAAATCTTAAAAAATCACATTTACTTGCAGTATTTAATTCTCTGATTTGCACTATTTTTTATTCTCTAAGAAAATGTTATAAAATCTTTCCAATTGTCCAGGTTATGAATCTCCAAATCATCTGTTACTTTACTCTCTTTTTATCACCAGATCTCCTTTTGTACCACATACAGCTGTTTGTCAAATTGTATCTTACCTAAAAACAACAGTTCTTAAATTTTGAGGGTCGCAGACCAGTTCCAAATGTAATAAAAACTCACAGCTGAAGGCACTTACACAGGAAAGTGCGTAGATTTCCAGGGAGTTCACTTATCCTTCGACCCCAGTCTCAGAAACCCCGCTCTGCTAAATGTTGTCTTCTGACTCCGTCTCAGCTCTCCATTTGTGCTCCACGTTTCAGTTTTCTCTCTCTCGCCTGAGCTCCAATTTAGTGTTTCACCTGAGTCTCTGACTCCTATCTCCAACCTACTCTTCAAGCAGATACTGAGATGAATTCTCTAACACAGATACCCACCTGCGTGTGCCCAGCGGGGTCTACAGTGCCTGGAGCCAGGTCAGACCCACTGGCAAGGGCTGATGACACCCGTCTCTTCCCAACTCTGAGTTTACTGATTTCAGGTCAGTAGTTCCAAGTCAGGCCTAGTGGGAATATTTATATTCTGAATATTGACAAATGCTACCAATCATCCTTTTTCTTTGATTTTAAAGAGCAGGTTTACCAGCATAATACTGCCAGTATTTTCAAAGTTTGAAAAACTTTCAAAGTTTGGTGTTTCCCATTGCCTGAAGTTGAAGTCATTTAGTGTATAATCTGTCCTCAAACTTCCTTCCTAGCTTCACATCCCACTGCACAATCGCCAGACACACCCAGGGCTGGGTCCATCCATCTCGCTGCTCACAGCGCCCTGGTTATAAGTGAGTGATGTCCACACCTGTAACCCAGGCTGTGCCAGTCTCCACACCAGGAATCCCTCTTCTCAAGAGCCCCATCTACTTTATTGAAAGTCAATTATCATTATTGCCCTTTCTGTCAAGTCCTCCCCAATACTCCCACTCAAGTTCAGTGCCTACTCTGTGCTCCAATACTGGTATCTCACCCCTCCCGTGACATTGAACAATGATTTAATAATCGTTTATTTAGGGCCCTCCAGGCAATGGCAATGTAATCTCATCTGTTCTAAATTTATTGTTAAGTTCCTTCTAAGCAAAGATTGTTTTATCTATCATTTTTATTCCCCAGATTGACCTTCCATGCTAATTATAGAACTTTATTCATTATAGATGTGACATGCAATAAAAGTGTGTTAAATTTACTGAAAACACTTTATGTTTCCAGTGCAATTCAACATCTTATTCAAATTTTAATAGTGTCCCTGATAGTCTGGAATGAATGCCACATATGCATATATATAGTCAACTTCTAACAAAACAGAAAATGGTAACTACAGTATGGCCCATTTGTCTGTTAAGGTACAGGGGGGTACCTCTGGACAGTCCATTTCCTGTGCTCGGGTTAATTTGTGACCTGCCTTTATAATATTATTTGACTATATGCTGTAAACCCCTATTGAGGACAGGAGGCTGCTTTGGGAGCAGGTTTTGCCCAGGTTTGGTGGATATTAGCTGAGCTAGTTGCTGCATCTTTCCTATGACTCATTCCGCACAGCAGGCAGGAAGAATGACTATTTCTATTCCTAAATCCCCAAAGAGGAAAAGAAGGCAGAAGAAGACTGTGTGGCTTGCTCACATTTAGCATGAAATGTGGTGGCACAGGCGCTGACACAAAGCGAGCACACAGCATTCAAATTGCTCATCTAACCTCCAGAAAGTCACCATCTGTTGAAATTCTGAAGATTAAAAGATATGAAACCTGACAGGAAACTGAAAGCCCATAATAAGCCTTAGAGCCAAGTCACAAATCTTGGGAAATGTCCACAGTGAAATGTAATTTATCTACAAATAAGAAAAGAATAACACCATCAATTAAAAGGAAAGGCCAAGCATGTATATGGGGATAGAACACAAAACGAAGTAGTGTTTTGACCTTTGAAAGACAGTCTATATTGAAAACCTTTTTCTCTGTGGTCGAGGTCATGCTCCTACCACCTTCCCCCAAAATCAAACTTTGCCCCTGAACAACCTGTATTTTTATCACTGAGATTAGTTTTAGTCAAATTATCTGAGGCTAGATGACATTTGACCATTGTCACAGGGCCATGCTATCCATCTCTGGAAATGTCAAAGTTCTGCCACAAATCAGTTGTTAATTTTGTATATATTTTTAGAATCTTATTTTTAAGTAAAAATTGTAAAATCTGAAACTGAACTTCAGTCCCCCATATACTTCTAGGTGTCTCTGGAACCTAAAAACTTTTCATGAAAGAAGTTATAGGCCTGGGGTGGGCCTACCCACTATGACCTGTCCAGTTAGGACTTTTTTTTCCTTTTTTTAAAATTTGTTGTTCAATACAGTTGCCCTCATTTTTCTCCCATTCTTCTCCCCTGTCTGATTCATCCTCACCTTCCATATTCAATCCTCCCCACCCCTGTGTTGTCTTTGTCCCTGGGTCCTTTATGCAAGTTCTTTGACTTGACCCTTCCCCTTCTTTCTCCCATTATCCTTCTCCCCCCTCCCCTCTGGTCACTGTCAGTTTGTTCTTTGTTTCCATGTCTCCGGTTCTATTTTGCTCATGTGTTTGTTTTGTTGATTAGGTTCCACTTATAGGTGAGATCATATGGTATTTGTCTTTCACCTCCTGGCTTATTTCACTTAGCATAATGCTCTCCAGTTCCATCCATGCTGTTGTGAAGGGTAGGAGCTCCTTCTTTCTTTCTGCTGTGTAGTATTCCAGGAATCAATATTTATGACAACACCCCCTTTTCACCCACAATTTATTCATGTAGAGATAGCTTAAAGGTTTTGAAAGATAGCCCTGGCCAGGTGGTTTAGCTGGTTAGAGCGTTGTCCCATGCACCAAAATGTTGCGAGTTTGATTTCTGGTCCGGCACATACCTGGATTGTGGGTTTGATCCCCAGTTGGGGAACACAGGAGAGGAAACCGATCAAAGTTTCTGTCCCTCTCTCTGAAATCAGTGAACATATCCTTGGGTGAGGATTTTTAAAAGTTTTGAAATGTAAAGTTTTGGGCCAAATTTTAAGTATATGTGATACTTTGATATGTCTACATCATATATGCTTTATAAAAACATATTTTATATATATCAAATTTCCTCTTTTTTTCACATAATGAAAATATTTACTTCCCAGCTTATCATTCCCACAAGAAAAACCCATCTAATGAAAACTTAGAAAAGCCTATGTAATGAAATTGACCTTTTCTGGTATTTAAGGCAGAGCATTCTATCTTATCTATGTGTATAAGCTTAATCTTCATTTTTTCACTTCTATATTAAGAATAAGTTTATTACTAAATGTAGACAGATTTTAGAATTATGATTTATTAAATTCCCTTATTGCCAGTGTTTCTCTCACTACTTCTGAAGTTTTTAACTGAAGTTTTTATGACAATCTAAATTTAACATTAATAATGTGTCGGATTTGCTAACTCATCCAGAATTCCAGCCAAATGAACTAGAAATAATAATGGCTTTTGAACTTGAAGGTTAATTAAAATCTGCATATACTTTTGGTAACTTAACTTCTTTTACATATTTAAAGGTTTAAGGAAAATAGGGATTTAAATAACTTGTAACCTGAATACAGATGAAAATTTTTTAAATTGAGAGGACAAAATTAATTTGGCTAATTTAGCAATTTGGATAAACATCAGAAAAATCTTCTATGACAAAACATTCTTTATCCTCCTATTTATTTAAAAATCTTGGGTCTGGCCATGTAGCCAAATGGTTAGAGCATCGTCTCACTATACCAAGCTTGTGGTTTCAATCACTGGTCAGGGCACACACAAGAATGACCACATAAACAAGTAGAACAGCAAATGAATGTTTCTCTCCCCCTCCATTTCCCTTCCTTTCTCTCTCTCAAAAAATAAAAATCAATAAATACTTTTTAAAAAAGTTATCCTGTGTTTTAAAAATAAATAAATAAAAATCTATGACTAATAGGGTAATTTATAGTCATTATAGAAAACTTAGAAAGCACAAAAAATTATGAGGAAGGAAATGACACATGATCACGCCAAACATAACATAACAATGCTCATTTCAGTGTATTTCCACCTGAAGACTCACACACATTTTCTGAGTCATATGTATGTATACACACGTACTTCTTTCTCCCTTGTATGAAGTGAAGGTCACAATATATACTGTTCAAGCTTTGCCACTATAACATAACCTGTTTTTTTTCCCACTGAATCATTAATCATATTTAAATCTGTTCTTTCCACCATCCTAGGTGAATTCACTTGTAACTGGCTACGTCTTTAAGGCTTTATGGCAATCCTCACCACTTTTGCTCACTATAATCCAAACTCCAACTAACAGCCAGAGTGGTCTTAAAACACTAATTGCTGGTATTTTCTATCTTACTTAAATGGTTCAATGGCTGCCCGTTTGTCTGGGATAACACTGAGTTTCTCATACTGAAAATCCACCTGCCTGCCTACTCTTCAATCTCATCCTGAACTAGGTTGTGCTCATCCTGAACTCGGTTGTGCTCCTCAATCTCATCCAAAGGAACTAGGTTACAGTTCCTCCTTGGTGTCATTTTGATCCCTTTCCCAACCTGCAACCTTCTCCCATGCCATTGTGTCCATCTGGAAGAGCTTTCTCCTCCTTTGCATAGCCAACCGTGACATATCTATCCTTTGTGTCTTACTGTAAATGCTGCTGCTTTAGGGAAAACACATATATGTCTTTCCAGTCCCCTAAAATTCTTCATAGCACTTATGATAAGAGTAAGTGTTTTATATGTAGGATATTATTTTTTCTTTTGCAATATTTAATTCATTCTTGTTTTGTACACCTTCCCGCACTTCACTATTCGCATTGAATAGTACCATAGAAAAGTCTTCTAAGCCAACCAGTATCCATTTTTTAATTGCCACATAGTATATGCCATGATACAGATGAATCCTAATTTATTCAGTCATTTATCTATTGTTGAAGATTAACCTTGTTGCCAGTTTTTTTTGTTACTATACACAATGCTGAAATAAAAATCCTTGTATTTTGTGTTGATGTTTGATTTCCATGAGCAAGGGTTTTCCAAGGGTGTGCGTGCTACTCTTAAGAAATGTGATCAGATTGAGTTCTTAAAAAGCAGCAAAAATCTCACATTATACACAGTATATGAGGGGGAGCCCCCCAAAAGAGAATTTATTTATTAGAAATTGTATATTTATTCTTACACATCTAAACTTTAGTCACCATAAAAGTACTCTCCATTTGATGCAACACACCTATTGAGACTTTTTTCCACTGTGCAAAGCAGTTTTTGACCTCATCAATTTTGATGCCTTTTAGTGCTTGTGCTGTTTTGTTTGTTTTATCTCTTCCACATGGGCAAAATGTTTTCCTTTGACGTTTTTCCATCTGAGGGTAAAAAAGAGTCACTTGGGGTGAGACTGGGTGAATAGGGAGGGTGGGGCATGAGGATTAAGGTGTTTTGGTCAAAAATTGCTGAACACTCATTGTGGTGTGGGCAGGTGCACACTTCGATCACCCATCATGAAATGGCCAAATGCACTGAAAAAGTCTTCAAAAAATTCACTGAAGCTGAATAGTCTCTCACAACAACGCCAGCTGGAACACTGGCATTGGGTTGACACAGATGGAGTCCTAGAACACTCACCTAGCAGGGGAAGTCTACTACAAGGGGCCCGCCCTCTAGAAGGTAATTCCAGTTTGTTTTGGTCCCACTTGCATAGAATATCATTTTTCCTATGGACCCATGAGCCATAGGTATTATAGATTTTTTTCTAGTCTAATAAGGATAAAGTGGTACATCATTTTTATATGGTTATTTACAGCTACATTTCCCTGCTAGTGAAGTTGAGGATCTTTTCATCAACTTGTTGGCTATTAGGATTTATACTCCTGTGTAATTGCCTATCCATATATAGGGTCCAGCACAAATAACTCCCTTTTTATTACAAAATCTTTGATTACAAAATCATAAGCAAGTAATTCTGTAACATAACCATATCACACTCAAGCACATCATATGACATTTTAGGTGAAATGTTCAAATTAAAACTATAAATTATTATACCTATATTATTACCCTACCAACCACACTCAAGCAGGACTCACTTCTCCCAGATGCTGTATATTGTCCCCTTTCCTTTTTGTTGTTTTTCTTTTTCTGTCAGTTTGTAAAAGATGTTTGGTATATTATAGTTTTTACCTCTTTGTGTGGTATGTGCAGTATAGTTGTTTTTCCAAATCAAACATTTATGTATAGACATTATGGGGTTTTGTTTGTTTGTTTGCCTTATAAAAGATACAAATTTTAAGTAGTCAAAAATGTTAATTTCCTTTTATGAGTGTCTGCTTTCTCTGTCTTGATTAAGAAAGCATTGTCCATCTCTTGGTTTTACATGCAGTCTCCAAGGTCCATTGTAAGATATTTAAGCTTTCTACATGTATTTATTTTTTACTGAATGCTGTTTGCATATGGCATAAGATATGGTTCACTTCCATTTCTTCCAAGATGAATAGCCAGTTGGTTCAGTATAATTTTAATAATGCATCTTCCCCCATTGAATTATATCATTATTTTTAGAATATAATAAATAATTATGCTTCATAGGTCTATTTCTGAATTTTTTAAATATTTTCTACTATTTGTTTAGTTCTATTTCAATATTATGTTAATAGTATTACAAAGAACTTATTTTTTAAGTATTATGATATCTAGTAAGGCAAGAGCTACACTTATATTATTCTTTTGGGGTTAAGGAAGTGTTTACAGGAACAGGTATAAAAGACACATGGACAAAAACTGGGGGGGGGGTGGAAATGGGAGGGAGGTGGGGAGGGATGGGCGGGTGGGCTGGGATGGGACTAAAGGACAGAAAACTTTACTTGAACAATGATTAAAATAATTTTTTTTTAAAAAGAGCTACACTTATATTATTCTTCTAATTCACATATCCTGGCTGTGTTCTGATATTGAATATACTACATATATTTATGCTATTTTATCTAACCTCCTCTACTTGAAAACAAAGTTGTTGGGATTTTGATTAGAATTGTAACATTTACAAATTCTGGAGAACTTATATTTTATGAGATTGAGTCTTACCATTCAAGAACATTGCAGCTTCCCCCAATCTTTTGTCTTCATGGATAGCTTAGCTGTGTTCTTTCCTCTCAGTAATTTGTAGGTGTTATTTCACTGCCTTTCAGTTCAGTTGTGAATGAGATGGCCAGCATCCATCTAATTTTGCATTCTTCTGTAGATGACTTATTTTTTCTGCATGAAAGCTTGCAAGTCTGGGAGTTTTGTTAGACTTTGCCTAGGTGAGTAAATTTTCTCATTCATCCTGTCAGGAATGTATGAAGTCCTTTCAATTGGCAATGCAGATCTTCCTCCACCTCAGAAAGAAAAATCTTACTTGTTTGATCATTTCCTCTCCTACATTTGTTCCAATTCCTTCCTGTGATCCCTATTTTTCACTTTTTCATGTTCTTGAATCTATCCACTAACTCTGTCATGTCTTCTATTTTATTCCTTCAATTTCTACTTCCCTCTGTACTTTGGGGTAGTGCTTGAACTTGATCTTCAGGATAAAAACTCAGGTTTCAGCAGAAATCATCCTCTTCTTCATTTATATTCTGAATTGTACAATTGCAAAAAATCATGCCTTAGCTCCAAAAGTGCTCTCATTTTTCTCTTCAATTCATTTTTTGTCTCCTCCAGAAGCTCTATTTCATTTGGAATGGATTTCATTCATTCTGATTGATCTTCCAACTGCTGGCTCTCGGTTTGCTTAGATGGGTGTTTTTTTTCCTTTGGCTGTCCATAAGGGCTCTGCCAACATTAAAGTTCTCTAAGTGGCAGCATTCTCATAGGTAGTGGAAGGTAATGTGTCCTTGCCCCAGTGCTCATGGTGTACCAGCAGGCGGGCTGCCAGTTTGCTGGTAGGCTCCTGCAGGGAGAATCAGGGAGAATGAGCATCTCTACTTCTCTAAGGGCCAAACTCTCACCAGGATCCACTACTCTCAGATTTTACATGGAAACTCACACTATTTCCCAGCTTCTCTCTAAGTCTGTGGAGAAGAAATCCCAGTACCAGTTCTCTCTACCAAGATGCCAGCAAAATCTTGAACATTTGTACACATCTGCCCATAGAATCCTCTAGTCGTTCATACCCCTAGAGGCAAGTGACTTGGATTTAGGGTATAGAAACAGGGGGATGGAAAGGAAGTTGTGTTTGGGTCACCGTGTCCTTAGAATACCTGTTTCAAATATTTTTTTAAAGTTTATGTTTTCCTTCTAAATGTTCTTTTTGCTCCAGGAAAAGCCAAACCATATCTGTCTTACTCGCCACTGTCCATCCAGAGCTTAGCATTATGCCTGCAACAAATAAGTAAGGCCTAATTAAGGCCTTTACAGAATGAAAGAACATTTGTGATATTAATACTTGAAGAATATTTTTAAATTAAATATTCAGAACTATACCTCTTTTCCTTCATCCTTTCCACTGCATTTACACTTAGAAATAGCCTTTCAAATGAGATATGTGCTAAACTTTTACAAAAAGCTTCATCAGGATTTTCCACTGTTATCAGATAGTCAAGAGTTTTGCTTATCTTAATGATGCATTGACTTCCCCTGGGTGTACCGGAGAAGCGCTAGAGCTTCCTTGCTCGGCTGGCATATGTCCCCTCACAGAAGGACATGTTTGCTTTCATCTCAGGAGCAATCTCTGTTCAGTCTCCCCATAAAATCAAACAGCTCTCAGGAAGCCATGTAGTTAGAATTGGATGAGCAACATATGACTGTGTTTTTTAAAGATAATGAAAAAGCACACTAGAGGATTTGTTTTTTGTTTTTTTTTTTAAGTCAGGGAGCCGGAAACAGTAGGTGCCTTGCCAGGCAAGAACAGGTGCAAAGCCAGCGATCGGGCGCACTGTTGCCCAACAGGGAAAAACTATTCTTGCTCATAACAGATATATTCAAAGGTGAAATGAAAATGTGTTCTGGGCTGTTTTTACCAGTGAATTTCCACATATATTAAGGAACAGCAACTTTATGATAAAACTTTATTTTAACCAGACTGTGCTCCTCTCATACCCATCTCATTCTATCCTTTATGTCAGTGGTTCTCTCACTGTTAGGGCCTTGCCAAACCGCAGTGACCAGGCCACGCCCCATACTAGTTAAATGGAAATCTGCAGAAGTGGAACCCAATCACCTGCATTTCTTAGAGCTCTCCAAGTGATTCCAGTGTTTGAGAACCAGAGCACTAGGTTCTTCCTACTCCAAGTCTTTTCCAAGGGCCAGCGTGATGCTGACATGACCTGGGAACTTGTGAGTGCCAGAGCCTGCAATTTAAAAAGTGACTGCTCTGCACATTCGATCTGAAGCAGTGCAGAGCTAGGTCACCTGGTTTTTCTCACCAGTCCCGACCTCTGGGCAAGCTAATTCCAATTCATTCGGAAGTTGCTAATTGAGTATTTATCCTGTACCAAGCATATTGTTAATGTTCAGGTAGATATACATTTTTTGGAGTCATTGGAGCAATCTAGAGTAAAATGTATGTTAACATGCATCAAATCAACTGTAGCTCCTATTGACCCAGTAAAAGTAGTGAGTAGAGTTGGCTGTTCTACTCAGACAAACCAACCTCTCGGTGGCCACAAAGACATAATAGATCTTTATTCCTTCTCCCTGGAAAAGTTGTCACACTGAAGACATATCACTCTAGTAATACTCACCCCTAATATATTACAAAATATGTGCAAAACAAATCTCTACTAGCCTTCCATCCTACTAGCCTTTGATACTCTGGTTGGCAAAGGTGGTGTTGCCTGGGGGCAGCAGCAGTCTGGGCAGGAACACTGAGGAAGCTGGAGAGACTTTTGCATACATTCTGGAAGTTTGGTATTAAGGCTGGTATGTAAGCCTTTCAGCTGATTGTGTGTGCAACTCTTCTACTTAGGCTGATCACACTCAGAGTTCTATGGAGCGTACACCCACCATCCTCCATCCCAGGAAAGACAGCTACCCACCCTTCCTGTCACCGTATAATAATTGAAGACCTACATCCCAGTTCACCACTACTATCTTGAACTAGTCAGCTGAGCTTTGGAAATTTGTGGGCAAATTATCATGCACTCCTAATTGTATAGTTCCAGAAAATTTAAAAACCTGATCAGTCAGTTGACTAAAAATCTCTGGCATGTGGGAAGTTCAAGACTCTTCAGAGATGGGCTTACATTAGATGCACTGTATTCCGGATGTTTGGGCAAAAAGACAAGTGTGGGAAGATTATAGGATAAGATATATTCATACTTATTTTGTATCTCATCATTTTACATATATAACTTTTAATATTTCAATACCAAAATAATCTTTGATAAACTTAAAAATATACATATATCAGAGATGAGAGCTCAGCACTTTGTACAGATAAATTACATAATCAAGAAGTTTGTATACCACTACATGACACATTGTATAAAGCTGACTTTCTCTTTGAAATAAAAGAAAAAAGCTTCTTATTGTCTTCTCTATACATATCAGGGTTTCTCTTTTTTTTCTGCCTCTTTTCTATTGTCTGACTCTATTTTTACTGACTGCCTAATCAAACGAATCTTCTAACAGACCCAGAACATAAAGACTCAGATCCAAAGTTTAATTAAACTGATCTTCATGCTGCAAAGTCTGATTTGCTACCGTATGAATGCCTTCCCTGTCTTTCAGTTTGAGAGTAGCAGGGGAAAGGAAGAAAGGGAAGAAGGGAAGGGTGGGGGTAGGGAAGGAGAAAGAAGAAGGAAGCAAGGGAAGGAGGGAGAGAGGAAAGGAAGGGGGAGAGAGAGAGAGAAAAGAAAGAAAAAAAATGAAGATAAAAAGAAAGGAAGGCTGTGCTATTGATCGTCTTTTTATTGCTGGTCAGCACTGGAGAGGCTAAGTGCCTGTTATCACGGTGAGATGGGCTGCCGAGCAAGGTCCGAAAGGTAATCAATGACAGGACGAGTATGGCAAGATGAGTGCTATAGATTTTCACCCCCCCACCCCCTTCTCTTGGGAAGATGAAACCCAGCAACTCATCTGTTTCTTACCTGTCAGCAGCAAAGCATTTGTAAGGACTAAGAACAAAAATGATGAAAGAACCAAGCGCTAAATGATAGGGTCCCAAGATTTCTTATGTCTCCTTTAATTGTAATGTATTTTTACAAAAATTGGTGGATATTGACTGACTCATTACCTTTAGGATGATAGAGGACTAATTACTAAAGGGTATTTATGTAACATGTTAATGAAATATAGCAAATACCATATTTTTCCATGTGAACTATTTTCCATGTATAATAGATACAATGCAATAAAAAATATTGGTTTAATACTTATTTTTAATTCTAAGTCAAAACATTTTTAAAGATTTTTAAGAGTAGAATACCCCCCAAAATATTAATCTCTGGGAACTCATATATTTTGTTCCTAACCCTACATTAACTACTAATTTACCTGTATTCATCACTCTGGGCTTTTCATATACTAAATGATATATGTAGGACATATGTTTTTAACTGAACAATTACATATATTAAGTTGTCATTCCTGAGTCAGAATTCAATACCTCCTTCAGCAGCTGCCTGACTATCCAATCATTGCAAGCAACCCTGTTTCTTCTCAACGTCTTGGCAACCTTACTTAGACTCTCGCGACTACACACACAAGAGTAAAGGTGAAGGTGGCACCAAAGAGGGTGTTAACCAGTTTGTACTTAGACAGGGGTGGTGAAGAACTCTTAATATTACTTTGGACATAGAGCTAGTTTTCATTTGTTTCCTGGGCCAAGAAACTGCTTGGCTCTTCTGTCGTCTAGTCAGTGGCCTCCTTGCTAATCATGCTTATGAATATTCCCTTCCAAGGCAGAGAGGAGCAGATGGTCCTGTGGCCAAGATTCCTAGCTGAACTCGGTCATGCAGCCTCCAAATGTTAGCTTAGCACTGGACGATCCAGCAAAAGACAGTCATTCTTAGCTTCTTTTACTGTCTCTGGCCATGTGACTAAGCTCTGCCATAAGGTCTGTGTGGCAGACTCGGGGCTTCTCTCTAATGTCTCGTGCCCACTTCCTTCCTTATGCCCTGTTCTATCATAAGGTCTGGAATGAACTGAGCAAAAAGCCCAATTCAGCTGGACAGAGAGCCTGGGCCCCCGACGACTTCACAGAACAGAGCTGCCAAACCTACCGTGGTTTGCAGCCTTTTAGACTATTGATTGGGAGAGAAATAGATTTCTTTCCTCTTTACACCACTGTTTTTATTGTTGTTATTGTTTGTTTGCTCAAGCTCACCTGAAGTCAAACCTATCTAATTTACTGCACGGGACACAGCATGTCTGTTAGACAAGAACTCATCCAGATTTTGGTGATGCTCATAGCTCTTGTCCAAATGCCAGGACCACCTGGGAATCCACTTCCTACATGGAGTAAAAGGTGTGGACATTTTTAAGGGTGATGGTATAACCTACTTTAAAAGATTTCCTTAGTGAGAGTTGTTACTTGTAAAACATAAATATAGTTCACTTAGACATATTACCCTCCTAGGGGTACAATGACAGTTGTGATCTAGGCTGTTTGTCTGGAATAATACCATCTGACTGTGATCAGATTACAGAGAATTGTCCATTTAAAATGACATGTGATGAGCCTTGATCACTAGATGCATTGACATTTGGGGAGGAAACAGTTTGCTGGCAGCCGGGCCCGGAGCTGCCCCTGCGCCTGCCCCCGCCCCTACCCCTGCCCCTGCCTACCCACTCACTCACTCAGGGCTGCTGCAGAAAACTCACTGCAAAATGTCAGACGCAGAAAACAAGCTGCTGCAAAGCTAATTAAACTTGGAGAAAACAATCTGATTGCAATAACTAGTGCGTAATACACAGATTCAAGGTGAACAGCTTCCAAATTTCTGAGGTGAGTCAAGGGCTAGCCACCCATTTGGGGGGTAAAATAAAAGAGGTGTGATATTTTATCTTTATAAAATCTATACTCTCCAAAGAGCTTTAGAGGATTTGGAAGATACGCCAACAGCCTCCAAACTTTTTGGAACACACAAAAGGAAATTATCTGAACTCATGTCTATGCACCATGAAACCCGGAGGCAGTACTAGAATCCTTCTCCTGGTGGATAATCAGAACACTGACTTTCCAGGAATGATCAAGGCCATCTCACATGAATTCTCTAACCTCCCCTCTCTCCCTGGCAATTGTTTCTTGATAAGATTTATGTACCGAAGAGCTCTGCTCCTGGGGACATTTCAGTCCTCCCTGACTCCCTTGAGACCTTGTTGCATCGGTCTGTTCCATTTCTTTGTTTTCAAACTCTTTCTATTGCCTCCCTTCCCTGAAGCTAAACAAAACTCCAAATCTACCTCTTCACCTCCCTGTCCTCCCCAAGTTGGCTACCTTCTTCTCTTATTGCAAAACTTCTGGAAGGAGCATCACTATTTGTTGCCTCCATTTTCTCACACCTTCTCTATGCTGGCTCCAATATCTGGACACGGTGTCCATCTCTAACCAATCTTCTTTGCTAAGGTCCACTAATATTGTGCTAAATTAAACAGATTTTTCTTAGGCCTCATTCGGCTTGACCACTAATGTCTCTACCCATTATTGGTTCCTCGCCTTTTCTGAAGCCAAACTCTTTCTTCAGCTTACACTGACTGTTACAGGGTCCCTCATTATTGGCCATATTATTCTTGAAATCTTTGGCATTCTTTTCCTCTTCAGTGGCCGAAGTCTCCTCCTCCTCCTATGATTTCTTCTGACTCTGATTTGCTAGCATGATTTAATCTGCTCAGCAATGCAGTATTCCCCAAAGTTTACACCTCAGCACATCACGTTTCTCACTATGATCTATGGGCTATCCCATCAGAAATATCATTTCCATAGTTCTTATGATTAATTCCAGGCAAATAATCCTCAGAAGGTCTCCGGCCCTGAAACCTCTTTTAAGCTCCAAATCAGGCACAGTTTGTACATTCTACGTGGTTTTTATATGAAGCATAACAATCAAAGTATCGCAACAGAATACATCATCTGCTATCTTAATCCTAACTCCTTTCTTCTGTGTTTCTGGTCCCAAATAATGACTTTTTTTTTTTACTTTTTTAAACATTCATAATACAAGTATTGTTCTTATTCCCCCAATTCATAACATTCCCAACCTTGTAACCACTGACTTAACAACTTTGAATGAGGGAGGAATTCTCTTACATGCTACAGCACAGGTTGAGATCAAGTGTAAGTTTCCTGAAGACGCCTGTAAGTTGAGACCAGCCCACACAGTGACACTTGTGTTCACCCACTTATTTTCATTCTGAGACTCCAAGGGCAGCTTGCATAAACTCTTATTGTTCATCGTTACTGCTTCATGAGAGGTCTTGCTCCCTCCACCACTCTCTTCTTATATCTAAATGATCCCCTACATTGTTTCCATAGTTACCAAATCTAAAAGAAATCCAATGCAGATATTTTCCTGGTTAAAAAAAAAACCTTTAGTGTCTTTCTGCTGTATCCTAAACAAAATCTATATTCTTGCCTAGAACTTAAATTATAACACAATTCATTTGTATACTTCTCGAAGATTCTTGAGCATTTGGTGTGCCTACTTACAGTTTAGATGATGGGCCACCCATGATTTGAGATATAACATACACACAAAAGAGCCAGGACTCTTATGGAGTTAAGTTTTTTTTAAGTCAAGCAGTTGTCAATAATTCGAAAGTAATTTGTCTTTATGGTTGTTTTTGGAAAACAGTACCAAAAATTCAACTTATAACCTATAGCAACACTGGATACAAAGTGTTTTCCTCTTTGTTTCACTAAAATTCTTCCTTTCCCTGTGAATGTTTTAGAGCTTATTAATTGCACAATCCTCAAAAACTCTTCCTTTGTCTACTCAGGTGGCTTTTCAGTTTTTCTGTGGCTTCAAATTTATTTGTTGTTGTTTTCTTTTTTTTATTATTTTTAAAGATTTTATTTATTTATTTTTAGAGAGGGAAGGGAGGGAGATAGAGAGAGAGAGAGAGAAACGTCAATGTGTGGTTGCTGGGGGTTATGGCCTGCAACCCAGGCATGTACCCTGGCTGGGAATCGAACCTGGGATACTTTGGTTCCCAGTCCACGCTCAATCCACTGAGCTACGCCAGCCAGGTCTGTTTGTTGTTGTTTTCAATCAAATACTGAGATTCTTCTGAACAAAAGCACAGCCTGCAGCCTTTCTAGCCCTGCCTTCCCCTGTCTTCTGCCATCCTTACCCCAAGGGAAAGCCCAGGAAAGGGGTTGGCAAGGAAAGAACCTATTTGAATTGAAAAAAAAGGTAGGAAAAAAAACTTGAAAATGCTGACACATTAAAACACTGTGACTTCAAATAAAAAAAAATACAATGGAATTTCCTTGCTAGAGCTTTCAGTGCTGTGAGGATGGTGGAATGGGATGTGCTGGGCAGAGGAGGAGATGCTTGAGTTGAATACACTAGCATGAGTTATCCTGTGGTGAGCTCTGTCAAAAGATCATGATGTCTGAGACAGATGAGAGAACCTACATGGAAAACAAACAGTGGTGTGACCTTGGCAATAACACAAAGAATACCGAACAAAGTCCCCAGTTTAGAGCCAAAGACAAGCATGAAAAAGAAAGCAACAGAGCTCCTGGCCTGAGCATGGATCCAGTCTTTAGTAATAGAGACCAATGAAGCCTCGTGTGTGTGTGTGTGTGTGTGTGTGTGTGTGTGTGTGTAGGCCGGACAAGTGATATAAGGAATGGTGATAATTGGTATTGGAGAAGCCAAAAATGAAGAGAGGCACATAGAGACTCACATGTGTGCAGGGTCACCCCAGAGAGCTGGAGATTTCAGATGTGTCACATAATTAAGGAGGCCTATAGTTCTGCCTAATGTCCTGGATCCCATGTTTGGGTAGCACATACACAGGAGCCCTTCTAAATGGAATGTCGGGATGCTATACTCATTGAGGTACTTCCTGAGTTAGAAGGGACAGACCTAGAAATTCAATGAATATTGAATCTGTTTCTTTCTGCTTACAGATGAAGCTGGCAGTGAGTTCCAAGGACAGGAAGGAGCAGAGAAAAGTATTGGTTGATATCGTCTCCCTTTCTAGTAGTATTACCTATTGCCTATTTCTTTATTTAAGAAAATTGGTCTGCCTCTCAGGAGTAGAGAGTTGCCCAGTATATAATTGTAGTTCTTTGTTCACAATATACCATTATAAGTTATATAAACCTCCTTCATCTTGTTTTATTTATGAATTATTCTGTGAATTTACTTTTTACTTTATAATATATAAATATCCATTAAATTATTAGCCAAGTATATAATAAAGTGAAATTCAAATTTAGCTTTATTTATGTTCTCCTTTGTCAATTTCTCTAAGTGGTAAATATTACAGAGCTGTGAAAAACCAATGGGATTTTTAGAACTAAAAATACAATCTGAGATGAAAAATTTGCTGGGTAAAATTAAGAGAAAACTGAATACTGGAAAAGAATGGATCAGTGAACCTGAGGACAGTTAAGTAGGAACTATTTAAACTGAATTAAAAATAGGAAAAAAATACAAAAAAAGGCGGGCCAAAGACCTAGCAATCTATGGAATAATAAAAAACTTCATAATATATGTATAATAGGAATCCTAGAGCAGGAGGAAACAGATTGGGCAAGAAAAGAATGAAAAAACGGTAACCCAAATCAAACAGAAAATATAAACACATAGACCTGAGGAGCTTAACAATAGATCTAAGCAGGGTAAACCCAAAATGGGTAAGGGTTAATGGGAATAAATAGATACTCTGCAAATGAGCACAGATTTCTCAAAATGTGGTCTTCATAAATAGATTTCTTGGGTTTAAATCTCACTTTTTCATTCACTAGTTGTATAAACTTGAGCAAGCTCTTTAACACCTCTGTACCTCACTTTGCTCACATGTAAGGACGACAATGGTAACTACTTCTTAAGATGGTTAGGAGGGTTACATGAGTTAAAACATAAAAAGCTTTTGGAGCATAGCCTTGTGCAAACTGAGCACCGAATTTTTTATTTTAAGTAGAAGGGAGAACTTCAATTAAGAAAAGAGAAGCAACACAGAAAAAAATAGGATAATGTGCAAAATTTTGAATTCTATATAAATGAAATAATTTTGCACCTTATAAATTTCTGTATCATTTAACTATCCATGCCTATATTTCCATATCTTAAAACTCAGCAAGTCTAAAAGGGTCGATTTACATTCAAATATAATGACAATTTTCTGTTTTCAGAATACAAATGTTACTGGTATTAAATATGTTAGTCATAACAATACATTTTTTGCATAGCTTTCTTCTCCAAAATGTGCAAAGAATTCATGACATGGAAATTGGATCTTAACATTAAGTGTACTCTTTTTCTATCCAGCTGTCATAATAATCTCTAGAGGAAGATTTCTTTTTTACATGTAAAAGTGGCAGATTCTCTGTAATTTAGCAAACACAGAATACACGTATACCATATATATTTATATCATGTTACTTCTTTAAAACAATCTACATTATTATTCATCAGTGAATTTTCTTCTGACTATCCTAGTTTAATTTTAGAGTAGTCTCTGACTCAAACTATTAATAAAATTGGAGGAAATCTAAGTTGAGTTTTGAAATTAGTTACAATTTTTTAAAAAATTACTGATCTAACTAACTAGAAACTAGTTTAATTCAATGATAATGACTGTAGTTACCATTTCTAAAATCATGATTCACTTGAGAGTTTTTTACATCAAAATATTTGATAATATACTCAAGTATAGAGGGGTAAGAAGACTTTTACTCATTCAATCAATGAATATATATGTAGGACCTACTATGTGTTTGGACACATAAGTGAGCAGAATTCAAAAAAGAATCCTTTATTCTTTTAAAACTTACGTCTGATATTCTCAATGGACAGGGCACCTCTATTGTGTTTTTATACAACATGACAGAAAAAATATGCACTGGAAAAGACTTCATAGTATTTCATGGTTAATCTCTAGGAAGAAAGTTTTCCTGCCTCCCATCAACTCTCTACCATATATACTGCTCTTCTTTCTCCCTCCACATGCAACTCAATCACAAATGTCCCCCAAAACTCTGGGGTCAGCATTCTTTTCCATATCTCTCAATTTATTTTCATATGTTTCACTCTCCTCTGATTCACATTTTTTATAGCTTAAGTAATCATTATTATCCTGACAATAATTCAATAGCCTGATAGAAATATTGGACTAGTTGATGGTCAAAGACCTGGGAGCCAGTGCTCTTACATTTAATTGCTTCGTGACTTTGGGCTTAAATGTTATTTAAATTCTTGGGGCTCAATTTCATAATCTGTGAATTTGAGGAGATTGTACCAGATGCTGTCTAAGACCTCTTTAAGCAATGGAATGCTGTTATTTGCTGATTCTCAAATATAAATCTTCATTATTGATCTGTCACTCATGGTCCATTCCCATAATACTAGCAGTCTTTAGGGTATTTTTATGTTAACACCCCACAACGGAAAATTTGTTATGTAAAAATTCAAGTGAGTCTAAAATAATTGGTTTCTTTTCAAACTTCCTTTTCTTCTAAATTAATGATCTTATTCAATTGTACAGCTAGAATCTATGTGATGAATGATTAATAGCCAATAATTGGTTAGTAAGAGAGCTCAAGTTTAAAGTCGTGACTGATGGAATGTATCAAAAGTGGTTTGCAAAGTTTCTTGGTACTGTTCACATTTTGGTCAAATAATTCTTTGCTATGCAGATGTCTTGTGCATGGGACGATGTTTAGCAATACCCCTGGCCTCTACCCATTAGAAGCCAATAGAGGGAGATAGACAACATACTCAAAATATCCAAATCAATAAAGTTATTGGTGAAAATAAGAAAAAAATTGTCAGAGAACTGTGCCCCAAAAGAAAGTAGTTCCTCTTTGGCAAAGGCAATGAACTATGGGGAAGTGTCAAGGGTGGGGAGTTTTACAGGCAGCTCTCGGCTCAGACTTTTTTCTTTTTCCTTCTTAAAGTCCACACAGGCTGACATCACCTCTCCCACCGTACCAAACACTTCCAGATAAGGTTTCATGCCTGTGAGAGCACTTAAAGAGAGTCTCACAGGGAAATGGTAGCTCAGGCCCAACAGCATCCAATAATCAATTACATTTTTATCAGGCTAATTTTGGCAGTCATCTGCACACGGTGTATTTATCATTTCCTCCTCGTCACTGGTTATGATGTTCTCCTGATTTAGAAGGTGCCCTCACTTCTGTCTGCTTCAAGAGAGGCAGTACAAAGCTGTAGCTGGGCCTCAAGGATAGGTGCACTATAGTCCGAAAGACCTGGGTTTATTCCATCTTTTATTATCTGCATGGCCCTGAACAAGTTACTTCAACTCTCATAGGCTCAGTTTCCTCAGCTGAACAGTTAACACTGAGGCTGCACCTGGCAACTGATATGTAAATTTTAATTATTATTAGTATCTAATTCTAACTCATTCATTGTGTTCTTTTAAATACAAGAGAAACTGCCTTTCCCTCCTTCACACGCTGGCCCTGGCTATTCAATTTGTTATAAAAGAATACACGTATACACTCAATCCTCTTTAAATCAACTCAAACTTTGGTGGTATTTATGAAAATTTACAATTTTATTTTCAACTTTAATGTCAGACTTAAGGAAATATTATTGATGGTCTATCCCAGGACTGAAATATTGATTTACTTTCTGGACTGCTTTTGGAGGTGGATGAAGAGGAAACTCCATATCTGGAAAAGCTCTGTTCCCTTTCTGCACCCTGCTTCTTTCTTTCTTTGCCATTCCTGATGCTATTGATACTCACAGGAGTAAAAAAGGAGGTATTGCAAGTAGTTTTTGTCATCTGAGGCTGCTTGCCCTGAGTCCAGTGTATAGGAGGACAGCTGAAGCTGAAGTAGCAGGAGAGAGCTGGAGGAGAGTGATCAGCAAAGCATAGAAGAAGCAGGTTCATCCAGGACTGTCCCTCTACTTAGTTTGGTGTATTTATATCCAGGCAAAAAAAAAACTGAACAGAAATTTTAGAAAACCTGAGGACATTCACTTGAAACATTTTCATTGAAACATAAGAGAAACCGAAGTTTGCAACCAAATGCCAGAAAATGTTTAACCTACTTGTAGATGACTCTCTGAACCCTGGTTTCCAATTTGGGTTAGATCAATAGCAAAATGGTTCTGAGTATAAGAAGAGATACAGCAAGCCACCTTAATACCAGAAATAAATCTTTTCTGTTACCTGAGATCCAGGGTGGGGAATAAAAACAGATGAACCAAGCACGTTGCTGTTATTATATATTCCATAACACAATTTGCATCTGGAAATATTCTTTGACTATTAACTGGTACCTTCTACACAAACCTATTAAAAATACTTTATAAAAAATCCAGATTATTTTGTAATTTGAATACCAGATTTACTAAATACAGAATGCTCCAAAACAACTGAACAGTTGGATCTGACATCTGTCTCAACTTCTCATAACATGTGGCAGGCTCTCACCATTGTTTTGTGAGGCAACATTACTTCTAAAGTAGGATTGCAGGCAGGTGTTGTCTTACAATTGTCAGTTTGCACCAGACTTGATATAAGCAGGTAAATAAAGAGTTTTGCCAAAAGACACCATGACAAGGTAAAAGTGTTCTTGTTATATTTCTCCCTAGAGGGCTGTAACATTGTTTTCTTCTTTTCTGAAATAAACACTTTTATCCATCTCATCAGGAATGCAATCAATATTAACCTAATACTTCACAAGTATTTGCCTCTCTATAAATGCAAACAATCAAACTTACCACTCATTATTTTCAAGCAGTTGCTTCTCCTAGAGTGGCAATGAGCTTCCATGAGAATCTAAACACATACCCTATTTTTGGACCATAAGATGCACCTAGGTTTTAGAGGAGGAAAATAGACAAAAAAATTTTGAAGCAAAAAAATTGGTAAAATATTTAATAACATAAATAACATAATATTTCACCAATATAAATGTAGACAGAACTCAACAGCAGCATTAACAACCATTATTCCTCCCAAACTGGTGGGGGAGTGCATCTTATAGTCCGAAAAATACAGTAGTTTTGCCAGTCTTCATCTGAGATGGTTAAACCGTTGGCTAGGATGGATGTATACTGTCTGTAGCATAGTCCCTTCTTGCTGATGTTCTCATTTAATCAGGCAGGACATGACCAATAAAGCAAGTGACATTATGTCCTTCCACAAATAAATACAGCAAGATTCAATAAGTAGTATAAAATGAGTAAGAATGACCAACATGTACTACATGATAACTATACAGCCAGTATTGTGCATGAATTAATCACATTCAACAACAGTCCATCTTTTAATCAAAGTGATGAAAGCGAGCATCCTTGGCCTGTTCCAGATATTGGAGAAAAAGAGTTCAATATTTCACTATTAATAATTATGTGAGTTGTATGGTTTTTGTAAATGCTCTTCATCAATTTGAAGAAGTTTCTTTCTATTCTTAGTTTGTTTTATTATAAATGGATGTTGGTGTTTGTCCAACACTTTATCTACATTTATTGAGATGATCATATGGTATTTTTCTTTACTCTTTTCATAATGGAGGTGAAATTGATTGATTTCTAATGTTTAAGCAAGTTTACAGTCTTGAGTTCATTCATTTATTCTTGATTAGTCTAGCTGGGGATTAATCAATTTTGTTGATCTTTTAAAAATCTATTGTTGGCTTTTTATTTCGCTATTTGCTCTCACCTTGATTATTTTCTTCTACTTACATTTATTCTGCTTTTTATTAGCTTCTTAATACATGACCTTAAATCATTGATTTTAGACCTTTCTTCATATCTAATTAAGCATTAAACCTATAAATGTTCCTCTAAGTACTGCTTCAGCTGTATCCTACATATGTTGATATGCTGTGTTTCCATGATCATTCAGTTCAAAGTATGTTATACTCTTGTGACTTCCTCTTTCATGAAGGAATATTTAACAGTATGCTATTGAATTTCCAAATATTCTGTGATTTCCTAGATATCTGATTGTTACTGATATGTAATATTCTTTTCTCAGAAAAAATACTCAGAATTATTCAGTCTCTTAACATTTATTATGGTTTGTTCTATGAGCTAGCATATGTTCTATCTATCTTGGTAATGTACCATTTGCACTTTTAAAAATGTGTTTTGGAATTGTTGGGTGTGGTCTTGTAGAGATATCAGCGAGGTGAAGGTGGTTGATGGCATTTGGTAGATCATATTGTCTTTACTGAACTTTGACCAACTGTTCTATCAGTTGTTGAGGGAGTAGTTTAAAAATATGAATGCAGAATTGTTATTTCCTCCCTCAGGTTATATCAGATATTTTGAAAGACCTTAAAATTTTTAAATACCATTTACCCCTTCCTGCCTTCTGTATTATCATATGCATTTGCCATTTTACATACACTCTTTGTTGTTGCACATAAACTCTACAAAACATTTAATTATTCTTTTATGTAGTCAATATTCATTTGTATTTACACACAAATATACTCTTTGTGAATTTCTGTGTTTCTGTCCAAGATTATTTTCCTTCTGATGAAAAATTTCTCTTTAAAGTATTGCTTTTCCAAGTTTTATTTTATTTGAAATGTAGGCCTTTGAGTGACAAATTATCTTAATTTGGCTTGTCTGAAAACATACTTATTTCACCCTCATTTTTGAGGAATATTTTCACTGGGTATGGAATCCTCGGTTGGCAGCTACTTCCACATGGTGTTACTGAGGGTTCCGGTCAACGCGCATGCCTCCATCCACTGCCTGTAAACACAGGTACTATTTTAAACGGTTAGATAAACTCTCTGAGGATGCACAATTTAAGTAGTTTCCTGGATACAAGCAGTCTTGGAATGCTTGGGAGAAAAATCATTCCAGAAAGCAAATTTAGAGACTCTGGATGGAAATACATTATTCTTATTGAAGAAGCTCAGGGTGGCAGGGGGAGGGGAAGGAAAGCGTAGCTGGAGTAGCAGAGCTGAGTAAACACTGCAGGAGAGAAATTGGAAAACTATCTTTGGTTCAAATCACGTAAGACCTTGCAAGTCAAGATAAAGTATCGGGATTTTAATCTAGTTATAATTGGGAGCCTTTGGAATGTTTGTAGAAGTGTTATAATTTGATAGGAATTACTATTTTTAAATTGCTTATCTCACTTGTCTTCATAACCATGCTGTGTAATCCTCACAAGTCCTACAAAATGTAATGTATCAAGTGCTATAATTATCTCCATCATAGTTGACAGAAGTGAAGCTGATAGTAGATAAATGACTTCTCCAAAGTTACAGTCAGTGATAGACCTTGAATATTTACCTATCTCTCTCTACTTCTAACATTATCTGTAATCATATTTTGTACTGGTTTTTACTTTGAAGTTTCTCACAGATCCATAGTACTAGCCATTGCACACAATGTGAGAGATTTACTTTTTCAAATGGAGGTTTTTGTGAACATTTCTAAGGGTGATGGACTTTAATAGGCTTCTTTTCTGTTTGAGATTTTGCACCTTGCTATTATGCATAAGAAAAGATTTTTCATTAGAAATGAAATCCAGTCCGACTTGGCAGAAAACCTAAAATAGCTTTATAAAAACTTCTGTATTGTGTTTCAATAGCTTTGCCACCTGTTCTCTCACATAAGGAGCCATCCTACCTATTGATCCAAACACAGTCAGAAAGCAACTTGAAAGTACTGAATTAATTTAAAAATTTCCCCAGGATCCTGCTTTCTAAAACTACCTGATTCCCTTGATGTAGCTATTCAATTTGAAGGAAAAACAAAAAGCAAAAGTAAAATCTGAAACCATTTTACCCAACATTAAAATTATAATAATATTCTACTTACCTGGAATAAAGCACAAGTAAAAAACAGAAGAAGAAAAGCTGTCATGCTCATAATTGTCAAGTTCAGTGCCCTGCAGCTGGTTGGCAAAATTTGCTTTTCAGAGAAAAGAGAAAAAAAAAGCCAGGACCACCCACTTCCCCTTCGCACTTCATTCCTGAGTGAGTGGAAGGCCTCCTTCCTTGAGTCCAGGAATAGAGCTGAAATATGTAAATTTAAGTAACCCAATTTCAATTTGTAAATAAGGAAAAACAAGAAGCAGGAACAGCTCAGATAAAAACATCTCTTATCTTTGATATGGAGTAAGAAAGCAAATGCACAGAGGTTGAAATGCCAAAAAATAAAAGAAAATTAAAATAAAATGGAAGGTTAATTTTCTGATCTAGGTTCAACCTGCGGATACATTTTTTGTGTCATCCCCTTAGATTGTTCATAACAGAACCAGTCTAGCTGACTTTTATCCACTCCTCAGTAAACAAATCTAATTAACTGTAATCAATATATTTTGGATGAATTATATGAATCCCAATGAATATCATATTTTTTCTCTTGATGTCGGAAAATGTATGCATTGATGCTACAGTGTCTAAGCCACAAACAATGGAAATCATAACAGGAATATGAGGAGAGACAGTGCGTAACTACTATTGCACAAAATGAAAATAAGCCTCCTCTCTGAGATATTTGAGGTGCTCCAGAGAATGTAAGCAAGGCTTCCATTTAGCCATTACTCTCAACTAATTCATAGAAATGCAAAGCAATCTTAGGAAAACCACCCCTAGAAGAAATTGCTAGGCCAGGGGGAACCACCTATAGTTTCAATTTCACAATGAAATCTCATGAGGTGTATAATGGGTGGAAACTATAGAGTGAGAGCTTTTGTCTCATTAGAAAAATATTTCATATATTGCAAGATCATTAGGACTTCATGAAGAGTCCTTACAAATGACATCAAAACAATAATTCTTAGCCAAAGAGCATGTATGTTTGCATAACCCATAGACACACGCAACAGTGTGGTGATGGCCAGAGGGAAGGGGGTGCTGGAACTGGGTAGAGGTGGGCAAAGTAGGGGCAAATGGGGACATCTGTAATAGTGACAGCAGTAAAAATAAAGAAAAAAATTTAAATCACAATTCTTAAAAGAAAATCAATTAAGAAGAAAAGAAAGACCATTGAAAGATGGAACAGGTTACCTCAGAAGATCATAAATTCTCAGTCCTTGGAAGTGTTCAAGCACAAGTTGACCAGATGCTTCTTGGTGGAATTAACCAAGCGTTAGATGGTGGAAGAATAGATTTTGATCAACACCACTTCTCACCCTAAATTGCTTCAATTCTATGACAATGTATCCAATGGGAATACAGAGAGGATGTACAAGATGGGGGTATAACATAATTTTATCTAGAGAACTGACCAAGAGAAAGCATAAGTGAAAAGGTCAAAGAGCATAGCATCGATGTTTCTTTTGTGGCGATTTAAAAGAATATTTATATATCATTTATCATCTCTTCATTTATCACAGATAAAAACAATGAGATTACCCAAGATAGGCATGCTTGTGAGGGAGCAGGCCCTCTCTTACACTGGGATGAGAATGCAAATCAAATACTCTTTTGAGGAATAATTATAAAAGTTTAAAGTATTTGGTTCTTTTATCCAACAATTTTACACCTAGGATTCTATTGCACAGAAATATTTGCAACACTATTTAGGGATATATGTACAAAAATGTTTCTGAAAAATAGAGAAAATAAAAACATTAGACAATATAAATGTTCATCAGGAAAGGAAAGATTATCTATGAGTCTGTCTCTGTTTTGCTTGTTAGTTCAGTTTGTTCATAGATTCCACATATGAGTGAAATCACATGGTACTTGTCTTTCTCTGACTGGCTTATTTCATGTAGCATAAAGAACAGGCTGACAGCTATGGTGAAGGTGGGGTGGAGGGATTAAGCAAAAAAGAAATAAAAGAGAAAGAACTCATGGACAAGGACAACAGTGTGGTGACTGCAGGGGGAAAGGGAGTGGGTGGGAGTAAGGCTATGGGGGATAAATGATGATGAAAAAAGTAAAATAAGAGAGGAAGGATTCTATTATGGTATACTGATGTTAAAGAATATTTTATAGTTATTAAAAATAATGAAATGTTTCTGTTGTAACAAGGAACAATTTCAAAGCCTATATTTTTCAGGGACAAGGTAATACATACTGTTATTCTGTTTTAGTTTTTGTAACAATAAGCTACTATGCATGGTTGGATTATTCCTTAAGAATACATACCACACTGTTAACAAAAGAGGATATTAAGGACAAGATTTTCTCTTCTTATTGTAAATATTTCAAAACTGTTTATTTTTGAGAAACATTTATAATTTTTGTATTTTTTTGAAAATCCATCGCAATTTTAAAACCTTATCATTTTTGTAGCCAGCGTTTCCTGACTGATAATCCGCAAGGGTCCTGCAAATTGTCGGATTGAGGAACTTTATGTATTCTTGGGGGGAAATGTAATTCCCTTGATTCCCTTGGGTCAAAAAGTGTCAGTGCAAAGACACCCCCCCAAAAAAATTCTTATGACAAGAAGATACCTTAAATAGGATGAGTCATTACCTGCTATTCCTTTCTTTGTGTCTTCACCACATCATTGCTTTAAATAAAGGCATTTATTTATACTCTAAATAAATGCACTCCCAAACATCAAAATGAGGAAAACAGAGGCAAATGGGATTCCAGTCTCATTTTAATTAATAGTAATTTATAAGATCAAGATGGTGTCAAGTGACTCTTGCAAAGGAGACCCAGGAGAGGACCCTCCCAAAGATGTTAACCTTAACGTGAGGCGCCAGACACATTTCCATCGCTTCCTTAGTCTCTTCTGTTGAGCATCGAAATCATGTAGGTCAATCACACCAGCTTCCCTCGGTGACTCACGGGATTATGTAAGCTGTCGGTCTTGCCGCAGAGCTGTGTAAATGCCTGCTTAAAATAAAACTTATTTCAGGGAATGGATTTTTTTGTCTTTTTTCCAACTTCTTCATAATTTGAATTTGGCTTTAAACTAGATGAGGAAAGGAAAAGGAAGCCATACATCACTTTATTAAAGGTTTAATAACAGATCAGGCTTTCCTAATCCTCTGTAGTTACATCTTAAAACATCCAGTATCATGTAATGCAAATGAGGTTTATTCTCCAGAAGAGTGTACTGGCATGTTGCAACGTCAGTCCCTCATTTGGTTTTCAGTCTCTCGTTGTTTTCTATTCTATCTGAAGGAGGACTCTTTCTCAATTAATAGTCCCCGCTAACCAATTTTTGGCCTAGTACAACTATGGTATTTTCACTTTATAAATGTCAACAATTCAAGTTTGAGATGAGTAGTGTTAGTTCAACAACATAAATAAAATTAGATGCTTTCAAATCAAATTAAGCCTCAGAAGAAAGACGTTTTGATGAATGATTAGAATATGAATAATCTGAATTAATCATGTGTCATTCTTCTCCGCCTTCAGTTCTGGAATGGGACTATGTGTCTGGATCAGTTTTCTGCAGCCTCTTTTCACCTTCTCACCACAATAGTCAATAAAAAATCCTCAACGTAAGAAGCCCTGACTCAGGCCGTTCCTTTGTAATGAGAGCTCTGACAGTGGGGTCCAGTGCAGGCCAGAAGCTAACCACAGGTTTCCACTGTAGACACTGGAGCCCTTCAGAGTCTGTTCTGCTCTGATACCACACTCTGTTCTGATATTATTGTCTAAGGACTTTGCCTTTTGAATCCTCTCTGGGGGGCTGCTCTGCACTATTCCGTTTGATTTCTGTGGCTCAATTTCCATCAATTTCTTTCCCTTATATAAAAGTACCCTGTCTCCTAGAGTCTTTGTGGTTTTCCTCATTGTTCTTTCCCTTCTTTATTATTTGAGGGTATGACTAAATTGCTTGGTGCATTGGCCTCATTTCCTAGGATGCATTGTTCAGACCATTATTTTCTATGTTAAGACAAGTTCTTAGCACAAGTATTTTCCCCATGTTCACACCATGCACTCTGGACTGGAATATTAATTTGCTTGGATACATGTCAGTCTTAAAATCAGAATGCCTCTCCCATCAATAGCCATTTTTCGCCTGTCTGATCAAAAAGGCAGGTAACTGCTATTGGAAAGCTACAGATACCATTTAAAATTAGTTGACACCTATCAATGCCAAATGCATTCACATATGCTGTCTCAGTCCTACAAACTCCCTAATTCTATTTTCCCCTAGATAATGAAACCCAAGCCCAGAGAGGTCACAGCTAGTAACTAAGAGAGCTGGAATTCAAGCTCAGGGTGCCCACATCTAAGTCCCGTACTAGTTTTTCTTACCAGGCTTCCTATATTCTGTCAAACACCAAAACATCAAAAGCAGAACACAGATATAAAAGTTCAGTTCCTTCCTGTCTCTTCAAGCTTTGTGGTTTTATGCTAACTTTAATTCCTTATGGCTCAACTTTTCCATCTATAAAATCATTTTTCTTTTGATGGAGATATTTTTAAAAATTAAATTGTTAAGAGATGAACATGGAAGTAATTGTGGTGCTTTATCCTAAAAATAGTCAGAATACATCTAATGAGAATGAATCAATAAATCCTAGGGAGAATCTAAGGTATTGTATTTTTCCCTGGGAGCCTGTATGGTACTGAGAATAAATTCACAAGAAATTATATACAGCTTCTAAAAAATAATGTGAATAATTTGTATCTTTACCACATCATTGCTTTGCAAGTGGATCTGGTAGATGTGAACCCATTTCAAATATCTCAAAACAGATTGTATATGTATAGTCTAATGACTACTATGGAGTATGTTGTCACTGACAGAAGGAGAGATTTTTAGGGAGAAAGCATCTTCTCAGTTACATAATTCTTGAGGAAAATCAGTAGAGGGAGGAGGAAATGAAAGTGGTAAAATCTTTGGTAAGAATGGAAAGAAATAATATCATCACCTTCCTGACATCTCCCTGGAGAACCCTGACAAACTTTGGAAAGGTTTGTAACAAAGAAGAAAAGCACAGCAGTGGTAGTTATCTTGGAAATCTACCAAAATATACTTGCAATATCTAGCCATGGGACAGCCAGGACAACTGTCATAATTGCAATATGCATATCAACATATTGTATCTGAGTGGTCACCACTGGGGTTGTAGGTGTCCTAATCTGAGCTTGCAGGGTTGGGTGTGATCTTTCTAAAGGATAGATATAACTAGAGACCAGATATTTCACAAATTCTTTACTTATCCAGGTGAATGGCACCTTTACATACCTGGGGATGTCCAGCATTTGCTCAAGAGGTATGTGTCATCTTGTCCCTATGCTTTCTGGAATGCTGGACAACAAAGTGTGTAACATTAGTATGCTGTAAAATTATTCAGCAGATTCTATGAGCAACTTAAGTGAATAGCTTTTCTGCGTCTCATATGACATGTTCAATGCTTTTTCTCTGGTGCACTGAAATGGGAAAAAATAGGTAAAACAAGGGGAGTAAGGGTGAAAAAATTTAAATTAGTCATAGTCTGAAAGATTTACCATCAACTAATTAAAATGTGACCACCACTCATATAATTGGATGCTTTGCTCACATCCTTTTCTATGAAGACAACATACTAAGTGTGTAGTCATTACATACATTAAATATATATGTTGAAGAATAATGCTATTTAAATGGCACAGATTTTTGGCACATGGACTTTTGGATTTGGTGTTGTGAGCAGTGAACCTATATCTTGGCTCTGAGACTTAAATACAGCTGGTCATGACTGAGTTATTTACTTACCCTCTTCATCTCTGAAGGGGATTAATTAATGATCACAGAGTTTGGGGCTATAACTGAGATCATAGCATATTGTACTATGTGAAGCCTTGTTAAACCTTAATCACTATTGTTATTGACAAAAACATAAAATGAGATTTTCAAAACAACCAGGTCAAAATTAGAGGTGATTTATTAATGACCATTAATATAAAAAGTTTAATTATAAATTCTATAAAAATCCCCCATAATTTTTACATACTTCTGCATTGTATTAGTTGTAAATAATCATGTCCTTCCTTGGTATTAAGAGTGGTCAACAATAATTTATAGCTGTTATTTATTGCATATATTACTTATGACCTGTTAGTGCCTAAAATAAACATGTCAACCATCTAGTAATATTATTTTGCCTAGGGTTGTGTTGTATATTAGTGATAGAAATGTCACCAATATATTTTAGCATACAACTGCCATGTCTATAATACAAACAGTACCTAAAAATGAGCTTTTCAGAGCCATGATTGTGCTTCACTGATTATAGCAAGATTTCTATTTTAGGAAAGGAAAATGCATGCCTCAAAGCAAAGGAATAAGGCCAGACACAAACAGGGGATGCAAAGTTAATATTCTAAAGAAGATCCGCTTTTTGCTCATCCCAGGGAATGTGATATACAAGGATTATTTCTTCTGAGTTTTTAAAACAACAAAGGAGGAGTCAACTTGAAAAGATAAAAACAGAAAAAAAAATCCTATTTAAGCTTTTTCTTTTGGTTTGCACAGCAGCTTTTCCCAAAATGTGCTCCAATACAAAATAAATGCTGGAGCTCTTCATGGTGAGGAAAAAATAGTGAGGGTTCTGTTTTTAAATAAAGATCCAACATTCTAATTTTTCTCAGAGCTTAACAACTATTCACATTTTCTAAGACTCTGCAAAATCCTACAATAAAGAAAATTATTTCACTTTATTCAATCCAGCATTTCTTAAGTGCATTTGGCCACAGAATGGTTTTATTGATTAACATTTACTATGACCACATTTTGGGGACCTTTGCATTACTGAAAAATCATATGTGAAATGTGAAAAAAGAAAAATATGACTTTAGAAATAAACATACAGACTGACAGCTGTCAAAGGGGCAGGGCATCATGAGGCTGGGCAAGAAAGGTGAAGGGATTAAAAAGAACACATAGACACAGACGACAGAATGATGACCATCAGAGGGCGGAGGGGAGGGGAGGTCAAGTGAGGGCTAAATAGTGATGGAGGAGACTAGAACTGTACACCTGAAACCTACATAATTTTATTAACCAATGTCACCCCAATAACTATTTGTAAAAAGAAGTAAGCTTATCAGAAATGCGGAGTGCAGAATTTGATAGGCAGAGCTATAAGGACCTAACCCCAAAAAAGACTCAGATTTAAGATGTTCCAATATTCAGAGTTTTTCTAAACAAAATCTGTGTGTGTGTGTGTGTGTGTGTGTGTGTGTCTCCATCCAGGGGAAGCACATGCAGTCCTGCACATATGAGCGTAAGCAATCTAGACTAGAAATCTCAAGCAAAATGACCTTTAATATCGGTACCCTCAGTTACTGGCAGAGAAGGGTATGCCAATTTTCTAGGCAGACTTTTTAAAAGATGGCACATTGGGACCATTTCCTGTTCAATTATTTACTGGTGTTTCACTGACTTAATGTAGTCTTGGTGCAGAAAAGCAATATTGCTTTCAATCTTTTTGCCACTTTCCAGTTCAACAAGTAATTGAAAATACACATAGTATTAAGCATATGAATTCGTGTTTGGCTACCTACCCAACTACTTTTCTCTCCTCGTTACTGAGACAGCTTGATCCTCTCTTAGGCTGAATGAGCCTATTTTTCCACACAGGAGGGATTAAAGGAGATCTTTGTCAATACCCAGGGCACTCAGTAGTGAATAAAATATGCTGGTGATTCTGCCCAAACAGAACAGATATCCAGCTCTTCCAAATGGAATATAATCTTATTCTTCAAAAATCTTAACATGAGTCTCCACCTTAGATCACAGTTCTTCTTCCTGGACCCTCGCTCTTTCCCTAGGGCCTGATTCTTGTTCTTTTGAGCGCATGCTGGCTGGTGACTCCAGAACAGCAGCCTGGGTGGGGGCTTTTCGCCAGGGCTGCGGCCAAAGCTTAGGTTCTAGAACTGCAGGTAGTGTCAGAGCAGGCACTGTGTGTGACAAGGCTGATCTGATTCTTATCCACTTAAATCACGGCACATAGAGAAATTGTCTCAGAATCTTGTTTGAGGCTCAGCCCGCAGATGGGGCTAATGGGTGTCTGTGGAGGCAGAGAGTTCAAAGGCATGGGGCAGGTAAATCTCTACCTTTCTACTGCTCCATGTGCTGCTAACCTGAAAACTGTCACCCTTGCCTGCAGCTGGGAACCCACAGTAGCAAAGTGGAGTGGAAAAATAAGTAGATGAATCACATCATCCAAGTCATTTAAACTGCCAGGTAATAATGACCAGAGAATGAAGGAACAAGGACGTCAGGATACTGACTTGAGATACCTTGGATTTCGGTTACAGAACCCCCCCCCCCACCCATTGGCATCTTTTCAGATCAGTCATTTCCCACTACTGCCATCTACCTCATCAACAATCAGCAGTAATTAGTAAATTGCTGTATTAGTAGCTTGTTGTACCAGCTCTGTATGAAGCCATTTCAAAGATTCAATTCCTATCCAAAAGATTTACTCTAAGACTGCACATTTCCAACACAATAAGTTGGAGATCCGTTAGGCTCTTTGGCCTGCTACCCTTGAACTGAGGCCTTGGTTTATGCATCTGAGCTTATTTCCATGTCAGGATTAGTGGGGACATACAATTTAATGACTGTTACTGTTTGTCCTTCACAACAATTTATCAATAGTTTTAAATTAACACAGTATCTCATACTCATTCAATTTTACAATGTATCTATAGAAGTCCCTTTAGAATATTCTGATTTTGTCTTTCATAGAATTTTGTGGCACAATTCTAGTCTTAGAAACTTGTCAATGTATTTATACAGAAATTATATTTTTTAATTTCTAAGGTATCTGACTAGGACCCTTGACTATAAATTACAGGGTTAAAAAGAATCTGGAAACAGTAGTTTCTGGGCATCAGTTTGTGGCAGGCTTTGTCTGCTCCTGCTCACCGAACGTTGCATTGTGCTAAGGGTAACACCTCAGCTCCTTCCTGTGAACACGTTCTGTTGAAAGTGCTTCCGAAAAGGGATCATGTTCCAAAAGAGCCCAAAGTTTATGTGAAAACTTTAACCTACTTGGAATTTTAGTTGATCACATTTAATTTTTCAGGAGAAATAACTTTCTTGTTTTGTCAGTAGTTCAATCCCTATTTGGTTCATCCAATGCTTTGCCCTGGTTAGATAAGCTGGAATTTCAATTTCCTTTCTTCTCCGATAATCACAGGGACTTTCATGGTTTATTAGGGATAAGAGTCTTGAACCTGAAGCCCAGACAAATGGCTAGGGAGCCGAATAGCCACTTGGTATCTGTTTGTGGCCTTTATACCATCACATGGTTTCAAATTCCTCAATACCGTGTTCTATACACTAGCAAGCAAAATACTTTCAAACTTGCCTCTGTACGACTGCCTTCCTGCCCATCACCAATGTGCTCAATTCTCAGGCTTGATGCAGACCAGATTTTCCAAAGAAGACACAATGCTTTCTCTCTTTTCCTGTGGGTAGGGCTTATTTCATCACCTGATTAGGCTGTTATGGTCTGCATAGTCTGTAGGTTTCAGCTATACTTTCTTTACCCTACCATTTTGCTACACAAACAAACAAAACCTTAGTTAGAATAAGAAATAAATAGCAGTGGCAAATGCATATATTTGAGATTGAAGAGACTCCTTGGATTTAGTAACTTTGACAAAGGATAAAAATGATTGAAATCACCTACTTCTTATTATTTCATGAATCCAACAGAGATGTATTAAATACTTATGCTATGCCAGTCAGCAAGGCAGGCACCAAAGATAGTGGTGAATAAGACAGACTTCTTGTGCTTACAGACTGGTTTGAATCTACCACATGCCTCCTGTTCAGTAAAGCTGGGTCAACTTGAGTAAGTCACTTAATTGCTTAAGCCCTCATTTCCTTTTTCCAGTTCAGTTGAAAAAAAAAAAAGAGGTTATATTAGATTGTACAAATGGTTTTCTTTAGCATAATGTTCTAAAAAAATTAACTCTCTCACAATCAGAATAAATGATCTAAAGTACAGATCCTTCCACATCTATTTTGCCAATTAGCCAAAAGCAGGCTTTATCTTAATTGAACAATCAGTCCTATCCCAAACACGGATGTAAAAGTACAGATTATTCATGGTAACAAGTAAATCAGAGCACTGGTCTGCCAAAGGAAAGGATAGTCTTTTAATTTTGCTTGTAAAATACCTGTATAAGAACTTGAACAAGTTGAATAAAAATTTTAAATAAGAACTTTAACAAGTTAGCCTTATGTAAGTCATGGACTTAAGAACTGAGCAGTTACTGATTCCAACATCAAGCAGTTTTTCTATATTTTAGCAGCTGAGAATCACATTGCAAAAGCAGGTCCATTCTTCCCATCATTTCTCATATTGTATGATTTTGTTTTCATCTGTATGGGTAGCCTGCACAACACTAAGCCCTTCAAAGATCCATTTTTAAAAGTGATTTTCACAGGGACTCTTATGAGTACTTGTTCCTACTTGATGCATAATAGCTAAACACTTTTTCCCTATCATCTGGCCTACAAGAAGCTACTGCCTAATATCCATACTGTGTTAGAAACAGAAATCAGTATAATTGCTAACCATACAGAAATAGAAAATCTAGAAAAAGTCTCTGGATGCTGGAAAGAAAAATTGAGGACAACTGCAAGTGGCAGTTTAGAAAAATTCCTTTTCCTTTTCTGACCAAACTTGGTTTAACTGTAATATCAGATTTATCTAACGGAGATTTTCATGTATTTGTGGGCATCTCAGAGTATTTCTAATGCCCAGTATACATAAGCATTAAAAAATTCATAGCAAAACCTTTTTCTGCCTTTGCTTTCTCTAACCTAATTGATTCTCTTGTACTTCTATATTTCTTGCTTCCTAGCATTTATTTCTGTCCCCACTTCAGGGGAGATTAAGGTTAGCTGTACATTCTTTGTCATTCTCCCCATTGACAGGTGGACTTCACCTCTGTTTGAGTCCAGCTGGCCCTATAAGTGCTCAATGACAGCATGTAATAGAAACAACACTGTGCCAGTTCTGAGCCTGTCCTTTAGGAGCATGGCAGATTCTGCTCCCTCCCTCTTGAAATGCTCATTCCTGGGACACTTCATTTCACTATCCAGGTACCGTAGTCTGATACACTAAGACACATGGAAGTCTACCTGTAAATACTCCAGATGATAGCCCAGCTGAACACCCATTTAGAAGCCAGGATTAACTTCCAGCCACATGAATAAGAAATCTTAGGCATTATATTCAGTAGACTCCTCAGATGACTATTCCAAGTCAATCTCATGTAGAGCGGAAGAACCATCTAGCTGAACCCAGGCAAGCCGGTAACTAAGACACTATTTTCAGTAAAAGACCTCATCTTTCTTTTTTTTTCCTATGTCTAGTTCTAGCTTTGCAAATTTCCTCTCTCTGCTTCTTTTTCTAGCTGCATATAATGATTCTGTTTAACTCCAACCAAGCTAAGAGCTTTAGGAAAAAAGGTATCTGTATTTTTTGTGCAAGATACTAAATTTCTCATTAAACATTTCAAAACAAACCAGTTTAGTAAATAGCAAAAACTATTCCCTGTGCATTTTTGAAAAGAATAGTCCACTGGGTAAACCACATGTTTTCTTCCAAAAAAAATGTAGATACCAGTGCTCTCCTAATCTGAACTAGGGCCTGGATAAACAGTGATATTTATATCAGAGAGGGTTAATAGCACAGTGACTCCAGCTGTAACTGTAGCTGGAGTTTCATCATTAATTATTATACTTACAGGCATCCCCAAGGATGAGGATCCCATATTGAAATTTAGCTTTTTCATTTAGTGAAGCTGGTTTTTCAAAAGTCCTTTTCTCAGTTTGTGTGTCTTGGTCTTCCTGCAACATGGGACCACCACTTGGTTCTTTTTTGGCTCTTGTTTCTCCTTTTAACACCTAAATGCAACCATCTCCCCCACATTCCTGTATGAATAGTTCTTCCTCTAAATACACACTAATTATCAGTCACTGCTTTCCATATCAAGCAGGTCTTTATCCAAATTTTCATTCAGATTCACTCCCTTCTTTCTGTTTTGAAACAGACCTCTGACTATCCTCTGTGCACCTTAAATAACCACAGCTCAGTAATGTAAACCCACAGAGGGATTCAATGAAAAGCCTCAACAAGTGTCTTTTATTTTTATCTAGATCTCCTTTAATCATCTTACTCCTATATTCCTTACTCATGTCTTTAATTCTTTTTTTTTCTCATACCACGACCCTCATTTGTCACTTAGCCCTTAGTTTGAAAAACCAGTTGGAATTTGCTTTTTCAAAACTTGCATTGCATACCATCCAGCTCCTCATACTGAATTTGCTCCTTATCTCACCTTGTACTCCACGGACCAGCATCAAGACCCAGCAGCTCACACCTGACCTGCACTAACTGCTGAGCTCACCTTCAAAACCCCACCCAAGTGGTTTCTTTTCCAATGATGACTTGTTACCAATGAACTCCCTTTATTTGAATTCCCATAGCTCTGTGTTTGTATTTTGTAGAACATGTCAATGTTTACCTTGTATAGGAGAAGCTTGCGAATGTGACTCATCTCCCTACTAATTTCTAACCTAAAGGGCAGACTCAGAGGGCTTAAGGGCCATACTCACTTTTTAATGGATATTACCTAGTCATATTATATATTTTATTTATATCATGATCATCACTAACCCATGTCTATAAAAACATTGCAAAGAAATAATGTAGGCATCAGCCTCAAATCATCTTCATTAAGAAATTAGATTCTAGGAACTTTTTTGATGTGTGAACATACTTCTAATAATATATCATATTTAATCCAATATATTTGAAATATCATTGCACTCTGTAATCAATATGACAATAATATAATATTTTACATTTTTTACTAAGTACTTGAAATGCAAGAGATTTCTTTTTTTGTATTTTTTACCTTTATTTATCTTTATTTATTCATTTTTTCCCATTACCATTTAGTCCCTTTATACATCCTCCCCCCAGCAATCACCACACTGGAGAACCTTAGGCTAAGTAAAATAAGCCAGTCAGAGAAAGACAAATACCATATGATTTCACTCATATGTGGAATCTAATGAACAAACTGAAGTCACAAGAAAAATGAGGACAGACTCAGATGGAGAGCAGGATGACAGCTAGTGGGAGCGGTGATTAGGGGGTGAAGGGACTGAGTAAAAAGGATCAAGGACTCGTGGACATGGACAGCAGTGAGGAACCTTTTATACTTAGAAATAACAGAGAATGCTGACCTTTCTGTCATGTAATCATGAAAGATTGTAACAGATGAGAAAGAAGCCTGATTCCCTGATAGCTAATTGTGTGATCCAAGTCTTTGCTCTGAAGCCATTTTTACTTTGGTCCACTTGAATTATCCTCTTGTTAAAAGATTTTTCTATTTCATACAGAGAAGCCATTTCTTTATTCATCTTGTGTCACTAGTTTATGTCACTTTAAAACTTTATGAAAGCTTTCAAGGTCACCACCAATCATCTTGATTAAAATAGCATTGCTACATCATTCTGTTTTATCTTTTAAGTCATTTATTTGACAAAACAGCCCCAATTCATTACGTAAGCCATTTCTGTTAAAATGAAAGGAGCAGCATTTCTATTTAAACCTATGCTATTTAAACATATACCTTTTAAATATGTGGCTGACAATGCAGAATTTTAGAAAACAAGGAAGAGAATTCTCATGATTTTTTTCTCTCTTTTCTTCATTGTAAGGTAAAAAAATCAAGGAGTAACGTGTTAAGGGAATTACAGAATATGCATCATTTGATTATTCAAAGTACTTAGTCCCAAGTTTGGTAGAATAAATGAGTCAACAAATGTTTTACATTCTGATTTCATGAGAAGGGTCTAACGGGGGCAAAGGTGAGGAGATCCACTTTGGCTGGAGATGGAGCATGTGAGAAGCCTGTGAGATTTTCAGGTATACGTGTTTACTGAAGGCTTGAAAATGGGAAAGAAGTTTGGGCTGAAAGTATCAGCATAAAAGTTATTGATATGTAAATAGAGTTTAAAGACTGGAGTGGGTGAAAATATCTAGAGAGAGCATGTAGCATGAAAAAAGAAGGGGGCAGGAAATAATCTTATTTCGTACATATCCAAATACTTTAGTAGAGACAGAAATTAGAGCTGTGTCTCAACACAGAATATGACTGATCCAGAATCAAAGAGGTGATGAATGCCATACATAGAGAATAAGTAGTGCCAGTATTTTCCCAGCTTACATCAGAGATTGTTCATGGTTTCTCTATTTGAACAAAACTGAACATAACTGGAGGGGAAAGAAATAGGGAATGAGTTTGTGATATTTTCTGAGTGAATGAATGAATGAGAGAGAAAATGTTAAATTTTCCTTCTGGAATCCAGAAGCCTACATGAGTAAGCCTATTTGTCAATCTTTCTTCCCTCTTTCTTGACTACTTCTCCTGAGACAACTACTGGACCACTGAGTTGGAGAGTAAGTCCTTCCTTTTTTCCTGATGTTTTCCATTCAATCCAGCTGCTAACCACTATGCCAAAGTTGTAAGAGATACAGCAAAATCGATATTCCATTCGAATGCACCCACTCACTTCTCATCTCACTTCCTTCTGAATCTCTGCCATGCTGAGCATGCCTGTGTGATGAGAAGGATCCTTTTCCCCTATTAACTTTGATTTCTCACCTCTGAGCCCAGCTCTGGCCCTCCTGATTCTAGAAAATAAAAGGAATTGCAAAGCTGAAACTTTTAACTTTCCACCCTGAAATGTACCTTCCCTAGGTTTATACCCAATGTGCTGCTGTGATAAGAGTGAAGGGCATTTGATCATCTCTTCCATCACTTCATCACCATAGGTAAACTGTTTCAGACTCATCGTTTTAAGATACTTAATGGAGATCTGGAGGTATGTCTGGGGTAAGAGTTTTGGAGGAGAGTTTTGGAGGAGAAGGAAGGACAAAAATAGTCACTAATAAGAAGTTTTTTCATTTCTATGGATGTTTTTATTTCTATAGTAATTTTAATTCCTACATCTGTGTTGGATAAGGCCCATAGCAGACAGACACTGTTAGATGCCTAAGCAAATGGACCCCCCACCTCACCCCTCCTCAATGGCAGACCCCTGTTCAGATGTTTGCTCTCCCACCAGACTTTGTGCTCATGGAGGTTGTCAGAATCCCCAGTCCTAAAAGTGTGGGTCTTGGTTAGTCCAAACCAATGACATCATGATAATTCTATTTCCCTTGCCAATGATTGGTGTAGGACAAGTCATGGAACCCAATTCTGGAGAATGAGACAAGAGGGGAAAGCTGGTAAATGAGCTTTTGCTTTTTGAAAAAGCACTTTTGCTCTTAAAGAGGAACACAGAAGAAGAATTATTGTTTCCTGGATATTGTTAGGTGAAGACATGATTGTTGAAACTGTTGCAACTATTTTTTTAAATCAAGTTAACATTAAGCAGTCAAAGTGCAATTACATAAAAAGTCTTATATTTTACATGCTTAAATTGTTTTTCATGGTTTTTACTTGTAAGGTGTTGAGGGTGGGACCCACTCCTGAATCCTCTCCTGGGGTAGGGTAAGCTACATATTGTTCAGGAGTGCCACGCACGTTGAGCTTATGGTTTGTCCAAAGGGATTTACCAGCTGTAGGTGGTTTCATTGGTGGAGAATCATGAGTCACACTGTGAAGCCAGTGATGCCATCCGGGGGGCACCATGCTCCCATCCACAACCCAGAACGGGTTTTGGCCACTGATTTCAGTAGTATGTATAACCCACCAGGGACAGCCCCAAAAACTCCTTGTTATCTTCAAAGTACTGTTTCCAGATTTGTCTTTCCCCACTAATGTTTCAGCCCTCACGTCATTTCCGCAGAAGAAAGTTCACAGATAGCCTCGGAGGCTGCGAGGCAGCGGACTGTGTACTTCAGGACCCGCAGGGGCCCCATCTCGTCTGCAGGCCTGCCACAGCTCTCATAGCACCATGAGAGGGCCAAGGAGGGCGAAGCCAGGCTGTTAAAGATAAAACGGATTGAAGGGTCATAAATAACCTGCCCTATCTCAGACCTTCATATTATATGACATTACAAATTCATTTTATTTATATGACTTTGAGTTAAGAATTTTTTATCTTAAAAAAAAAAAAAAAGCTCATCAACTGATACAGGGCCCTATTGACCCTACTAGGGTCAAGTGAGGAAAAAAAGTTAAGAGCAAACATTTGACTTCCGGCCGCCATGGGTGGGAGAGTGGGTAAAGAGAACACTGTCCTGGGGGTTTCATCTGATAAAGAAACCTGAAGATCCAGATTAAAGGAAGTTCGTTGTGGTCTATTTCTACTCAGTGGCACATTTAAAAAATGGCAATCTAATGAAAAAATACAAATAAAAGTAATTTCAAGATTTCCTTTGCTTCTCAAAAACACCAAAAGGTTAGAGGTGAGATAAGCATATATATAACTTATATCAAAAAGCTAAAAATAAAAGCTTCTCTCTACTTCTGTGACCTCAGCATTAGCCATAAAAATGTGAGCTACACCCCCAAACCTCCTTCTCTCCCAGTTTTAACTCCCAGCCTACAGCTGCTCACGGCCGCCACTAGGCTCCTTCTAGAGCTTCTTTTTCTAAACTCCTCTCGTGTCTTCCACTTCATTCTTCTTTCCTTTGTCAATTTCAGGGGCAAATTCTCCATCCTGGCTTTTCCCAAGTCCCTTTTTCCCCTCTGTTATTGCTCTGATCCCATGGTACAATACCCTAAGAACTTACATTGCAAAGTCAGACTTATCTCCGGGGCCAGGAGCACAGGCTGTGCGTGCTCACACTTCATATATTACTACATTTTGTTCTCAAAAAATTCACAGCTCCAGGCTGGGAAACTCTGCAGGATGAATGACCTGGTTTCTTCAAAAATAAGTTGCAAGGTGGGAGAGGGAGAGAAACATAGTGATAAAGGAGGAACAGATAGATGGAAAAAGACAAGAGAAACATGTTTTATCAACTAATCATAATGCAGGGACCTTATCCAAAGCTTGATCCCACCCTCTTCCCCCCAAAATTCTCTTATTTTATGACATTTATGAAATAATTGGAAATTAGAACACTGACTTATAATAATTAATAAACATTGCTAATTTTCTTTGTAATAATGATATTGCAGTTATATGTCTTTAAAGAGTTGTTAACTTTTAGAGATATTTACCGGAATATTTGCAGATCCAATTATATGGTCAGATATTGCTTAAAAAAATATGGGAAGTATAGAGGAGGCCACAACTTGATCCTTATTGAAGCTGGGAAATGAGTACATAAAGACTCACTATTTTCTAGCCCTGGCTGGCGTAGCTCAGTGAATTGAGCGCGGGCTGGGAACCAAAGTGTCCCAGGTTCAATTCCCAGCCAGGGTACATGCCTGGGTTGCAGGCCATAACCCCCAGCAACCGCACATTGATTTCTCTCTCTCTCTCTCTCTCTCTCTCTCTCTCTCTCTCTCTCTCTCCCCCCCCCTCCGTTCCCTCCCTAAAAATAAAATAAATAAAATCTTTAAAAAAAAAAAAAGACTCACTATTTTCTTTTTATGTTTAAATTTCTCTGTAAGAAATGATTGATGATGATGATGATGATGATCAGTCAATGAGGACGATGATAGAAGTCTGACTTTGCAATATAAGTTCTTGGGGTTTTATACCATGGGATCTCTCTCACTCTCGCTCTCTCAGATAGGGATGGGTCAGGGGAAGAGAGAGGGAGAATATCTTACAGAAGAGATGATAGATGAGCCTGAAAACACCACTGGTAAGCGCCTTAGTGAGGGCTGCTTGAGTAGGCCTGGGAAGAGTAGTCCCGGAGACTGTATCATTTCTGTTTCTCTGAGCATGTGTCATGCACACCAGTGACCTACCTGTGTAATTCCTGTTTTGGAATTCATGTTTTTGGCCCACTACACAGTGTTTGCAATGAATCTGAAGGGTACTATGACCTTTCCAGCTTTGCTTAACACCTAGCTACCCACTTCATGCATCTATGTGGAAAACAAATTCCTACCTAGAGTCTTTGTTGAGTCATCTGCTTGGCAGCATGGTAAAGCCAGCCCAAGTCATAGAAAAATCTGTGGCAATTTTTTGGCTATTAATACCATGAACCATATGTAAATAGAGTTTTTAAATTCACCATTTCTGTCTTCTCTAATGTGTATTCACATTTTCATCTCTTCTCCAAATTTAGTGTGGCTCATATGTGAAAAGGAGGCCAGAGGCCAAATTATATTTAAATATCTCATTTGAGCTTGCCTCAGAATATGTAAAATTATTTTTCATTTATTATGACTCACTCTTTTATGAAAGACCTTAAGTTCAGATTCAAATATCTTCAAAATATTCATTCAGTTTTGTTAATCTGGATTTTCTAACTTCATTTCTGATGGCTCTGACACAATGCTTTTTCCTAAGTCATTTGTATTCCTCCAATACAGTGCCAGTTTCCAGCACTGTGGGACTGCCTGTGGACATCAGTTACTAAAACAAGTAACTCTCAACTCAAAACATTTGTATTTTTCTAGATCTTAGAATTTTCTTTGTATGCATTTATCCATCTAAAAAAGATTAATTCCTTATTTGGCTTATCTTTGCAATTCTTCAGAACATATCAGAAGTTCATCATGTGGTAAGCTAGCACATTTAAGATTAGGAAGTTTATTATCTCAAATCCTATGACATAAATGGATTCCTGAAGAAGACTGCCATATATAATGTAGTGGGAAAGAGGACCAGGGACAAAAGAGCAGAGGGATCTTATATAGAGGACAGTGTTTTTCTTCCCTGTTTAATATCTGACCTCCCTCTTATCTATATTTCAGAAATTCTCTAAACATGAGTGTTAGTAGGAAGCTGAATCCATCCACTGCTATAAAAGACATAATGTCAGTTCCTGAAGTTACTACTGTTCAGACTTACGGTCCAGATCCAGGCAATCAAATGCACCTGACTGCCTTTGGAGTCAAGAGCTAGTGACATAAAGAAGCAAAGAGGAAAACTGTGTCTATTGCAGAGGCAGCAGCAGCAACATCCAGTGTCCAAAGGTAGGCTTGGCAGTGTCGCCATGCCAACATGCAGTGCCCAGTGTCCAGTGCTAGTGACAGTGTGGGTGTAGCTGCAGCATTTGTATCTAGCAGCATCATTAGTAGTCTTCTTGCCAGAATGCTTCTTAAAACTGGTTTTCTTTTTTCTTTCTCACTATGTCATTATCTTTTACATTTGCTCATTTTCTTCTGGTTCCTTGTTTTTGCAGAGATTCATCAAGTAACCCAATATGTGTTCAATAAATTATTTTTCAATGTAATTCAGCTAAAATCAACTTCTGTTGATGGTAAGAACCTGACTTTACAGAAAATGGTATCAGGAATATCTGTAGCACAAAACCTCTAGGAAATGAGGGAGGTAAAAAACATCTAATCACTCTTAAGGGAGAGGAAATTGGTGGCCTGTGACCCACCATGACAAACACCTAATAAAATTATCTCCTGAGTCCCCAAAGAATGAAACACCTATCAAAGGCAAGATCTGGGAGGTCTGTGTCACCAAATGGCATATGAAGGACATGGAATATTGAATGACTATAGGGCAAGGTGGGCCAAGGGCTTTTAATAGCAATTGTTAGCTGAAAAAACAAGTGAGATAAACTCCAAATTCTTGTCTCAGGGCATGGGCCTGCTTGTATAGTCCTGGAACACCACTTCCCCCTCCTCCTGCACAGCTGTGTGGTTTAGAGGTGATTCTGCTCAGTGTGCTGTATCAGCTGAAAGTGGACTGGTAGAGAGTCACATCCCCACTTAAAAGGCAATAAGGCAAGTCTCATCAGTAGGCAAAACCTTGGCCAATAGATGACATTATCCTCTTTGTCTCAAGGGAGAGTTGTCTTAAAATCAAGATCTACAACAATTTGTGAAGAATGAGTGGTTCAACTTTATGGTCATGGATTTGGGGACAAGAGAAAAAATGAGAGAAGATCAGTGATAAGCAAGGTTGGGGCAAAGTGATGGATAGACCTACTGATGAAAATGAGTGTTTGTCATGTGAATCCTCCTCAAAGACTCCCACTCTAGAAAAGGTTTTTCTTAATTAGGGGGAAAGACGATTCACTATGGATCCTTCCCCAGTGACCCCAATACTTGTTCAGTGAGCTCAGACACAAAGTGACCAGAGTAGCTGTATCAGTTATCTATTGCTGTGTAACAAACCACCCCAAAACTTAGTAGCTTAAAACTAAGTACTGGGGAAAACCTGGGAGATTCAAAACATGTGCTCTTGGGAATCACACCTCTTCTTCAGTTATTAGTCCCCAGGTCCAATAACTGTCTCAGGTCCAGGCAAGGTATTGTAATTTTCATGGGGGGTGCACCAACTGCCATCAGCCTTCCAATCATTCATTCTTAATTTCTTCTAATTGCACAGCTTTACTAGTACTTTTACTAGCTGCCCATTTATTTTGCTCCTAGTTACACCCATCATGTTGTATTAACCATTTCCAGATTCTCCGAAAGTCAGGCCCCATTCAGCAGACCTTCCAAATTTGCCACTCATTAAAATGCTATCTTGCTTACCTGACTTCCAAAAGTAAAGTGCTATCACTGAACTCTGTTGTTTCAAGGATTTTTGCCTCCTCACTGCAAAGCCTGCTATTAGCCCCAGCCTACAGAATATGACCATCCCTTTTCAGCTTTGCTGCTAACCTCCTCACCAAGATATCCCATGCTGCTTTGGTAAATGGTGTATCCTCTGGGCTCTTTTATGGGACATAGGCCCCTAATGAGACTTCTGGCCTTGTATAACATAATAATAGTATAGTCCCTCTATCATACCTATATCTCTCTTTTAATCCCTTGTTACACGATATATCTTGGAAATTCCAACATTCTTATGTCATATGTGGTCCATGACTGGTAGCTTGTCCTCACCATCTCCCTAAGCTCTTGCCACGGTGTTCAATTATCCATGACAAATAAATAAAAACTCTCCTTTATTCAGCCCTTATGTTTTTCCCAGCCTGATCAAGCATTCCCAACATTCAGGGCCTTGTTTACTCCCCCAGATCCTAAGTGTGCATGTCAGCAGGTCCTGCAGTGTTTGGGAGGTGTATCCCTTTTCCTTCCTCAATGGCCCAGTATGTCCATGACTAAGGCTATGTTGTAGCTCAGCCCTATTATTGCCTAGTGGACAGAAGGAAGCGAGGACAGATCTTGGGGAAATGGGGGGAGGGGTATGTACTATTTTTGGAGAAGGGAAGAGGCTTCTGCATCATTTCCAAATGAAAAATGTCCTAGTCTTTATAGAGAGAAGGAAGCCTTTGTTTAAACTCAAAGGACTCAACGATATCTTGGGAATTCAAGATTTTTAGGATATCAATCCCATCATATGGGTCATGGTCCTTCCCTGCACCCTCCCAACCAAAGCCATGATCCTGGAGCAATAGACCCACTCTCTAAGGATTTGGACCATTTTGGACTCCAGGTACTGTTCAGTCCTGGTCTTGGTCCTGATTTCTCTGCCCTTCTGCTGCAGGAGATCAGATCCTCCTCTATGCAACCTCATCTAAGGAGATTTAGATTTTTTAAGTGAAAATTAATCATTCTCAGGTATTTGTTGTATTTTTCTAAAGTATCGATCAAGCTTAGTTAGAGTCATCCAACTCTGTCTTCCTTGTGTTTAGTATTTTTCCCATACTTCTCAAATGCATATATTATAACAGCTAATGCATTCTCTTCCAACTGGATGCCATCCTTGTTTTGTTGTGTAGGTGAAACTCTTAACAATGACATTATCTTGTGCCAGGGGGCTATCTGTGTTCTACCTACCACTAGTATAGGGTCCACATCGCCTGCCATGCAGCTGGGTGATCCTGCTCCAAACCCCATCCCCATGTGTGCTCTCTTGAATCAATCCTACCACCAACTGTCACAGATGGACCTTCTTGATTGAGAGATTAGCATATAGAAGGTTCCTTGGGAAGAACTCTTTGGCTCAACACCTGTGAAAGGGAAGGAGAGGAAAGCAATTGGGCATAGGGAGAAATAGAGCAGCAGCATAGCCTCAGCCAGAGCCTCAGTCTACTTTGTGGGGAATCATGAAGATGGAACAACCCTTCACAGCTCTCCCAAGCTGTAGAAAGAGTCTGGGTCACTACGGAAAGCCAGCTTTGTTAGGAGGCTCTCTTTAGCTGAAGCTACCTCCAAAGAGGGTTGAGGGGTGGGACTGTCCACCAGTGGTATGACCAGAAGCTAGGTGAACAGGACCTATATTTCATGTCATCTACACTACATCAAAATATCCACTAGAGAGTATCTGCTTTGTAGTGGGAAGAGTATCAATGGAGCCAGGTAATCTCTTGGGGGCACCTCCAGTACTACCATGACTATTGGGAAAACTAATGACATAATAGCCATTCTAACAGATGTACAGTGGTATCTCATTGTAGTTTTGATTGCATTCCTCTAATTGCTAGTGGAGTTAAGCATCTTTCATATATCTGTTGGCCATGTGTATGTCTTCTTGGGAGAAGTGTCTGTTCAGGTCCTCTGCCCGAAGTTAAGAACCATATGATTTTACTCATATGTGGGATATAAAACTGAAAGCAGCAAGTGAACAGATAAGACAAATAGAAACTCATGGACACAGGGAACAGTGTGGTGGTTACCAGAGGGACGGGTGTGGGAGTTAGTAAAGGGTGAAGGGGACCACATATATGGTGACAGAAAAAGATTGACTTCAGGCGGTGGACACACAGTGCAGTATGCAGGAGATGTGTCATATAGTTGTACCCTTGAAGCCTGCATAATCTTATTAAAAATTGTTGCCCCAATAGATTTAATTAAAAATAATGAGAGGCTAGAGGAACCCTTTATAACTTTAACTAGCTATGTATGAGTTTGCCTGATGATACAATTCACTTAGTTTACTGATAAAGTCTGCTGTGCCAAGATATTTTCATAGGGGAAGCCCACAGGATGGGTAATTCTCCTGGCTTAGTGTAATTGTGGAAGGCTTCACATTCAGGATTTAGATAGCTAAAAAGCAGAAGAAAGCATCTTAGAGCTATAGCAATGGCAGAAGCCTGACATAAAGGAGTATTCCATTCGATACTTATAGTTTTTTTTGGCTTCAGAAATAAAGGTTTGGAGGGTAAAGATTAAAAGCACTATATGCTTTGCATCATTACAGATCAATGAGGAAATGTTAAGTACGTACACTTTTTAACTCACTCTATATCTTCTGAATAACAAAAGCAGTCAATAGAAAGGAAGATGATCTCAGTGAAGAAATTCTCAATAGACCTTAGATTTCTTTGCTGATGTGTTTTCGACCATGAATTCAAATAGTTTATAATCACCATTTCCTATTTGTCCATTATTTTAAAATGTTCAACATCTAACCCCAAAAGATCTGTTAGAAAGAAAAAAGTACCAGAAATATTTTGGGGGGCTCTTGACCTTAATTGTAGTTCAACTTAAGATAGAGCTCTCATTGACCTATGGAGGCCATTAGTTTTTTTTAAATTCTGTGTATTGTCTTTTTGAAACAGGGAGCAGGATGCTGAACTCTCCCCCACGAGTCATCCTGTTGCTAGCTAATGTGTCTGCTCAGATTCACGGGCGTGCTCAAGCCGGTCACAGTGGTGACGCAATGGCTTTCTGTGAATAACTTCAGCCTCCCTGGGAAGGCACTGTGTGACCTTATGTGCCATCTGCTGAGCCATCTGTGTCTCCTAAATAAAAGCAATAGTCCCTGCTGACTAATATGTGCCATTCATTCAACAAACACTTATTAAGTGCCTACTATGTGTAAGGCAACTCTGACAGGTGCTGTAGGTAAAAGTCTCACTGAGAAGAGCAATGTGAAAGCAAGTAAGCAGAAAACAGCTTCATTAGCAATACATAGGAGTACGTGCAAATTCCAAGGACAGAATATCCACATTGGAAAGAATGTGCAGAAAGAGTTTCTTTATGTGAAACTGTGTACATGCTAATTAGCTTTTAATTTGGCCATATCTAAAACCAGAATCAATGGTAGTGGTACGATGTCTTAAATTGCCTTTAGTCAGGTAATTATATTGGTCCTAAAACGAATGAAGGTGCACTGTTTTCAGCTTGTGAAGCATGGCCTATTATTCATCCTTAAATGAGCAGACCCCAGGGAGAAAAGGATGAACGGGCTTGGTAGGGGAAAGGGAAGATTTTGAGACAAGCAATGCTCTTTATTACATCTGTAACCATTGACATTCTCTCATTTTCTTTCTACTTCTTTGTGCTTGGCTATATTTATACTGGAAAAAGCCTCCTGTCCATGTGTGAAAATGGGAAGGATGCTCCTGGTGCACTCTTTACTAAGCCAGTTACATTTCCGACTCTGACATTCATACAGCCTCACATTTATGGAACACTACTATATACCAGACACTACACTGCATTCCAGAGGTAACGTCATTTAATCTCACACAGGAACTCTTGGATGTAACTATTAGCATTGCCATGCCCATGAGTAAACTGAGGCTCAGGGAGATTTAATAATGTAGCAGCTGGGGACCCACAGAAAACAGATAACATATTCAAAAAGGACAATTTTCCAAGGTGGAAATGGGTAAGGAAACCTGCAAGGAATGGTGAAGTACATGCAAAGGACACACAACAATGGCAATGGGGATAGGAGCGTGCAACAGCAGGGAGCACTACCTCACCTGCACCCAAAGGGAAAGGCAACAGAGCGTGTTACCACACACATGATGGTTTGAGGGAAGCAAGGCCCTCCTATGGGAGTTGCAACCACAGAGGAATGCAGCCATAGGCAGAACCACGGGGAATGGGGCAGTCTCCTGGGGATGTGGAGGGGGGTCTAATACCCCTGGTGGCTCTCTACTGTCTCCCCTTCCATCCCCAGTCTCCTGCAGATACCCCCCTCTGACCACCCATACCCACTCACAGGAGGAGGAAGGGAGCTTAGCGAATGCATTCTGAAATTCTCAGCACAGAGGGAGTAAGGGGAATAGGGGAGGGGGCGACAAACAGAAAATAACCCACCTACATAACTTGCCCAAAGTCACACAGATGGTAAGAGGCGGCTCCTGTAAACTGGTATCTTCTACCTCAAAGATCCTGTGCTTTCCAACTGTGACAAGTCATTTTCCTATAAATTATATTAATTACTATAATATTTCAGAGAGCACACACTCAGGAAAGCTAAGATTTTTGAAAAAGCGATGCCCTTTATACGATCAAAGTATTTTGGTTTATAAACAAAAGAATTTCTATCAGTCAGGGATATTCAAAGATTACTTTGATAGCTACTGAGATCGTTTAATGAAAGCATTCAAGTCTAGTAGTCACTCGATAAATATTTCATGAATTATTGCATGAATAGTGACAGTTATCAGGGACCTCAGAGAAAAAAAAATTCTCATTCTTATGAACTTTCCATATATGATGAGTTCTGAAATTTCCTTCTAAGAGTCTATGATTTCCTGAAATCCAGTTTGTTGCTCAGACCTCTCAGCAACAAATGAGGGTTGTGTTAAGTCATACAAGATGCTTAAGCACTCATGTGACTGGCGATATTGCATTCTGAAGGGGAGACATCATAAAGGATCATGTCTCAGAAATGTTTTCAGCTGCTGGCAATAGCAACAACAAAAAATCTGAGCAGAAATGTTTAAACAAATAGGAGAATGTCTGTAAGGCAGTTGTTTTCAGTGCTGATGTCTTACAGCTCTCCCGGGGCTTTTGCTCATGTCTATACATTAGCTCCTGTGGCTCCATCACCAGGTTTCATGATTAAACCCCAAAGAAGGAGCAAGAGGCACTGCCTGTGTCAGGAAACCGAAGACATTTCCAGGAATCTCACCGTGAGTCTCTGCTTCTATTCCATGACAACCCAGAAGGCAGTCAGGAGAAAGGGTTGAAAGGTGAAGGTGACTCAGTGAACCGCTGTAAAAAGGACCCTCCAGCAGTAGATGTTTGCTGACAAAGATAAAGAAAGGAGACTGATATAGAACAGAGACAGCCTGGTTCAAGCCCTTGAAGACAGGGCTGTACAAGTTCCTCCACATTTTGTTTTTTTTGGTAGAATGCAGAGCCCAGGGAATGTTAGCACACCACCATCTAGGCTGCCAGTACTGCTGTGACTGGTAAGTGTGGGGAGTTGCCCTAAATGGGTTTTGAAGGAAAATGCAGCACTTACAGCCAGCTTTTCTCCTCCAGTTGTGGAAAATAGAATGTACCTCTGATTTGGAGGGGGAAATTATGAACTTATTTTAACCTCCAACCCAATGGTACTTCTGAGAGTGTTTTATTCAGCATCTGCTTTAATAGCTCTGGCAGCAGGGAGCTTATGCCTCACAGGGCTAACACCACCACACGGCTGGAACAACCTTTAAAAACCTTTTATGCTGAGCTGAAGCTGGCAGCCTCTTAAATTCTAATTGTTGACCCTAGATTTCCTTTCCTTTTCCTTTTCCTTTTCCTTTTCCTTTTCCTTTTCCTTTACCTTTACCTTTTCCTTTTCCTTTCTTTTTCTTTTCTTTTCTTTTCTGGAGCTAAATTGTGGAAAGTCCCTATTTCACATGACATCCCTCAAATATTTGAAGTCATCCTTTCATTTTCCCACTTTGGCCACTTGTTTTCTTCATTGTTTTTAAGCAACTTGTCATTAAGTGTTGCTTATCTTATTACATTATACTCTGACAGTGTCCTTTTTAAATTAAAAAAGAGGTCCTGACATCCAAGACAAAGAGCACATTACAGATATGATAAAAATATAGCCTGATTCATTCTCTTTTTCTACTACTCTTCCTGAGGCCCAAGATTGCATTAGGTTTTCAAGTGAACTGTCCAGTTAGCAGAGCCTGTGGCCTGACCCCAGATGCCTTCCTTAAGAATGACTCAGTCCCTTAATCACTTCATGGCTGGTATGTCCAAAGCATCTAAGAATTTTTTTTCATCCTTAAACTCTTCAGCTTGTGTAATCATCATCCTAGTTGTCTACATGCCCATATTTATTCCACCAAATATCTTCTCATACATCATGCTGACATCCATTATACTATATTAATGCATTTCCCTTCTAAATTGGTGCTTTTAATAAATGAGGGAACAAAACAGATAATTTCAATGAAGCTGCATAAAAATCATTTAATCTGTAAGAATTTGAGAAGTTCTTCAAGACTGCTGAAGCAATGACTATGAAATCATTGAATAGAATCAGCAATAATGATCAAAATGACCATAGTCAGGGGTGGGAAAAATAGGTTTACAGTTTTCAGAGTTCAAAACAGAGTTTATTCTTGTATTATTGTTGATTAATTATTGTATTATTTATTTGTATTATAACTATAAACCTACTCTTGCTTACCCCTGTATTTTTAAAAAGCTAACATCCTTAGCTGGAAATTGTAAAGGAATTATTCTATATACAAGCCATTTAAAAGCACATATATTTATAATCTAGGCAAAGTAAAAGAACTTTAGTACATCAGAGTGTAGCAGGTATGGTATCAATAAAAAATGAAGACACAAATTGCCTTCCAGGGGCTCCACTGTGAAACCCGTGTGTTTTTAGACAAAAAAATCATTCAACTTGATAATCATGGCGTGTGGGACATATTAAAAGAGAAGAACAGATTGGAGAGATAATAGACAAATTATTTGTCAACATTTTTAGAGAAGAAGTTGTCAAGAGCCTTCTCACTCCCAAATTGCTTTTCAAAATATACAGGTAGGAGGTGCTTGAGGAAACATTGGCAATTCTGAAAATTATGAACAAGACTAAATGTAGTTAAATCCAAGAAAACAGATGGTAGCTACCTGAAAACTTTAAATTAACCTAAGGAGGAAATTGTTGAGTTGTTGCCCGAAATGTAAAAAAGCTTTCTTCATAAATGCAACAATGGTAGAGGAAGAGAGTTTGCCCGAGCAGAGTCCCCCAGGAGACTGGAAACTATAGCCAGAGTGTCATTGCCAAGGGCTGGCCCACCACACATGTTAAAACTTCTAAATGAAGCCCACCTTGTTTCCCTAGAGGATGTCATGCTGGCCCGTTGAGTACATGGAGAGAACAAAGGAAACAAATCCATTCAATCAGCAAACACTTACTGATTCCCTGCTAGGTGCCAGGTGGTGGACCATGTGCTAGGGGAAAAAAAATGTATATATATATACTTCAAAGTATTCCAAAACTCAGGGACCTCAATTTTTATCTGGAGGGAAAAAAGCAAACTAACGTAAGTGTACCTGGATCTTCATGCATTTTCAGGGTTTCTGTTTGTATGCCCTACCGCAGCCATGCTCGAAGAATGATGGAGGGAGTCAGGACACACCACTCTCCATGCATGCCTCTCACTGAATGGTGGCCACGGTCAAGCCTGTTGGCATTGAACAGGAAGACATGCATATTCAAGGACTAAAACTAAGAACACTAAGAAAATTTGTACGCAGAAGACTTAGTGAGGAAAAAAGAAAAAGACTCATGGAACAGTGGCAGGATGTCACCAAACGGCAGCAATCAGCTTAAATGACTTGTGTGATAGGGTGGGTGAGGGAATGGTTGCTTCGATACAGGAGGGGGACAGCTAAGCTGATGTCTAGGCATCTATTCTTTCTCTGCCCACAGAGGCTAGAAATGTTTCTGCCCACATAGGCTAGCAATGAGGTGGTAGTATTATTTACTTGCCAAAGTGTCAACCACAAAGTCATAGGGAAGATTCCTGCAGAGATCTCTGAGAGGAGTGAAACAAGCCAAGGATGTAAGGAGCTATAACTCCATTAGCTGAGTGTAATGAGGAAGAAATATATTGAAAAATTGAAAATGCATTTGTCTCTGAGAACAAGGGGCTGATGACATGCATAGAGAGCAGCAATAGTCAGCTGACCCGCCTTATCTTCTCACTAAGCACTTGATAGACAAGCAGAGCTCAGACAGGGGATAACACATGAAACGCACACGTGGTTTAGTGAACTAGCTCCTGTTGGAGGTTTACAAATAATGCTGGCCAAAGGGATCAGTTCAGCAGTGATATGACTGCCTCCTTTGGATTCCATTTGGCATAAATCTATGAGAATTTTTAATTGGCCAGATATTTTAATCTTGCGCTTTTCTTGAAATAAACAGAAAAAAATTGTGGAGACCTGGGAGTTGCTTAACATTGTTATTTGTGGATTTTGCTGTGGGGGTGGGGGAGGGAGAGAGAATGAATTTGAATGAGCAGATATAGAAGGGCATCTGAGGCAGTGCTTTGGATACCATGAACGGGAGGAGGCTGTTGCTTTGATGCTGCACTTCTAAGAGATAGAAACACAAACTCTTTAGAACAAACACAAAACAGTGTAAGAGTTTACAGTTCCATTCATTATTTAACATGAAACTGTTTATGCTTCTTATCTCATTCTAGTTGTCACTGGTCATTAATATGACCATTACCATCTTTAGTCTAATAAAAAGAGAAAGAATGAATAAACTGCCATCAGAATTAGATTAGGTCTCCCTGTTACTCCCTTTACATGGCATGCTGTTCTTTTTCCTTTTAGTATTTATCACAATTGAATTTAATAATTATTCATGAAATGCTTATGTCTCATATTAAGTGTGAAGCTCCAGGATGGTCTAGACCTTTCACTGCTCTACCCTGGCACCTGGCACAGTGACCGGCACCAAGTAAGTCCCCTCCAATGTTTGTGGATGAATGAGTGACAGGGTGTCAGGAGCAGGCACGTCAGGAATAAAGAAAAGGGAGGTCGGGACTGATATTCCATTCAGGAATAAGGTGAAGGTCAGATGTGGGTTTAAGCATCAGCAGTGAAGTTCAGTAACAGGATGTGGGGTACCTGTTCCAAATAACTTGACAACATAAAATAAAATTGAACACTTATACATTTATTTTAGAGTCATTTCTTTTTAGAATTAGAATATATGGTAACCCACACTTTTTTACATTTTTAGCTCCAAACTCTAAAATATATACTTTATGTTGTTAGTGTTGAAATGCTGATAGCATTTTTCTGGTAGTATGTTTGCACTTGAGGATGTTCATATTGTGATAATTCATTGAGATGTTCAATTTTAATATGTGTACTTTTTGGTACACATATATTTTATACTTCAGTATACATTTGTTAATGGTATTTAATTAAGCTATACTTATTTACAGCTTGTTCTTTGCAAAGCTGTGCCTTTTTATTCAGATTAAGTCTCAAAAGAAAAACCATCCATCCTTGAATTGCACAAATTAGAAGTGTCCCAATAGCTTATTTTTTATTTCAGTGTGATGTTAGTTAGCCCAGTAACTAAGAAAACATTGAACTTCCAATTTCAGGATTCTTCCAGCTCCAACACTCTGAGTCGTCCTTCTTTTCAGTTGGCGTATGGCAATGAACAAGGCTGACCATCCGCGGGGCTCAGTTAGCATCATATCTAAGGCCATAATCCCTTTTGGGGCTCACAAAAAATGTTTGATTTTTATTTAATTGGTAAAGAAAAAAAGCATGTTTAGGTTGAAGAGGACATGGGAATATACAATATTAACATATTTGTCTTTTAGCAGTTTAAAATACATTTTTATGGAGAAAGAGCCAGACAAAGGCAGTGCCTAGCACCCATGACAGTCTTAACGTTGGCCCTGGGGGTGAGACGAAGAGGACAGGAAGAAGAGGGTCCAAGGCCCACTGTCCTGAGGTGAGTCATTGTCTCGGAGAGGTGGGGTCCACTGGGTCCTGTCCAAACTGGGCCACACATCAACCTAGCCTGCACTCGCTATTTTTTCTTTTATGTAACTATAAATCAGCCTGGCTTTTTGAATGGAAAATTTTAGCCAAGACTATGACCTCTACTTTGTTAAAATCTTTAAAAGCTTTTCAGAGCTAAGGACTGAACTGGCCCTGATGCTGCGGCAATGAAGAAGGCTTAGAAAATGCACTTACCATAATTCTCTTTCAGACATGTCTTTTATTTTTATCCTTTTTTCATATGTCTCAGCTACATTTTTCCCTATTAGTAAAATATAATATGTTTGAGTTTATATGTGTATGTGAGTGAACTTCATACACATGACCATTTCAGTAAGTCCATTGAAAAAAAAGTTCCTGTTATTTTTATTGATTCATTTACTTTAAAGTAAAGTTAGCATACAGCATTAGTTTCAGGTGTACCACAGTGATTTTACATTTATATATGTTGCTATGTGTTCTGCATAGTAAGTCTAACAACCATCTGGCACTGTACAGAATTCTGGCACTATTAGTGACTACATTCCCCTTCACCTTTTTTCACCAGTCCCTCATCCCCTTCCCCTCTGGCAACCATCAATTTGTTCTTTGTTTCTATGAGTTGGTTTTCATTTTGTCTTATTTATTCTGATTGTTTTTAATTCCACATAAGTGAAGTCATACTTTTTTTTCTCTAACTTACTTTACTTAGCATAGGACCTTCTAGGTCCATCCATGTTGTCATAAAAGGCAAGATTGAGTTCTTTTTAATTGCTGAATAGTATCCTCATATATATTCATGTACTAAATCCATTTTTAAAGTTGTGGCTGTGATGACTTTCTTGTCTTGTCCTACCTCCCCTGGAGGAAAGGTATGATAACCCTGTGTTGCAATGGCCTAAACAAGAGTAGCAAATAAAAGCAAAGGACAGGCACAGGGTCCAGGAGGATGTCACACAGAAGCCATAAATCACAAGCATAATTGAAAGATATTTCTCATCATATATTCAGTCAACTGTCATTCATAAATATTAATATTTTAGTGGTTTTGGTATGCTAGGCATAGTAATTGAGTAATAGGAATGAGAAGTTTCCAACATATGTTTCATGTCCTTCACTGGTAACCTGTTAAAAGTACAGCTCAGTCAGCGCTGGCTGGTATGGCTCTGTGGATTAAATGCTGGCCTGTGAACCCAAACCAAAGCATCACTGGTTCAATTCCAGTCAGGGCACATGCCTAGGTTGTGGGCCAGGTCCCCAGTTCGGGGTATGTAAGAGGCAACTGATCAAACGTATCTCTCACATACTGGTGTTTCTCTCTCTCTTTCTCCCTCCTTTCCCCTCTCTCTAAAAATAAATAAATAAAATCTTTTTAGAAAAAAAAAGTAAAGTCCAATCAAAACTCCTTGGAAAGTACACAAAACTGAAGGTAGAGACAGCTATTTTGAGAAGATGTAGTGTTACCTAATGACTGGCAAATAACAAGGCATGCCAAGTTGTGAGAGATTTACTTACTATGGACAATTGTGAATAGCCTAAAATAATCATAAACTGCTTTAAGCTAGTAAACAGTGCCTGAGGGCATAAGAGTTTGAATATCTGACTGGTTAATTGCATAAAGATATGGAATGGAATAAATGGAAAATCTAGGAGATGATACTACTATCAAATGGACTCCAACATCTGGCTGATGCTGTTTAACATGCAATCACTGCAGAGATGGGCTCTTAAAAATTGAATTATAATATAGAATAAGTAATTTCTTTTCCATATAATGCAGACATTCCATTCTTGCTCTTAAATGCAAGGTACCCATTTTTAACTTAATCTTAATTTGGACCCCCAAATTTACAATTGTGCACATGCATTTTAAATATTTATAAATTACTTTTCCAGACTCGTCAATATCTTCAAACTTAGAAGCCCAGGGGAGTCTTTAGTTCTACCAGACCAAACACTGAAATATACATAAATGCTTCTATCTAGTTCACAATTACTGTTTACTTTCCCGAAAGTCATCTTGATGACCTCAAGGCTTCACTGGTGCTTGGGAATGCTGACTGGCCTCCAGGCTTCCAAAGCATCTTCTGAACTTGGCTGCATATTTCTGCCTAGTGGGACTAGTGGGAACTCTGTGAATCAAATTTTAATTAAAATAAATTAGCTTTCTGAGGTTCATAGTTGCATAGTTTTTAATTATTCATATTAAGCTAAGAGCTGACTCAAGAAAAAGCTGGTAAAGAAGATAAACACTATTCTTGAACAAAACAGAAAAGGAGCAGGGAAAGAAAGTCAGAGGTAGCAAAGCTAAAGATGTCTAGTTAATTTGACTCTCAATTAAACAAGCATGCTTTCAAGCTAGGGCCAAATGTTGGGTGCTTCTATCTCTTAAGAAGAAAAGTGGTAGAGCAGGGTAGGATTCCTTTTTCCTCCAGTCCTAGCACCTACTCAAAACAGAGGGCTGAGAGCAGCACTTGGGAATGGAATTCAAGGCAGAGGAAGAGTCAGACTGTTTCAGCATCTTAGGAGACAATCTTGAGGGTTGGAGGTTTGATTATTTCAACAGTCCATTGGTGAAATTTAATGATTCCTGCCCCATCCTATCTTCTTCATCCAAAGTGGAACAGAAAATACATCAGAGGCTGAGGGGAAAATGTGGATATCTGAGGAAGAAAAACAAAGCATTAATGGATGGAACAGGGAGGGCAGAAAAGAGTCCAAAGGGGTGAGTTTATTCCCTAACAGTAGCAAGAGAGACAGTCTTGTGAGGAATCCAGTACCTTTTCCAAAAGACCCTGATCTTCCGGTGACCTGAGAATAGTTTGAAAAGATAAAGGAGCACTTCCAGACTCCACAGCACCCTTTTCCCACCCCACAGTGCTGCACAATTCCTGTGCTCCTGGTACGGGTTAGAAATGTGCTTCCTGAGCCAGAATTCTTCTAGACTTCACGAGTGTGCATGACTAGCAAACAGGAAAACTGGTTTAATAATGATCCCTACTGATGCTCCTCCCAACTTTAAGGTGCAGTCCTAAGGGAAACTAATTTCAATGTACCCTGTTCAGTCTAGTCAGTCTGAAAAGAAAGATAAATAGCCTGGTTCCTTCTTTCCATGTAGAATATGAAGTCTTTCTGGGAAGGCGTTAGTCCTACGCCACAGTCCAGCTGTTTGGTAGAAAATATATAAGTATACTAATTTCAGGGGCTTTTGGATACATGTTCAGAGGAAGCACTAATTCCAAGATAACAAGAAGGACCCCTTGGACCAGTGAAGGAGTTGGAGTAGCAAGGATTCAGAGTTTATGAACTGGGATATGCTTTGTTGTTGTTGGCTATGCAGGAATAAAGATATTCCCTGGGGTGGGTTTATTTCTCCTTTACTGTGTGTTTAGAGTAAAGCAGCAGCAAGGAGGAGCTGTGGCTCGGATATGTAACACAGAGGCTGTGCACAATGATGGAAGACTGTGAAACAGAAACCTCTGGAGCTCCCTCACTGCACCACAATTATAAATAAGGAACTGTACCAGGACCCCGAAGGAGTGACTGAAATCACAACTGAGATCCGAGCGTAAGAGGAACTGGGTAACCTAGCCAGCTGGCTGCCCCTTTAAGTAGCCAGTGTGGCCTCACATGAATACCTATAGGTCCTGCCCATTAATTGTAGATGTTGGAATCCCAGTGGAGTTGTGCCAACTTGAGTTGTCCTGGGCTTATTATTATTTCTTATATTAAGATGATATTTTAAATTGTGATTGGGTAAGATCAGCGAACAGGAAAATGCATTCTTTTCTTTGTTTTTTTTCTAACTGCATTTATAGTTTGATTAGGTAATTTATTCATAAATTTCAAAATTCACAACATGCAAAGGGGCCTATAATGAAAACTCTCCCTCCCTTCCTCTCCCCTAGTGACTCCCTTTTTTCCCTTTGAGGTCACTGGTGTTACCAGTTTCTCTTCTACCCACCAGAGATGTTTTATACTCAAAAAGCAAATATTTATTAGTCTCACTTTTTTTGGCATAAATGGTTGTATACTATACACAATTTGGCATCTAGCTTTAATAAAACATATATCTTGAATAGCATTCCATTTCAATACATAGAAAGCTCCCTTCTATTTTTTAATTACTGCATGTTGCTACTTTGTATGAGTGTATCATTCTATATTTCATTTCCCTCATACTAACTGACATTTAAGTTGCTTGCAGTCTTTCTATGACAACCATAATGCTTTAATGACTATTCTACATGTATCATTTCTCACAGTTCGAGTAGAGCTGTAAAATAAACTCCTAGACAGGGAAATGCTGCGTCATAGTAGAAATGCATTTGTACTTTTGGTAGCTATTGCCTAATTATGCTCCAAAGAAGTTACGACATGTGCACTCCCTTCCTCATTAACATAATTTATTCAGTGTTTTGATATTGCCAGTCTTGTATATAAAAAATGGCATCTAAGTTTGAATGTATTTTGCATTTATTTTATTATGGATGAGGTTGATTATCTTTTCATATGTATATCAGTACTTGTATGTCTATTACTGGGACATATTACACCATCAGATAGAAATAAGTTTGTGTATCATTCCTTTTTTTAAAGATTTTATTTATTTATTTTTAGAGAGGGAAGGGAGGGAGAAAAATAGAGAGAGAGAAACATCAATGTGTGGTTGCTGGGGACTGTGGCCTGCAATCCAGGCATGTGCCCTGACTGGGAATGGAACCTGTGATGCTTTGGTTCGCAGCCCGTGCTCAGTCCACTGAGCTACTCCAGCCAGGGCATTTGTGTATCATTTTTATGCAGGCTATGGAATCACTTTTCTGGTTAATGGGTCACCATGAATAGGTATGTGTGGAATGTTGTTCAGGCATATAGGATTCCTGGCCCTGGTATATCTGCTGAGGGAATAAATTTCACAACTTGAATTGTCTAAGAGTAGGTGCACAATGTGAGTATAAAACAAAATGACTTTACTCACACCTCTGAGCAGTGAACAGAGTGGAATGATGGACAGATTACTTAGGTCTGAAATCAAAGTCCTCACTGCTCGGAAACATTAGCAGACTTGGGCCTGTGAATGGCAAGTCCTTTTGGGGGCTGGTTTTAATGGACCCCACCTTTATGATGCTTTCTCTCTAGTCACCCACCTCCTAACAGATAAGGACAGGAATAGGAAGAAAAAAATGAAGGAAATGAATGTGGTCAGTAAATCAGAAGGCCCTCTGGTGCCAGATATATTTGTCACAACCACCATGAAGACACCACAAATAAAAGACTTGGTGTTTCTTTGTGAAGCCCAAGTACACGTGAACTGCTTGCTTGTGTACTGGATGTATTAAAAAAATATGATTCTTGAAAAGCCAAAGTCTTGGAAAAATAGTATAAACACATGAGATTTCTCACTTATTAACCCATATCAAGAACATGATTTTATGACTCACCAAAAATATTAAGGAAAACTAAAAGTCTCTTTTGATCAAATAGGAGACAAGTTATGACTTAATTATGAAAAAAAAGTAATGTTGGAGAGTCCAAGAAAAACTATATGTGAAACTCAACAAGTACCAGAAAAATATATTTTAATCCCCCCCATTATTTGATATTAAGAATTTTTCACTTGATAAAAGTTTTACAAAAGTTTTACTTTTCCAGCCTGATCCCCAGTCCTTTCATACTTATGGTAAACTACTCTTGATGAAGGTTGTCATTATGAGTGTATTTACCCAAATTTCCCAGTAACAAGTACTTGGGGGACCTAGAAATCTACGTCATCCCTATTTAGAACATATCTGGAAACTACTCAAGGGGCTGTCTCTACAAACTAAGAAAACTCAGTTCTCATGCCAGAGACAACTACAGACTTTAATATTAATTCACACACCTGGATAGCATGTGTAGGTACACCTTTAAGGAAGACTGTTTCAGCATACTTACTGGGGAAGTAAATCTATATAGAAAAATAAATGTTAATGATAATTTGTGTCTACAGAACCTAAGTCAGTCTTGACATGCCTGGTATGAAGATTGAGTTAAAAAGTACGCTAGATCTAATAACAACGCCTGATTATACATTAAATGTTTCTATTAACAGGCATAATATTCAATAAGTATGTCCTGGAACCCTGAGTGGAGAAGATCCCAAAATAAATTTCATTAAAAAATATCAAGTCAAGTAAATAATATGTCTAATATAATTTAAATAACAAATGGAGAAGTACATAGAAATTTTAAGAGTGAGATGCTGAAGGGTATCTGCAGATGATCAGACTAGACTGTTTTAAGACTCTAGAGGCAGCTAACCATAGTAGAATATAAAGTTGCCTGGATTTCAGTGGGGTCATCCAAAATTTTAAAATTCCATGGAATAAAGAACTAGGTCAAATTGAAATATATGGTGCCAATATCTGACCCACAAGGCAGCTTAGCTTTGGGGAGAGAGAGACTCTGTAAATGAAGGAGCAGTGCTATCGGAATCAGTCATCATTAAATTGTGAGTCAGAATTTGCCCATGTTCAAGGCACTGAGGTTGTTAATTGGTTAGAAGTAGCTAGCAAAAGCATTAAGCTTGATTTAATGGACTTGAAGAAGGAGAAAGTATTTCAAAATAAACTCTCAAGACCTCACCACTCAAGATTGTGCTTTTAATTCTAACGTATGATTTTCCTTTTTTAATTAAAGTGTAACACATTTGCAGAAAAGTGCACAAATTACAAATATCCCCCTTCATGGGTTTTCATGAATGGAACACATTGGTGCAACTACCACTGAGATCAAGAAATAAAACATGGCTACCATCCCCGAGGGCTTCCTCACGTCCCTGTTCAGTTTCTAGCCTCTGTGTCCTCTGCAAAGACAATGACTTGTAATGATATAGATTATATCCACCTGGCTTTGTAATTTATGAATGAGTTTATACACATGTAATCTCTTGTATCTGGTGTCCTTTGATCAGATTACGTTTGTGAGTTTCCTCCATGCTGTTTCATGTTCTTGTAGCTTGTTTATTTGATTTTAGGGTGTGATTTTATCAACAGCATCTCAAAAACATATAAAGAAGTAAGATCTGCTCAGAGAGGCACAAGAGCCACTTGTGAGCCTCAGGAGTGCCAGTTCATTTTTGATCTTCCAATCAATAACCTCTCTTCTCAGCATTACGGCTTACATGTATCCTCATATACTAATCTTCAGTGAGTGCTATTACTCTTCTGGTTTAAAATCTAAAATCATGGTCACAGCAGTGTAGATAGAAATATTGGGCTTTGTTTTAAGAGATAGTCGTTGAATATTCAAATACTCTATGGCAGTGATATTTAACCTTTTCATCTCATGGCACACCAAAAAAACTATATATATATATATATATATATATATATATACATACACACACATATACATATACATATATATACACATATACATATATATATATCCAATCTGACAAAAGTAGGCATAATTTTGATTCATTCACACTAGACAACTATTGTTGTGTTGGCTGTTGTCATTTTTTTAAATTTGATAATCTAAGGGAAAAGAGGTCAGTGCTCCTGACTAAATAGTCAAGTGTTACAGGTGTTGAAAGTTCTTTTGGCACACTGATTGAGAATCCCTGTTGTATGAGAAAAAATACTTAGTCATTCTAGTAATTGCTCAAGTAATGAGTGGCAATTCATTACTAATGTTACTATCAGCAACCCTCAGAGGACCTCACCTTGAAGTTTACAAAGACCTTACTTAGCAATGTAACTTTCATAACTAAGAAAAATGTTGCCTTTCAAAATAAAGTTACAGCATTTGGCTAGAAACTTCTGATCACCAGGAGCTTTACACTTGGACTCAGTGGGATGAGAAAAATCAGGGCATGTTTCCGTGTATAAATCATCTTAATCTGTGTTTTAGGTTAATATAAAATGGAGAGGCCATAAAGGTGAAGGTTAAATGAGCACAACAATGAAGCGGATGTATCTGAAAAATTAGTAGGCAATTTAGTACTTGTGAATGGAGGACCCCAAGCTGCTGAGAAAAACGCACTCTTGCCTAGCAAATAGCATCCCTGCTCGGATTGTGCTGGGTGCGTTTTGAGTTGTCTTCTGTTACAGAGCCAGATGAGTGTCACCCCCTTCTTTCACTTTGCTTTGAATAATGGCCAAGTACCAGGTTTTACTATTCCTAAAATAGTATAGCTCCCATCTGTTCAATCGATAAGAAGAAATTGAGATGTGAAATATGCTACTGTCTCTTGCCCATTCCTGCCGCATCAGACTGGGGGAGATTTAAGCTACTTGTCATGCGACTTTGCTTCCTTCTTTTGTGAACACGTCGGTATTGGTCAAACACCATTAGGATGGAATAGCATGGCAGGGCCTAATCCAGGTCTTCTTCCAAACGTACTTTATATAATTCATAACAAGAGACAGAAAACAAAAGCATAGGGTTGTTTTTTTAGTGTTTCTGTCTTTTACAACATACTGAGAACTGTTTCACGTTGCTATTTGTGCTCTCTCTGTAAGAGAATAGAAGACCACCTCTCAGGGCCCCAAGTGAGATGGAAAAAATGGTTGCTGTCTATGGTACTGTCAGCTTTCCTTAGGGGATGCTGGGGTAACAAACCAACCCCGAACAGCAGTGGTTACAACAACCAACTTTTGGGTCCACATTACATGCTGCCTGGAGATCAGCTGTGATTCTGCTCTTTGTGTCTTCTTGTTCTAAAATAAAGACATACCGCCTACCACCCAGAACACGACAGAAGGAAAGGAACAATGACAGAACCTCACATGGTCTTTAAACTTTCTCCTCAGAAGTGGTGCCCATCACCTGTGCTCACATTTCATTGGCTAAAGCAAGTCACGTCAAGCTTGACAGCCAAGGAGCAGGAAGAATGGTACTCTGATAGGAAGTGACTACCTGGGGAAAGACTGAGGACAAGGGCCTGAAAGTTCACAACATTTGAAAAAAAAATATAACCTACTAGAGTTACTATCCCTAGTCAGTCATCTTGGATGTAAAAAAAAAAAAAAAGATTTTATTTTAAGAGGAAGATGCCTTGGTGGAAACAATTCATAGAAATTGACCACAAAAGAACCTTTTCTGTTTACCCTCTCCTCAATTCATCAATTCATTGTTTCCCATGGTGCGTTTTATTCTTCTGTCCAAGATTTGTCCGATCAAATTCTGTAGGAAATGAATAAAGGGGATGCCACTTTAGTCATCAGATCCTGGATATCGAAAAAGCAATCTTGGAAAAGTAAAAGTGAAATGTGTAGTTGTTTGTATGGAGCAAACTCAGTATCTAAGTTAAAATTAAAATTTTGAGGTCGTATAAATTTATGAGGTTACTATCTGGGAAATTAAGAGAAAACTTCTACTGAATTTCATACTAGTTGTACAGAAATGAAGTGAAATCACACCTGTGAAGGGATTATGTGGCTATACACACAGCACCAGCATTTGAAGAAGTGTTATCATCACTGTCTCCTTTAGTAAGAAGTCATATTTTGGAAGACTCTGCCCTTATTAATGCTAAAATTGGGTCCAAAGTAGATATTCTCATGTTTGCTGCTGCTTGTAATTAAAGTGTGGAATTTCTGTTGAGTTAATTAATCAGATCTGGGTGAATTCCCCCAATTATAGATTTTCTCACTCATGAAGAGCGTAGGAAGGAGAATCTGACTTCTCTGAAGAATGCGTTTGCCACAGATACTTTAATATTTTTGCAGTGAAATAACATCGTGTTTATTTGGAGACATTCTAAGTGTTTTGTTTGAAAGGGCTGCCCTCTTCTTAATTCTAAGCTCACACTGAACCGCCTTTAGCAAAGAATTTCAGACTGTTTCATTCCTGATGGGAACTCTCCATCTGAATTCCTGCAATGTACCTGTCCGTCCCTGTCTTTTCATGGGCATTTCAACTTGACCTTCAGATTCTAAAGTCCTCCAGGGCTGTTTCTTATATGCTTTTGTAGCTCAAGGACCTAAGTCACAATATGAGTTCTAAAAATATATGTTGTGGGTAGTGACAGAACTCAAAGTTTTGAATTTGAAGAAATGTACCTTAAAGAATTTTGTGTTGATATTACTATAATTCAAAGAAATTATTTTTTTATTTACTGAGGAATCCTGGCATCTTTATGACTTTAGGACTTCAGGGTGCTAGAATCTGTAAGAACTAGTCTCTTAAGGTTAAATTTTAACTAAGTCATAATTAGTCACATTAATATGGGAAATTGAGAAGCTCAGGAACAATAGTAATACAAAATTCCAAAAAAATTTCTCTTCAGATTGAATTCTCATGTTTAATCCATTTTCATGTTGATAATGATAAAATGAGTCACAATTTATTGGCACTTGCTAAGAATCAGAAGGTATATTACTATATTATATGTATTACATGCTGTGATGTAGCAATCACTATATAAAGGTAACTTTTAACTTTCAATGGCTTCCTCTTTTACTTAGAATAAAGTCCAAGCCCCTTGCCCTGACCTCTCGGGACTTCCTTAATTTCATCACCCCCACACCCCACTCTTTCTATTTTAGCTAAGTGGTCTTTATAAATGTCTTAAAGTATTGTACTAAGCTCTATGTTATTCCAGAGACTTTGCACATGCTCTTCTCTAAGCCTGGACTTCTTTCCCCCTACTCTTCTGTAGCTAACTCCTACTCATTCTTTAGTCTTCAGTCTGCAGGTCAGTTGCACTGAGAGGCCTACCTGACCCCTTCTTTTAAATTTAAATTTTAATTTAATAGCTCTTTTTATTCTCTCTCATATAGAACCCGTTCTTATCTTCCATTAACATTTATTAAACTTGGTAATTATTTATTTAGTTACATATTTGTATTTAAATACTTAAATTTGTATTTAAATACCACACTAAACCATAGGCTCTCTAGGAGGGAGGGGGCCACATCTAATTTGTGAAAGACACTTAGTAATATTTGTTGAGTGTATATATTAATGCATCAAAAAGGAATGAGCTTTATATATGGCACTGAAACATGGTACTTACTAAACTATAATAGTGAATGACTTCATTTTGAAATAAAGTTATCCAAAGAAAGTTATTTAAAAGTTATTATATTGTCTAACTAAAGTAGCTCTTGCTTTTTTTAATAAATTAAACAATTTTTATTTTCAGTTTTTAAAGATTTTATTTATTTACATTTAGAGAGAGGGGAAGGGAGGGAGAAAGAGAGGGAGAGAAGCATCCATGTGCAACAGATGCATTGATTGGTTGCCTCTCACACACCCCCAGCTGGAGACCTGGCCTGGGCCCCAAGTAAATGGCCTGAGTGGGAATCAAACCAGTGACATTTCAGTTCTCAGGCTGGCACTCAGTCCACTGAGCCATACTAGCCAGGGCAGATAAACAATTTTTAAATAATCACTTGTTTTATGGTTAAAGTGGCTATTATTTTCCCATAGAATTAAAAGCCATCTTGCCTCTGAGAAGCAAATTTCAATTGTACCACAGGGAAATTGAAGAAAATATTCAGAAAAATAAAACAAAAAATAAACATGAAGCTTGAAATAGAGAATGAAAAAAAATCGTATGGGATCATTTTACCATAAGCCTCCTTTTATAGATGGTTAGATTTCAGCTGGTTCCAAAAGGCCTTTTCCAAACATTCCTACGCTAAGATCTCCAGTTAAAAAAAATTACACAGCATTTAAGACACTCACTTTTTTTTCAATTAATTGACTCCAGGAGAAATAATGCCTGGTTGGTAGGGTATGTAAACGTCTCACACGAGATGGATAGCAATTTGAATATTTCACCTAAAATGCCATATGATGTGCTTGGGTGTGATATTGTTGTGTTACAGAATTACATGGTTATAATTTTGTAATAAAATATTTTTATGTAATAAAAAGGGGAATTATTTCTGCCACACCTTGTATACAACTATGAATGCTACTGTGCAGTTTTATTTCTCATGTACTGCTTCTTCTAGAAAGTAGAGGTTGTTTTTTAAATTTCTTTATACTATCCTCAATGCAGCACAATGAACATGAATTGCATGGTAAATAATTGCTAAATATATTAATTTGTAATTATTTTACTACACTGAAGAGTCCAATCAATGACCAGAAAATAATTTTGACTCTGCTGCTGCCTTCACTGGAAGTAGGAGAAAATTGCAAAAATGTCTGTAGAGTTTATACAGAAAAAGAAAATTTTCCACAGAGGCCTGATATTTATGGAATATCAATTATGTGCCAGGGTTTTAATCGATATTTATTTCACTTGATACTCCTATCAACCTTATGAGTTTGGTATTATTGTTATTATTATTATTCTGCCATCTAATAAACCAAGTTTAAGTTATTTTCAAGACCAATGAGCTGACAAGAGTTATAACTTAACTTAAATTCACATCCAGACAGTGTGATTTGAAGACTAAGCTATCACACCTTTGAAGAAACAAAGAACAGAAATGACCATATACTGGAAGATGTGGATGGTTGCAGAGGATGGAAATCAAAAGGGATGAAATAGAGCCTAGATTTAAAAGGTAAACTGGTCATCGAGATAGAAAGAGATTGTGACTTTTCCTCTCACTCTTGCTAAAAATAGAGTCTGTGATCAGCAGATGCTACAGTAATCCAAGAAACTGTGCAATTGCTAAACCGAGCCCCAGCTGAGTGCTGCCCGTGGGCATCCACAGACCAGGAGGAGATTCCCACAGTGAGACCCCAGGGTAAGCAAGGCAGACGGTAACGTACTGGTGGCGCACGAAGGAGCTGGTTGGGAGACTGCATGAGACAGACGGGCAAGGTTCTCCCTCTTCAACTGTTGTGAACCAAGAGAAGCACTCATTGAAGATTGGGATGCTGAGGAGAAGAGCGATGTGGGGTTTTCTTTTGTCTTCATACAGCATCAATTGATTTGAAGTTTTAAAAATACATAATTTTACTTTTATTTAAAAATGTGTAAAAGCAGCACAAGTCACAATAGCCAAGTTCTAGAAGCAACCTAAGTGCCCATCAGTAAAAGAGTGGATCAAAAAACTATGGTCCATTTACGCCATGGAATACTATGCAGCAAAAGAAAGAAGGAACTCCTACCCTTCATGACAGCATGGATGGAACTGGAGAGCATTATGCTAAGTGAAACAAGCCAAGAGAAATACCATGTGATCTCACCTATAACTGGAACTTAATCAACAAAACAAACAAGCAAGCAAAATACAACCAGAGACATCAAAATAAAGAATAATCTGACAGTGACCAGAGAGGAGGAGGGAGAGGGACAATAGGGGATAATGGGTGGGGTAATGGAGGAACATGTATGAAGGACATATGGGCAAAGCCAAAGGGGGTTTATTCAAGGGTGGGAGGTGGGGATGGGTGGGGAGGGGAATGTGGTGGAGTGAAAATGGAGACAACTGTACTTGAACAACAATAAAAAATAAGTAAATGTAGTCCTTAGGCCACAAGAAGATTATAAGTGCCTATTCTGTGGTTTGAATATTCCCAGTTCATAGGAGGAAAGGGAAATTGTGCTTTCACTCATTGACAGAAATGATTATTTTAGGACTCACCAAAAGGCACACTAATAAAATGGTCATTCATGTATATGTATGTATGAATATATGTATATGAATAATGAATATATGAATAAATGAAATGTAAAGTGAAATTCCCAGAAAGTACGATTATCTGGAAGCAAGGTCTCTTTTTACAAAGCTAAGATCATTCACAGAGAGATTCTCTTTAAGAAAAAATATCTAACTCCAAAACTTATCTGTGAAATATTCTTCCTGAGTTTCAGTGTGAAAACGCAGAATCTTTACCTGACTTATTTCAAATGTCGCTCGATGTTTAAAGTGTACATGTGCCCCCTCTACACACACTGTTGACAGGAATAGAAATTTAAGTGCTGTCATTTCGGCCCTTCACATAAATCATCATGAAATTCTCCAGCACATACTTTAGAGGCCAGTGTTACTAAAGCTCTCATCTCCACACTCTCAAATAAGTTGCAAATAATGAAAGTACATTGCTTCTAAAATGTATAGGTCTTTTTGAATACTTATTTCTTTTTCTTCAAAAAAATTATTGGTTACTTGGAACTTTTAAAACTGTGTGTGATTTTATGAGACTTTTTCTAAGTTGCTCTAAGCTATTAGAGTATGACATTTTGATAATGACTTTTTTATATGGAACTTTGAGCTGGTAGTAAACAAGAAAATGGAGTGAATGAATTTGGAGCTGCAGAATTTATCTCCTTTCTGGAGAATCCAAATGTGTCAGCTTAAAAGAAAGAAGCATGTAGCCACCCATAATTCCTGACCCCCAATTCCTGGAGGCCTTACAATAGCCTTTTCCCACAGTGTGTTTCAAGGAACAACAGTCCTGTAGGATGTTCACTACTGGACTGTCGGCGATAAAATAAATAAATGCCGCATGTTACATTTACTCTCTCTGGAGTCTTCATGCACATTAGGTTAGTAGTAGAGGCTCTAAAAAGTGCTCAAGTGAAGAAACCTCTTTGTCTTCTAATGCCTGATGTTTCCTAAATTTATTAGACAATAGAAACCTTTCCTTTTCTAAAGAGAATTTGGTAGTTTTGTTCAGCTCTCAGAGTCCAGGAAGCAAACTGTTATATAGGGTTTATATTAGCCAGGTTTCACCAGAGGAAAAGAACCAATAAAAACGTGTACACAGTTTTTGACCCTTGAACAACATAGGTTTGAACTGCATGGGTCCACTTACACACAAATTTTTTTCAATCAATACACAATTGACCCTTGGTATCCTTGGGATTCTCATCTGTGGATTCAACCAATCGTGCATTGAAAATGGTATTTTCTACCCATGGCTGTGAATCCATGGTGGGAGGGCCCACTGTGTGCATTGTTCCCTGCTGTTGGACATAAAGAAACTGAGCATCTTTGAATTTAGAATCCATGGGAGTCCTGGTACCAATGCCCCTGTGCATACTGAGGGGTGACTATAGCTAAGTTGTAGGGGGATCAAAAGTTATATATGGATTTTTGGAACTCCTAATCCCTAACCCTGTGTTATTCAAGGATCAGCTCTCTATATATACATATATGGAGAGAGAGAGAGAAAGGGAGAAAGAGAGAGAGAGAGAAAGAGAGAGAGAGCTGGGAAGTCTTGAGATCTGCAATCTTCAAGACAGATACAGAGGAAAGTCAGGGGTATAACTCAGTACAAGTCCAAAGACCTGAGAACCAGAAGAGCCTTTGATGTAAATCCCAGTCTGTGGTCACAAAAAGATGAGATGAAATGTCCCAGTTCAAGCAGTGGGGCAGGAAAAAGGAGTTAAAACAATAATAACATAAACTTCATTTAAGACCCATTTATAGTTCATTTACTTGCCTGATTTTATGTACAAAAACTGTTTATACTTTTTGGAATGAAAACCAGTTCTAAAAAGGCAAAAGAGTACAACACTTATTCTAATTGGGTTTATCCTGATTCATTATTCAAATTGCACCTCAGGATTAAGCTATGTTATGGACTTAACTGCTGTCCTATATCTAGGACATGGGCATAAATAGGTTTTATACTGTGTGATTTTTATAGATGCAAAGAGTGACCCATAGCATAGAGGAACATTTTCTTTCCAGGTGTTAATTTTGCTAGATCCTATCTATTCTCATCGAGCTCACAACAGATTTTCACACTGGTGTGAAAACACATATCATAGCCAGTATCATCTGAAGGGATAAGCAAGCTGGCACTCCAAGCTGTCCTAGGCTTCATTGTCGCAAAGAAGATGGATTTTGACCTGACCTTTCACACTCCTTTTTGCTCCCCTCTTCAGTGATGTCGGTTGGGCTCTGAATGTATGAACGGACACAGAAGTTGACACCTTGATGCCCACAGTGATTCTAACAAATGAGAAAGCCACGAGGAGTAAGATATTCCACCTTTAAGTCTATGGCTCTAAAGAGTGCCTGTTGTGAAAGTATTCCTCAAAGACTGATAATTATTTTTATTCAAATGTGGGTAACTGGGCAATTAATCTAGTTGAAGGGGGAAAATAAACACGCCAAAATAGAAGTGTCCATGGTAAGTGTTTTAACCCATGGTGTTTGAAGATCCTCTGTGAATGAATAGCCCACATCAAGTTAGTCATGAAACAGTCAGATCACATTGATTGAGCTGTAGACATAGAACCCAGTGACACTGGCAACGTGGGGTATGAGCACAGTTAGTGGCTTTTTGTAGCAGTGCACACGTTGACACTGCTCTGTTTTCATGTGGCATTTAAGCTAGACAGTCCTATCTCTTTGCACCCAAAGCTAGTATTTTTAGACTTAACTCTCCATGGGTTTTGTTATTGTTCAATAAAGAGAAAACAAAGAAGAGAGAAAAGGAGGAAGAGAAGGAAGAAGAGGAGGAATGGGGAGGAAAGGGGAAGAAGAAGTTGTTCTTTCTGGTGGCAAAGTAACAGCAACAAAACCAAATTTTCTTTTTCTTTTTTTCTCTATAAAAATTTGATAGTTTTACTTATTTTTTTTATTGTTCAGTTACAGCTGTCCCCATTTTCCCCCATTGCTCTCCCCTCCCCTACCCACACCTCCCACACTCAATCCTCCCTCCCCGTGGTCTTTGTCCATGGGGCCTTTATACATGTTCCTTGACTTGACCCTTCCCCTCCTAATTTTAATGTCTACACACCATGATTGAAAAAGAAACACTGTTTTCTTCTTCCTTTTTTTATGGAGTCTTATTCTTTTAAAAAAGGAAATATCTTCCCAGAAAACCCCAGGAAACCTTTGCTCACACCTCATGCCTTATGGTGAGGACATTTGCAGAAGCCCCATTGCTGTGGAGGAAGCAGCTTTGGTCGAGGGACTTGGACACTATTGCAGAGCTGAGAGTATTGAAACAGAATTCTGGGAGCTATCAGGAAAGAAAGATGCAGGAAATGAATGTTGACAACCAATGTTTTCCCTACACTATGGTTTTTTAAATATAAGAAATCTTTATTTTGTAATATTTGTACCCCTTTGAATGTTACATTTAACAAGGGGCCCATTAGACTGAGGTGGCTCTAGCATCATGGCAGCTGAAGTAAGCAAACCAAAAATGCCTCAGGGTGACAAAATTGAAACCTAAAGACAACCAGTCACAGTTGACGAGGCCCTAAGCTATAGCCATGAATAATTTCCTTCCTTTGTTTCAGCACCTTCTGTATATGTCTTTTCCCTGACTGGCCTTGGTGGAGCGTCCCTAACCACTTCTGGTTTCATGCTGCCCAGTTCAAATCAAGGTTTGGTCAGATAAATTCTTAAAATTTTTTAATGTACTTGCGTTTATCTCTTTTTTTTTTTAAAGATTTTATTTATTTATTTTTAGAGAGGGAAGGGAGGGGGGAGAGAAAGAGAGAGAGGGAGAGAGAGAGACAGAGAGAGAGAGAGACAGAGAGAGAGAGAGAGAGAGACAGAGACATCAATGTGTGGTTGCTGGGGGTTATGGCCTGCAACCCAGGAATGTACTCTGGCTGGGAATCGAACCTGGGACACTTTGGTTCCCAGCCCGTGCTCAATCCACTAAGCTATGCCAGCCAGGGCCGCGTTTATCTCTTAACGTATGTATTTCCTTTTTTTTCTTAGGGTTTTTTAAAGACCCAGGTGGCCTCAGCTATGCTAAAGAGACCAATTGAGGTTTGTTTGCTTTTAAAATACGAGAATGCACACTTGAAGCAGAGTGTTGAGGAAGGTGCAGTGCCCGAAGGATAATGACAAAGATCAGGGAGAGGGCGGGGCTACTTCGTCAGCACTCATCCTGCACCACCTGCCGCTTCCCCTTGACAAGGGAATACTGTGCGTTCTTGCTATGCCACCATACAGTCATCCTTACAGTCCCATAATCTTCGTTTCCTGGTGTACTGTGTTCTTTTTCATTTTCAGACTATGGGGTTCCCTTGAGGCTGACCCCATCCTCAGGCTCTAAGGGTTCCTAGGTAATGCAGAATTGGCCCAAGAACCACCTTCCCCTACGAAATGGTCAGAAGCCAATAGGCTGGGACAGAGGACACCTGAAGAGACTGATGATATTGTTTGAGAATCTAGATCCAGTTACACATGGAATTACCATCCATCAGCTTTACAGGTATATGGCCCATTGCCTTCTTCAGCTAGAGTCGAGCTTCTGACTCTTACCGGAAACCTAACCAATTCTCTTCTCCACTGCCAAGCTTTGGAAGTAATAATTTTATTTCATTAAACGTGCTTCCTTGTACTTACCTTTTGGCCTTTCTTCACTTCTTTCTTAGCCTCCACTGATTTTTTTTTCCACAATGAAATACAATTAACAACGAAAAAAGAAATAGGCAACTATCTCTTACATGAAGGTTTTCTGGATTTTTCTAGCTAGAAATAATCTCCCTTTCCTTTCAATTCCCATAAGACTCTGTTCCTCTAATGCTTTGCTTTTCATTTGTTTTCTAGCTTTTTGCTCTTTATTCAACATGTAATAATAAATAGGTTACGTCTGATTTAACTTCCTACCCACATAGCATCTGATGCACTTCCTTTATTAAATTTTTACTTAAAATTGGAAGAATATACATAAACAAATGTAGTGAATTATAAACACTATCTAAGTTACCACTTTAAATCTCTTTTGTCTTTTAAGATTCAAATAAAGTGTTTTTTTTTTTTTTATCTTAGGACTAAAGAAGCTTCAGAAACTTGCTTTCTTCTGAGGAAAGGAGCTAAATGAATCCAATAAGTAAGCAAGTATGGAGTATTTAAATACTAGCCTTAATATTATTGTTTCACTGACACTCTATAATAGCTTTAGTTACTTCCCATGCTCCTTTGGAGAGCAGAGCCCTGAACCCTGCCAGACATCACTGCCGGGGTCATTTCTGAGGCAAGAAAAGCAAAGTGAATTGTCCTGGGCAAGCCTGTGGGCAAGTGAGCAGGAGAAGAAAAATAAAGGTTGGCCAAGGACAGCTGATAAGTTGGCGCTGAGATGAAAAACACCAAGTGATATGTCACAGTTAGGTTATGAGCAGAAGTCAAATTCAACAAATGGTGAAAGTAGATCATGTTTCTATGATCTACTGCAGAGAGCACTCCATAGAATTCTGCTAGTTTTAAAAGGCTCTCCCTAAAACTCTTCGGGTACTGCCTAGTGGCACCTGATATATATGCAAAGAGAGGAACGATCCATAGGCAAATCCCAAATGTCTAAATATAACTTACAAAATAGTGTGTCTTTTCCTTTATGTAAAAGAAGGCATTTAAAAATTTCAAATACGTACTTTGTGTGCTCTAGGCTCTCTGGTTTTATTGGTGTGTCTCATGTCCCTCACAACAATCCTAGGAACTTGATTGTATTCCTTTCCTCCTCTTACCAATGAGGAAACTAAAACACAAAGTAGCTTTCACTTCTACAATATCCCTTGTCTGAGAAGTGTTATTAGAGCCCAGGTCTTTTGACACTAAAACTGGGATGTCCGTGAACAGAGCTTCTTTCCAATCAGGGTAATAACGCATAAGGCAATATGTATTTAGTATGTGCTACTTATCTGTTCTGGAGACCCTAAAGTAGGAAATTCTTAGGGTCAATGTCATAAGAATGGAGATTCTGGGGGAATGTTGGGGGGAGAGGTAGCAGTTAAATGGCTTTCTCTGTCATGTCCCAATCTTCTGATGTTAGAGGCTTGCGAATGAATAGTTACATAGTCCCTTATCATTACTTTTCTCTAATTTTTTTCCCTCTGGTGGATTAAAAAGATAGACACTGAGGTGACTAGGACAACTAGACAAGATTATTCTGTATTGGAAAAACTAGCTCATTTAGGGAAATCTTATGTTTCTTTTATTAAAATAGGCATATTTAGAGAAGAAAAAAATGCTCATAAAAATTGACAACCTGGGATAAAATAAAAAAGCCAGTCAGATATGTTATGATACCACTTGGTTTGTTTAACAGGGTGGTGTTTCTTGAGAAACCTTTGAAAAGGCAGAGGTTTTGTTGAAATAATTTAGAACTGCAATTGATAAGATTTATTTTTACAAAACACACTAGAACTAAATCTATTGATTTTCCTGTATATATAGATTTTGAATCATCTCTCTTCCTTGACCCGAGAAGAACTTTTAATGTATCAGTCTACCTGACATTTGAAATTTCTAATTTGCTTTGTGAGAAAAACAAAAACTCTTCCGACATACCCTTCTGAGTAAACTGTGTAGGAAGGAAGAAATCTGCTTCCACTTGGGGGGTAGGGCTGAGGACACCGATTAAACATACGGAAAACAAAAAGCACAGATCAAGAAAAGGGACGTAAAAAGTTGCAGAAAAGATTTTTTAAAGACGCTTGGAAGACATGACACCACCAATTTATCCTCCACTTCAATGCATTGGCGCTCCCTGGCTCATTATTTATCCATATGGGTGGCCTATCTTCCCAGCTGGCTCGTGAGCTCCTTTCAACTCCGGCACCTAGCAAAGAGCTTTTCTCAGCACCGACTGCCAAAACTCCTTGGCTATCAACTCATCACAAAGAACGAAGTGGAGATTTTTTTTAAAAAAATGACAAGATCTCTTCCTATCTTTTATGAAAACCTTAACTAAATAGGGAATTATGGCACAAAGAGAAAGGGAAGAGAGGTGTTTTGGGGGAGCTAAAGGAAGTAGTAGGGAGATGATGATGTGATCAAACATAGGAAGCAGAAGAGGCCCAGAAATTCTGTGAATAGCAGGACCTGAAGAATATGGCGAAATTTCCTCTCTTCTAGGTGGCAAGAGGAGTTTTCTGTTGACCTTGAAGACACTGGCCAGTGGAGCAGTAAACAGTGGGGGTCAACAGAAGGTGGGGTCTTCAGGTTCTGTGTCATCCATACAACAGTCAAGGCCACTGTTGTCAGGGAGGGTTCCAGGAGTGCTGGAGGCTGCATTTCCCATGAGCCTGGCAGGCGGCTCCAGGGAAACTTGCCCTGCGCAGATGCATTTTCTGAATAAAAGTCAAAGCTGCTACATGTTTCAAGTGTTTTAAGCCTTTCATGATAATAAAGAAGAAGTATATTTTTGTAATACAGTTTAAATTTTTTATTGTTTCAAAAAAATACAGAAAAGCATAGTGAAATAAATAAGGTATAATTTTGCCTCGCAGAGATCACCACTTTTGAATTCTGGCTTATTAAACTTTCATTCCTTCTGTTATCTATCTAAAAGGTAGACATTTTTCTAAAACTCTGTTTCGTGGAAAATGAAACATTTATAGATTTTTAATCATTGTCAGATGTCACTACTACATAGTGTATCTTTCTAGTGAAAAACACATTTATAATAAACTTTGTAAGCATACGTAAAACAATTACCTAGAGTTAGTTCTATAAATCTAAATAGTTTTAATGCCAATGTTTTTAACAACTAAAATTTCATCACTCTCCAGGGATATTTTTCACTCTTTTGTTCCATTAGCATGTCTTCCAGTACAATAGATTATTTAGACAATGGCAAGTTTCATAGGAACTGGTCAGTTTCATAGGAAATAGTACAGTGTGTGTGTTTTTTTTTTAACATGCATAGTCTGGATGTTTGTGAAGTGAGAAATAGAAAAATATAATAAATTAATAAAAGAGGTATAGGAGCTCAGCAACCACTTGAAAAATGAAGAAGAGACATAGCTAAGAGTCAAGAGAGGAAATAAATGCAATATTAAAAAGGAAGTAAATACTCAGAAGAGAGGTTGCTGGGTTATATAGCAACTCCATTCTTAATTTTTTGAGGAAACTCCATACTGTTTTCCATAGTGGCTGTGCCAGTTTACATTCCCACCAGAAGTGAACGTGGGTTCCTCTTTCTCGGCAACCTCTCCAACACGTGTTTTTACTTGTCTTGTTGATTCTGACAGTTATGAGGTGGTATCTCATTTTAGTTTTGATTTGCATTTCCCTAATGCCTGGTGGGCTTGAGCATCTTTTCATATCTGTTGGCCATTTGTATGTCTTTGTGTGTATGTGGGTGTATGTTTTTATTTCTCTTGGGTAAATACTGAGGAGTGAAACTGCTGGGCATAGAATGGTCACATGTCTCCTTTACAAGAAGCAATCATACAGCTTTCCAAAGTGGTTGTACCCGCAATGAGAGAGAGGGTTCCAATTGCTCACCTCTTTTCCAATACCTGGTACTGGTCCTGATTTTTTCCTTTTTATTGAATTTGTTGGGGTGAAACTGGCTAACACAATTACAAGTCCCAGCTGCACAATTCTACAACACATCATCTCTACACTGTACTGTATATTCGCCACCCCAAGTCAAGTCTCCTTCCATCACCATTTATCCTCCCTATTCCCTCCTCCTCCTCCCCACACCCCTCCACCCCTGGCTATCACCACACTATTGTCTGTGTCCGTGAGTTTATTTTCCTGTGTTTCTTTTTAGAAGAAATGTCTGTTCAGGTCCTTTGCCCATTTCTTTAAATTGGGTTGTATGTTTCTGTTGTTGAGTTGTATGAATTGTTAATATATTTTGCACATTAACCCCTTGTTGGAGGTGTTGTTTGCAAGTATGTCCTTCCTTTCCATCGGTTGCCTTTTTGTTTTCATGACAATTTCTTTTGCTGTGCAGAAGAAGCTTTTTAATCTGCTACAGTTCCATTCATGCCTTTGGTGTATCTAAAAAGGCATCACCATACCCAAGGTCATCTAGGTTTTCTCTGTTTTATCTTCTACAAGTTTTACACTTTTGCATTTTATACTCAGATATATGATCCATTTTGAGTCCATTTTTGTAAAGAGCAAAGTTGTTTTTTAAAGATTTTTTAAATTAATTTTTTTAGAGGGAGGGAGGGAGAAAGACAGGGAGAGAAATATCTATATGAGAAAGAAACATTGATCAGTTACCTCTTGTTTGTGCCCCAACCAGAAACTGAACCCACAACCCAGGCTTGTGCCCTGACTAGGAATGGAATGAGTGGCCTTTTCTTTGCAAGGTGATGCCCAACCAACTGAGCCACACTGGTCAGGAGGCCAAGTTTTTTTTTTTTAATAAAGAAAATTAGCAAAAAACATAATAGTGTTAATTATGTAACAGAAAATACAAAGTATTAACACTGGAAAAGAAATAAGGATATCATGACAAATCTTACAGGCATTAAATCTATAATAAAAGATTATAAATTTCTTTAGGTTAATACATTCATAATTTAGAAAAGTGGACAAATTCCTTGAAGAATACAACATTTCAACACTCAAGAAGAAATCAAATATCTATATAGACTTATCTGTTAATGAAATTTCACTGATGATCTAAAACTCTAGACCTAGCTGGTTTTATATGGTATCAATCTGACAAAAATTCTTTTGGAAAATGATAAGGAGAGAACAATTCCCAGATCATTTTTTTAAGGATGTCTTGATACTAACACCCTAGAAAGACATTACAGTATAGGTAAATTACAGCAAATACTCCTGATGAGGTGCCACAGAAATCTTCAACAAAACATAAGTAAATTGAATCTAGTAAGTAAAAGAATAATACATTATTATCAAGTGAAGGTTAGCCCAAGAATAAAAGCTCGATTCAAAGTTCTAAACACTGATCACTCTATTTCAATATAATTAATAAATGAAGAAAATGAGAAAATTTAGTACCCATTTATGACAAACACTATCAAAAAATGAAGAAGGGAAAAACTATCTGAATGTATTAAGGGGTGTTGTGAAGAACCCAGAGCTCACACTATCCTAATGGTATAATTAACAACATACTTTATCTAAGATCAAGAAAAGGCAAGAATGTTCATTTTGTCATCCCTATTCATTATTGTGATTCAATTTCTAGTCACTGCAGTAAGGAAAGAAAAAGAAATTAAAGACAAAAACATTGGAAAGAAAGAAGTAAAACTCTCTATTTTCAGGGGACAGGATATTTGACTAGAAAATTCTAAATAATCTGTTAAAAATTACTAGAACTAGTAAATTAATTTCCATGACACAAGGTCAATGTAAAAAAAATCATACTTCTATATACTAGCAACAATTGATAATAAAATTAAAATAGCAATACTATTTATAATAATATTAAGATATGGAGCCTTAGATCCCGACAGGACATAAAAAGCCTTTAGGTAATAGTGAAAAGGATTGATTATTTCTGTAACCAGAGCAGAGAAAACCTTTAAAAATCCTCTCACTGCACTCACTGATTTGTTTTACAAGAGATCATACTATGGCCTTTCTGCAAGGCGTTCTTCCCATGCTGAATGGGTCAAGAAGATGCTGACCCTTAAAAGAAAGTGCAAGTCTAGGTTGTAGACCTTCTAACCACACAGCCGATCCTCACCTCCACGCTTATTTCTCCGAATTGAACAGTGTCATCAGGAACAACCAGACCCTTCTTCATACCTGGGAGAATGCTCTCTGTCAACAGTGTCAAGTGTCATGTTTGGGGTCTCTGCCCATATTTATCAGAAGCTACTTTTCGGCCAGGCACTGTGTGAGTTTGAGGGATATAATATATATAATAATTATATATATATATATAATAATTAATTAATTATATATAATAATTATATATAATAATAAAAATCTGACACAGGATATAGCCCCCCCCTTCAATTTCAGCATTAGAGGAGACAATAAGCAACTACAATTATGAAGTATTAAAGAGGAATGAGTAGAACTTGCTAAGTTGATAACACTTACAAAGAGCACTCAGCCAACCCTGAGCAATGGGGATGGGGTGTCAGGGCGTGACATCTGTGCTGATACTGGAGAGATGATGGGGGGTGGGGGCTGTGGAGCAAATTCATCTGACCTGCACTAGCCAAGGTATGGCATGTAGATGGCCTGTTCCTGGGTTCCTGTGTAGATTTTCCTTTGTTGGCATAATATCTTGTTTATTTAGGGAGGAACCTCTGCTCATCCTATCTTACCTTGGAGGCTTTAAGATAGCCTGATTTAATTTTTAGTACAAAAACTTTTTTTCACCAATTGTCATTTGGATAAGCAAAAAACATTACATATTTTCCCCTCTTAAGCACTTCTTTTAACAAAATCTGATATGAAATGTCTTAGTGATGTATCATTTTTGTTTACTCCTTTCTTTTGTTTCCTTGACTTTCTGTCTTATTAAATATGCATTATTTTCATGTTTCATGAACTGTTTGTTCTATGTTAAATGGTAAAAGCAAACAAATACACAAAAATATCATAAGTTCCCTATGTGACCACTATTTTCCTTACATCCCTTAAACTAAGTAATTATTCTTCTCTTTTTCATAAATGGGAGTTCTTTCAAACACGTCATTGCAAGTTGAGGAAATTTATGTTTATTCCTTATTCCAAACCATGCTTCTTCCAAATGGTTTCACATCAAATCTCATTTTAGCAACATTCAAGATCTTTGAATTGTAATTTTTAGCAGCCAAACTTCATCTTTACCCAAAGAAAATAGCTATTAGGAAACTCTCACTGTTCTTTGAGAGAGAGTGTATAATGAAGAACAAAACTATCCATTGAACACGTTCTAGGTGAACATTCTTCTGGGTGCCAGGGTTGTGCTGGGAATATGGTGGTGAACAAAGCAGACATCATCCCTGCTCTCCTGGAACATATATACTCCAGTTATGAAGAACGACATTAAATTTTAAAAAATTGGATAACAAGCATTGGCTTGGTCAAAAAGTCTATATGGTTTTTTCCATAAAATAAAAGATGCATTTTTCATTTTCACCAATAACTTTATTGATTTGGATATTTTGAGTATGTCAGCTGTCTTCTATGTGCTATAACATTGATTACTCTTAATTAATGTCTCAATTTTTTTTAAAGATTTTATTTATTTTTTTTAGAGAGGGAAGGGAGGGGGAGAGAGAGAGAGAGAGAAACATCAATGTGCAGTTGCTGGTGGTTATGGCCTGCAACCCAGGAATGTACCCTGGCTGGGAATCAAACCTGGGACACTTTGGTTCCCAGCCCGTGCTCAATCCACTGAGCTATGCCAGCCAGGGCCTAATTAATGTCTCAATTTAATCACTCTCAACTTCAGCTGGTCTACACGAGTGTGGAGCATTGTCCAGTGAAAAATTTCTAGCATGAAACTTTTCAAACCACCCCTGACATGTTCAATCAGCCACAGCACCTTCTCCACACACTGCACAAACTCTTTTTGTGTTCCAGTTGTGTTTTTAACTTTCTTGAAATAGTAAAGCATAATACACCAAAAATGTTGCCTGTTTTCTTTCTTTAATATTCAAATGGCTACACAGAGATTCAGCAATTTTGATAAGCTTTTAAAATGCATGCTGGTATGACAGCTGTCACAATACAATCTAACAAAATTGTTTTGAATAAAGTTAAAGACAACTAAATGTGACTGGAGCCATCTTACAGAAAAAAATCAAAGGAACATTTTGGCCAGCCCAGTACATATATACATACATACGTACATGTATGGACTTTTTATCTGAATCTGTCTATCAACTATATGTCTTGTCAAGCTACCTAGTATCCCAACTGTTTTCTGATCACCAGATCCTCCTAGGAGAGTGCCATCAGTTTAGTTGTTCAGCATAAAACTTGGGAAATGATGACATAATCAAGGGGCTTTGGATTGTATATAAGGGGTGAGCAAAAGGAGGTTTACAGTTGTGAGTATGCAAAACATGGAGTTTATTCTTCTGGAGCTAATAAAGCTATTATAATAGCCATAACCTGCACAGCAACTATAAACCCCCTTTTGCCCACCCCTGTATTGTGGTGCAGAACCAGAGGTGATCTGGTCTGAGACAAGACAGTAAATTGTCCTGCTTTTCTATCCAGTGAAGGTGAGGTCAAACACCTCCTGGGGCTCTGTGTTTATGAACACAGTGAACAACACATCGGGCCAAAGAACAGCTGCATGCTGGGGATCAGAGGCTGTCATGAGTTGTTAGAGTAATGAGGTCACCTTTGGAAAATCAACTGCAACTGGTTTGATCACCTAACTAAGCTTTTGAGAATCTTCTTTTTCCTGGATCCATACAGCTTTTGCCTAAATTGAACAGGTGAGCAAAATGGAGGACATGATTGTGGTCACTACCCTTGCAATTTTCGAGTATTTGGTGGTAACACTTTTCTCTATGACTCCCCTGAGAATGCAATATAGCTTTGGCTCACTACCTATAATTTTGCTAAGGATTGTGAGGTTTAGGATTTGGGGGAATTATTTTGCTTGTTTTTTCTTGTGGGGGTGGGGAGGAGATTTTCTATTTTGAAAGCATTCATGACAGTAGAGTCAATAACGGCTACTGAGTGTATATATATTCCAGGTGTAGACTCAGGAATGGGGGAATTAAATGCAAAATGGGTTTGCAAAACCACTGAATCCCAGTGACATTAACTCAACACAAAATTGCTGTTTATCACCTGCCAGTGAACCACAGTGACACTCTGAATTAGAATTAGAATGCAAAACTCTCCAGAAAGGTCTGGGTACTTCCATTTCCCCCAGAGACAGTTGCTCTGGTAAATAATTGCAGGTCCTGTGCAGGAAGGCTATGAGGAACAGTCAACTACTTGTGGTACAGGACCCTGCTCTGAGCTTACCCAGATTCCTGGGCTCTAACTCAGGTCTGGATATCAGGAGGGGAGCCATGATCCTCTGTTGTGATGATTCAAGTCAGGTCTACCTTCAACAAAAGCTACCTTGGCTGTATAGATTAAGTAGGACCTTAGTGTGATGCCCAGGTATTCCAGTGCTAAGGAGCCTGTGATCTTTCAGCCACTTCTTAGTGTCTCTGTGGGTCACCGTTTTTATAATCATTTCAGCCCTATCACCCATTATTATAGTCACCCACCTTGACGCTGGTGGCTAAGTTGCTACCTGGCCTCTTCCACCCTGATAAGCCTTCATCACTGTTAAATCTTAGCAACCTATTCAATGTCAGCGCCTCCCAACTTAATTTGTGGCCAAAGAGGAGAGTCAACGATGTAATTAGTGTGTGATAAAAGAAGGGTCTTCTGAGTCTTCTCAAGAACCAATAGTTAGGGAGTAACTGAGCCAATGATCCTTGATAATACCACTCCAGCATCCTTATCTCCACAACTTCTCAGACCCCTTTTATATTACACATAGAAATTTCTAGCATCTCAACTTCATTCAGTATAATTGATCATTAAGACCAGGGTCTAGTTAAACAAATGAACAAACCATTAGAACCTTTCCCAATTATTCAAGCTAGTAGATCAAGGCAGACTCTCTGATAAGTACTCTTACACTGGAAAATTATGTTCCTCTTTCTTCCCTGGGCTAGCGGCCTCACAACACACACACACACACACACACACACACACACACACATTCCCCTGATTTTTGCTGATGTAATTTCAAAATAGCCAAATATTGCATCCTTTAAGCAGGTGGAAATCCTACGTGGGGGATTGGCTTTGAAATTGCTCCCTTACCTTACCCCGCTTCCTTGGCTAGGATTTCACTTGTGCTGTATAGGTTTAGACTGGTATAGTTGGAGAGGTGGGTGAAAGGAGAACATTATCTGTTAAGGTAACTCCCTCAGACTAGGTAGCTAGAGGTAAGGCAAAGACAGGGTTTCCGCAGACATGTATCAGTGAAACTTGGTGCTCAGGAAATATGGAGTCATTCTTCCAAGTGTCATCACATACGTTTGTCATCATTTTAATTCTTGGGATACGTATTTACCAATCAATCCATTTGTTTGCAGGCCATAAATCCACACTAAACTGTAACTCACAGATCCATAGATTAGATTCCACATCTGTTGTTTTAATAGATGTCTATCAATTATATATGAGATAATTGTTTTTGTTAGAATCATTTTAGAAACTGTTGCTCTCAGGCTATGCCTTGAGCTAAGAATTTAAATTCCTGAACTTTTTTCTCTGTCTAAAGAGTCTGCTCTTTAAGACAGTTATGCATAGTCAGCCCACCACGCATTCTCCACATTTTGCATCTCATCATACTTCAGAACAATGCCCCACCAATGGCCCACGAGGAGAGCTGTTACTTCTGCCACAAAGGAAGCGCAGTTTCCCGCAGGCTTTGAGGTAACTGCCAGCTCCAAAATCGCACCCTTGCAGCTGGGATCACGCTACGGGAAGGACACTAAGTTGTTATTCCAGGATCGGGAAGACATGGCTACACCTGCAACTGCCAGACCAGCAAGTCTCGAGTTCATCGTGTCTCTTCCACGTACTCAGTCTCAATGTCAGAGTCTACTCAGTGCTTCTGATGGGTGGAGCTTAAATTATAACTGGAACTTGAACTACAAGGATGTTTGAAAAAGGCAGATTTTAGCCTTTCCACTTCTGCCTACAGTAACACCTTTAGAAAGAGATCTGGACCTGTAATGAGCCACCGACCATCTGGAAGAATATCTGTCAGGGGGGGTAAAGCACCTAATGCACCTGGCACACAGCAAGTGTTTAGTAAACGTTTGTGCTTGTTTCTCTAGGCTCAGCTTAAATACTATTTCCTTAGGCCATTTCTGTCCATCTAGACTAGGTTAAATTCTCTGGTCATATGCTCCTTGAATGTCCATAATTTCTAAAGTCCTCCCTCATTTGTAATTATACTATGAAAGCTCCATGGAAACAAGGACCAAGCCTATCTTTTTGTAGTGCAGTATCACTAGGGTTTAGGGTGGTGCTTGGGTAATAACAGATGCACAGTAAATGACTGTGAATTTATGAGCTGAATTGACATAGACTCTGGATCATTGTCTTAAGATTTTCTAATAGGGTATTATTATTTCTTAAAGGGATTAAACATAAATCTTCATGTTTCCTGGTTTCATAATACCTTATTAACTAACTAGTATACCATTAACAAAATTTATTTTTTAAATCAATCTAGCTTCAATCTATTTGAGCTGAAATATAAAAGCGAGCCCTCTGAAATGGAGTGTTAAGACATTGCATGTATATATATTTGCAAAAGAGTGTAAATCCTAGTTCTTGACTATCCTAATTTCCCAGAATTCGCTGTGTGTGGTGTCTTGGTGATAACTTTATCAGAAAAACAAATTCTTAGGTCAAATTTGTCATCGTCTCAATTCCTCTCTGGTTTCTGCAGTTTGGGTTGATGCAGTCAGCACTTCTGTTGCATGGTGGTATGGTCAATATTGAGGGACACCTGAAGGGAATGACAGTCAAAGCTTTCTTTTTTCCTTCCCTTTCCTTTTCCTCTTTCTTTCTTTCTCTTTGATTCCCTTTCTTTCCTTTCTTCCTTTCTTTCTTTTTCTCTCATTTCTTTTCCAGATAAAAGTGATTAAGAAACTGAGTTTGAATTCTGGGTCCATCATTTGCTATCTTCAGAAACAAATTACCATATTTCATCACATCTAAAACATTAATAATATCACTCACAAATCAAAACTGTATCCCGATTTCATAAAAGTTAAAATATGAACTAGTGCACCTTAGAATTGATAACATATGGTATTCAGTCCCTCTACCTTTAGCTGTTTCAACTGTAGTTGCACTTGTTGGATTCCTTCCTAGCTGACAACTATCTGCTTCACCCTTCTCCCTCTGTCGCATTCTCTGGGAGTGGCTGGGACAGCAAAGGTGGCATCCGGGGGCCATTTTCTCTGCTAGATGACCTTGCCTGCTGCTCCTAGTTAATTGGTCTGGGATCGTGGGTTTTCCCTGGGAATTTGTTTTATTAATATTGGCTTTTATCTATGTTGCTTTTAAATGCATTTTTAAATTTTGGAATAATTTCAGGTTTATAGGAAAGTTGTAAAGGTAACACAGAAAGCTCCTGTATATCTTTTACCCAGTTTCCCCTACATTTACCATCGTACACTTGTCAAAACTAAGAAACTAATATGGGCTCATTACTATTAACTAAACTCTGGATTCCATTAATTTTTTTTTACTAATTTTCTCTTTCTGTTCCAGGATCCAGTCTAGGAAATAACACCAGATTCAATTGTCAAGTCTCCTTGGTCTCCTTTGGACTATGACAGTTTCCAAGTCTTTCCTTGTTTTTTTTAATGACTGCCAGGTTTGAGGAGTGCTGGTCAGGTGTTTTGTAGAATGTCCCTCAGTTTGGGTTTGATATTTTTCCTCATGGTAGAACTAGAATGTAGTTTTTTGCCAGTAATTCCACGGAGATGAGGTAGCCTTAGCGCACAGCATCAGGAGGTAAGAGATACCCACATGAGCTCCCTGATGAGGTTAACCTTCAACACCTGGTTAGAGGGGTGTCTGCCAAGGCTCCCCACCTTTTCCTTTTTTATACTGTATTCTTTAGAAGCAAGTAATAAGTTATCTGGGAATTTTTAAGCCACAACAAATGGAATAGACTCAGTCTTTATTTAGTGGAGGGATCCTGGGCTGTGCAGACTGTAGACAAAGCCTATCAGCAAGGTGGGAAAATAAACCTGGCACAAGAGAGAGATGCTGATGAGGAAGGGACAGAATCACGGCAGTGTTTCCAGGAGGCTCTGAGGAGCCCCTGCCTGCGGAAGTCACATTTCACACCACTGTTGCACTGGAAGACTTCCTTTTTCATCTACACTAGTTTACGTTGGGTTTCTGTATAGACAACCAGAAAGATGCAAAGTACCATACTACCTCATTGAATTGTTATGAGAATTAATAAGTACCATGCAAAGTAAGTACCTACCACAGAGTGAGACACATAGACATACTGACAAATGTTGGATACTATTATTATTAATTGATGCCAACACATTTTTTGAATCCATTATATTCAAATGTACTATGGAAACAATTTTGGTCATGAATTTCTTGATAATACTTGAGAATCTGGGATTATACATGCAAACCATCTGGTATTGAAGCATTGGACTCAGTAAAAAGTGGAAGAGTTGCAGGTGTTTCATGACCTTGTTGCGTGTTCACTAACTAAGTCATGTCTGTGCTAGATTTAGAGGCAAGAAGAGAGCAGCCTGATATTTGAAGTACATAATTATCCACAATCTTCTTCCCCGAGGAAAGCGCCGGCAGAGCTAAGTCTTTTACTCAAGAAGCATTTTGGGTTCACAAATAGTATGAGCATCCTTAATGTCTCATGACTATTTCCTGGAGCAGTTTTAGCCTTGAAGTGCAGAGACAGGGGAACATGAACATTTATGTCTTTAGTACATGTCATTAGTTGATCTGTTTTGACATTTTTCTATAGTCATGAAATTAAAGAATAATTTAGGCATTAGTGACTTTGAATTGCTCCCATTTAATTTTCCATAGTATAATTTTTTTGAACATTGACAAAATATCAACTATTAAGAAGACAAGCTTTTAAAAGCTCTTCCATGAAGCCATCTTTATATTTCTTTTTCTTTTAAAGAAATCACCTGTGTGTTAATTTCATCCTCATTTTCTAAAGGCAAACTTAGTATAAAAGAAGTGCACCGGTGTCCTAGTGTCTGAACCGGCTGCCTCCATGTCACAGAAGGGGAGTGTGCCCAGTAGTCAGTGATAATACTGGAAAACATAGAGAAGCTGGGTGGTATGATACAGATCATCCTGAAGGAATTCCGAGGTAGAGAAGTTTGATAAGAAAACATAAAGGAGGGAAGAAGGGGCACCATAGAGCTATCCCTAGACAAAATGGTGAAATAGTCAAAGTGTCTATCCCGTGCCATTCACCTCGAGTACCAATCCCCTCCCCATCTTTTCTCTACTCCCTGATACCAAGGGACTTAACCCATGCCCCGTGAGTCCTCTTGTTCCAGAGCCAAATATTCACCTTCCCCTTATAATCCTTCAATGTTTCAGTAAGCATCTAGGGAACACTGATGATGAAAACACACACATTTATAAATTTTCCATAGTCCGAATCTTCCATGAACTAGTAGTTTGCAGGGGTTGGGGGAGAAGCAAGTGTATAGGTAACTAAAGCAAGTGGGAGAGTCCTACCGATGTGAGAGAAGGTCAGCAAACTGCTGAGGTGGGATATGAAGAACTGGAAAGAGAAAAGAGGAAGAACCAGGGATGTGGAGGGAGAGGTGTGTGTGACAAACGCTGAGTGAGGAGGCCCTAGAAGACCATGTGTAAACAAGCCAATGAGGAAGAAGGTTAAGGAAGAAGAAATCTTGGATTGGATGACTTTAATGTAACTATAAAATGCAGTTTAAATGAAGTGATTCATGTATTGATTGAATTATTTCTTTTTTTAAAATTGTTTTTAATTTATTGATGGGGGGTGGGGAGAGAGAGAGGAACACCAACCTGCCCTTCCACTTACTCATGTATTCACTGGCCAACTTTATATGTGTCCTGACTGGGGACCAATTCTGCAACCTTGGCACATTGGGCTGATGCTCCAACCAACTGAGCCACTTGGCCAGGACTACATTATTTTTTTAATAAACCAATTAAAAGAGGTAACAAGTGAATTTCATACATTTGGGGGTAAATACAAAGCAAAGGAGTGATAATAATTTACTTAAATAATCCTAGCAGTGATCCCTATGAAAGACATAATACACTTACTATAAGAGCAGCATTTCCCCTTATGTGTTTAGGATTGGAGGCAGAAGAGAAAAGCCTTAGTTACTTTTATAACTAATTAGTTATTAAATGGTTTGGGTAATGATCAAGAACGTTAAGTCACAAAAGAAAGAACGGGCTTTAAGAATACAGAAAATAGCCTTTTCCCATAGAGACACTTGCAGACTGCAGGCCTGAGCTGATTGGAGGCTCACTGGAAGACATTAGCAAGAGGCACCACCTTGGAGGTAACCAGGGCCAGAAACAAAGAGAAGGGCAACAAAGAGGGGACTGGCTGCTACCATTAGGCAGGCAGATCGAAGCATCTGAGCCTAAAAAGAGGTAGGAAACATCACTAAAAAGCATTATTACTCTTTTGCTTATTCCTGAATAATTCAAACCAAAAGATATCCCACTGGGGGACTGCTGTCCTTTTTTTTGTCTGTGGGGAAACAGGCCTGTCCATGGTTGTGGTGGGTGTCTGTTATTTCTATCTTGAAAGCATCCCCTCTCTCTTTTTCTGCTAACTGGATCCTTTCCCTCCTTTTGAGAAAGTTTCTTCCCCTAGAGGATCTGTGTGACTCTGGACAGCCATCCTGAGTCCTTTTTCAAAGATTGATCTGCTCATCAGCACATGAGGTTTGCTTTCTTGGCAAGATCAAAAGCTTGTCCTCTGAGTAGGGCTGGAACTGCGCTAGGGACACAGACTGGTGGAGAATGAAACCAGCGCTGAAAGCAATGCTGAGAGCAAGTGTGGGAGAGGGAGAAACATTCCCGCTGACGGTCAGCCCTGGATCAGTCTCCACTCCTTGCTCTTCTGCGAGACACGGCCACTGCACTGTCTTAGTCTGCCTGGTAGTTGGAGTTGAGTCTGTCACGTGCTATTAAGAGTTTTGAATACAATATGTTTTTGAACTTCATATTTAGGTAGAAAATAAAAAAATCTAAACGTTGAAGTCAATTGCCTATTTCATGATTATACCTAGTGCTCATGCAGTAGCGTGAACACATTCAGACAATCACAGGCACTATAAGATTAATTACTGAGAAAGGAAGAAGGAAAACAACTGGGATAAATGTAAAGTATATTTTTCATCTTTTTTCACTACCTTCAGAAAGGAATGAGTGAGTTGTGCTGATACCCTAAGGAAGTTCCAGTTTGATTTCCCAATGAATGGCTCATAGAACATTACAAAAATGGCATTGTCATTATAAAGTGGCTCTAGTCCTGGAGATGCCATCTATTGGAAACACACTCTAGATAAAAAATGAATCAAGGAGCTGGAGTCTAGCAAGTAAAAGATCAAACATTTTGGGCTGGGTATGGCACCAAATTGTAAGTGGGGAGGGAAGGAGGCAGCTTAGGAGGGAAGAAAACTTAATCCAAATATACCCATACTGTTACAGTTCTGTGAAACAAGTGCACCTACTTCACTGAGTAAGTTTCACAAAACCCCACTAATTTCTAACAATGGCCAAAGAAAGTAGCTTTAGCAAACAAGCTGAACTGTGATACATCTAGGTGAATGCACTGCTCTTAGAAGATTCTCAGTAAATTCTCTCTCAATGAATACAAACGAAAACAGCCACTTCCAACAAAATAGACAAAATGTAAGCTGTACATGCCCAGAAAAAAAATCGAGGGTGGGGGGAATAATGGAGATCAAAACTCGCAATCAGCATTTTTCAATATTTAGTACTCTACAGAGAATAATTCCTAAATTTCCCGTCTCAAGTCAAACTACTGTTTCAAGGGGGTTGGTTGTGTGGAAATCATGAAAGTTTCTAGTCAGGAACCCTCTGGGTCAACACTATGTTATTATTCAAGGCAAGAGATGAATGTTTCTGAACTTCAACGTCATCTGTCAAACGGGAATAATAATGATTCTCTTATGGGGTGGCTCTGAGTGAATTTAGCCCAGGAAACACATATACCTCTCAGGAAGAAAAAATTCAAAAGTAGATTATCAGGAAGGAGATAGAATATACTTAACAGTAACAACGGGGACAGATGTGGTGAATTTGCCGGTGCGGTGGTTTTGAGACATCAACTGACAGTGCTCAGGAGACCCAGGACACATCTTGGCGCTAACTTGGCCACAGGACCAAGCCCTCATTACAAAGGGTTAGCAAAGGGACAGGCTCCAATTCAGGTGTCGTAATCCACCCATCTTCAGTTGCAACCTTTTCTTGTTGCAATTTAAAGCCTGGTTAGAAGAGGACGGATGGAAGTCGAACGTGGGGACGGAAATAACCTGGGGAAGTTCAGATAACAAGAACAAAATCACCAAGGTCAGGGTGTGTGTCAGCGAACTATGCAAAATTCTGCGGAATGAGGAGTTGTAAATGCGCAGAAAAGAATTCTCTATGGTAGAAGATCTTCTCACAGTCCCCTCCAGCCAGCCTCACACAGCCCTTTGCCCTACGGCCCCCCGCCCCCAACCACCCCGGGAGGCTGTTGAAAGTCGTCCTTTCCTCATTTTTCCTTCCTGCAAATCCAGGCATTCCCCCTAACTTTTTTTCTCTGTAAGTCTGAGTCAATTTCCGGTGGCAGAGCTTTTACATCTCTTTAATCCAACTTTCCTCCGTTTCTTTGCAGAGAACCAAAGGAGGGAGCCAGGAATCGGGGCAGCCTCGGGCTTAGCTCGGGCGAAACCCGGGGGTGCCTAGGGAGAAGGGTCGGTTTCCTCCGGGTGGGGTGCAGAGTGCGGTCACGGTCCCAGCCACACGCGCGCCCTGGACCCTGACCCTCAAGCGCCGGAATGGGGATGTGTAGCTTTCAGTCCCAGCCTTGGCTTCCGCAGGAGCTATTTTTAGCGGCACAGCGCCCCCTTCTTCCCCGGCCTCCGTCTGGCTGCAATCGCTCCGTGTTCCTCTCCGTCTCCCCCTCCGTGGCTGGCTCTTGGTATGGCCCACGCGGGCCGGCCTGGAAACTGAGCATGTCTGGAACCTCTCCGCGGCGCGGCGGCGGCGGCGGCGGCGGCAGAGCTCGGCTGCGTCAGGCTGAGCCCATTCACCGCGCGGCCGCAGGAGCGCAGCGCCAGTGCCGCGCCGCCCAGCCCCGCCGAGAGGGGCGCACTCGCCGAGGCGGGGCCACCGCCGCTCACCGCAGCCCCCTCCTGGCGACCCGCAAGTAAGTTTGTGAGGTTGTTGGGCGGTGGGGCGAGGGCACTGAGCCCCGGGGAGCCTAGGCTGGCAGGCGGGAGGCGAGACTGGCGCACGGGAGATCTGGCTGGCCGCTGTCCCCTGTGCCCAGCTCCTCGGCGAGCCTCTTGGCCAATTTGAAAGCGGGTGGCCACTAGGATGCCGGAGCAGAGGCTACCGGCAAAGCAGGAGGGCTGAACTGGCTCGGGCAGAGGTCGAGGAAAGAGAAAAGGACCGCGCGGAGAGAGAGGGACTCGGAAGGCGAGGAGCGGGCTGGTGCGGGTTGGAGAGGCTGGGCTGAGGATGCGGGCGCCTGGCCGAGAACAGCCGCAAAAGGAAAGCGGGGTGTCTCCGGGGGTAGGGTGGGAGCGGCGTGAAAGCGCAGAATGGGAGGTATAGTAGATGGTGAGCGTGCCTTGGCCTGAGCGGCGGGAGGGAAGATGGGTGGAAAGTGGGGCGCGTGGAAAGCGGATTTGAACTAGAGCAAAGGACGCCGGTGGAAGGGACAGTGGGCTCCGGAGAACAAGTGGACCCTGATAATTTAGGGAATCAATACCAGGTCAGGACGATTTAATGATGGAGAGAGGCAGCTTTAAAGGAAAGGTTTTTGGAGGGAGTACGCGCGGCCACATGTTGGGAACCTGCTGGAGAGAGGATGGAGGCAGAAAGTGGCTGGAAGGGCCAGCAGGAAAATCGCTGAGGGATTTGGGTGAAGGGGAGGAGGGGAGCAGTGCAGGGATTGGACGGAAAAACAGGGCTGCCGGTGGGGCCGAAAGGCTCCGGAAAGGGTTGGAGGCTACGTGCGACCCCGCGAATAGTGACTTAGTAGCGGTTCTCTGGGGTTCACTTGCGCCGCAGGCTTCTCCATCTCCTACCTGGTTTGGTCGCCCGAGGCTAGCTGTACTTGAGCTTGTTGGAGATTTGGACTAATCCAACTGCCAGGAAGGTAGTCAGTTATTGGGGAGCCGCCAAGGCTTCCCCTAAGTCGTTCCCGGCACCCTCGGGGTGCAATGTAGGGTCCGAGTATGTGTGCTTCAGGGTGGGCGAGAGCAGTGGTGTCCGTTACAGGCCCCAGGAATCTGTGGTCTCACCGGAGAGGTGTGGTGTTTTGGGCCGGAAAGTCAGGTAGAAGTCTGCAGCGTGCAACTCGCGGCGGGGCGTGTGAGTGTGTATGTGCGCGCGCGCGCGTGTGCGTGTTGCCTGCCGGGGTCGCGTGTGTTGCTGCAGTGTGCGTCTATGACGAGGAGATCCTGGGCTCTACCGGCAGCACGGGGAGGGGATTAAAGAGAACGTGCTTTCCTCCTCTTCTACCTCCTTTCCCCAGGGTCACATTTTTTTTGCTGGTTCAGTGATGCTCCTCCTTAACCTCTTCCCGGCCCTCGCATCCCCCAAAACTGACGCTGGTCTGGTCCCCTGATCCCGTACTCGGAGGAGGTGGCTGTCCCTCCACTGCCGGAGGTAGGAGTCCCGGGCGGTCAGACGGGCTGGGCTCGGGGTCCACTGGCCCTTTCCCTGGGGCGTAGCTCTGGAGGTCCGCAGTTCACTCTGCCTGCCCCTGCAGGTGACGTGGTGAGGTTGCCCCTCGGACTGGGGAAGCGCGGTGCCTCCAATTGACCAGTGGGAAAGGGAGGCCCTGAAGAGTAACCAAGCAGCACTTATGGATTGTGTGTGTGTGGGGGGGGGGGGTCCCGGAATTCCCCACACATTAATGTAACTTAAAAAGAAAAGACAAGATAAATAGAATCAACAAGCATCTAGTGCAAAAAGCTTTACGTAAAAACGCCTCTGGGAAAGATTTCACCCACCAACCTCAAGGAAGGAAGAAGGTTCTGCGTACAAGATTGGAAACTGGGGCGTGTGTGTGGGGGGGGGGGGGGGGCAGGTGTTGTCACCAAGTTCCTGGCTTCTCCGACTCCATCCGGCGTCTGTGTTCTGCCATCATCATTGGTGCCATATTTTAAGTGCGACTTTATCAGATACAGGGAACCAAGTGAGGATGAAGGCGACTCTGGAAACCTGCCATCTGTGGAAGGACTCAAAGAAGGGAAGTGAAAACTGTAACTACAGCCTGCCGGTATCCGAGAGGGCTTTGAGATGGCGTGTGTGCAACCATCCGACATGGCTGTGGACGTCCAAAATAGTGGGGCGGGGGGCGGGGTGGATGACTCAAACGAAAGGAAGTGAGAACTCCTGGGTTGTCTTGGGGTGTGGTCAACGACCTGCGGAGGGACACAGCACAGAAGACAGCAAACTTCTAATGACCAGGGCTTGCCCTCTTATTATGCCATGTGGCAGTGGCTGGCCTGGTTTCTAGTACAGTAACTATTGAAACAGACCTTTTGAAATACCATATGCCTGTGCTTCCGAACATCTGTACGATGGAAAGTTTGAATAAGATCTTTCTGCTTCTATTACTATGTTTACTTCCTCCTGATTATTAGTAATTCTGCTGAAGGTAAAATAAATAATTATTTTAGCCATTAATTCTGTTCTTCCCAGAGTGCTGTTCAAATAAAACATAATCTTACATGTTTGCCTATTTTTTTTTTTTTTTGTTTTGGTTTGGTGGTCAAGGAGGAGGGATTGTTGGGCCAATTCATCAGGTTGTCAACCGAAGGCAGGATTTGGGCACCTGAAGCTCCTGTGGAGGTTCACCACCTGTGCAGGTGAAGCCTTCGTTTATAGAATGCTAAATTTAATGTGAAATGAGAGAACCCTTCCTTCTTCATTCTTCACGTCCTGCATTGGAAACACAAAGGATTGTACCCCCAGTCCTCCGAAGTCTAATTTGGCACTGATTTTCCTAGACTGTTGTTCCCTAGACCCAGGTGTGCCCTAGGAAATGACCAATGGAATCTTTGCTGCCCTCGGGTAAATGCATTTTTTGAAAGGTGATGAAAGGGCTTAATGAGGCAGAATGATGATAGAAGTGTTAGTCAAACTGGAATAAGAGACACCACTTTTTCTTATGCTGGGGTGTCTTATTGAGAGAAAAATGGCTCACAACCGGCCAGTTTTGCCTCCTGGGGGCCACTAGCAATGTCTGGAGATGGTTTGAGGGTGTTACAACTTGGGGAGAGGTGCCCCGGCATCCCATGGGCAGAGGCCAGGCACGTTGCTAACATTCTGTAAGGCCCTGGATGGTCCCTCATAACAAAGAACTACCTGACCGAAAATGTCACCAGTGCTGAAGTTGAGAAGCCCTGGCTTAGAACAAGATATGGTCAGAATTAAAAGCAACGGCTGTTAGGATGCTTTCAAATATTCCTAATGGAAGTCTATCTTGAAAATCAAGAGTAGTTGATATTAAGAGACTTACTTTGAAAAATGGCCCCATGTTAAAAAAAAATCTTTGTTTGAAGAAAATTCAAGGTGTTTTCCTTTTAGTAGAATATCCTTTCAGTCTTAAAAAAATTCAAAAAATATATTAGGAATATTTAAAACGATCAATTATATAGCTTGCATGTGAAGTGAGCAAACATGTTTGACAATCTGAACTGTTCACGTACTGTTTTTTTATTGAACTTGTTTGTTGCCTTTGAAAATACATAGCTTTAATTTTTTTTAATTGTAATTTAATTAAAATTACAACTAGTAATTTCTTCATGTAGAAAGGGATTGTACAGAATCAGAGAATGTTATACGAATATTTATTAGAAGTCTCATGAATGTTACAAAATGAAACCTTAGTATTTGTAGATATCTACACAGGAAGGTAAGAATCCCATATAATTTTCATGTATTTAGTTGCAGTTTTAAATCATCAGCATGGTATACATTGGGAAACAAATCTCTGTAGCCTGTATAGCACAGTACTGCACCTAGAAGGAACAACAACAGCTTACACCCTTAAACGTAATAAGATCAGGGATCTGTTCTAATATTGATAATACGCAGGAACTCAGAGCACTTACCAGGGAAAAGCTTTGTCATCACTGGAGCTAGAAAGTTAAAGAGATTTGGTCAGTGTTTCCACCCTCTCTCTTGCCCCAGCCCTATCCATCGGTTGGTTGGTTTCAGAATTCATTCTGCAGGGATCATCACTGGGGCTGCTTACTCTCCTTCTTGTTCTAATAACCATTCCTTCCATCCTTGGCCATCACCATCCCTCAGTCCCTCAGGAGCTCACGTAGCAGAGGAGACTTTATACTCCTGCTAAGTCCCCTGGGCACCCAATAATAACCCCTCCTTTTCTCCTGTGTGTACCAACACAAACAGCTCTATACTCCTTCCAAAGTGGAACAGAGATGTGTGTCTCTGGGAAAAAGGCAGTGGGAGAGCCCTTGTTTCCCACAAAGGCAACCCAGTTTCTCTGCTTGCATCTTTGAATTGTTTTTGTTCAGTTGTTTGCACAATTGCCTATTGTTGCTGTTAGAAAGACTTTGCCTTTCCCAAGGGAGTAGTGAAAGAATTGAGGAAAACAGAACTTCAGCTTGAGAAACATGAGTGTTGATAGAGTGCACCTATCATTGGATTATGTGAAAGCTCAAAAATGACTTAAACCAGTGAGAATCATAGCTTATAAATTCAACAGGCATTTGCAAATTCAAAAGGAAGTTCTGTTCTGAGCACTGGGACTGTTGCATTTGCAAGACTGAGCTGCCTTGTTCATTGCAACCAGTTTGCAAGAACAGGTTTATTCACAGAATGTACGTATATTCCCCATGTCTCTAAAAGCCTGTCTGTAGAAAGAAACACATGATGTATAGACATTTTCATGAAATTTGGAGCAGTTATGTAGCCTCAATCTTGAAAATACTTCCAAACATAGTAGGTGAAATGCAGATGGCAGAAGCAACCGTTAGGTGGGGAAACAATTGTGTGGCTTTCTGTTTGGACCAGACAAGAAGAGTGTGAGCAATAGGAGGTGAAAGGGGTCAGTTCTTGTTTCTCTTTAACTTTATTTAGGACATAGTTACTGATTTTATTTGACATCTGGACAAGGAGAGATGGTTGCGTTCCCACTGTTACTTGTTGGGTGGATGCTCGTCCTTTTACACTTCTGATAGCCATGGTGGTAGAAGGCAGTAGTAGCATGGCTGGTATAATGGTTAGAGTGAAGCAGAATTTCAAATCGATTCTGTCCTAATAATATTTGCAACACAGCCTTTGAACACATACTTCCAAAGATTGATAATACCATGTCACTATTTTAAGGAGACTAATAGAAAAATTATGGAAGTGAGCATTTTTGCTGTCTTGAGCACTAGGCAGTACCTATGTTTCAAGGTATTGGAGTATACTTTTTTTGTGGGGAAATGAAATAATATAGTGGCTCCTCTTTCCTTTAAACAAACTTGCTATTGTCTTAGCTGGAAAAAGAGTAGTATGAGGGAAAGGAATTTTATCTAACCTTGTAGGTTGCCTTTGCTGAATTCGTGAACAACAACAAAAGCAAAGTTTTCAAATTTATGCTCCAGCAAAGGCAAAGAGAGTTTCTTTGTTTATTTCATTTTAGCTTATTGTTAAGAATGAGCAATAGCAATGCATGAAAAAGGCTGTCTTGCTGGTGGAAGGTTGTGCTTTTCTTTATTAATGCTTATTCATCTTAAGAAACAAATAGCCCAGAATGTTTTCTGAGGCTTTCAGCCTTCTTTATAAAGAGTGTGTCTCTTCTGTCTTCAGAGTATTGGTTAAGTGATGTCATTTGGAATCTGAATACTGAGCTGAGTTGGCTGAGGCAATTCTAATTCTGTGAGTTAGTGTAGTCTCCGTCCTTTTAAAGAAGGTGAGGGACGGGAGCACCGCTGTGGGTGCATTCAGCAGCCTGGTCCACCCCAGGACATGTGTGCTACTTGACAATCGGTCTGGGACCCTCACGGACCAAAACATAGGTCTCAGTCTTCTGGATTAAGAAGCTCGATTTTAACATTGCTATTTTGAACTAACGTTGTGATCAGGCTTAAGAATTAATTAATGCATTTGAAAAAAACTGACCGATGAGCTGGAACACTAACTGCCCATTACAAAGAAACAGATACCGCGGCTGAGGGAGGATGAAGAGCTTTGCCATCAACTCTGGCACTCGGTAGTTTTGTGACTTTAGATTTATGTTTTTAAGTTTATAGAACTCCCACTTTCCTCATCCTTGAAATGGAGATACTTTTTATTTTCTGGACATTTTATTTTCAGATTTTGGGAAATAGTTTCAGAACAGAGACGCCTATTAAATAGTGGTGACATTTGCATGTCCTTCCAGTGCTGAATTTCAACGGCTACTGTCCAAGGAAGTGGGGTACGATGTCAGAGGGCTGATGGTGAGCAAAGGGAGATGGAAAAGGACCGTCGAGGTGGATGGTAGTTTAGGAAGGGATCTCGGAGGTGCTATGGTCTGATGTCCTCTTTTGCCTTAGGAGACATTGAGGATTTAGGGTTATGAAGTGATTTGTACATGCTCTATAGTCACCGCATTATTTCAGCTGAGTCTACATTTTTCAAAGGCTCTGTCCAGACCTTTCTCTACCTGAAGAGCACACTTGTTTTCTTGGTTAAATCCATGTTTCTCCTGTTTATTTAACAGTACTTATTCAGCTCAAATTATGATATTTTCAATCTTCTACAGGCAAAAACAAGTCATTAATGGGATCTCTAAATGAATTTCTATAGAAGTTTGACCTAAGTGGTCAAAATGATCACGCACAACTTTAATTTCTTTCCCAAACGGAGTGAACATAAGTAGGGTTTTAGGTGAAGGTGTCTAAAAACAAAAAAAACGCCACTGCAGATTGTATCCTCAACTGCATTATGTCTGTTAACGATCAGAAAATTGAAGACCGGCCCTTGTTTATGATTCTGTTGTCCGTTAATAGTTTGGTTTTTGTTTTAAATCAGTCCAGTGCTGTTGCCATTGTGGTTTTCTGAAGAATTTCAGAGTCAATGAAAATGTAAATGCCTATATGTATTAGTGGTACTTTGTGAATTGTAAAATATATTACATATTTTGTCTTATTTGCAGATTATGAAGATATGTAATCAGTTGCAGTAATAAAAGGTTTAAAATTGGAAGCCAGGCCAGATGGCCACTTTGAAAGAAGACTCCCTTTAGAATCAGACAAACTCAAATTCAAGTCTCTATTTTTTAGTTAGTGGCTGTGAAACTTGGGCAAATTACTTGACTTTTCAGCTTCTCTCTTTTGCGAATCACACCCACCTGGTTACAGGTGTGATGACTGAGTGAGATAAGGGAGGAAGGATCTTGGCATGACTCCTGCCTGCCTTCTTTGTCCTTGTACACTGCTCATTCTGCCACACTTCAGCTGTGCCTTTGAAAGTGATCATTTATTTTTGAATCTGTTCAGATTCATTCACTGTCAAGAATGAGAAAATCTGATTTCAAGTGGTTTCAGATAAGAGACAGAGAGAGAGAGAGAGAGAGAGAGAGAGTGAGAGAGAGAGACTTAATGACGGCAACAGAGGAGGGGGCTATGGCTCCAGGTAGGACCTGATTTAGGGATCAAACCACGTGACCAGTTCCTTATTTTCCCATTGCACTTTCTTAGCTCCACTTTCTCTGAGTGTTGGCTCCATTCTTGAGAGGCTCTGTCCTTGGGGTTTTAAGATGACTGCCTGAGGCTTGCTAGACTTCATATTCCTGGATTCACATCTAATGTACATCTAATGAAGAGGAGAGCCTTTCCATCATTCTTGCAGAGGAAGCTGCAAGAAATCCCAACAATTCCCCTTCTCTTTCACTGGTTCTAATTAGGTACACAGCCTGTTCTTCCAGTCACAGTAGCCAGAGGATGGTATACTTGTTGGGAGGTGTGTTTTCCTATGGAAAGGTGGGAGATTGATTTGGGGGGGAGGGGGATTGTATGTTGTGTGTATGATAGGCAGATAAACAATTAGGGGCTAGCACGGCACTGGTGTTATTGTCTGCCTCCCCCCAATGTTGGAACTGTGGTTTTATTTCATCTGAGTCATGGGTAAAGCCTGGAGAATTTTTTCTTCTCTATTACTGAATGTATTTTTCTAGTGATGGATCTAATTCTTCATGTTTAAATGAAACCAGTGGACCTTAGCTTTCTGCCTATAGTATATGTCATTAGACTAGCTGGGTAGACATCAGGATTCATGTTTTGATATAAATAAATGTTTGTTGAAGGAACAAGTGAATGCGTTTTCTTACATTAGGTACTTGGTTGTAGGATCGCTGTTTTCTCAAACATGTCAGGAGTAGCTGCCATTGTGTAAATCATTACCTAAGTTTTTTGGGTCATGGGGGTACTTGCTGGCCTCTGGCCCTACATCCACAGACCAAATTGTGATGTGCACTAAGGTCACTAAGATTCATGCAACAGACAGTTCTTAGTGTTTGGAAATGGCTACACGTGGGCAGCTAACAGTATATTCTAGAAAGATTAATAGGTTAAATCTTTATATTTATTTACAAATTCTACAATCCCCATTAAAACTGTTATCGCAGAAGTCTCCGAAATACAGTTGTTTTGTAACACAAAACATGATCTTACATTGTGAATTAATATATTCTGGACTAAGGATTCTTTCCTCATCTCTTTTAAACCCTTCACATGGATCACAGCAACACATCACACGTTTAGCAGCAGCAATGTTAATAGCCATGATAAATAGCTTTGGGCAAAAGCATTTTTTCTTCTGTTTTCATTGATCTAAACCATTTACTAATATAAATAAATATAAGTGCCTTATTTTAAAATGCTTCAGAATGGGAACATGAAGTCACATCTCACAGCTTTAAAGCTGACTCTCAGGCTTCTGGTGATGAGTGAGGTGGGTACGTCCGTGCAGTGATTGGCTTCCCCATAGTTTCCAACAATAAGGAAAATCCGGGCTAGCACAATGAAGCTAAAAAGTGCAAAACTAGACGAGTCAGCATGGCATTCATTACCTGTTAGAACTATTTAGAGCTTGCATTTGTAAGCAGGCCAAGGAGATTTAAAGGTGCCCTTTTCTGCCATTGAGGTGTCAATTGCAGTGAGTTTTTCAGTCGCTACCAGCATGTTTTAAAGTTTCAAATGAGTAATCCTCTTGGTGAATGTAGAACAGAGGAAGAATAAGATGTAGCTTTTAATGACCTTAACTATAAGATGAACAACCAAGAGGGTAAAAGAACAATTCCGGCACTACAGAAGTGTTCAGCAGTTTTTAGAAAAATTTGGGGAGATATTTTAACATGGCCTCACAGACGCAGCTACTGATTATGTCACACGGTGAGAGTTTTGTGTTGTGGTGCCAGGCATGCATCATGTTTGTCATGGAATACTATGGGGAAATTTTTCTTTGGCTGTTGCTGTTGCTGTTGCTTGAGTTTCCTAACTGAACTAGATAGAAACTGATTCTGGTTAATTTATGCAAAAAGGAATTCATGGCATGTTCAGGGAGGAGTTCATGGAATTGAAGGAAGTGCTGAAGAATAAGGCCTTGGAAAGGTGATATGCTCACTGCTCGGATGAATCAGCTCTAGGGTTTTCCATCAATGTGTCACTGGGCCCAAGGCTGAGAATGGAGAGACAGGGATGGTGGGAGGGAGTGGGGGGACGGAGGGAGGGGAGTATCTGAGGAAGAACAGGGCATCTTGACTGACAGCCCAACACGGTGTTCTGTGAGCCCAGGTGGTTAGCCCAAGGCTTAACCTGTGGTCTGCTGCTACTGGAAGGAGGGAATAGATGATACTTGGCAGGCACACTCAACTAATACCCACTGCATACACTCACAGTGGAGGAGTGTGCTTCAGTGATGATGAATTACTAGAAGAAAAAAAGAAAAGAAAACCCTGATTGTATTACCTAAACAGTATCTACTTTGGCAGACAAAAACACTGCATCCGTTTCCTAAGGCTGCCCTGACAAATGGCCGCTGACGGGGTGGCCTGACACAACAGATTCACTCTCAGGTCTGGAGGCTGAAAGTCTGAAGTCAGGGTGTGGGCAGGGTTGTTCTCTCCTTGTGGACTCAATGGGGAGAATTTCTTCCATGCTTTTTTCTTAGCCTCGAATGCTGCCAGTTGGCAGTCATTGGCATTCCTTGGTTTATAGCTGCGCCTCTTCAGTCTCTGCCTGCATGGTCCCATAGCATCCATTCTCTCCTGTGTCTCTGACTTTGTGTATCTTCCCTTCTACTAAGGACACCGGTCATACTGGATTAAGGGCCCACCCTATCCCAGCGTGATCTCATCTTAATGTAAGCACTTACATCTGTCATTACCCAATTACCAAGTAAGGTCACATTCTGAGGTCCCAGGAAGGATGTGAACTCTGGGGAGACACTGGCCAACCTAGTACAAGTGTGGTGTGGGTAAACCAACAACAGTGCACATAGCTAGGTCTGAAGAGTGGGAGGGGGGGCACCCTGCTGCTCTGTGTCATACAGCTACGCCTGAAGGGGTAGTTGCCCGGTTTGGGCAGCCCTGTTCAGGTGATCCTGTGTCCCTTGGACACCTAGTGGGAAACCATTTGCTCTTTAAGCTCAGATACTTTTTTTGAACTATGGACCATAAACTCGGCAGGGGAATTTAGGATAATATAATACGAACTTACAGATGTCAAAAGGTGTAGTCTCTGTTGCTCATCTGGAGAGAACTAGGACCTCTGGCTGGAAGTTTCAGGGGAGCTGATTTCCTCTCACTATAAGCAAGAGCATTCTTACATGAATGTGGTTCGGGAGAAGAGCACTTAAATTAGGTAACCGTACAAAGTTTCATGTTCAAGATTATCTTCTTTTAGGAATGCATAGGACACTAGTGACCCCAGAATCATTTACTGGGCAGCCAGCCCAGGGTTATGAGCTAGTGGACGTAGAAGTAAATGTGGCAGACAGAGTGTCTAGCTAGCACAGAGATCAGTATTGCAGAGGCGTATTGCCACTGTGATGAAGAGCAATGCAATACCCAGCACAGTGTCTGGCACAAAGCACAAAATCAATAACTGTTTGTTGGATGAATTTATTTTTTAATGAGAGTCCCCTTTACACACACCTGTTTGAGTTGCTTACCTGGAGTACTTACCGGATCACTACCAGTCCTGCCGTAATGCTTCACACTGTTTCTCTATAGCCTTCAGGTTATCTAGGGCCACCTGGCTTAACTATCATCCCTCTCTTTGTTTCATTTTGGCCATCTGAAGAATGGGGTTGGAGGTGGGGGGCAGTGTTTCCCCTTATTCCTCTTTCTCCTCTAGGCTGTCTTCGCCAGGACAGGCACACCTGAACCTCGGAAGTTAATACATGAACATGAAGACTGAGGGAACTGTGGCTAAAGCGGTGTTTCTCTGACTGGTTTAACTCGAGATGAATTTGGGTGGTATATGGATATATATTGAATTGAATTGAAAGGATGTTGAATCTGTCTCTTTTGGTGTTTCTTAGTAATGCAAGGAAGAAGTTTCCATTGGTGCTAGTTTTTAACACCTCTTCCATACACCTATAGCTCCCATAGAGCTCTCTCTTTTAAGAAAGAACAGGCTTTAAAATACAGAGCTTTCAGAAGTCCAGCAAAACTTTTCTTTTAACGGTATTCATTTTTTTATCTTCCGTTTATGCTAAGTGCCAGCTTCCGTATAAAGTAATGATACAAAGCCTCCTTTAAAATTCATGCAGTTAAATTTTTTAAAATGGTATGATACTTAAAACCATCAGAAAGGTGGTGTATGCCTGCTGGTTCACGTCTGGACTTTCTTCCCCGCTTTTTCTGGCAGCTGGAAGCAGCCGTTTCCAGAAGACCCCTCACTTCCCTCACTGGCTCAGATGGAGAGTCAGCTGGCCCAAAGAAAGGGCAAATTGTGCATTTAACTATGGCTTTGTGTGGCTTACTGTGCCTAGGTTCTATGCATTCCTGAACTGTCCTTCAAAAGCAATTCAAAATGGTTTTTCGGGGTTGGGGGGCAGCTTTTAAAGCATATTCTTAGCATGCTAGAATGGATGACCAATCAATTTGTGTAATTCTCCACTGTTTAGTTTTTTGCTCCGCTCTCCACCTGCTATTTGTGGTAGGGCACTGGCTTCAAAGAAGTAAGATTAAAAAAATTTTTTTTACAGTTTCTACAGTTTACCATCAGGGAATTAATCATGATACTGAAGGAGTTTTGAACATACTGTGTTTAAACAATCAGATTTTTGTACAAGGCATAGAACATGGAGGGGCAGTTTCTGTCCCCGTGCTCGCCGGCCCAGGTCCAGTTCATGGGAAGCAACTGCGTTTTTCCTGGTGATCACCTCCACGTGCCTCAATACGTACTTCGGGTTCCAGGTCTGAGATTAGTAGCTCTGGAAGATGAAGATTTATACCTTTTATTGTACTAGCCCCCCTCCACCGTCTCCCTCCTCCACCTTCCCACTATTCCCACCATTATTTCATTAATTTTTGACAAAATAAAAATTTAGAAGTTCTGTGTTTCACTCACGAGGAAGACAGCCTTAAGAAATCACGTCCACCCTTCCGATGAGAAAAAGCTGGGTAATACACATAATTATAACTTGTCTTGAGCCCTTCAGGAGCTTAGGTCACAGGATAAGCAAGTGGACTGAAATTCAGGGAAGGTCATGCCTTTTCAAGGAGAGGCGGGTCACAAACCCTTTCACCTTTGGCAGAGCATATGAAGAAGAAATCGTTTCCGTAAATGTGAATAAGAAGACCATGCTCATTCATAGCAGCGTTATTCAGAATAGCCAAGGGGCAGAAGCAACCCAAGTGTCCATCAACAGCTGAATGGATGAATGCAATGTGGCATGTGCGTGCAATAGAATATTATTCAGCCTTAAAAAGGAAGGACATTCTGACACATGCTGAACCCTGGGTGAACCCTGAAGACACAGTAAGTCACAGAAAGGTCAGTGCTGCATGAGGCCACTTACAGGAGGCAACTTGAACAGTCAGACTCATGGAGGTTGAAAGTTAGATGATGGGTGTCAGGAACTGGGGCAAGGGGAGAGGGAGAGTCGTCGAAGCAGGTGCAGAGATTTGGCTTCAGAACACGAGATGAAAAGTGTTCTGGGGGTGAATGGAGGTGATGTTTGTGCAATAACGTAAAGATAGACTTAATGCCACTGAACTGTCCACTTAAAATGGTTAAGATAGTAAATTTTGTGTTACAGGTGTTTTGCCACAACTAAAAATAATAAAAACATTTTAAGGCATGACGAAGAAGAAAGCATTTAAAATCTTTAATAAATCCTTGAAGGTCAAGGAGGGCTAGCAGGATACTTTAGAATTATTGGGAGCGCAGCAGGTGCAAGAGGAATCTGCACTTACCACAAGCTTCTTCCCATGGGCCTCTGCTGAGTACTTACCAGAAGGTTTGGGGCCAGGGAGGCTGACCAGAGAGAGAGCCCCTAGGTTCCGCAGGTGTGCAGACAGTGAGACGTTGCCCCTGGAAACCAGCACAAAATCTCCCATACAACCCCAGGTTCATCTCTTATGCAAAAGCCTCAAGCTACTGAGCGAAGGGGAGAAACCCTGTCCTGGCTCTTACACTGAAAAAACACAGAGATTTGCAAGAGATCCAGACCACATTTCGGTCGCCACAAAAGGAGTGAGGGGCAGAAAAATTGAGGAGGCCCAGGTTCAAGGCCCAGGTTCACAGGGCCTAAGATTGAGGATAGACCCAGAGAACTCACATGTTTGTAGCAGCTGTTTTCATAATTGCTAGTATTGGAAACAACCCAGATGTCCATCCGTTAGAAAACGGACAAATTGTGGTGGTGTTCCATTGACTAGAATTTTACTTGACAGTATAAAGGAATAAAAGGAAATTTGCTGAACTCACCACTGTGCCAATGATCACTGAGAATAACCATCAGGGAGGGAGCCATGAATATTTCATGGAAAACATGGCACTTTAGAAAATGCAAAGGCTCGGAAGTAGATCAAGACAATTACGTAGAAAGCAGGGGTAGCTTAGAGTGGTTGATTATAAAGAGAGGAGAGATCTACAGACTGTCATTTTCTAGGCAAGAAAAAAGCCTACATGCTGAGTTTTTATTTTCCCATTATGACACATAAGCTACTACAGATTTATAAATTACTCTATTTATGAAACTCAATGTCTATAAATAGCTACATGGCTTTTTCCCTACCCTAAATTTATGTTGGGTTGGTTATATTTTCTTCAAGGGTAAAGGATCTTTAGAATCCATCTAGTATCCTTCTAACACAGGGTTGTTTTTTTAACCTATTGTTCACAGCAGTGGATGGAATTGTCACTACACAAACTTGGGTGGAGAAAATGACATCTTCATTGTGACGAACCCCATTCAGATCTAGCATTGCCCTTAATAACGAACGTGGGCCACAAACAAGGAGAGAGCATCAGCAGGACCCGTGACTTTGCTGCCAACCAGTCACAGATAACATCATTTCACATTACAGATGTTTGTTTTTTAAAAAATCACTTAGGTTTATCCCTATTTTGAAAACTTGGTGGTTATTAGACCTGCTGTTAGGTGTTTTTATTTAAAGTATTAATAAAGAAACACATATACCATATCACAGTCTCATCCATTTAACCTTTGATAATGTTTCATTGCATTTGGTTTCCTTTGTAATCCTATGTACTTCTCTTAGGAGAGGTCGCAGACTCTAACAGACTCCGGGAGGGATTCACAGCATGAAAAAAGGCCAAGAACCTAACATCTTTCGCGGCCTCTCAGTTGCGAGTTCCATTCAGTGCCCATGGCTTTGCCCCAAAAGCCTGAACTGTCGAGTGTGTTCTAATTTACCACGCTTGTGCTTGACCTGCCAGATGCCCCCTGCGCCACTCCGTAGGAAATGTTGGTTCGAGCAGGTTTCAGGCCCACTGGTGGGAGCAGTGGGCACCCTCGACAACGGTGGGGCCAATGCAGCCTCCGAAGGAAGGACCCCCGTGTGATGCATTTCAGCCTTGCCTGTTAGGGGGCCTAGGTTTGGGGGCACCATCCCACATTCATGGCGCTGGATCTCTGCACCCTTGGTGGGGAGATGGGCAGCTCTGTCAGAGGCCACGCTGGCAGGTTCCACCTTCTGTGTGTGCGAGGACGTGAGGAGGACCGATGTCACACTTCAGAGCCGGAGGTCAGGGCTGTTCTTCCAGTTTTGATTTGGTTCCCTGGCAGGCTGGGTGTGATTCACATGAACACCCCTCCCTTGTCAGGATCTTTAAACTCTTTTACTATCTTTTAAATTATGTTTATTGCTATCATGCTAGAGTAGGCTGGGTGACCGGCATGCCAGCGGTGGGTGGCAGGGATCTGATGGGGACCCAGGGACCCCTGAGGAATGGGAGGATTGCGTCCCCCTGGGTACTGTTTTATAATTAAATGCTTACCGAATGATCTGAAGATACATTTTTTCAATATCCCAGGATACCTTATCTTATTTTTGACAACACTGATGGGAAGTTTTGCCTCTTTTGGAGTAAAGCCTGCTGTCGTTTAATTTCTGTCGTTGACCTAGGACTGGTCTGTAAAACCTCACAATTATCTAGGAATTTCTGAAGTGACTCAAATGCTCTTACCGTGACTTTCCTGATGTGTCTGAGGCATGCAGATTGTGGGAAATCTTCCAAATCAAAAGATATTTTGGCAGAAATAAGCTTACTGGGAAGCTTTAGTCTGGGGCTCTGTGGGCCGTTTTTCTAACAGATGTTTGGGATCCGAGTGTCTGAGTGTGTGTCAGATACTCTGCTGAGCACTGGGGATGAATTAGGGGGCAAAGCAGGCTCCTGCTCTCCTGGGTGTTGGGGGTAGGTGTCACCTATAGCACCAGGAAGATCCTCGGACGACCAGGCAGGTGAGGCTGGAGGCTGTGCAACACAGTTACCTGAGTCTGAGGGAGGAGGGGCCCTCGGGTGAGCGCTGCATGAGGCTGGAGTTGGGGCCGGGAGCAGAGGAATGGTCCAGGCAGAGGACACAGCTTGGCAGGCAAGAGGAAAGCAAACAGGATCAGTGTGGCTGGGACGAGGGTGACGGTGGGACCAGGTGGAGGCAGAGAGATAAGCCAGCATCAGACAATGAAGCATGTCCCGGGCTGGGCTGAGCATTTTGGTGTTCGAAGCAGCGGGTGACATGCTCAACTCTCCTTTATTGATACAGAGGTAACTTTTTTTCCCCCAAGAGAACAGATAACATTAAGCAAAAGCAGGATGGGTAGCAACTTAAAAAATGTCCACTGTTTAAACACAGTGGACATGACACATGTACATGCTCATATACATTATTCCAAATACTGTTCCTTCACCCCTGGGTAATAAGCTTTTTGTGTGAGTCCTAGGGTGCAGTTACTTGTTTCTTTGAAGTTCTTGGCTGAGGGCATTCTAAACCACGCTCCTTTGTCATTTGCCTTTGCAGACTTCCCTGTAAAGTTTCTATTATAAAAGCAACTCACATTATATTCGATATTTTGAAAAAAAGCTATTAAACATCACTCAGATATCTGCTTTCTGTTTTAGTTGCCGTTGTCTATCTGTTTATTTGGACTTCACTGTAAAGGGCTGGAGGTATAATTAGTATAATCAAATTGAACTAACTTGCAAAGAAACCCTTTTTCAGGGATGGCACTCTCTGATACATTTAAATTCATAGGAAAATGCTTCACATTCTCCCTTTTCACAGAGTAGGCAGTTAGAGAGGCAGGAGCAGAGCAGGAACCATAGGCCAGGTACTGAACGTCACCAGGACTGAACATCCTGGGTGCCTAGCAACGGGCAAAACTGGAGAAAACAACTATTACAGCCTAGGACCTCACTCCCAGGGTGAGCTTCCCCCCTAGCGTGGCACTAGTTATGCTGTTTGGATCCCCTTAGAAAAGGGCAAGGAGGCTGGAGAATAGCCTCATATGACTCCCATACAAGCAAGCCCTCGCATGACCCCCTCTCTTAAGCATTAAGCCCTCAGGACAATGAGGTTCTGATTAGCATCAGATAACTTTAGGAGCAAAGCCTCAGGGCTGTTGACCACAGAGGCAGAGTCTTGGTGAAACTGGAGACAGCCTCTAGGCCTCAGTTGTGTTTCAGCTCCAGGCCCACAAAAGCAGCAAAACCAGATGAAGCAGCCCGGTGGCTGCCAGCAGGACCAGCTGCACTGACTCTCTTGCCCATCGCTGATGAGTCAGCAGGGAACAGGACCCTGAAAGGACACCCCTGGAAAGCTGATGAATATTCTGTTGACACCCCCCCTCAGATCCCCCTAAAATTCCTGCCTTTAGAAAACAGAAAACCCTTAAGGCAAGCTACCCAGTTCTCTCTCTCTCTCTCTCTCTCTCTCTCTCTCTCTCTTTCTCTCTTTCTCTCTCTCTCTCTCTCCCCCCCCCACCCCCGCTCCCTGCCCCCACCCCATGCCTGTACCTTCTTTCCCAGGTGCATATCCTTTGCTTTTTTTCTCCTTATGCTCCAAGGGTCCTTCCTCTGCCTCTGTAATTTGTTTCCTGAGTCCACACAGCCCAGCTGGCTCACCTCTCCCACCTCTGTGATAGTCTAAATAAACTCAAGTTAAGAGTTCTTGGCTCTGAATTCTTTCTTAGCGGAACTCAACATCCAAGGTCTGACATTCACTGCTAACAATTTCATTAGCAATATGGGTCATAGGAGCACTGAACACGGATTGATATCTGATGGTCCTGTCAGCTACTGCAGTGTGATCTTTTGTCATTTGAGCAAGGATGTCAAATACAGGTTTACGTCCATGTATATACTTTTTGAAATGGCAACATCTTGTCTGCAAAATAGTTGAGCAGCTCTGCCTCATTTTTAGTGTTAGCTACCAATGGACGAATTAGTTCCTGGCTCGTTGCATTATTCTGTTGGATAGTCAGGCTTTGTTTTTTGGCTACCCTGAGACACTGGGCGAGAACAAGAGGAGCATTTTCCCCTTTAAAGCTGTCAACCCAGGGTCTCTCTGTTCCCATCTGTGCAGTTTCTGAACCGTTTCACATGCAGCTAATGCACTGAGCGCTGAAACTGCTAGCATCGACCTGTACTAAAGGGAATTATTATTAGTACCCACATTATTTTTGTCTAGTGTACAGAAGACTGCAGAGGACACTTACTGATTCTACATTGTGACGGACTTTGAAAGAACCCTTGAGAAAAGGATATTAGAAGAGGTGACTAGGGCATTACAGAGGATGCTTTCTGTGTGTGTTTGGCATCTTCACACATAATGTCAACAAGAACCGGAGAGCCTAACCATAGGGCTTTGTTCAATTTTTCATGTGTTCCATGAAAATGTCTTTTGTCTGTACAAATCTTCCTTTGTGGATGGTCCCCACACCCACTCCCCAGTTTTCGGTTCTGCAGTTGATGTGGGGCTGACCTGCATCCCTTGCTCCTGCTCCCCTAGGGGTACATGTGACCCCACCACAGCTCCCCTGCTTCTAGCCACAGTAGTTTGTCCAGGGACAGGTATATGGTCTCAGCTGGCAAGATGGTGAGGGTGGAACTCCTTGGATATTGACAGAATGCCAAGAAAATGCTCTCTTTCTCACGGGGCTCACGAAACTGTGAAGATTTGTATCCAGAGCTGCTGATGGCCACCATTGTTGTCGAAGTGGAGAAGGTTTGCCTGAAAATGAAGCTATTCCAAAGAAAATACAAAGATGAAAAGGCACATTTCAGCCCATTGATCCCACAGAACCTGAAATCCTTACAATTCCAGTCCCATTGTCTTCTGTTTATATTTAAGCTAATTAGAATTAGGTTTGTGTTACTTTCAACTAAAATAACTAAAACATGAATGCTGCCCATACAGGGTCCCTGTTCTGCGGTGGCAGCAGAAAGGGAGAGGTCTGAAGATGCAGTCTGTATGCCTGGGGAAGAACTGAGGTCTGTCTTGCTCTGAGCCAAGAAGAGTTTGTAAGAGAGACAAAAGAATGTGCTGATTTTACCTTCCTGTGGTTGCTCCCTTTAAATAGCATGGCATCTTTTAAACTACATCCTGAGGTAGTCGATTCCTGGCTTCTCTCATATGCAGAAATGAGAGACTTAGTGTCAGTCTGTATTACGGAAGCAAACAAAATGGTAGCTGAATGGTTCCTAGTTCCAGCCATGCCGTACGAAATATGTGACTACATTTATTTGCTACGCTTTTGCTTTTAGCAGGAGGCACCCTAGGGTCTATTGTTCAACAGATAAGATATTACAACCCCAGTAATGGGCTCGGACATGAATAACAAGATCAGAGGGACAAGCAATAAAATTAATAGAAGACAAATTATCCTCTATTTCTAGCAACTGAGCAATGAAAGACATTTGTATTCTCATTTGGACATTAAATAGCTAGAGAACATGAGTCAGTCATTTCGGACGCAGAATTCTACCACAGCTTCATTCCATTTCGTATCCTGGGTATCAATTTCGTACAGATATTTCCTTTTCAAGTCATGGAAGAAAAGATACACTGTGTGGTAATGAAAATGAGTATTTCAAGTGCCCCGTGACTGTTACATGGGAAGCAAAGAAACTATAATACATTTCTGATACAAGTTCATGCTGGTGCTTTATATTTGTCCATGCTTCCTTTATGAGGAGATACATACAACATCTATAAATTGGGATTGTTCATGGCTAAAAGGAATCCTAGGGAAGTCACAGGTATTATTAAGACTCACTTTATCTTGCATTGATGCTTGTGTCATGGATAATAATTTCTGCTAAGCCGGGCTATGAGATAGATAAGCCCTTTAGCTAAAACTAGAGCCTGGTTACTAAGCTATAAGAAGAGGTGCTCTGTATGCGGTAAGTCAGCGACCAGAACGCATTGTCTTCTGGGTTATGGCCTTCATGGTCTCCAAGTACATTATGAAGCATCTCGGTTAGCTCACTTCCAATGAGGAGTGAAAATACAATAAACACTGATTTTCCACAAGGTATCCTGGAAGATACTGAGGTATTTATTATCCCTCATGCTCATGTAATAGGAAAAATAGGGTTCTCTTCCTCGGTAATTTAATGGGGAAAAAGTCACGTTTTCAAAAGAAAAATGCTGCACAGGATGAAATAACGTGAAGATAATGAAGCTTTGTTGTGCTGTGTTGAGTGAAGTGATGGCTTAACAGTCTGTTGCCTAGGTGACAAAAAGTAGTTCTTATCTTTGTATCCCCAGGAGATTGTTTAGTAAACAAAAAATTAGCACTCACATTTAAATTTGAGGTTTGCCCCCACGTATTTGGTTTGGTATCAGTTATTGTTTCTGCAAAAATACAAACGTACACAGCTAAGAGAACAGAGCCTCTCTGGGCTGTTGCAGCCACATGGGGCGCTTCTGGTCTCACGTGGAAAGTGGCTGGAATCCACACCTCTGCTCAGTGGGGCTTCCTGTGCATTGGGATTGCACTCTGCACACTCTTTGCCAACAGGTGTGAGCCATGAAGCTCGTCCTACATCCGTGGGCAAGGCTGTGCCCATGCAGCATTTGGAGGTGGCTGGCTGGGACCTGCAGTTGCAGCATAGGGCCACGTGGGCTGAGCACACAGATGGGGTTTCTGGGCAGTGAGAATTCAGTCGTGGCAGGCAAAGTGCTCTGGAAGATGTGGGAGCCTCCTGAAATGTTGTGGAATTAAGAGGAAAGAGCTAGGCCTGCAGAAGTGGTGACTCTGAGTTTTGAACCTTGCACTCGGTCCACTTGCCAACAGAGGCCTGGCATTCCCTGCTGTTTGCTGTATCCTGGAGCAGGGAAGGGACTGCTACACCGCAGAACATGAGCCACAGAGGAGCCACAGCCGGGTGACAAATGTGGAGGGACAGTCCAGACATTCCCTATAGCCAGGCATGAGTGAGGGTGTGACTGGAGTTGACACAGGAAGCCCCTCCCCAATGTGCGTTTTTGTACAGTATACTCCAGCTTAACTGTGTAATAACCTGATTATCATTTTCATTCCATATTAATCTCAGGGATCCCCAACTCATTTATTCATTCATTCTTCATTCATTTAGTATGTAAATTGATTGCTCACTCTTTGCCAGACATTGAAAAAAAAAGTGGCGAATAAATCCTAGGAAACGTGTGCTTTCAGAGACATTACATTGCAGGGTGTGGAGATAAACAACAGTTATGCACATGCTTAGATAGAGGCTTTGAAGACAATACATTGAGATCATGTGAGAGAGCTGAGGAACAATAATAGGATGTAGATAAAAAAGAGAAGGGATCTGAAGACCGACTCAAGGGCAGAGGAGCATTTAGAGGATGGGGATATAAGAGACTTGAGAAGAAGTGATGAGTGAGGGAGCAGGAAAACCAAGGAGACTGTCCTTAGACAACACTTAAGTCACGTGTTAGGCCCTGAGTGACCGGAGCTCATGATGCCTTTGGAAATTTCACCCTGGAGGCCAAGGAGGGACAGGGATGGGAGCTGTTGCCAAAGCCAGTGCGAGAAGTAAGGATTGTTTGGACTGTGATTGTAGTGGTAGAGGTGGTGAAAGTAGCTGGATTTGGGGTCTGTGCAAAATATGGTAGGAAGTGGCGCACCAAAACTGGTAGTACACGTGGGATTTGCTGATGGGCTCAGGCTGGGTCTGAGAGTGGTCTTTGTTTAGGTCAGGGCTGCTCAGGGACTGATCTGCAAGCTTTGCCACGGATCTGGGACAACATAAGGAGCTTGTGCCAAAATGTAGATTGGCTGACTTTTTTGTAGCAAGATTTTCTCAGTGAAGGAAATGGGATATGCATTTACATTGTGGCACAAACTCCGTGTTTTGCCTTAGGCCAGAGAGAGTTTCCAGACCAGACTCATCTGCAGCCCTCAATATGAGGAGCATGGCTTTACATCAAGTCACCAGTCAAAGCCATGACAGCACTACTAAGTCCTTGGATTTATTCACATACGGTGCACTCTTGAACAATTGCTGATTTTGTATTGTGTATTGTGCTGTGGTTGCCAGGGTTAATGAACTGCATGCACAGAGCTATGCTGTAAAATATAAACTGTAAAAGAATCAATAGAAGTTATGATTTCTACATTTTTCATAAGCTTCGTTACGTTTTGTTTTTTGACATCTAGGCAATGTAAAAGAATACACTTAGAAAATTTCTTTTTTAAAATAACACATTAATTCATGCTTATAATGCAGGGTCACAGGGCAACTCATGCTAACCCTTAGTAGTTCTTCAGAACTTAGTGACTGCTCCATCATTTAGCAGGTCTCTTAAATCTTTTAACCATTCCAAGATGTGTGTGTCTTATGTTCTCTTAACACTTGTGTGTTTTACCTCTCCCCTAGCACTATTATAAATCAAGACTGCTTGCTTTGCTTTTCCCTGCCCGCCCCCAGATTATAAGCAAGTAGAAAGAAGACTGTGTCTTATAATGTCAGTACCCTGCAAAATGTCTGGTACATTGTAGCTGTCCAGTTAAACTTCATAAGCTAAATAGCATGACCATATTTTCAAAGAACAATAAGATAACTGTTTATGCTGTTGGCCATAACAGTTAGCATTCAAGTTTGAGGTCACTGCCAAAGTGAAGACTAATCAAAATCCAAGGTAAATACCACCTGTTTTAGCCTCAAATTATAAATAAATTTCTAATATTTAAATGAGTATAACAGATTGGCCTTCTCGCAACTGGCTGAGTGATGTTATTTCGGAAATAAAGGGAACTACTGTATATAGGTTATAATAACCTCATTGTAGAGGGAATGACTCATTCTACAACAGATTACCATGAGATTTGAGGTGAAGGAATCTAGCAATTCTCATCCTTTCTTGATCACCTGTTGGAATTCACGTGTGATATTTAGCAAAATCCCTTCAAAAGCTTAACATCTGATTACACTTTACAAGGGGCCAGTTGCTATTCAGTGATCCTAGGTTTTTTAACTAATCAGAATACTTGGATCTAAAGTATTTTTCAATTTTTTTTAATTTAACAGGTATTTTTTTTCAGCATTTACCAGGTGAAGAAGTACCGGGTATCGTTTAAGTACTAGGAGCTCTGGGGGAAGACATGATGAATTAGATGTGGGCTTGTTGCTAAGGAGGGGTAAAATGAAATATCATCCGTCCCTTTGCTGCACATACTTTAAATGTTATAGGATAATGAAACTGAGCCCTTTTCCCTGGAGGGTGAGTCATGCTTCCTTGGTGGAGATCTCAGAGCCTGCAAGTCTCCTCGCCCGGCCCTGTCTGCCATTCCCACTGATTGCTCCCAGAGGTGGCTGTTTCCATCAGTTCTCACATTTGTTGTTCCCCTAGGTGTGTCACTCATTGGTAAGATCCCAGCCATGGCAGCAATTTTCAAAGCCAGTGCTGTTCATAATCTCTTGCTGGTTGCTCAGTCTGCAGCTCTTAGGCAGTCTTATGGGTTCTTCAACTTGCATTGTTCCCTCCCCGATTCATTGCCTTGTTTCACCTTGAGGCAGTAGAATGTTCTATCAACTCTCACTGGCTGTGAGTGAGCTCCCTGAGGGCATCCTTTGTATTGAGTTCCTGACTGCTGGTACACACAGGACTTAATGATTGCTGCAAGCTCCTTTAGATAATGGTGGTACTAATGATGGTAATAATAACAATGTCACTAGTATTTACTGAGGACTAAAAATAGGTGAGTCCCTGGCCTAGTGGGTTTGCAGATATTTTCTTGTTTATTCCTTAACAACAGCTCTGAAAGGAAGGTACCACTATTATGACCATTTTATAGGTGAGTAATCAAAACAAAAAGAAAATAAGTAACTTGACCATCACCCTCTTCAGTTCCTACCACCTAATGAGAGGGAGTCACTTATACACTGAGCCCCGGGTAGAGCTCTGGTTCTTCTATTACCCTCCTGTGATTGGCTGAAAGCCAGTAATGGCCTGGCTTGTGTTTGATGAGTAGTGGTGAGGCCCGTGAACATATTGTGGACTAAATGTAACCTCTGGCTGTGGTTCTTTCCTTGGACAAGCAGGGGAAGTTTGTCTTTATAGATTCAGAGATTGGGCCAAGGGGCAAAGCAGGTTCAAGAGGGTAAAGATGATGCTGGGACAAGAGTAATTTCAGATTTTGACACCCAATTCCTGGTCCATGTTGGAACAAGTGCTTCTAAATTTTGGCCCAAGTTTTCCATTATTTATTTTTAATTTTATGTATTTATTTTTAGAGAGGGGAAGGGAAGGGAGAAAGAGAAAGAAAAAAATCAGTGTGTGGTTGCCTCTTATATGCCCTCCACCAGGGACCTGGCCCACAACCGAGGCATGTGCCCTGACTGGGAATAGAACCAGCGAACCTGGGATTGGGTCACAGGCCAGCGCTCAGTCCACTGAGCCACACCAGCCAGGGCCCATTGTTTCTTTTGACCTGGTTACCCTTGGTTTTCCCTTAAGTAATTATTCTTTAGTTATCAGGGGAGTCTAAGCACACTTTAAAGCTGTGATGATGGCCCCACTCAACGTCATTGCCACTAATAAATTAGAGGCATTTATGCCTGAAACTGCCACCTCCTTTGTGTGCATTTTCTCATTTACTCCTCATATAAACCCTATGAAGTTGATTCCACTCTATTACTAATACAGTAATCTGCATGGCTGCTGACTGCATTACTTACTCCCTTACTGTCATCATAAAGTGGCATGAGCCCCATGGTTGGGAATATATTAGATGAGTGGACTCTAAGGTTTTACTTTATTTTATTTTGTCTTGGATTAGATACATTCTTTTGTCCTGAATGAGATACTTTTATTAAGGGGAGGGATACTACCACTTCCTAAATATCTGCTCCTTGCTGGGCACCGTGCTGTTTGCATATAGGTTCTTATTTTCCCTACTCTTACGACTCAGTGTAAATGATTCATTGAGAATGTTTTCTCACAGATGCCCGAGAACACCTTTGCCTGAGAACACCTTGGGAAAGGAGTAGGGAGAAATTACAAGATAAGGGAGAAAAGCAAGAACTGGTGAGGGTACTTGGTGATACAGAACAGAGGTTTAACATGGAAAATGAATTTTCGATGGGGAACTATTGCCCTGGTGGATACAATATGTAATACCTATCACTGAGGAGGGCAGTGATCCAGCAATGGACCAAGTATAAACCTTACCAAGAAATATTGCAAAAAATATTTTTCAGTCAATGCAATATTTCCTTATTTGCTCCTCTGCTTTCTCTGTCAGATTTGCTACTGGTTATTGATGCATATCAAGTAGGGATTGGGGGAAATAAGTCCTTATAATTGAATCAGTCATGAGGCATATAGTCTCTGCCTCAATACCTATATTTTATGCAGTATTTTATAAAGGTGAGTGGACTAGAATAAAACAGAGTGGAATGGAATAGAAAATGATACAAAGGTGAATAATTAGAGCCAGAACTATACAAATATGCACAAAGCTGATTTGATATGGAGTATCAGATGATATTTGTGCTTATTGTTTTATTGAAAGGAAGTCCTCCTGGGCAAGAAAATAGGACAAAAGCAGTTTTGTTTATTAGCAGAAGAATAAGGAGCTTACTAATCTGTCCACACTGACACAACTTCCTTCCCCTCTAGTGACCCTGAAACCCTGAAAAAAAACATGAGAAAGGCATATTTATACACGTATGTTTGTTTTATGCAGGTATGTGCTTTTATGTCCTACAGTGCTTATATAATCCCATATATATATATATATATATATATGTATATATGTAAATATAATGAGTCAGGATGAGCTAGGCTATGGTGTATAACAGTCAGCCCCCAAACTGTAGTGGTTTAGGCCATAAAAGTTCATTCCTCACTCACGCTACATGTCTACTGCAAGTCAGCCTCAGCTCTCCTTTATAACATTGCATTCTGGCCCCAGGGTCATGGTGTAGCCTTTATCTGGGGTATTGCCTGGCTCATATAAGATGGGAAAAAAAACGTTGTAGACCTCATAATAGATCCAAGAGCTTCTGCCCACATGTGTCAATTCTTCTCACATTTCACCAGTAAGTGGTAAGTCATGTTCAAACCTGACGTCAGCATGGAATGAGTATATGTGATTTTCCTGAAGCAATATTTTTGATGAACAATAAAGCCAGCTACTGCAGTATGGTAGCCCATTACAGTGATACCCAATACTAATACTATGTTTGGGGGTCTTGGTGTGCAGTGAGTGAATTGTAGTTACCAGAATGGATTTGTACTCACAGGGGCCAGTCCATCTACTCCTAGGTATTTTTTCCAGGCGGTTGAAGAGGTAGTGATAGATAGGAACAAAACATTGCTTTGTGGCTTTAGCCTCTTTTATTGTCATATTTCCCCTCCCCCCATTTCTTTTTTATATCTTTATTCATTCCATTGATGACATTGGGTCTCTATTTCCATATCACAAAGAATAGCCCCCATATTTTTCATTCAAATATTGACTGAGAGCCTACTCTGTCAGGCACACTGCCATGTCCTTTATGACAACTCGGTCTCGTTCACACACTGTCTCTTAGTTTTGTAAGGTCAGTAGGAAACAGTTTATTCTATTACAATATGTATTGGTTAAGCATTAGAGTGCGTGAAGGAAATTAGACCGCCGTTTTGTGGGAGAGGCAAACGTGTTAGGGGAGAGTTTACTAAGGGCCTTAGCGCATGGAGGAGAGAATGGCAGATTCTTTGGGAACGGGTTAGTTTATGTGACATCGCAGATGAGATCTTGAGAAAGATGAGTGGGAGTTTGTTAAAAGTCAAAACAGAAGTGCGGTGAAAGTCTTCTAAAGCAAAGTTATTAGCATAGAGAAAAGCAGAGACAGGAGAAAAAGTAAAACATGTTTGATAAATATAAATAGTTCTTTATAGTCGGGGTATAAAAACTTGGGGAAAGCAGTTAGAGGTATGGTTGGATGTACAGTTTAAGGGAAATGCTGGAGTTATTTGATGGAATCCATCAGATGTATCTAGAAAGGTCAGCCTTCCCGAGTCTCTGAGTAGTCTCCTGGCCCTGGACAGGAGAGCGTGACCTCATTCGTACTCACCCTTTCAACTGACCAGTGTTCCAGACTGCACCCTGTGGTCTCATTGCATCCGTTACCTTTTGATTAACGTGGGCCACTGATCTTTCACCCTTTTCATGTCTAAGATTTATATTTAAGCCTCTTTGTTTTGCTTATTCCATGTGCATCGAGTGGGCTAGTCACAGTGAATGACCTAAAAGATCTCTCCCCTCTACATTCCTTTCATGTATGGATTTCCACATTTCTGTTCAATGTATACAATTTTCTCTAATATCCATAGTTCCCTCAGCTAATGTGTTTAGAAAATGAAGTAATGAGTCATTTGCAGCATGAAATGCACCATGAATCATTGTGTTTATGATGTTCTACAAATATTCGACCCGGGGCATTCAATGACTCATCTCTGGCATAAAGACTGTTCTGTGCCGACATTTCAGACACAGATCAAAGTGTAACCTGCCAGGAAAGCCGTCGTTGCTTCAGCTACGGTTCCATCAAAGCCAGGGGTACAGATACTGAACAAGAACTTCTGTATTGCCTTTTTGAAGAGGTTCAATTGAGCTGAGGCCAGGAACACTGCGTATCAATGTTTTGCTTTCCACTAAGGAGGAAGCAGCTTTTCATATAGCCGCCTTCCAGGCTATCTCTGTGAAAATCCTGTTAGATAATTTCATTTTTATTTTTCACTCTTCCTTTTCTTTATTTCTGGGTTAGAGAATGGATAGTTTGGGTTTCGAACAGGAGTATTTTAAAATGGTTCCAACCCCTTATGTTGTAAAATGTGATAATTTTTTTAAAAGATTTTATTTATTTTATTTTTAGAGAGGAAAGGGAGGGAGATAGAGAGAGAGAGAGAAACATCAATGTGAGGTTGCTAGGGGTCATGGCCTGCAATCCAGGCATGTGCCCTGACTGGGAATCGAACCTGTGACACTTTGGTTCGCAGCCCACGCTCAATCCACTGAGCTACGCCAACCAGGGCCAAAATGTGATAATTTTAAGTCCAAATATAAAGTCATAAATCCCAGGCCATAGGAAAGCTGGGATATAAAGTCAGCATTCTTGATTTTCAGTGTAGTGTTTGGGTGTAACTGTATAATCACCCCCAAATTAGGAGTGATGGATATTACCTGGTGCCAAATGATTTGAGGAATCAATGCTTGTTAACTGATAGGGTGCTGGTTATAAAATTTTCAGCCCCTGTGTACTTCAGCTGTACTTATGTATTGATTGACTTCACTAAATCATGTAATTTGAGAATTAAAGTGCCTTTCCTGCGCACATACGACATACTGTAGCTGTTTTAAAATTTATTATATTAATTTGTTTTTCATATCTTGGCAGATTGATTTCAGTACTCAGTATATATGAGAATAAAAGTGTAGCCAGGCTTTGAAGTTTGCAGACACCGGGAGCTCAGTCGGGCTCTGGACTGCAGGTGCGGAGGCAAGGGCCTGTGGGGATGCCATTATGCAGAGGAGCCAGAGGGGCTGGTTTAACAACCCAGGGTCCAAACTTCTGCCTGGAAATTACTGACTTTCATCAAACGAAGACATCACTGATTGTATATAGTATCCCAGTTTCAGGAAAGACTTAAAACAAAATCAGCCTAATCTTAGAATCTAAGGAATATAGTCCTTGTATGATTTTAGGTAAGTTAAGTAATAATCTCTGTGAACTTTGATTTTCTTTTCTGGTAAGATGTGAATGATTAATATTAACTCACTCAGAAAGTTTTCAATATTTGCAAAGATATTCTAATAGTCATATGACAGAACATGTAAAAATCTTGAACCTTATTTTAAGGATTCAATAAATGCCTCTCAGTTATTTAAGATAACCTGTTTACATGTCAAGTAAAAAATATTTCCTCTACCTGGCTGGCATAGCTCAGTGGATTGAGCACGGGCTGCGAACCAAAGTGTCACAGGTTCGATTCCCAGTCAGGGTACATGCCTGGGTTGCAGGCCATGACCCCCAGCAACCACACATTGATATTTCTCCCTCTCTGTCTCTCTCTCTCTCTCTCTCTCTCTCTCTCTCTCTCCCCCACCTTCCCTCTCTAAAAATAAATAAATAAAATCTTAAAAAATATATTTCCTCTTAAAAATCAAAAGTAAAAATGTAGTGTGGCCATACTATCCTTCTAAAAGAAAACAAAAGTTTCTATCACATGAGAGAATTAAAAGATAAAAATAAAAATGGTTCAGTTACAGTACTGATCACAGGGATAAGAAAGGAAGAAGTAAAGAAGGACTACTTACTTATGGCAAGATTGAAGTTGTGGGGAGCATCGGCATCATAACTTGATAAAGTAGAGTTCATGGCCACCTGCTACATTTCTCTAGTTTATTGCCAGCCTTCATGGTCCTGAGTTAGAGAGTCATTCTTTGGTCAGAACTCCGTACTCTATTCGAATTCAGCAATTGGTTTTTCCACAATACTAAATGGAATACATTTGGTAATTAAGAGTGAGCCAATGCCCTAAAAAAAAACCATTGAGCGTCATTTGGAAGCGATCACCAAAATATGGCATCAGAGTGTAATGAGGATGGAAAGAAAACTATGATTGAATGTTTTGAAGGGAGGAAGGAAGAAAGGGAAAGCATACACGTCCTTCCTAAAATAGTTATGATGAAAAGCCCTGAATTAGCCTAGTATTTTAATTTTTTGTATTGATTTGGTTGAATTTGTCTTTAATTTTTTTTAAAGTCTAAATTTCACATTTATAGGGAAAGGAGTAAGCTTCATGGATGCTTACCCTGCTATGAACTTGGAAATTTGTATGTATTATTGCATTTAAACATTTGGGTAAATCTATGGAATAGATTAAAAACCAGAATTCAGAGTCACTGTTGGCAATTTTAGAATTTATGGTTCAATAATATGTTATTGGAATGAAAAATGTTTAAAACATGAATTTGTTTTCGTATAAATTCTAAGTAAATATTTTTACATTGGTGTGGCTTCCCTTCCAATACCTGTCAGTTAAATACACTTGCGTATGTGGTTTGCCTTCCAAAATTATAATATCTACTAGTAATTTGACAAGTATGTATGTCATATATGTTTGTAAAAACAACTAAAATAAAGTGGCATTATTCACTTCTATTTTTAACTGTGCAAATTATGAAAATATTTATTTATAAATAGTAAAAATCACTGCTTTTACATGCCTCATGTATTTCATGAAATAAAATCATTTGGCTCCATCAGTATATATTACTTTAATGAACTTTTTCAGGAAAATTTATTCAATCAAGTCTTTGCACTAGTGATTAAAATTCTGGTTAAATTTGAGTTCTTTTAAATCAAATCCTCTCTGACTTAGTTTGTTACTGTGCTGTGATTTAATCTCTAAATGGTGACTGAAGTTCTTTGCTAACCCAGAATCCTGACTCATCACACATATTCCTAAATATTTCATGTAATTCTTTTAAAAGGCAAAAAAACGAGTGGAATCTTTCTGTATCACTTCCACTAAGCCTTTTGCTTGAAGGCACATTTTCTTGAATAAGTGTTTTGTGATCTTTTCCGTTCTTTAAAGACTAAGCTCAGAATTATGCCTAATCAGTAAATGGTCAGAACCAACCTTAGTTATGAGAAATATTGGGCTTACACATTGTCAGTTTGAATTTGAAGAAAGTTAAATGAATCCATAGCTTTTAAAACCTATCAGAACCACAAAGTCTGTTTTCATTTTCTTTTAAATCATCTAAAGTAGAGCTGTCTGGTAGAAATGTAATAATATGAGCCACATATGTAATTTTAAATTTCCTAGGAGCAACTTTAAAAAAGTAAAAAGAAAGAGGTGAAATTGCTTTTTTTCTTCTTTTAGAAATTACTTTTAATAATACATTTTATTTAGGACCAGTATGTCAAAAATATTACCACTTCAATTTGTAAGGAATATAAAAGAGTATCAATGAGATATTTAATATTTTTATACCAAGCCTTTGAAATCTGGTATCTATTTTACACTTAGAGCATATTTCAGTTAGATTAAAAATACCCAGCTTTTCCATGGTACTAGCCCCTTTCCACATGCTAACAGTCACATGCGGCTAGTGGCTGTCATATTGGACAACTCAGGTCTAAATGGTTATTTGTGGGAAAACCTCTTGGCATATTGTACATTCAACTCCAGGTACATTTTTCCTGTGCGCTCATTCCATCAATTGAATTCTGTTCATTTTTTTCTTCTATGTGTTATTCCCCTATTTGGTACTAGAATTTGTATTATCTTAATTTTTTTCTTAATCTCCAAAATATACTTTATGAAAAGGTAACCAAAAGAGTTGATATGTATTTCCTGCTTAATATTCAACATAAGTGAGAGTACATGCTTCAAATATTACTTCAGAGAGTGAGATTTAGCAAATATACCTTTAAGTGTTAACAGTTCTGGTTAAGGAAAACACTCCAATTAAGTAACTTTAAGTTAGCTTAAGAGATAGATTTAAGCAATTCTTTTTGTGATTTTGCTAATAGTTCTTTTTGACTATACGAAAACTATCTTTGATTTATTTACATTAACTTGAGACACATTAAGGTTAGCTGTGTGGATAATTTCCAGAATCTATTTTTACCTTCTAATATCCCCCAAACATCCATCATTTTTGCTATTCAGTTACTCTTTTAAAAAAATTTAAATTAAAGTGTAGCTGGCATCCAATGTTTTATTAATTTCAGGTGTTCAATTTAGTGATTCAACATTCATATACCTTATGTGCCCACCACAGTAAGTCTAGTAACTATCTGTCACAAAAAAAGTTATTATGAAGCCCTTGGCTGGCGTAGCTCAGTGGATTGAGCGTGGGCTGCGAACCAAAGCATCGTAGGTTCGATTCCCAACCAGGGTACATGCCCGGGTTGCAGGCCATGGCCCCCAGCAACTGCACATTGATGTTTCTCTCTCTCTCTCTCTTTCTCCCTCCCTTCCTTCTCTAAAAATAAGTAAATAAATCTTTAAAAAAGTTATTATGATATTATTGACTGTATTCCTTATGCTATATATTACATCCCCACAACAGATTTATTTTATAACTTTTTAGCTTGATGTTGTCCCATTTGGTTATCTTTGTTTTTATTGCCCTTGCCTGAGAAGACATATCCAAAACAGTATCGCTGAGACCAATGTCAGAGAGTGTCCTGCTCATGTTTTCTCCTAGGAGTTTTATGGTTTCAAGTTTTTTCTTTTTTTCAGTTCTCCAGTGTTACCCTTGATTTTTCTAGGCCCACTATCTATTCTTAGTGGTGTCTGTGTCTTAGATTCATTCTCTGTCATACATTTTTGCCCCATTCCTATTTGTAGGACTATGCTAGTTGGATCTTCCTTCTTTTTTGTTCCCACCTGGAACTGGGGTAGAGAGGTTTTTATTGCTGGTTTTAACTCAAAGCCTCAGTTTTTATTCTACAGCAAAAACTAGAGGACTCTTTGCTGATCTACTTAGACACCTAAGGAGAGTAAAAGAGATTATGAAGTGGGCCTAAATTTTTAGGAAGTGGGTTACTTCCTACTTTTTAGGTTAACTTCACTGTGCAATTTCCCCCATACGCTCAAAAGATTTTTTTTCTTATTAAAAGGCAGTATGAATCTAATTCTCTAGATTTTGAGGAGCTATTGATGTGATTATGTGCTTCAGTTTTAAAATTTTACTGTGCTAAAATCATTTCTCCTTTGGGGACATCGAAGAAGTAATTTTCTCCATGGCTCCTAAATTGCAATATTAGACGTAAGTGTTTAGATTTAACCTTCAAGGGGATTCAGCAAATTTGGATTCATAAATCACTGATGTGTAAAGTTAATAATTTTATTTCCTTCTTACTCTTAATAAATTGGATTTAAAGCTGTAGGAATCCATTCTCTCTCAGTTTCATTGAACATATACCTAGCCTATGACTAGTTCAAGATATTTATTCAAAAGAAATGGAAGGCTTCCATTTGTTTCCAAATGTAATTGTACATGTTCATACTTTACATGTTTTAACTGTAATAGACAAAAACTTTTAAAAAATCTCAAATATCTACCAAGAAGAGAATGAATAAACAAGTTGTGGTATATTCATGCAATAAAATACAACTTAGTGAGATGGAGAAAAATGAAGTACTGATGCTCACAAGGACACAGGTGTCCTTATGACGTTTTGTTGAGTGAGAGAAAAGCACACATATATTGTATGATTTAATTTTTATGAATTTCTAGAGTAGGCAAAACTAATCTGTGTAATAGCAAACTGTAAGAGGGGTTGCCTGTGGAGTTGAGAATTGACTACACTGAGAGGGGAAGAAGACATTCTGGGGCCGTGGAGATGTTTTATATCTCGATGGGGATGTGGATTACAGGGGTGTATACAATTGCTGACCCTTATCTAATTGTACACTTAGTATCTGTGCATTTCACTCTGTGAACATTTTATGAAGATTTTAAAAATAAAATGTAGATGTTAACAAGTTTGCAATAATAAAAGGAAAATGTTAGCCAACCGACTGGGAGAGAAGTAGGAAAGAATGCAAAGATGAAGGAAGGTGCAGAAGTACTTGTAAGTTTCCTTGATATAGCAGGGCAAGGGAACACCAACTTTAAATTTATGAGAATAATGTGATCGTCAAAACTGTGGAAAGAAATAACGAATAGCATGTGATATCAAGGAATCGTCATTTTATTTGGAATCCAGCAAGTGACCTACAATAAGAAATGGGGAGAAGCGGTTACTTCTCAGGGACAGTACCGTGGAGGAAGGTGTGGCCACGCTCCAGGGTTTTTCAGCACAAGCTTATCCATCACTCAAATATGTGTATACATAGCACTTGGATGGAAATAAAATTTTAAAGGATGTAATGATTTCCCAATGACATGACAAATATAAAACCTTTATCTTTTGTGGTCTGGCAGCCCCCCTACCTCTCCAGCCTCATCCTTTTCCAGCCTTCTCCCTTCCTTATACTTCTCATCCCCCCATCATCGTCTGACTTCCAGAATGTGTGTCTTGCTCTATTTCACTTTGGAGCATGTTCTTCCCTCGGATTCAAGCACTCTTTCTACAACATTTGTGTTCAGACTTCTTGGGTTAGATGCTTGCTTGCTCTAGGATTTCTTTTGCATCCTGTTGTGTGTACTGTAAGTTTTTATCTGTGTTTACTACTAGAATGTAAGTTTCTTAAGGGCAGGAACCATATGTGTGTCCTTTAGAAGGTTGGTATCCTCAGCAAGTAGCATAGTGGCCTGGGGGGTAGTTGCTTTCCAGGGATGTATTTTAAAATGTAGACAGTTCTCAAGCTGCTTGGTGAATGGGTACAAATTCTTCGAGATGGCTGAGGATATAGAGAGAGTAAAGGCAGCAATTGTCAGAGTCCACTTTCTGAAAATGAGTATTATTTACTGTAGGTCAATAATCGAATGCTGACCTGGTAAGACCTAGAAGAGTTCAAGAATTCCTTGTCTTCCCTGTGTATTAGCAGCTTCCTTGCTGTTAACTGCTTTCCAATTAGACCAAGGTCAAAGAAAGAAGCTACAAGTGATTATCTACACAACAGAAAGCTTTTATATAGTCATTATTGAATAATGCCATAAACTTCTTCGTTCTACACAAACAAATGTAAAGTGAGGTAAATGTGTATTTTAACATGGGAAAACACTCAATTGCCCTTATTACCTGCTTATTATCCTTATTGTTTACAAACTCCTGACAAAGAAAAACAGAAATAAAGCCAGAGAGTGAAAGACAAATACCATATGATCTCACCTATAAGCAGAACCTAATCGACAAAACAAACAAGCAAGCAAAATACAACCAGAGACATTGAAATTAAGAACAAACTGACAGTAACCAGAGAGGAGCAGGGAGGGGATAATAGGGGGAAAGGAGGAAAGGGTTGTCAAGGAACATGTATAAAGGACACATGGTCAAAGCCAAAGGGGGATAGGAAAAGGGTGGGAGGTGGGGATGGCTGGGGAGAGGGCGAATAGTAGGGGTAAAATAGAGACAACTGTACTTGAACAACAGTAAAAAAAGTGTGAAAAAAAAGTAAAAAGTAAAAAAGCAAATTTAAGCATTTTGCAGGCTAGACACTTTTGTATGCATTATTGTATTTTTAAACTTACTCTTCTATTCATCCAAAATATATGCACTGAATGCCTGATACATGCCAGGTTGTCAGGTATTGCTCCAAACCCTGGAATATACTGTAAGAAAACAGTAAATAAAATGCTGCCCCTCACAGAGCTCACACTCACCGCGGGGGGGGGGGGGGGGGCTGACAATAAGTAAACAACTGGATGAGATAAAAAAATATTTCTGAGTTTTGAAATCAATATGTGATTTCAATTGTACTACTCTGAAAAGCTTTAGAACACTGACTGTAGAAGAAAAATATTTGGAAAACATGGTGTCAGACAATTGCTGGAATCAATTGCTAACAGATGCAATTTCTGTCCTGTTATAAAATACATTCTCAATATATTTGTAAGCAAAACTATTTTATTGGGGAGATAAATATAAATTTACTCATGAAATCATTAAATTTTTCTGCAAGATAGTCTTATAACTTCTTGGGTCTGTCATCAAGAAAGTCAGTATACTTAATTAGAAAACAAATAATGTGTGACCTCAGATGTAAAAACTTCAAAATTTAGAATGGGTACTTCCCTTAATTTCATATTCATTATAATATTTAGCTGTGTTCCTTGTTCAAAATAATACTCATAAAAATGATCTATCTGTACCTGATAGACATATAAGTTGAAATTCTTACAGTGAGCAAAACATTTTCAGAAAAATAAAATCAATTGAAAGGTAATCACAGAAAAATTATCCTTCTTGATCCTACATCCAAATTTTGAATAATTTCTGTACATGCATGTGTGTGCGTTTGTGTGCATGTATGTACAGAAAACTTTATGTGGACAATAAAGTAGTAGGAACATACTCTAGGATAACGAAATAATTATATCCTTTTTTCCATAAATTACTTTATTGTTGTTCAATTACAGTTGTCTGCATTTCCTCCCCACCACTCCCCACCCCAGCCCAGCTAAACCCACCTCCCTCTCTTGCTTGCACCCTCCATCTTGGGTTTGTCCACGTGCCCTTTATAGTAGCTCCTGAAAACCCTTCAGCCCCCAGTCTCCTCCCTCCTCCCCTCTGGCTATTGTTAGATTGTTCTTAATTTCAACGTCTCTGGTTATATTTTGTTTGCTTTTTTGTTTTGTTGATTATGTTCCAGTTAAAGGTGAGATCATATGGTATTTGTCCCTTACTACCTGGCTTATTTCACTTAGCATAATGCTTTCCAGTTCCATCCATGCTGTTGCAAAGGGTAGGAGCTCCTTCTTTCTCTCTGCTGTGTAGAATTTCATTGTGTAAATGTACCATAGCTTTTTGATCCACTCATTTGCTGATGGGCACAGACCTGCTAAAAGCCTCATTTATTTAGCTTTTCTATCAGTCAGCCTTTGAAACTCTATCTGGACTGTATTAATATAATTAGTTAGTTACTGAAGTCTTTGATGTCTAAGGAACAATGAAGAAAGTAAATTTCTCATTCTTACAGAGGCAAATGTTTTTATTTTTTCCTTTGGGAGATGCAATTTGTTCTTCTCCCATTGTATTTGTATGTGGGGGAATCCTTCCCGTGTTGTAGTGAATATAAAATGTTTAGTACTCTCTGGAAAGTCAGTTAGCTTTGCTCTTTTAAATCTAAATGTTTTCAAATCAGGTAGATAGATAGATCATAGATAGATAGTTACATAGATATATCATTTAAATTTCAGTAGTTTTACAAGGTTTATAACAAAGGTAGCAATACTTTGTCCCTTGTCTCCTTACCTCCCTATTCTTATTTTTTAGGACAACCACTTTTAACATTCTTAGATACTTTTTCACTAGATTTATCTCTGTTATTAAATATCTTCATTTCTTCATGTTTCTGTTTTGTGTAGTCCTTCGATTTTCTACTATGGAACATGCAAATAATTTTTTAAATGGTTTTTCTTCCATCTTTTCAGTTGGCTGTATCAATTTTTAGTGCTAAAATTATGGTTAAGGAAATGTTATTTATTGTTGATTATATTTCTTGTTTTGAACAATGCTGTTTTTTCCTATAGTTTCCCCCACCCCCATTCATTCTAAACTATCAGAAATGTAAACTTTTCAATAACTTAATACCATGCTGATGTTTTTAATATCTTACTTATTTTGTTGGAGGCATTCCTCGTGTGGCTGTGTTATAGCTGGCTGTCCTTTTGTTCCAATCAGGATTAATTGCTCTGCGATTCTGCTACACTCGGTCATAGTTCCCCTTCACTGTCATCTGTAAATTGCCTTTGCTTTTCTCACCATGCATTTCCTCCTCTTTGGTTTCCTGTCTTGTCTTTTCTTAGTTTTCTCTCTCACTTTAGGCAAGTACATCCTCTTATAATTTCCAGAGAAAGGTTATGTGATTGGAGGTACTTTCTGAGATAGTATATGATCTGAAAATGTTCTTGTTCTAATTTCACATTTGACTGATAGTTTGACTGGGTATAGAAATATAGGTTAGAAATATTTATCCCCCCAAACTTTGAAGATATTTCTCCATTTTCTATTAGCACTCAGTTGTTGTTGAGAAGTATGAGTTAGTTTGCTACTTAACATTTTGGTTTTTGCCCACTTTTTCATCTTTTTCTTTGATTAAAGCTTTTAGGAATTTCTTTTTGTCCTTAGTTTTCTGAAATTTTACATTGATGTGTCCTAAGTTGCATTATTTTTTATTTACTATGTGAAATACTTAGTAGACCCTTTCTATCTGGTGACTTGTATATGTATATGTTAGTTCTAATGTATTTTCTGATCTATTTTCTTAGATGATTTTCTTGATTTTCTGCTCTGCATTTCTGGAGGTCCTATAATATGGATATTAGATCAACTTGGTGGATCCTTTATTTTCTTATCATTCCTCTCTAATTTCCATCTTTTTCTCATTCTTGTTCTTTGTGGGTGAGATTTCTTTAACTTAATCTTCCATCTCTTTATTGGATATATTCTGCTTTTATTTTTAATTTCCACAATCATTTTTTACAATATCCTGTTTCTGCTTCATGTTTGCATGTTTTCTCTTATTGATTATAGCTCTCTGAAGTTTTCTTCTGTTCTCTGTGGTTTTCCTTTTTTCTTGTTTCCTTGGCCTCTGTCTTCTAGACTGTCCATTTGTATTTGCAAATGAGGCATTTAAAAGCCAATTGTATACCTGGTCTTGATGGGTAAAGTTGTTGTTCGGTAAGCTTCACTGTATTGTCACATATGCATTTTTAATCATTTTATTTGTTATACATACCAAACTATATACCTCTGTGTCTATAGTTCATATACCAAACTGCTAGTAACTGTAAGTATTTTATTTTGTATTTCTCAATTTCCTCAGAGAGGAATATTCTATAATCCTTCCTACTAGGTTACTGGCATTCTTAGCACTTAGTAGTGCCAGGATAGTTGGTTGTGTGCTTGGGGAAGGGGATGACTTTTGAGTACATAGACATTCACTAAACAGTTATTCCCTGTTCTCTTTATGACACCCTAGCTCTCGCCTCTCCCTGGAATCTTTTGTACTGTCATGCATCTTTGTAGGAGGCCAAACAGCCATTCTCTTTCCTAGATGGAGAAGGTGTAACCATCCAGTTTCTCAGGGTAGAGAATTGGCTCTATGGACTTATGTGCTTCTTAGATGTTCAACTAACCATCCTTTGAGCCCACACTTGCCACTGCCTCCAAAAATACAAGACCCTCCCTATTCCTACCTTTTGATGATTTCTATCAAGTGAATTTGCTTGTTTCTTGGTCATTGCTTCTCCCTATATCTTCTTGGCATTGAACTTTCAGCTTCCTCTGTTCTAAGTCAATTATCACTTGTTTATTTACTTTCCAGCAGTCATCATTTGTACCCTATCTTCCTCCTCCCCTCTATTCTCTGACATTGTTTCTCTTCCTATCCTTACTGGGCTTCTGGATTATGCCCTTTTATACACTTTATTAGCACTTTTGTGCAGTTATAGGAGGGAGCAGAAAATAACTTACTTATCTGGGAGTCTTAGAGATTTTAAGAGATTTAAAAGAGTAGAGTTCATGTCATCAGTATATTCTTGAACGAAGTGTAACTTGAGTACACTTTTTGTCTCCCCTTTTTTGCTTCCTCTGCAATAGTTAACAGTCCCACTGTTACCAAGCTCTACCCCAAGGGCATTAAGACCAACAGCAGAACTCAATCTTCGGCCAGCCCACAGCCAGCTTCAGTTTCAGTGTGTGAATCACTTGCTGTGAGAAGTAGGCAGTAGGCACAGGGGAACGTTTGGAGCAGCGGAGGGTGTGTCTTCCAAGCAGACCGGGCAGAGTAAATATTCACTTCTATCTAGTGTTCCTTCCTATATATACAGAGAGCATTCTAAAACAAAGAGTGTTTGTGCTTAATGAGAGTTACATGGGAGATGCCCTCCCAACTCTGCATATATTCATTCATCTAGTATTCATTATGCTCCTGATGTGACCCAGGCACTGTTCCAGGCACTGGGGACACAATCGAAAAGAAAACAGGCAAAATGTATGCTGTCACAGAACCCACACTTCTGTACTACCTGTAATTCACTGTACAGTAAACCCCTGACATGTCAGAGAAATTCACAACTTCTTTGAATAATCTGTACATAATGCTTACCACTAGAGCATATACCTTACTTATAAAACAAATATATTATAACAAGTCCAAGCTACAAAACACTGTGGATTGGGGATATTGGGTATACTTATTCATTACTGTGCAGCAAGTTACCCCACAATTTAAGAGCTTAAAGATACAATGAATATCATCTCACACAATTTTTGTATGTCAAGGCTTTAGAAGCAGCTTAGCTAGATGCTTGGACTGGGAGCTTCTTGCAAAATTGAATTTATTTGCCAGACAGGGCTGCTGTCACCGGCAGGTTAACTTGGGGTGGCTTCCAAGATGCTTCATTTGCCTTCTGGTAGTTCCTGTCAAGAGGCCTTAGTTCTTACCCCTCTTGACCTCTCCATAATTGAGTATCCTCACGACATGGTGCCTGGCTTCTGCCAGAATGAACAAGCCAAGGAAACGAGGCAGAAACCACAGCATCATCTGTAACCTAGCCTCAGATGCCACACCCCTCCATTTCCACAGCATTCTAGGAGTTAGATCGGCCAGCTGTATTTATGGTGGGAGAGAATGCACAGGGGTCTGAATTCCATGAGGCAGGAGTCATTGCAGGTTCCACTGGAAGTTGGCTACCACACTGGATATTTATCTAGGCTCCCTTAGTTATTAGGTTACTCTGTTTTCATCTGTTATGCTGCTATAACAAAATACCATAGACCAGTGTCTCATAAACAACAGAAATATATTTCTTCCAGTTCTGGAGGCTAGGAAGTTCACCAAGCCAAGGTGCCACCAGATTTGGTGTTTGGTGAGGGACTGCTGCCTGCGTCATAGATGGTTGTCTTGTATGTGCTCACATAGCAGAAGCGCAAGGGAACTCTGCTGGGTCTCTTCTGTAAGAGCACTAATGGGGTCTCTTTATAAGAGTCTTCATGACCTAATCCCCTCCCAAAGGCCCCTCCAAATACTGTCACTTTAGGAACTGGGTTTCAGGACATGCATTTTGAGAGAACAGAGATATTCAGTCCATTGTACTCTTAAGCTTTAGTGACTTAGATTAGTGCTCTTAGATAAACTAAATCTCATGGTGTTACTTGTGAATAATCTTAAAAGTTACTTATAAAGTTTAGATTAACTTAGAAACATATAATTTGTTCTATAATTTGACTTTAGTTGTCAGTTTACAAGGACTCTATAAATGAGTTGAACTTAAAATTATCCCTTCAGATGTTGATAAAAGGTACACACACATCTATCTGCCTATATCTGTATCTTTCTATCTATATATCTGGCATTTCATCTGGATAGAATATATTTTGGCGGTATTTCCTTATTTAGATAAATGGTTATTAGAAGCATGTTATCATAAAGAACATCAGATATCATTAAGCAAAGTGCAATTTAAGGAGGATAAAGAGGATCTTGATTTTTTTTCAGTATGCATTTCTGTTTTTTATCCTAACTCTCCACATGGCAATAACACTGTGTGAAGTATCATTTCATGGTGATGAAATATTGGCCCCTCCCTCATTGAAACATATCGCTATTATCATGACCGCCTTCCATATTGGTGAAGATTTACTCTTCCCTTACATCATGCTGTTGGAGCTACAGGTTCATTCTTGGAACTTTCAATTCCCTAAGTACATACTTTTCTTTTTTAGAATGTTGTCACTTTAATTTTAAATCCCTTAGAAACAAACATAATTAGGGTGCAGCATATTCCTTCTTGCAGTAGATTTCAAAAACATGCAAATGAGGTACACTATTTTCCATGGTTGTTTGATTTTTCCTTTGGGTGTTTGGGATTTAATGAGATTTTTCTGAATTGGTGACCAGTAAACTGACACCATGTTTCACTGTGGAAGAACTTTTTCTTTTAATAAGAATAATTATCAGTTGCAAAATACTTCCTGCTATTTGTGATGAAGGAGAATCCCTAGTTCAGGGGAGTTTTTCTGCCTCTTTTTAGGACAAAGTGAATTCTTCCAGCCACATCACAGCCTAGAGATATATCATCTCTGTGGCAAGGATCCATTGCCAAAAAAATCAGAAATCTTTTCATGGAACTGAAACAGTTCTTGTAGGTGGGAAGTGTAAGACTCACCGCCACATGCTGCTCACATGCTGTAGCCCTCCACCCGAAATTAGCTGAAGTTTAGCATGTACCTCCATGCCTCTATGGCATCATTTTTCTGAAAACTGAAGAGAAGATCCATAATACCATTACTTTGATTAGAACTTAAGGAAGAGGGTCTTTCTGTGTGCATGTGGACCTTCCACTGGACATTGAATTCTGGACTATTTTCCATAGAATTTGTTTTAATAGGTGCCATGTACAGAAAAACAAGTCTGTGGGCATGAAAATTCAGGAAATTATAAGTCTGTAAACATAGTTCAACAGGCTTCTTTTCTGCAGGTGGTCACAGACCACATACGTGATCATTGTGTGCCCAAAGGGGAATATTTTATGTGAATCCAAAATTGCAGGGAGCACTTTTTCCTCTAGGAATATGTCAGAACGTCAGTATCTATGGAACAAATTCTGGGAGACACCTTAATTGGTATTTCTAATTCATTTCAAACTAAAGTTCATTGTGTTCCTAATGTTTTGATGGTATGACCTCTCAAAGGTACATATTATGGACTGCCATCAGTTTCACCGGGGGTTATCCAATTTTAAAGGGAAGGCAATATTTGATATTTCAATTAAAGATGGAGCAGATTATAATATGCCTGAATCTAAAATTAGGTTTAATTATGTCTATATATAAGACACCGAGTGCACTTTGCTTACTGCCTAAGCTAAAATTAAATGTGTTGAGATTTCGAATTCCCTTTATAGGCTGTATACTTAAGTAGCATTTAAAATATTTATGGAATGAATCAATTGGGCTTACTTTACTTTGTCCTAGGCAATGGGCTAAGAGCTTTACACACATGAACTCGTAAATGATGGTGATATGTGGCTTAAAGAAACTCAGTAAGTGTTCCAGGCTTCTGTGGCTCGTAACAAATGAAGACGGAGACCCAGCCTAGCGGGGCTGCATAAGCTCCTCACTACTTCCTGGGAACTACCGACAGGGATAGAATACTAGTCATTCATCTTGATTAAAGAAAGAGTGTCCCAATTTAATGAAAATAATGGGACGGTAACTGAATTTTTAAAAAAGATAATGTTAATTAGAATGTAACAATATAGTTCCACAGAATTTCAGCATTACCTCTGGGGATGACTGGCTTTAGTGTTAATGATCAGAGAGTAAATATTCCTCAAGAATTGGGTTGAGATGATACAAAATATGTATTTCCAAGAAAATTATTGTAAGCATATGAAACTATATTTTAGCAGAGATTTTGTTTATTTTTCATAAATTTGTCAACTTAGCATTTCTTAGAGACGCATTATAATGAAAAGGGTCTTAGACTATTGGAGTCATCATTCTGTCACTTGCTAGATGTCCTGTTCTGGTCAAGTTTTTTTCCCCTGATGTAAAATGGGTAAAGTAGTATGTATTCATAGGATTATTATAAATTGTAAATGAAAGAATTTAAATAAAGCACACAGAATGGGACAAATAGCCAATAACCAATGAATGGTATTTTTCTTCCCCATTTCCCTACCTTAGTAATATTTAAATTTTTATTTGTTATAGAAATTAACTTCTTTTATTTTTTTAAACACAAGATAAAATATCAGGAACTTTTTACCATTGGATGGCAAACTAATTTGTAGTTGGAGGTCTTTAAAGCCTGGCTGAATTTGAAATTGCCTTAAAAATTCTTTTTCCTGATTCTAAAACCATGTTTTTACTCATTTACATTACAGCAATGTTCAGAAAAGCTGTCATTAATTTGCCAGTGAGAGAATAATCAGTGGCACCTTAGAATCAAAGATGTACAGTAGAAAACATAATGGGTAACATAGCAAAGAGGTTGCATCATGTATGCAACTCTTTCTCCATTTTATTAAAAGGAACTGAAACTCCAAGAGCCAGCATGGCAGTGGGTGGAGAGAGGGCTTCTGATTCCCTTTGTCGGGGATGGTCTTCTATACTTTTATTTAACACTAGCCTTTAACTACTCAAAGAATAAATCTGAATGAGCCAAACTGGAAATAAGAAGCATGTAGAGTAGATTGGGAAAACCTTTTTTTTTTTTTTTGGTCTGTGTATTATTTTTAAGCTTTGACATGAACTAAAGAAGAATGCTGAAATGTATTTCTCAAAGGCCTTTAGAAATGGTTGATCTGTAGGATAGACCATTTAGAGAGGCAGTTGATCCTGAGTGGTTTGTGTGATTTTATAAAAAATTTTGTAGCCCTGGCTGGCGTAGCTCAGTGGATTGAGCTTGGGCTGTGAACCAAAGCATCACAGGTTCGATTCCCAGTCAGGGCACATGCCTGGGTTGCAGGCCATGACCCCCCAGCAACCTCACATTGATGTCTCTCTCTCTCTTTCTCCCTCCCTTCCCTCTCTAAAAATAAATAAATAAAATCTTTAAATTTTTGTCAGATAAAAAGCTGTAGTGAATTCATAGGGCCTTTCTGTCACAGAAGCGGCTCAGCATTGGTACCATAGTGTTTAAAGGAAACTCGGACCATCTGAGAAACGTAGGCACCCGTACTGGATGATTATATCCGAGCACAAACTATCTGTCGCTTTGGTTATATAAGGGTACATTTATGAACTATGATTCAAAGCTTCTTTTTCTCTGTGTCAAGTACAGACAAACACAGCTTGATGAACATAGCCGGGGAGGAGTTTAGCATCCCGGATGGGATGTTTGAAGAACGATGACATTCATTCTGCCTTGAAGGCTGTAATCAGTCTTTATTGAAGGGAATCTGGACTGAAGACATGCAAGGCTTTGTGGACAATCCTACCTCATTACATTTCCCATTTATCTGCCGTCTCACCTCTCTTGGTCATTCAGGGTTATCACCATTTACGTACAATGAGTTTTTGTTTTTACAAAGGAGGATAAATGAACCTACAATGGTAAATCACATCCTAGTTTCTTCGTTTTATTTGGATCCCTGTAAAGATTCAGTATTGAAATTCTCTCTTCCAAACTTCAGTAAAGCAGGCTGGGAAAGGCTAATGGCTTGACATGTTTGTTTTTTCTTTGAACAGACAGAGTAGTATTTTTAACTGCAATTTTATGACCAAGTTTGCAACATACCTTACTATTTTTATGTTAATGTTTATATAAACATGACTGATTTATATGTGTTATATATAAAGACATTTTTGTGCAAGTGAATGAGCATTCTAAGTTTAAGACCTGTTTTTTAAATATTGATTATATGAATGCATTTTGCATAAAGTATAACCTTAATGTGTATTTTCCTTTAGCTCATGCCCCCAGATGACTTTCTAGCTAGGGCATCATTGGAGCAAGTCAATAAAAAAAAAATGCTCCTCTCCCATCCCCAGCACCATGCTTCCGGATGTCTCCTATTTTGAGCAGATGCAGAATCTGACTGACACAGCAAGATGCCGCAGAGCATCTTTCTGAAGGCAAGAATGTGCTCCCATTCTTCCTCTGGCTCTTTTTTTTCTAAATTCTCAAAGGAGTTGGAGAGTTTGTATTGTTTTTGTAAAACTTAGAGAAATCTTTTTGGTGAATTCAGCCACCATAAAGTACATCCAGATTCTAATCTTTCTTCTAGCCATAAAAGAGGACACAAAGGAAAGACTAACAAAGAATACTATTTATTCATTAAATATTCATTTAATCTTGTTCTTTACATAGCAGTAAAGAATAATATTAAATGTGGAAAGGTAAAATTAATATAATCCAACCAACTCTGACAAGTAATAATGTTTATATTATTAAACTCCCATCTCTCTTAAGTTTTATAAATATTGGATGTATGTGGTAATTATACACAAAGGCATCTTACACAGAATTCCAGCCTTGAGAATTATGGTAGCAAGATTAATAAACTTAAAAAATATCAGTTGCTTTGCTATCTGAGTGTAACGCACAAAACGGAAAATCTATAAGTCATTGGTTAGCATTTCACCTCTGATCTCTCCCTAGAACTGATGAAAATCTCACTGAAAGAAAATGTGATTTTTAAAAGCTATGATGCGTAATGTTTATTGCAATTGTCATTTGTTTCAAGTTTAACGGAAAGGAAAAGTCATGGCAATGTTTCTGGCCAAGCAGCTCCATTTGAGGGTTCTTGCTTACCCTGAAACCTTGGACAGCTCCTTAGAGCCTCAAAGAAGTTTCTGTTTTTGAGTGTGGTGTTCAGGCCTTACAGGAGCCTGTCTTGTTTGTCTCTCCTACCCTGCCACCTGCTTCCAGTGCTCACCAAGTCCTCTGCCTTTTCTCCAGGTGTTAGACTGTCACTGTCTTTTAAATGCCACTGTCATTAATCTCCTGCCTAGCAAATTCTAATTGTTCTCAAAATTCAACTTGAATTTCCCCTCAAGTGAAGGCTTCTTGCATTTTTCTCCTTCTGTCTCCTAGCCAAATGACTGACTTCTGCATTCCTTCATGCCTTATTTATATAACAAGTATGGCATGTATCCTAATATGATAGGGTACTTGCCTTTCTGCTATTTCTGTTCCTTTTTTGGAGACTAAGTACAAAATATTGTTTATTTTTTTACCCCTAGGACCTGACAAGGTCAAAGAGGTAAATACATGAATCATAGATCTGTCTAGTCTTCAGCAGCCACTTTAATAAACAAGGGAGAAAATGTACAAATGTCTTCCCTTTTGTGTGAGTATATTAATCTTAATGTTTAAGTGGATGGGCTAGTTGAATAGATGATACGTCCAGAAACCTCTATATTCCCAAGGTAATTTACAGTGCTTCTATGTTTTACTATAGCTTTACAAAATTAATTTAACTAGCTGCAATGCATCATGCCATTTTCTTTAAACTGACTGCTTTATAGGCTCTTACTTCCCTAAGATCTTCCAGCAAACATAATGTAGGGTTGGGGTCCATCCAGAAACTTCTGGGTCCCTGATGGCACTGGAGCCAGAGAAACAGATCAGAAGCAGGTGAACTGCCCCTTTGCAAGGAGCCGGAAGGACGACCTGAAAACCACCTTTCCTTTGACTACAGAGAATCACATTTCACAAAAGGCAGCACATTTTCAGACCAGTGATTGGCCAACTGTATATCCAGAAGGGAAGCAGTTCAGAGAATTCAACTTCTGGTCTCAGTTTAGACTGAAGAAATAAGGCCTGTGTCGCTTATCTTGAAATAAGGCAATTAAAGCTCTTCTGGTCTGTAAGAGAAGAATCAAACTCCCAGGGAATTTTAAAGGGCCCTTTTCTTATGAAATATCAGTTTGAAGAAGCCTTTTCTTCTTCCATTTACTCTTTCAATGAGGACACTTATCTTCCTGACAAAAATTACATTAAGAAGCAGCTGCAGCCATTTCCCCTGAGGCAGCATTCTGGGGGGAATTTTTGAGAGAATAACTCCCTGAAGATAAATGGGTTCCTCAATAGCTTTGGGTGGGAGGAATAAAGCCGACGCTTTATTTTTTTTATAGTGTGGCTACTTCTGTGAATTGGTTGGTGAGCCCAAGCGAAAACGTCAACAACATTTGATTAGGAGTAGTTGTTGATCAGCAGTACGTCTTGTCCTCCCTGGAGTTCGGTTGTGGGGGTGGGGAGTCCTGTGGTTGGTTAAGGTTCTTTTGACTCCTTTGTTATTTTTTTTAAGATTTTATTTACTTATTTTTAGAGAGAGGGGAAGGGAGGGAGAAAGAGGAGAGAAACATCAGTGTGTGATTGCTTCTCGTGCGCCCTCTACTGGGGACCTGGCCCGCAACCCAGGCATATGCCCCGACTGGGAATTCAAGCCTGTGAACCTTTGGTTTGAAGGCCCGCACTCAGTCCACTGAACCACAGCAGCCAGACTTTTCTCTGTTTCTAAGTTTAAGGTAATTTGAAAGATGTCCTTCTGTGGTCTGGAATGAAGCTGAGGAGCGGAGTGAGTTACACTCCAAAAATCTGTACCTCTTCAGGAAACACCTCTTGTGAGTGTCTCAGGCTGCAGGTTTCAGAGCAGTCCTAACTATTACGGAAATCTGTTGGTGGAGTCACATCACACGTCACATCAGATCCCCTCTGTAAGTTGTACTCAGGTGCTCCGATCTCTCTTGAATGTTTAAATCTCTTCAATGTTCTGGGATTCTGCTTTTCACAGTACCCCACTTTCTTTTCCCCCCAGTGTCCCCACAGACATTTTCTTATTGCCTACTGCTGTCTTCAGGATATTCCTGTCATAGATTTAGATTTCTCCAAATATTTTTTTCTACCCTTTACCTCTGGTTAGCCCAAAAAGACAAGAGAGCAAAAATCCTCTTTAGAAGGGGAGAAGTAAGAATGATTAAGGAAATTTATAATTAACATTTTAGCCTGTCCTATAATTCTACTGCTTTATCTACTGTAATGATCCCTAATTAAACATGCCCTTCCACTTAGGATTTAGGACAAAATAGGGAGAATTTTATCAGCCAGGAATTACCAAGTGTATACTCCATTCCACAAGTAATTTCTTGGTCGTAAGTGTGAAATCACTCTGTGTTTGTAATTCTCATTCTCCCTCTCCACCCCTTTTGCCTCTTTTCTTCCTCTTTTTCTGTCATTCTTGACCATGGTTATTACTTGTTTACAGCTTTTGACAGTTGAACATGTTAATATGCATAAGACTTAGTAACAAAAATCTAGAGCACAAAATTTTTTCAAATCTAGGATTTGTTTTACCTCCACAAATTACACATGGAATGTGATCGTGGTTAGGCTAAATGACCTTTGGAATTGCAACTTACAGAAATGGTTTTGTGCCAATGTTCATTCATTGATCAGAGGATTGCACACACATTTTTCCCAGTGTTAATGTTGGAGTTGACAGTTTGCCTTTCACAGGAAAGTATAATGGTTTGACAGCTTGATCTTTTTAGCACATTCATTTTTCTACTCCTGTTAAAGGAGTGGAATCTTTATGGCAAGACGGGTCCTCTGACAGCGGTTGTGTGACTGGCAGTGTATGTAGTTCAAGGTGTTTGCAGCAGGAACAGGTCGGAAGAGGAGTTGGAGGTGGAGGTCGAGGTTGGGGTGGGTGAATAGTCAGAGGAGCAGATGGACCAGGCAGCCCTAGGCATTACCGAATACAAAGAAGAGCCTTTACACCACGTATTAAATGGTGTTAGCACTATTTTGAAAGAGTGTTAGGAGAGCAGCAAGAAGAAAGAGTGAGGAGGTGGAAGAGATGGAGCGTAGCCTCTCCTTCACGTTTGGGCTTTCCAGCCACCGGAAGGCATCAGGCTCCAGATTCCACCAAGTGTATTTTAACTGATGTCAGAAGTTGTTTTTGGTTTCCTTAACAAGGGTCTATTTTCTAGAATGAAGCTTTATGCTGAAGTTGTGAAATAAACACTTCTTGAATTGGGAACTACTGAATATCTGTTGTGTTTGATGTTGGAAAGACTTGGTATTAACTTTTTTGTTGAAAAGGCCCTAAATTATTAGTTGGGAAAAAAATTCATTGTAATACCTCTTTGTACAAATTTATCTTCATTAAATAAATAAAAGCTGAGCAATAACAGAACATTGTTATGTGAAAGAATGGTATGTGATGCAGAGGAAAGAACAAAAGGCACGTTCAGTAAACGTTATCCACTATCACTGTTATTAATGCAAACCAATTCTTGAATCAACCTGAAGTTTAACACATTTGTTTTATTTGATTTATATTTGCCACGTGGATCTGAGTGTTTTAGGAAGATATGCACACAGAGAAACCCTTCGAGTATACTTTACATTTACATTTCTATGCAAATAGACTGATGAGTTGATTTTAATTATTCTTTAGAAAAATAATTATACCAGTTTTAACTCATTGTTTGCTATGAGATAAAATTGTCTTTGAGGGTGAAATCATTTGTAGGTGAGGGTCTTGTAGAAGGATAAATTCAGATGGTATCTACTGCAGTCCATTTTCATTGCTTATAAAATGCAAGTATAAAAGAGAGGTATGCATAGCCTGTAGTCCTCATCAGTGTGACTGACCTTCTAGACCCCGGGATACCAAATATATAAATTCAGTTGCTTTGGCATCTTTGGAATTGTAACATAAAATGTTTTGTCTGTGATTACTGATAATTATAATAATTGGTGGGTATGTACCACCTTTGACCCCATCTACAGTCAAAAATTCAATTTATCTGCATCTCTCACCCTTCCAGGAAACATTCCCACGGTGAACCAGTTGTACTGATAGAAGAATTTCCCCTGAGTGCGTTGACTGGAAATGACAACCGTCACTTGGAGAGTCAGTTGGATGAGAATCTGGGGGACTTCTTAGGCAAAAGAGATGACCCTATTATTAACAGTTTGACCCAGTAACAAAGCCTGGAGTAAGTTTGCTGGAATAAATAGCAGGGTATCTCTCCTCTTAGGTTCTCTCATTAATAAATATCTGACTTCCAGGGAAAAGGAGGACTCTACCTAAATCTAAATCTTTTTACCTTAATAATATGGAAGAAATGGGGTCGTGTGCTCTGGTTCTTGTCTGTCATATAACAGGCACTTTCTTGCCTCTGAGGGACTCAGCACGTCCCCAGTCTACCTAAAGGGAGATTGCAGAGTCTGGCAATGGATAGAACAGCAGTGTCTAATATGAAACAGCAGTGCCCACCAGAATTGACAGAAGTCTCCAGTGTCAGTGGCTCCTGTATCCAGGGGTATCAGCAAGTCTAAGTCAAAGTGAGAACGGTACGTAGTAGAAGTGCTGGGTGCCCAGGAGACAATGTGAGTACCCGGATGTGGTGTCTAGCATGCGCTAGTATCTGACAAAGCACTGCCCACTGGAGGGGCCTGTGGTCAAAGGGGACAGAAAAAGCAGAGGTCCTATGGCCACGACCAGAGAGTCAGCTCAGCTAAGCACTGGGCATTCGTGTGGCTCTCCCAGACATAATACTTGGGGAGCACTTTACTGCCACAGAGACTTGGGAAGTGCTTTGCTGGCTGCCGGAATTACTTCTACATTTTCCAGTGACGTGTTGTTTTTCAATTCCAAAAATAAGCAAGGAACAGTTCTGAAATGTTTGTGCCATTTCAAGAGGACGAGCTTTATAAATGACCTTCCAAAGTTCAGAAGTGTGATATGCTACTGCAGCTAGGACCTAGGTGGAAATAGGGAGCCCTGATTTCTGGCGCCAGCACCCCCGTAAAATTGTTGCATGTCTTTGACCAAATCACTTAACTTCTCTGAGGTTCCATTTCCTCAGTGAGCTAAATTAGCTTTATTATGCTTTTCAGCAGTAAAATGCATTCCCAATATTTTTATGATTATAAAATATAAAATATTTGATTTAATATGTTTAAATGGATAGTAAATGATAAGATGAAAACATAGACACTCATTCAAGTCCCCTTTCCAAACAACTGGTAGATTAGTGTTTGTTTCATATAAAGATATATTTTGGACTCTGAGTCAGTCTCTTTTTTACCAGTTTACCATTAAACTTGATTTGTATATGCAGATAGTTCATCGCTTATATCTACAAATAAAGGGAAAGGAGAGAAAAACATCTCCTGGTAGCATATGACTATAATGTAGTATTCACTTAGCTAGTTGTGAGGCGGGGGCATCCTATCATTACTTTTGATACTTGTTTTTCAATTTAGCACACAAATGAATTAAGTATCTCCACTCTAACCATCTTGTTTGAATTGTAGAGTCTAAAAGAGTTTGATTAGTATTTTGTTAAAGTTGCCAATAAATATCAGAATTTAATTCAATGTAACAGATTTGTATTGGATGTCTGAATCAGTATAGTATTGGATATATACTGTTCACAAGAGTTTTGTAATTACTTATCTGGTTGAGGCAGTAAGATTTTCCTAAGTGAAACAATCAGTGAACCTTAGGAAAGGGTAAGACAACATGCAGTTTAGTGGCAAAAAAGGGGTAAAGCAAAGAGGACTGGTTAAGGAAAAGCTTCCACATTAGTAGGACTTGACCATGGCCTTAGAAGTAGGGTGTCATGTTGGAGGTCTCCAAGACCACCCTTCAGCTTAGAATCTGGTAGAAGGACTCACAGGATTCAGAAGTTGTGGACAATGAGAAATCAAGTAAAACTGAAGTCAAAGATTATGCAGACGAGTATACTAGACCAGAAGTTCCCAGCCCTAGCTGCACATTAGAATCACCTGACGCCCTGGTCAGGTAGCTCAGTTGGTTAGAGTGTTGTCCAGATGTGCCAAGGTTGTGGGTTCGATTTCTAGTCAGGACACACACAAGAATCCCCAATGGATGGTTGGAATAACAAAATCAATTCTCTCTCTCTCTCAAAACAATAAAAACATTTAAAAAGAGACATCAGATGGATATTAATTTACATGAAATTTGGAGCAGTTATATACCTTGATTTTTTTTATTGCTGACACTATTAGAGAAGCACCCCCTGCCCTGCCACCCCGCCCACCACCCGTCTCCACCCGGCCCCGGTCTCCTTCTCTCTGGCCATCACCACAGTGTTGTTTGTGCCTATGGGTTAGGCATCTGTGTTATTTGGTTAATCTCTTTACCTTCTTTCATCCAATGCCCCTGCCCCCCTCCCCTCTGACAGGTGTCAGTCTGTTCCATCTGTCCGTGACTCTATTTTGTTCATCAGTTTATTTTGTTCATTAGATTCCACATAAAAGTGAGATCATATGGTATTTGTCTTTCTCTCACTGGCTTATTTCACTTAGCATAAGACCATATCTCCAAGTCCATCCATGCTGTCACAAAAGGTAAGATTTCCCTTTCTTTTTTTTTTTTACAGCCGAGCAGTATTCCATTGTGTAAATGTACCACAGCTTTTTTATCCACTCATCTACTGATGGGCACTTCTGGTGTTTGCAGATCTTGGCTATTGTAAATTACACTCCAATGAATATAGGGGTGTTTATATTCTTTCGAATTAGTGTTTTGGGATTCTTAGGATATATGTCTAGGAGCGGAACTGCTGGGTCAAAAGGCAGTTAGTTCCACAGTGGCTGCCCCAGAATGCATTCTTACCAACAGTGCATGAGAGTTCCCTTTTCTCCACATCCTCGCCAGTGCTTGTTTGTTGATTTGTTGATGACAGCCATTATGACAGGCATGAAGTGATTTTCATTGTGGTTTTAATTTTCATCTTTCTGATGATTTGTGAAGTTGAGCATTTTTTTACATTTATCGGCCATCTTTGTCTTCTTTGGAGAAGTGTCTATTTGGGTCCTTTTCCTGCTTTTTTTATTTTGGTTCTTTGTCTCCTTAGTGTTGAGTTCTTTTCATGTTTCTTTGTATATTTTGGAAATTAACCCCTTATCAGATGTATCATTGGCATATATGTTCTTCCATTCAGTGGGTCTCCTTTCCATTCTGTTAGTGGTTTCTTTTGTTGTGCAAAAGATTTTTAGTTTGGTGTTGTCCCATTTGCTTATTTTTTCCTTTGTTTTCCTTGCCTGAGGAGATGTATTGGCAAAAATATTGCTACAAGAAAGGTGTGAAATTTTACTGCCTATGTTTTCTTCCAGAATTTTTGTAGTTTCATGACTTACATTTGTCTTTAAACCATTTTGAATTCATTCTTGTCTGTCGTTTAAGTTGGTGGTTTTGTTTCATTTTTTTTGCATGTATATATCCAATTTTCCCAACACCACTTATTCTTCTAATCTCCTTTGTCAAATATTAACTGGCCATACAGGCGTGAGTTTATCTCTGTGCTGTCTCTTCTGTGCCATTGATCTCTATGCCTGTTCTTGTGCCAATGCCATGCTGTAAAACTAATTTCATGCTTTTAAATGTTAGATCACTCTACAGGTTTCCAATTTCCTGTCTTTCATTCTAACATTATCTATTATCTACCATGTTAATCTTTCTTTTTTGATTAATCGTTAGTACAATAGGTGCCAGCACAGAAATAGTGAAGGTCAAGAATGCTTACCAAAAGAGGTTCTGATACAATGCATAATTCATGAAATAGATTCACTCATGTTTCCCATTGTCTTCAACTGAAAATTCCTCTCTAAGTGCAGCTGTCCACATTGTTTTAGATGTCATTGAAATCTTTAGATTCCTATGCTTTTATACTTGTGAGAAAGTCTCATTTAGTCTGTTTTGTCATTGGCTTTCTTCAAAAATGTTTCTTCCCAAAAGAATACGTTTTGGCCTTCTACCTCAGCTTCTGTAAAAGTTTGTTACTCTGTGCCAAAACAATTGAGAGTACCAGCTCATAATTCAAGTTAGGCTATCGATAAACAAAACATAGATTTATTACACTACGTAATGCACCTCTTTCTATCCAGTATCCTATTATTTTGTGTTTTCAAAGAGAGGACACTAATTTATAGTTGGTTTTGCATTGGTAATCGGAACTCTCTCAGTGGCAAATGTCAGAATTCAGTGCAAATTATCTTAACTGAAAAAGGGACAGAAAAGCTGAAGGGTGCATGTTGCTTTGGATAACACAGTGGATCCAGGGGTCACGTGATAGCACTAGGTTTCTGGATGTTTGTATGTCTCTCTTGCCTTTACTAGCTTCTGATTTTTGTATCATTTTGGGGTAACATGTGGCCTCAGAGATGGCCAGCTGCCAGTCCCTGGCTTAGATAGCCTCATAGCTAATCCTCCCAGAAAAAAGACCAGGATTCTTTTCCTCCGTATGTTCATCATTTCTCCTGAAGGGTTACTTTGGGTCATTCTTGGCCATGTGCACATCCCTGGATAAATTTTCATTCAGAGGGATGAGAAACTGACTAACAGGGGTTGGGTGCCTTACTGAGGTGGGGAGAGTGGCACGACATGAACGGAGGATGGGAGGTGCTTAGACCAGGAAAAGAAGACACAACGAAAGCAGCACATTCCCATGTCTGAATCGGTTGTTTTTTTTTGGCAAGTGTCAGGGGTGCAAATAGCAAATCTCTGAATTAGTAGTTCCTCTGATTAGTTTATTATTATTGTTGTTGTTGTATTAAATCGTTTTTATTGTTATTCTATTACAGTTGTCCCAATCTTTCCCCCTTTGCCCTCGTCCACCCTTCCCACCCCCCGCTCCCACAGTCAGTCCCCACACTGCTGTCCATGTCCATAGGTCATTCACACATGTTCTTTGTCTAGTCCCTTCCCCCTCTTTCCACCATTATTCCCCTCCCTCCTCCCATCTGGTCACTTTCAGTCTGTTCCATGTTTCCCTGCTTGTGGTTCTATTTTGTTCATTAGTTGAATTTGTTACTTACTTAAAATTTAGAACTTCTTCGGTGACATTCTAAATTTCTCAGAACCACGGACAGCTCAGATACAGCTGTTCTCAAAAAAGTACGAACATGTTCTTCTTTCCATTCAAATGGCTGTCTCCTCAGCTAATCATGCTGCCTGTTCAGAACTCCTAGAGAAATACAAATAAACTAAATCACAGTATAATGTTTGTGTTCTGCCAGTAGAGTTCTTTAAAGTGCTAAGGAGTCAGGATACAAGTTGTATTTTATTTTTAAGCTTTTTTATTTTTATTTTTTAAAAGTTTAATCTGTATTATATATTTTTCCATTACCATTTAGTCCCCTTATACCCCCTCCCCACCAGAAATCACCACACTGCAAATTGCACTTTAAAGATGGAAGTCCTTGGTTTTTCTGTGAAGCAAGCAGTACCCTGATATATTTGGGGCCCTTTTGAATTTGGGATGTGTAAGATGCATTGGTGTGTGTAGATTAGCTTCATTTGTTTCACAACTATAAAGGGGAAAGTTGTGTTAACGTGTTTATTATTTACTTGTCTTTACTCCTATCCAGTAAAGTCCTCCTTTAGATTAATAAATTCCATTTTAAAAATTAAAGAGAAATTTAATAAGGAGGCACATCTGTACTCTGGATGAGTCCAGAAGGCCCTGGTGAAACATATGGGTTATGTGAAACTTCAGTGTCAGTCAGTCTGAGATTCATCCTTTGAAAGGATGACAAGTCCATGTTAGAGCCAAAAATAAAAGACCAAAAAAAAAATGGATAGGAAAAAAGAAGACTCCCTGAGCAGGAATAGCACCCTAACAAGAGTCCTCATTACCTACCATCGTTTTTGAACAGGGATAGATGTGATGAGTCTTAGGTATTACCAGTAGTGAACTTCTCATTCCATCGTCATTATGTAGAAATGTAATGATCTCTAATTGAATGAATGCTCTAAGTGGACAATGGCCCCCTTTTTATTTCTGCTGCCAAAATTCCTTCATCCACAGCCTAGGTTACCGCTTTGGCCATCCAGTTACCCACCTGCTTCCTGGTCTCTCCCCTCTGACCCATGAACATCTTTGGGGTCAGGCTCACCATTCTTTGGGGTCAAGCTAGTTGTGCTACTTATCTGTGGGATACTCATCAGTGACACCTCATCTAGAAGGAAAGCTCAGATGCTGTGTTTGTACGCGAGACCCTTCATGACAGACATGGGATCTGGGGTGTGGGAGCTGGGATCACAGCGCGGTGCTCCTGCTTTTTAGCTGGGTAGCACAGGCATCACTTTACATATCTTCTCTGTTTCAGCTTCCTCACCTGTAACGGGTGGTTAGAATAAGATCTGCCTTATAGACTTTTTTTGTAAGGACTAAATGAGAAAAAATTACTACGTGATACATTTGCCACAACAACTGGATATGGTGCATTCTTAATCAATACTGTCTGCACTCTGAGTTCTTTCTCCCTCCCTTGCCTCATCCTTGGCCACTCCCCCATCTCTGCCCTATGAGTCAGCAGACTTCTTGGTTGCTGAAGTGCCATCCTACTTTACACTTCTTGGCCTTTATACATTTTGCTTCTTCTGTTTCCCCCACTAGCCTGATGGGTCCAAGGTTGGTAATTATATCTTGCTTGGCATTTACAGTGCTTTCCTGCACTTAGTTGAAGACTTGTGAGAAGTTCATTCCTCAACATGGAATTGGCTTTCTTGTGGATTTGCTTTGGGTTCAGCCTCACAGGAGCTGTTGGAAAACCCTCGGTGGAAGAAACTGCTTCACCCTGCAGTCACAGGTGTCCAAGTGTAGGGGAATAAGTTTTTTGGGCTAAGTGCAGTGATTTTTCACATCCCTTTCCAGTTTACTCTGACCAACCTGTCTGTTTCAACTAAAGCTCAATTTAACATGTAAGATGCTTAAAAAAAGAAAATGTTCATTTATGGTGTTAAGGGGAAATATAGAAACCATCTCGTGGGTGGAAGTTTCTCTGGGCGTGTTTTGTTTTCCTGATGGGTGGCGTGTATGACTGTTGTGTGTACAGACAACTCCTCCTCGATTATGGCTTGCCTCCTCAAGACTCCACGTTTTCTGCATTGGAGAGAACCAGCGTGATCCATTATGCGCAGGTCACTGCTGTGGAGTCCATTGGGCTGTGTCATCAAGATACTCAGGGCTGGTGGCACTCTCATTTTCACCAGTTTTGAAACATTCAACCAAAGTGATTTGACCACAGTAAAAGCACTTCTTTTACAAAAATGTGTAGCTGCTTCTTGGTAATTTTTTCTAAGGATTCAAAAGTAATAATTCTTTGCTGATTTCTACAAGCTAGTTTGGATAAAGGGTGACCAGCTGGTTTTCAAAAACATCGGTTAAGAAAAGTCTGAAGTACTAAGAGGAACTAAGGTCCATTGTAAATAGCTTTTAGACTTTGGAGTTACAGTATCTCCCCCTGACCCTTGTCCACAGTTTTGCTTTTCTCAGTTTCAATTATTCATGGTCAACCATGATTCGAAAATATTAAATGGAAAATTCCAGAAACAAACAATTCACAAATTTTAAATTGTGTGCCATTCTAAGTAGCGTGGTGAAATCTTGCACCATCCTGGTCTGTTCCACAGGGGATGCGAATCATCCCTTTGTCCAGTGTCTCCACACTATGTGTACTACCTGCCCTTTGGTTGCTTAGTAGCTGCTACCATTAACAGATCATCTGTTGTGGTATCGCAGTGCTTGCGTTCAGGTAACCCTTATTTTACTAAACAGTGGCCACACAATGCCAAAGCAGTGAAGCTGGCAATTTGAATATGACAAAGAGCAGCTGTAGTTGCTCCATTTAAGTGAAAAGGCATGCATGTAAAGGGAAAAACATAGTATATATAGGATTTGGTATTCTCCACAGTTTCAGGCATCCACAGGGGGTCTTGGAGAACATCTTGCGCAGATAGGGGGCACTTTTATACTGTCTTTGAACACTGCATTGTTCCAGTGTTGTTGGGTGGCCCAGAATCGCTTCAGTACAACACATGACTGTCTTGTTCAAGACCTGCTTGTTACTTGCTTGTTTAGGAACTACTTACTGCTCAAGTACTATTGGCCCTACTTCATAATTATTTAACTTCTCTTTATCTTTAGTCCTCAAGTGAACAAACATCTCATCCAGTGACAAAAAACAGCAATGTATTCTAATTGTCTAATATCAACAAAACATTTTAAAATTAACTTTATGCAAACACAACTGGATATTTTTCATTAGTTGATTGAAATGAACTGTTTGAAAAATTGCTTCAAATGTTTTTCATAATTGCAATTGTGGTTACCATAGATTAATTTGTCATTGAAACTCATACAAATACATTTAAATTCTTTGTGAAATCATTGCAACTACAATGTCTTAGAAGTGTTTTAGGAATAAATTATAAACTTTTTAAAAGAACTTATATTAGCTTTTTAATAATTATTAGAATAAATGATGGCTTTTAAATGATTTGTAATGAACTATTGAATGAAACATCATGAATTCCATGATAACAAACTTTGAATTTTTTGCAAATTGTAATGGGAAGCACTGCCTAAAATATCTTTAACAACGTGCTTTTGGCACTATTTGTTATGTTTATTTTTTAGGAAGAAGAGGGGGGTGGTGTGCATGCATCCACTCTCCGCCTCTCCACTCCCCACACACTAGTTTGCCGTTGTTGTAGTTGTTGTTTGTTTTACAAAATAAGCAATGACATTTTTTTGGATCTGAGAATTCATAAAATTAATTCACGTGTTAAAGAATTTGGAAACAAATATGAGAGAGGATCAAGGGAGAATTTAGTCTAACATGATAGATTAACAGCTTCAAAATTTGAGCTGTTACTGTTCTAAGAATCTGTCTTTGCCATGTTTCTCCTTTGGGTTGGATCTTCTTCCAGTGGGATTGTCACTTGTTGAAATATTAGGGGAGAAAAGTTGACACTTGAGATCTTGTCATGTGTGTTTAAGAAACTTGCAATGCTTATCATAACAAATCAGATTTTATTGATGCGTAAGTAATTTGTTAGTAGGAGACAGAATGCATTTCCAGTATGAGGGCTGATCATAGGAAAAGCTAAGAAAGGTAGCACTAGGTTTTGAAGATTTACACCGTATTGACACTAAGGCCTACCATCATGTCTGCAGAGTTTACATTTCCTTTGTTGGCTGCTGGAGTTACTTGTGTATTTTCCAGTAACGTGGTTTTTATATTCCAAGAAATAAGAAAGAAACAATTCTTAAGTATGTTTGTGCCATTCCAAGAGGTTAAGGTTTATGCATGGGCCTCAAATGTTGAGAAGTGCAATGTGCTACCGCAGTTAGAGCTCGGATGGAATTAGATCTGAATTCTGGCCCCGGCTTCCTCATTAAATTGTTGTATGTCTTTCACACATGAAAGCTTTTTTTAAAAATTGAGACATAATACATGTGCTATACAATTCACCCTTTTAAAGCGTACATCCCAGTGACTTTTAATATATTCAAAAACCTGTGCAACCGTCACCAACGGCCTAATTCCAAAACATTTTTATCATCTCCAAAAAAAATGCTGTGCTCATCAGCAGCCACTTCCCACTCCTCCCTCTCCCAGCCCCTAGCAACCATACCTTCTGTCTCTGTGGATTTGCCTATTTTGGACGTTTTATATGTGGAATCCTATAACATGTGACCTTTTTTGTCTGAATCCTTTTACTTAGCATAATGTTTTCAAGGTTCATCCATGTTGTATCATACATCAGTACTTCTTTCCTTTTTATGACTGAATAATGTTCCATTGTAGGAGTGGACTACATTTTATTTATTCTTATATCCCTACCATACTGCCCAACACATAGCAGTTGCTAAATAAATGAATGAATAAACAAATAAAAGAAATATGTAGAAACTATAATAGGGGCTCCTAACTGACAGCAGTTAATTCTGGCTAGAGCTGGGAGGAAAGAGGTGGGGAATGTTTCTCATGCAAAGATTCTGAATTAGAGACCAGCAAACACATATATGCATGCAATACAGATAGCCCTACCTCTCTGAACTGTTGTTACCCAAATATTCCCTATACCACTGACGGAAATTTTCACCAAAAATGTATTATTTAAATAGAAATTCTGCCATTACAATTTTGTGTAAGTGTAACAATGGAAATGGTGAAATTGTGGGTGAAATCATGGGTGAGCCCATGCAGACAGACAGATGTAGACCATTCTTCCATCACAGCTCAGAAACTCTCTTTACCTGGTCATGTCACTGTCTTCTGTAGAAACGGGAAAGCCTGGGAAGAAAACTGGTGAGCACAGAAGGTCTGGGAAATCCCATGCACTAAAAGGAACATTGGAGGTACATAGTATATTGAGAGGGGTGAACATAGAAAGGACATAAGCTTGTTTTTTGCATATGTCTATGCATAGGCTTTTTTCCACTTGTGAGAAAAAGTTTTAAAATATTACCCTGTGATTATCCTTACTCAAGCACAGGATGTATGTTTGAAAAGCTGGAAACGTCCCTCATGCGCTGGAGAGATAATCTTTGTCCTTGAAACCATGAAGATGCTGCTGATGGCACCGCACACCTTTGAAGATCTGAAGATGAGGAAGGAGTTTGATCATTTGATAAGGAAGTCCAGTTTCAATTTTAAATCTAGAATGGTACAAATGACTTAAAAACTGTGTAAGATAGTATTGTTTGTGGATCGCACAGGAAGCAGCTTTTTGGTAACGAGGTCGCACAGTTTTTCCCAGTGAATTACAGAAAGCTATCAACAAAGGTAGTTAACACATTTCCATTATTACCATTTTTCTTGATAAAATTTGGCTTTTTAAAAATGAATGCCATCTTATCAGAGGATAAAAAAACAGAGCCAAGGACATTAAACATTCAAAGATTGCCTGATACAACTTGTAAGTGAAAATCATAAAGGTGATGTTGAACCCAAACCTCTATTTGTATGACTCAGAGCACCCCGAGCTCTGGAAATAAATCTTGAAGAATAAGTTGCCTGTTATATGTTTTCATATCATAACATTTTGGTTGACAGAGGAGGTATTTAGTCATTACTCAAGGAATCATAATTTCTGACAAATCATTTTTTAGGGGTGTGAAGTCTTACAACAATGTAAAGAGTTGGGGTTGAGATTTTAGTTCATTTTTATTTAATAAAATAAAAAGTTGATGAAGAAGTTTTTGAGTAGCTGCTGCTGTGAAGAAGAACAGCTTGGATGCTAGCTAAGAAAATGCTTTTTTCCCCCCTCTCAGCATGGATACTTGAACTGTTTTTCCATCTCTAACTCACTTTGCCAGTGGCAAAATCATCCCTCCATGGAGGAGACAGTGTACCGTCACAGGATTTGGCTTCACTGAACCTTCAATGATACTCCCCGATATTTAGAGCTTCTTTTTGTTTAGCTCCAAAAGGTGGAAGTTGCTCGGTTTTCGTTTTTTGAAATTATATTTTATCGATACAGTTGTCCCATTTTTCTCTCTTTCCCTCCCTCTACCCAGCACCCCTCACTCCCTCAGGCAGTCCCCACACCATTGCTCATGTCCATGGGTCACGTGTGTAAGTTCTTTGGTTACTCCATTTCCTATATTGTGCTTTACATCCCAATGGCTATTCTGTAACTACCTCTTTGTACTTCTTAATCCCCACACCTCTTCACCCATTCTGCCACACCCCCCTGCAACCTAGCAACCATCAAAACACTCTTTGTATCCATGATTCTGTCTCTGTTTTTCTTGTTTGCTTAGTTTGTTTCTTAGATTCCATTGTTGATAGATATGTAGTTATTGCCGTTTTATTGTTCATAGTTTTTGTCGTGTTTTTCTTAAATAAGTCCCTTTAACGTTTCATATAATAATGGCTTGGTGATGATGAACACCTTTAGTGTTTTCTTGTCTGGGAAGCTCTTCATCTGCTCTTTGGTTCTGAATGATACCTTTCCTGGGTAGAGTGATGTGGATTATAGGTCCCTGCTTCTTGTGACTTTGAATACTTCTTTCCAGTCCCTTCTCACCTGCAATGTTTCTTTTGATAAATCAGCTAAAAGTCTTATGCCCCCCATAGGTAACTAACTGCTTTTCTCTTGCTGCTTTTAAGTTTCTCCCTTTATCTTTAACCTTGCCCAAACCTCAGTTTCCTGTTAATTCACCTTGTTTATCCCTGCAAAATGAAAGGCAAGGGCTCTTCTCCAGGCTCATTGAAAGGACTTGTTTAATAGAAGTAAATTGATTTTCATCATGTTGGATACTTTCAGGTAGTCCTGAAAAGAAGAAAATTTGCCTAAGCAAAGAGTGACATGCACATTTTTCTTATAATCTGTGCCTGTGAAAACTGCCTGTCTCCAGGGTGCTTTATTCCCTAAACAACAGGTATTGTCTCCAGGTAGGGCCTGACTAGTCGTTATCAACAGGGAAGTTTCATGCCTTAAGATTGCTTTTCTTGGAAGTAAGCTGTTTTTTTCTTATATCTATTGCTTGAGTATTTCTTATGCAGATGCCTTCCTTGTCAAACAGAAGAAAAAATCAACAATTTTCATGACCCTAATAGTATAGCAATTCAACTAAAGTAAATTGAACAGATATTTATTATGTATTCTAGGTAATAAGCTATGCTAGGTATTACAGGGATGAAGAAAAACAAGATATAATTATTGCTCTTGAAAAACTAGTGATGCCAAGATAAATGGATGAGTAAATATGGAATTTCTTTTGTGTTTGTAATTTTTCTAAAATATCTGCAAATAAATATATTTTAAATAAGCATTACTGTATCTTCTTTGTCCATTTGTTATAGCACAAGGGTGCTCCCCTTCCTTTATGGCCAGAAACTTCAAATTTCATGTTTTCTAAGTAATTATCTCTTAAGTAGTTAAATAATATCATAATATATTATTAATAGAAAATGCTCATCTTTCCAAGATAGGTAAACCATAACATTAATAAAATATGATAGATATCACAGAAGAAATATGTATGTCATGAGAAGATTACAATTACAAAAGGGAAATAATTCTAACAAGTTTTAAATTATAGGAGTATTGACATTTGAGTTGGATTTTGTGGGACAAGTAAATTTTCTAGACAAGGAGAGGAGAGACATTACTGGAACTGGGAACGTAATAATCAGTCTGTTCATGCTGAATCATACAGGCATGAAAGTGTTTAGTTTATTCGGGGAGAAACCAGGCACATATGTTTTCAGGACTTAGGGAGCAGGAAGAGGGCGGGTAGCCCGAGATGAGGATCAGTGAGGTTACCGGGCTGATCTGTGAAGGGCCTTGAAGCAGCACCTAAAACTCTGCAGAGAAGAAACAGCAACAACTCTCTGTTGCATTCCTGAACTGTACTGGGATCACAGGCAGGTTTTCCCCACTGCTGCCAAGTTCACTCTGAATGTTATGGTGCTCATGTGCTGAGACTACAGAAAGATTCATTAAGTGGGCCTAAGAGGTGTTTAAACTTGAAACATTTACTTAGGGAAAAAAACTAGTCAGCTGCTTTCTTTCTTTCTGTTTTTGTTTAGACTGAGTTTCAGGAATCCTTTCTCTAGGGGAGGGTGATCTGCATAGGCTTGAACCTGTAGACTCCAGAGGTTCATTGAAATTTACTATGAATTCTAAAAACACCAGCCTGTTTAGATACACAGCACGTTTTAAAAGGTTCATTTACTTAGTGCAACCCTTGAGCATGGTAATGTACACCAAAAAAGCTTGAGTTTTTTTAGTGCTCTTTTTTTATTACAATTTACATTCAACATTATTTTGTACTAGTTTTAGGTGTGCAGCATAGTGGTTAGACAATCACATACTTTACAAAGTGCTCCCCCTGGTATTTCCAGTACCTACCTGCCACCACACATAGTTATTACAACATTATTGACTATGTTCCCTACACTGTACTTAACATCCCCACAACTATTTTGTAACTACCAATTTGTACTTCTTAATCCCTTCCCTTTTCTACCCAGCCCCACATACCTCCTCTCTTCTGGCAACCATCAGTCTGTTCTCTGTATCTATGAGTCTATTTCCATTTTTTTGTTTGTTTATATCATCTTTCTATGATTGACTTGTTTCACTTAATACTCTCTAGGTCCATTCATGCTTTTGCAAATGGTAAGACTGTATTCATTTTTATGGCCAAGTAAGGTTCCATTGTGTATATGTACCACAGCTTTTTTTATCTATGCATCTATTGATGAGCACTTGGGATGCTTCCATACCTTGGCTATTGAAAATAATGTTGCAGTGAACATAGGAGTGCATGTATTCTTTTTTTTTTAATTAGTGTTTTGCATTTCTTTGGATACATACCCAGAAGTAGAATCACTGGGTCATAAAGCAGTTCTGTTTTTAATTTTTTGATGACCTTCCATACTGCTTTCCACAGTGGCTGCACGAGTCTGCATTCCCACCAACAGTGTAGAAATGTTCCCCTTCTCCACATCCTCACCAGCACTTGTTTGTGGATCTGTTGATGACAGCCATTCTGACAGGTGTGAGGTGATAGCTCATGGTGGTTTTAATTTGACTTTTTTCTGGTAATTAGTGATTTTGAGCATCTTTCCATGTGTCTAATGGTCATCTGTATATCTTCTTTGGAGAAGTGTCTATTCAGGTCCTCTTCCCAGTTTTTATTTGGATTGTTTGTTTGTTTGTTTTTGGTATTGAGTTATATGAGTTCTTTATAAATTTTAGATGTTAACCTCTCATCAGCTGTATCATTGGCAGATATATCCTTCCATTCAGTAGGTTATGTTTCATTTTGTTGATCGTTTCCTTTGCTGTGCACAATGTTTTTAGTCTGATGTAGTCTCATTTGTTTATTTTTTCTTTTATTGTCCTTATCCAAGGAGATACATCAGAAAAATATTGAGGAGAGCTTTAGTTTGGAACTCAGAATTCAAGCTACTATTTTGACTAGTTCCAACGTGCAGAGCGATGTGCTGGGCCTTCCGTGCAGGGCGGAAACAAGTTCGTATAAAATAGTACTCCAGCATGAGTACAGACAAGCCCCAAAATGTAGGATAGACTGTATAGTATAGGATTCCCCAGGCTAATGGAACATTTAGGTGGAGTGACTATTTGAGCTTATTCTTAAACAAGGAATTTGCATATATAAGTGCTTTGCCTTAGTAAAATTAATTTGTAGAACAGATTGGGGGTCGGGCACAAATTTGGAGTCCAGTGTAGCAACTTCCAGCCAGGGATTGGCAAACCGGGCGCCAGAGAAGCTGGTGCTCGGGGCGTGGGGCTGCTCACTTTGCAGGCAGTGACACGCTGCCCAGAAAACACTAAACATCTAAAACTATCCAACCAACTGTTTTTAACCTCTTTTAAAAATTAGGTTGTTTGTTCATTATTAAGATTGTGAAATCTATTTTAATTAATGAAATTATTTCAGAGGCTGTAAAAATCTGAAAAGAAAAAGCTGACCAATACAAAAGACAGCAAGGGCTTGAACATGGGGGGTTGGTGGTGGTAGTAAAGAGGAAATAATGACTTAAAAATATATTATTGAAAAAGTACACTGAAAAAGCAAAACCAAAAACAAGATTCGGCAGCTGTTTAATGAACAATTAGGGAAAATGATTCTGGACATCAGGAGAAAAGATGAGACCCATAGATAGAAATTTCTGAATCATCTACTGGGAAAGTCACCTTGGACAGAACTTTGAAGAATGCATAAATGCAACATAAATGCAACAGGAGAATGATGATGGGTCACTGAAGAGCAGAGAGGATTAGAAGAGGCTGGATACTCCACCATCCTGGAGGTCTAAGAAGGACAGTTCAAGGCAAGTGGATAGAGAACATGGCATCTGACAGAGGGCTATGGGGGTCAGCAGTTAAATATTGACCAGTTGATTGATGGCGAGAATGTTGAAGTAGAGATCAGAAAGCAAGAATGGGCGGAGAAACAGGGAAGACAATGGATGTGGAGTAATATTTTTGCAGAGTGTGTCAGTGAGGGAAGAAGGAAGAGAAAGGAGTGGGGTGAAGTCATGGCTGAGGCAAGGAAAGGCTGTATAGAGCCAGCGACACAGAGGAGAAGGACCAGGAGGAGGCAGAGATGGAGGGTGTGGGCGACAGAGCAGCCTGCGAGTGCATTGCGGGTCAAGAGGAGATGAGATCAAGCACGGAAGCACGATGAAGCGGTGTCTTTGTAGTTCCTATAAGTTCTTAAAAGGAAATCTTCTCTGAAAATTATAACAATATCTGGCGCGATTATTCTGAAGAAAAGAATCCCAAGCTCTTTTAAGGTGAAGGTGATCTTTGTTTAGTACGATAATTTATTTGAGAATGACTGTAAAGTCCATAGTCCTTTACTTCTCTGGCTATGGTAAATACTTCCTGTAATTTGGACCTGGCAGGGGGGATATTTCTGAAGTAGGTACTTATGGTAATCATAAATATAGTCACATCTCTGTGATAAATGCTTTTAAACCAATTACTGACATGCTCAATTAAATACTAATACCTCCCCTGAAATGGCTTTAATAAAAGTAAAATGACAGCTGCAGGGCAGTGGAAGGACACAGAAAGCTTTGTTTTGGCTTGTCACCAAGGTTACTGTCTGTGCCGATCTGAAGTTTTAATGGGTGGGTTTTCTCAGCCCTCTGCAAAGGCTGTATTTTCAGGCTAGGTATTAATATGGTATGAAAACAATGAAGAAGGTACTTGTTCCATTTGGTCTATATCCATGCTGACCTCAGTTGCTCCAGGGAGACACATGTCTGTCTCCTGTTAGGAATTCTGTGTGATGATGGTCAAAGTAGCTAGAGTATCAGGATTGTCCGACTCCACTTTACATATCCAAACAAAAAGGTGTTACTTTACGTACTTTACTACAAAACTATATTCTGGATAAAACTGAGAAGCAAAACAAATTTGAGAATAGAATGACTTCTACTCAAAGTTCCTGTAATTAATATTCCATGATTAATATGTTTCAAACAAATATAAAAATTGTTTAAATAATGATATGTTGAATCTGAAGCCTGTAAATGTGATAAAAAGTTAAATAAATTATACTTTTATATTTTCAAAGGAAAAGGGATACTACTTTTAATTCCACATTTTGTAGAATTCTACAGTTCCTGATTTAGACATTTATTCTTTTCTTTTTCTCCAGCAAATGTATTAAATACCTTCTCTATCGCAGGCACTGTGGTGGGCCCTGGGTTTCCTAGATTATGTTGAAACTAGTTGTCTGCCCTCAAGAAACTGCCAACGTGTCGCAGGTTCGATTCCCAGTCAGGGTACATGCCTGGGTTGCAGCCATGGCCCCCAGCAACCGCACATTGACGTTTCTCTCTCTCTCTTTCTCCCTCCCTTCTCTCTCTAAAAATAAATAAATAAAATCTTTTAAAAAAGAGAAAAGAAACTTATGATCTGGAGAGAAATACACACCAGCATCAAAGAATTAAACCTGTGTTTCTAAAAACTGCCATGGGTTAAGAGCAGGCGATATGAGAGAGCTTCTGCTAACGAGAGCTGGGAAAGTTAGAAAGAAATGCTATCGCCGTGGAGGTGTAATGTGTCAAGGTAGCCACGCAGAGCGGGAAAGCAAAAAGATGCATGTAATGTGCAATGGAACTATCATGCAAATGGCCTATAAGCTGAAGAGACACAGGTTTGAAAAAATGTAAATCAGTTTAGCTGAAATAAAGTGTGTAGGGGCTTGGGCAAGAGTGGTACAGGCCTCAGTGAGAAAGAAAGGTGGAAAAGTAAGCGGATATCAGATCACCTCTAGTCTTGTAAACTATCTTTAGGAATTAGGGCTCTACCATGAGTGCAAAATAGAGCAGTTAAAGGGTGTTGGAACAGACATTTATTATCATCAGTTTATCCTGCTCCTCCTCATCATCTTTATTGCCATTATCTATTTTTGAACTCTTACTATGTGCCAGGAAATGAACTCCTTTCATGCATTATTTTCTAAAAAATTCTTGCCATGATCTTATACCATAAACATTCCTATTTTAAAAATAAATAGGACAACTCACCCTGGCTGGTATCTCAGTGGACTGAGTGCTGGCCTGCAAACCAAGAGATCACCTGTTTGATTCCCAATAAGGGCACATGCCTGGGTTGTAGGTCAGGTCCCCAGTAGGAGGGCGTGTGAGAGGCAACCAACTAATATATCTCTCACACATCAGTGTTTCTCCCACTTCCTTTTTCCCTCCCTTCCCCTATCTCTACAAGTAAAAAGATAAAATAATAATAAAGAAAAATAAAGAAACGAGCTAGGGAATGTACTTTAGCTTTTCTGAGATCAGAAGTTACCAAGAAGCATAGCTGGAAATCACATGTTTGTCTGATATCGTCTCCCTGTCTCTCCAGCTCTTATGTGGGGAATGACTGCATTCCATGCAGACCATTCAGTGTGTAGTGTGCTGCAGAAGAAAGCTAAACTAGAAAAGGGAGCTTAGTTGGAGGCCCTTGTTATTATTCGGGCAACAGAGGACAGTGGACAGAACCAGTAAGAATGGAGAAAAGAAGATAAATTCCGAAGGTACCTCTAAAGCAGAATCAGCGAGGCTTAGGGATTAGCTGGATACCAGTGGACAAGTATTTCTGGCTTGGAAAATGAGTACACTTTAGTATTTGTAAAATTTACCTGGTTTACTAGAACTCTTAAGAAGCAATAATGTCAGAATGATTAAGCTTATACATTGCCGGTAGGAATGTAAATTGATACAACTTCTGTGAAATGCAATTTACCATTATCTGTCAGAATTAAAAACATGAGTACATTTGACCCAGAAATTTTACTTCCAGATATTTATCCACAAATATGCACGTACATTGTATCATATATACAAAGATATGCACTGCAGAATTGTATGTAATTGCAAATACTGGATGCAAACTAAATATCCCGTGGTATGAGATGGACAAATAAATTGGGGGTAAATCCATTCAATGAAATGCTTTACAACCCCTGAAAGGTGACACGGCACCTCTGTGTGTGGGCTGATAGGGAAATATTGTATACGGATATATGGTTACATATGCGTGTAAAAGCCAGGTTGCAGGAGGAAGTGTGTATAATACACTATCATGTTTGTGATAGATAGATGATAGGTAGATAGATAGATGACAGACAGATAGATAGATAGATAGATAGATAGTGCATAGAAGCCATACAATATCTTTTTAAGGATAATAATACTGGTAATAATAGCAGCTGCCTCAGCGAAGGTGAGCTGACCGGGTGACTGGGGAGAGAGGACAGAAAAGGCAGAGATAGTTATCCTTCATTGCATAGCCTTTCGATTTTGCTCTGCATGCATACATTTCTTATTTTAAAAGTCAATAGCGATAATATAAATGATAAAATTCAAGGCAGAACCCAGTCTTTTAAAATCTTATATCCAGAGAAATATGTATGAGAGAAAGAGAATAGACAAATCCTTGCTTATTTAAAGATTTATCTATATATTTAGCCAGAGGTTTCACAAGAGAAATAATATATTTCCCCACAACTGATTGGTTCTGGAGGTCCTAAAACTCAAAATACAAGTATGAGAATATAATAAGAAAAAAGGTAATGTTCAAACTGTTATTTTTAGCCATTGAAGTTATATTGCTGTTAAGATACTGCGTTTTGTCCTTTAGTTTATTAATACCCAGACAGTACTTGGTACTTACCTAGTTTCTCTGGAGTTTGAGCATAAAAGACATTTTCTGGCCTTTGCAAACTTAGTTTATTGAAGTAAGTAAAAATAGCATACATGAAAGATTATGTACACATTTTAATGCTCAGTATACTTTAATTGCTAAAGTGGGTGTAGGATAGAGGAGAAAGAGGGGAGATCAGAGAAACCTGGAACTATGAGGCCAGAGTTCACAGAATCTGTGGGCCTTGGGGTGTTCTTTGAAGAATTTGTAAATGTGCAATTAGAGGGGAAAGGAAACAACGGGTCACATAGGAGAATCAGAATGTTGTAGGAGAGTCAGGGCTCAGGAATGAGCATTGTAAGGAAGCACTTCTACCAGGGTAGGGGTTGGGGATGGGGGATATTGATATTAGTTTGTAGGGGAACCGTAGGTATGAAAGAGGCCTTTGGTTTGATGTGATAATAAATAGGAAGCTGCTCTTAAAAATTCAAAATATTCTAATTTTTGCTAACATTTATTTTGAATCTTTAGTGTCAAAATGCTCTTTTCTTACCTAATGATTTTATTATTCATTTATTATTCGGCCATAAAAAGAATGAAATCTTACCATTTGTGACAGCATAGATGGAGGTGGCAAACACAGGACCCGCGGGCCGAATCCGATCCTCCACCTTGTTTCTACCCAGCGGCAGCTCCTTGCCCCTAGTTAAGGAGTAGTTGCACTTGTATAGTCCTAAAATTACATTCAGCCCTTTGAAGGCAACCTCAAGGCTGATGTGGCCCCTGGTGAAAATGAGGTTGACACCCCTGTGCCATAGCTGGATCTAGAGGGTATTGTGCTCACTGAAAAGAGTCAGTTAGAAAGACAAATACCCTATAATTTCACATATAAGTGGAAGCAAATGAACAAAAATAAGTGAACAAACAAATCTGAAACAGACTTTCGGACACAGAGAGCAGACTAGCAGTTGCCCGGGGGGAGGGTTGTAGAGGGACTTGGAGAGAGAGGTGAAGGGTCTAAGGAGCACAGATACAACATATCCACAGGGAAGTAAGTAAAACGTGGGAAATGTAGTCAATAATATTGTGATAACTATGCATGGTTCCACTTGGGGTACTGGAAATAATCTAGGGGAACACCATGTAAAGTATGTGATTGTCCAACCACTGAGCTGTACCCCTGAAACCAGCACACACAGACACACCCATGCCCTGAAGGGGATTGGAGGGCGTGTGCACCTCCTCTCCTGTGCACTGCATCACGTCAACCAAACCAGGCGGACCATTAGTCTCACGCAGTTTGAAATTATCCCATAATGTTTAGTATCCCTTTGGTTCCAAGATCTATTTTCTCTAGGAAAAGCAAAGGGATCCACTTATTATGCACACTCAATAGTGCTTATATCCAAAACCTTCAATCATTTTCCTTCTTCTTCTAAGTAATTTTCATATATTTACTGTCTTATGTGTGGAATATATAAAAACATATTTATTATCTGGCAGGTATTTAAACTTATGTTCATGGAATTTTAACATTAAAAATATAAAATCATCTGTGTATTCATGGAGATAGGTAATGAAAATTCTTTGGCTTAAATAAAATCGGTTTATTTTTAAAATTTAAAAAATTTAAATTTATTTTTATTTTTAAAATATATTTATTGACTTAAAAAACACTTTACAGAAGTTCTTTTAGGTTATATAACCAAATGACAAAGTAATGACAATTAAATGAACATACTAAGATATAGTATTCCTTTCGGTTGAATTTGAAGCCCAGAATCTTATTCATGAGTAAAATGATTACAATGATTATTTGGGTAAAGTATTATCTCAGCAATCTGTTGTTTAAGAGCTGTTGATATTTTAGTAAACATGTTGAATGAAGGGTCTTCTATTACATTTACGTACTATTCTCCTCAACATCGCACTGGAAGAGTGACCTAAAGTGACCAGTGTACCTGTGCTTGTCCCTCACCCTCCACGTGTTCTGGACAGCCTCCCCTAACACAAAGACACGCCCTCACTCCCTTGTGACAAAGGGGCAGATGGTGGCTCTCAGGAATCAGAGTTTAGCTGAACGCTATGAAAGCATATATACTTAAGTGTGACTGATACTGGATTTGTATAAAGACTGTGAATTATAAACTTGCTTGAAGATCCTAAAGTTTTTTTCTCTGGAAAGGTTGCATTGAGAAGCCATGAGTCATTTAAATGTCACTAAAAGAATAACACACCCACTGCCGTGGCCTTTAGAAAACATCACGTCAGAAAAATGTAAACACGATAGGGTTTTTCTTTTCTTTTGCTGTGATTCAACTCAGTAAACTTTACTGGTTGCCTCATGGCTGCATATCCTTGAAGAAATTAATCAGATAATGAATGACAAGTTGCAGATAAAGTAAAGACATGATAGAATACCAAAATGAAGGCCAGAGTGATTATTGTAACATTATGAATAATCACTATGATTTTTTTGTGTTCAAGCATTTTATTCTTATCGACATCTAGGTTTAAAATCGGAAAAGTTCAGTTCTCTAATATTTATTTAATTTTACAATTTCACAGCTTTCCAAATCCAAGTTGGTAGTTACTGCAGGCAAAAGACATTGGGAAAATATCACACTTTTTAACAGTACTGCCAGCATCTTCAGAAATTTTCCTGAGCTTTAAGGGAAAAGGATACCTTCTCAAAGAAAAGTTACAGAGTTCGACAAGCACGGGAAACTTAATTCAAGACTATTGCACCTAATAGAGGAGACGACTGAAGTCAACTCTGCTGAGACAAAAGGCAGGAGGGGTTTCAGCAGCTGGGGTGAGCTTGTAGAACAGTGCTGAGGGGGTTGGGGGGTCGGCGGGCATGAGTGGGCCACCTGTGTTTGCTAATTGGCCCTTAGGGATGTTTGCAGCCATCCTCCCACAGAGCCTTGGCAATAGGGCCTTATGGCTCCCGGGTCCTTGAGCAAGACATTCCTGGCTTGTAAAACTGGCAAGAGGATGGACGAAGATTTATATCTCAAAGGGGCAAAGAAGGAACTTACAATTGCCAGTTTTCTAAAGTAAGTACTCAAAGGAAAGGCAGGTCAGGGCTCAGGGTCAGGAGGAAGCCTTTGTAAAGTTTAGTTAGACTGAAGGGAATGACAGGCTGTCGTAGGGACTCTTCACTTATTAAGGTATAACAAAGACTGGTACATTGACAATATTTGACCATTTTGACCTACAAAAACAATGGTTTGAGCCGAGATCCTGGCTTCAAACTTCTGTGCATGTTGTATCTGCATTCCGTAGAAGCGAACAAATTGGGCATTATGCTGTTTAATTGTACTCTTCTTAACTCTAAAATGAACATGTTAAGGGTTTGTTATGTATTTACATATATATAATGTATATATGTGCGAAATTGTCTTTATTCATGTGTTTACAAAACAAAGATTAAAAATTAAAATTGGAGGGAAAGGGGGGAGGTTAGTATAAAAAAGCAAACCTCAAAGGCCTTGAAGAGTTCTTAAAGAAATGGTACACATTGGCTTCAGAGTTTACCCCTAAGTTAATACAAGGAAAGAAGCATAAATTGCAATAATGCCCCCACACCCCCAGGGTTAAGGCAAATCAGAAATTTAGGATAATAGTTTTGCTGGTGTTGAAACCTGACACACTTTTCCTTTGAGTGCTCATAAAAACAGCATTTTTGTGTTGGCAAATATTCCTCTAAATAGCTGCTTTCACATCCCCGGCTTTTGCTTGTTTATTATTTTCTTCAGTGATGTTCCCCAATGCAAACTCTTGGCAAAACCCCAAAGTATAATTCAGTAAAAGTAATTTCGTTAGGTATTAAAATAATGACATCCAGCTACACAGTCCCTAAAAATAGGATTAAGAATATCTAGAAGAATTGCATCAGACAATATTACATACTTATTTTTTCTTTTTTTGCTAACTGAATCCTTGATAAGAATAGGGTAATACAGATTTTGAAAGTGTGAAATTACCGGTTTGGGGAGCAGAATTTGGAGTTCCACATGTAAATCCAGATGCCTTAAATTAACCAAGGTCAAGATGGATTTGAAAGCCTCTTTTGGAATACAAAGACACAATTTAAAATATGGACCTTATAGCTGCTTACTCCATTATCATTCAGGGTCCACTGAAATGAGAATCCACTGGAATTAAGGATTTTTCTCTGTTCCCCGATAGCTACTCACGTGCATGGTACATACAGAACAGTTTTTAGATCGTAGCTTATTTTGTCTATTTTTTTCCTGATGGCATTTATGTTAGTGAATCCTTTATATGCGAAGACTATTATTTCATTAATCTTTGTGTCCTTAGTACATAATTAGAGCCTGGTAAATAGTAGGGCACAAAACATAAGTTGTTGACCTATGAATGATTTAGGAAAACTGAAGATGTTTAATATTTAAATTTATACACAAATATGTAAAATTACCAATGATAGAGTCATTCTACCTCCCCTTTACCCCATGTTTGCCACTTTGCAGTAGGTACAGAATCATAAAGTATTGGGGGTAAAGGTGAATTTAAGTGAATTCCAGTAGAGGGGGTAAATACCTACTCTCCAACATGAAGGCAGACAAGGCTAGTTTTCTTCCAACACCCACTTTCACCCCCTTCCTTTCTGTTAAGCACCTTTGTTTGTAGTTGACCCTCTGGCTGCCCAGAATAATGGCTGCATTTCCCAGTCTCCCTTAGAATAAGAATGGCTAAGTGACTCTGGCCAGAGACATGCAAGTGGAAGTGTCGTGTGTGTGTGTACGTTCTGGGCAGCATCCTGCTTTCTCTCTTCTTTCTGCTGAGTGGAACACAGCAGACACTTGCTGGAGCTCAGCGGCCACTGGGACATGAAGGGGAACCACGTGAGATACCAAGAAAGGAGCCTCCATATCCGCCACAGACTGAAGGCTCAAATTTTATTTATATGAGAGAGAAATAGACTGTTTTTTGTAATTCATTTTGATTTAAAATTTTTTTTTTCTCTTGAAACTTGTAGCCAAACTGAAAGGCAGTAGTTTGGGGCATATTTTCTTTAGCAATCCTTCCCAAACCCCTAAGGCTGGGCTGGAAGCTCCTCTTCTGTGCTTCCGTGTACTCTGTGTAAACCTTTATTTGAACATTTTACCGTATTGTTTTGCAGTTGTCCTTTTTACATAAAGCACTCTCTGAGGGCAGGAACGGTGTTTCAGTCATGTTTCATTCATTCATCTTTACCCATGAGCTATACCTGGGATAGTGTACATGTGCAAAGTATATGCTCAACAAATGCTCAGCTGAGCAGGACAGGATTAATGCACCAAACTAATTAAGGTGCCTAACATACTAGCAGGGAACTAATTACACCCTCAGAAAATTTCAGTTCAGGATCATAGGAACCTGTACACAGTAAGTACTTCAAAAAAAAATGTGGGCAATATCTGTTGTATTTATAAATACACACGGCTTACCTCCCTCATGTTACTCAGCATAAATTTTTACTCAGTTACAGTGAATGAGTTTCTGTTAAACTTTGGGCATGATGACAGTTTGTGCCAAGAACTCCTTTCATAGTGTCTGCTGTGGGTAATCGAGATGGGGTGCCTCTAAAAACGTATGCTTTCCTTGAATGAACAAGGAATTGTCGACTTGAGGGAATAAACATTTTAATGACCTTTCAATTGAATTTCAAGATAAAACTATAAGCTCATCATAAGCTTGGTTTCATTTTATCTTTGGCTTATGACTTATCTTGTACTTTAAGGAAAAAATAATATTCTCTTTGGTGTGTCTTATGACACGAGAAACTATTGACTGGATGATATAAATCTGTGAAAAGTCACATAGACCGGGCACTATAGGTATTCCTCTCTTCCTCTTCTTTACAGGTCTTCTCGAACTGTGACTGACTAAGTGGTTTGCGCATCCTTCCAGCAGCCAAGCTAAAGTCCCCAGTTGTCTTGTCTACTTGACCTACCCTTCCATTCTGGACTCAAGAGAAGCCTGCTCCACGAGACTGCTCCCTCCATTGCTGCAATGTCTGTATCTAATTTATCATGGTAAGTGGCTCACTTTCCAACCTTAATTGCAAACACTTGTATATCATGACACAATAGTTTATAAGTTGTACTGTGCAAACTTGAAAAATCCAGTTAACAGAGATTGTCGTCCCTTGTTCGGCTAAGGAAAGCAACTTAGCATTAAAAGGTTGACACTTTCAGCACTCTGGTATCTGGGGACTCTGGAATGGTTCAAGCCTCCCACTGCTTTCCAGTGACATCCAAAGCCTTTCTTTTCAGCACACCCTGTGGGAAAGAGGAGTAGGAATAAAATAGCCTTGCAGTGTTCCTGTCTACTCAGGGCTAGCAAGCTGGAACATGGCTCTGGGGGTGGGATAGGCACTGTTTCAATAACACTTTTCCTCAGAATTCTTATTTCTGAACTGGATAGAACTCAAACATTGAAGAGGAAATTTCCTTATAGATTTATATCTCGAAAGAACTGGCATTCTGGGTAATCATTTACTTATGGTTTGTGTCTTAAAGCTGTTTATAATTTTAAAAAGTATAAAGACAATTTTCTAGCAAAAATAACTTATGGCAATGAAGAGTAATGCTAGCAGGGATGAATTTGAAACATTTTGTTGAACTTTGTTTTTTTTTAATATATAAATATCTGAGTATGTGAAATGTAAATTCACCCTATTGAACATGTGAACCAGAAGAAGAAGGAGAGGGAGTGGGAGAGAGAGATGAAAACATAGATATGATTGTCATATCTCACTGTAGGGTGTGGTTGGCTTGGTTCACAGGCTGTCCCTGGAGCCTGTCCTTGGTGTATGTATTCCTCACGTAATAGTGTCCCTGATGTGATATCATGGTTTGATTAAGGGTCGTCCCTAACACTGTGAGCTCCACGAAGAGAGAGATTGTATGTTGTGACTCCAACCCATTTGCCCAGCACAGCATCTGCAATTTAGTAGGTGTTCTTTAAATTTGTGCATTGTAAATCTGTAACAAAAAATGCGAGGCAGGTAATTCACTGGTAAATTAGTGTTTTTATTCTAAAGTAAAATTTAAAGTGGTGGGGATATCTTACAGAATTCACATATGTGAAGTTTGTTACAATTCTTGTCAAAGGCTCAAATTTTAAAGAAAAATTCTTAGATATTTTCATTCAACAGTACCCTCAATTCTGGCTAATGTTCCACGTTAGATTTCTATACAGGGAGATTTTTATTTGTTTTACAATGCCACACTGTCATGGAACTGGAACCAAACGCAGGTCCAGCTGCCTGTCACAACGAAAACCAATACTTAAGAGGCAGGTGGTGGTATAAAGGAAAGTGGTTTGTTTTCAGGTGCTGGCCACCTGGAAGATGGGGGACTCATGTCACAAAGCCCATCTCCACCTCTCAGTAGAGGCAGAGGTTTTTGTAAGGAAGGAGAGGGGAACTCAACAAAAAGATCAAAGGAATGGGGTTAAAAAGTTCTCTCTGTGCAGACAAATACAGCCCATTCCAATGAGGCAGGTGCTGGTCCGGTGTGCATCATCCTGGGTTAGTCATCCTGGCTCCACGTCATCCGGGCTCCACAGCTGAAGGTCAGCAAATCTCCCAGAGCAGGGATGCCTGAAGGTCAGAGTCTGTATCTTTCAAAGTTAATTCCTAGGATTCTTATGCAAGCATGCTGTTCATCTACAAGCTACATATTCGTCAGAGTCAGCACTTGCAGAAACAATGTGAAAAGAATGGTGAGGTGGGTTACGATTTCCCACTGTTACAGTTGTCCACTGTTACACAGCTGTGGGAGGGCTGGCATCTTTATCCCCCCTCTTAGCACTTGTGATCCCCACATGCTGGCAAAGAACCTAGGAAGGAGATCTAAGATATGCAAAACAAATGGCTGATTTATTTCACTTATACACAGTTGAAAAACCATTAACCTTCTTTTTCACATTAACCTTTGTAATTTTTCTATATTTCCTGACATCTGAAGTCTATATTTAGGAAAACATCATACTATACACTTGTGAATAGAAGTGAATGGTAACTCATCAATTCTCTGTGGGAATTGTTCACAGAGCTACATTAATTTCGTGAAATTACTACAGCTCAGAGTCTGGCTCTCTGTTCTGAAATCCAGAAACTCAGCTATGAAAATATTGACATGGGAAAAGAAGTTGGGTTGACAGATTATGAATTTAAAATAAGATACGCAACTTAAACATGCTCAGGACACTTGACTTGGCCTGACCAGTGTCGTCTGTTAACTGTTGGGAATCCAAGAAGTTTGGCTGACGTTGCATCATCACAGCAAGGAAAGGTATCTGCTTTCCATGTCCAGAGGCGTCGGGACAGAATGTGCCTGGTGGGATACATCTGTCAGTAGGGATGCACGTGCCTAACACCCCTGCCTGCTTCTCAGGGCAGCTTCTTCACAGCCTGGAGTTAGAGGAACACTGTCCATGTTGTCTCTCATTCTCTGGAGTTTCACTTCTGCCAGACTCTCCTTGGCTTGGCGTCCTCATTCATATTAGCCCTGCGTTTATAGTCCAAACCTACTTCAGTCTGTGGCCAGTTCGGTCTGCCCACCGTGATGTGGTGCATACCTGACCATATGCACGTGTTGATTTTAAAATTCAATGCTGAGCTCTTAGGAAGGGACTGGTGCCTGAGTGTGATTCCCAGATCAACCTAGGAATTTAGAAAGCATAGGCTAAGATACATTTATATCGACAGTTACCAGGGAACACACCCAGCTTTTAAATATCCAGCAGAAGAAATTTATCTTTGTACATAGTAAAATAACAACGTTCTTGCCCTCATAGTTATGTGTATGGCCTGCGGAAGAAATATAAAGTAATTTGGCCCTTTGATGGAAGTCTCAAAAAGAAAACGAATCTCCGAGACTTCCAAGTTTCTAGGAACTGTATTGTCAGTCAGGTATGGAGGGTGGTGGGAATGGCTTACAAGAGTGGGTGCCAAACCACAGATGTTTTCACGAATCTTCCTGCTGAGTAAATATTCACCAGAGGGAGACGGTGACTGAGCTGATGCTGGTTGAGACGGAGATAAAGGGATGTAGAGAATCTGTTGCAGGCATCCATGAGCAGGCGACGGGTCCAGGCTGTGGTGTGAGAGACAGAAAAGTTGCTGGTGGCAGAGATAATTTACCAGAGACAGGAAGAGGCACAGAGACTTGGAAAAGGGCCCTGTGCCCACAGCGCAGAGAGGGAAACGGCGTGATGCCAGGGGTGCTTGAAAGGACTTTAAGTGCTTCCTTCTCCGACAATTGTCCTCAGTCTCTCCTTGTAAAAATACTTTTAAGATATGTATCTCATATATATCTTTAAAAAATATGTTCATACATTATATATAACATATGTAACATTGAAAACATATATTTACAATGTGCAAGCTAAGCTAATATTATCAAGTGAACACGTACTTGGCATTTACCACATACCAGGCACCTTTTTAGACACGAGCTGATATTTACCCACATCCTCCTCACAACAACCTCATCAGGAATGAGGTGTGATTATTTGCATCATTTGCATTATCTCCACAAATGGGAAAGTGAAGCATCGCCAGCTGAGGGGGCTGCCCAATGTGACACAGCCACAAAATAGCCGAGCTAGGAGAGGAACGCAGGCAGCCAGGTGGTGCTCCTAACCACTGACCTCCCTGTGCAAAACAAGAAGAGTGCTCGTCAATACCGTATCCTTGCTGTGAAGCCAGTGCCCCAGTTTCCGTTTCCAGCTAGAAGGTTTCCCTTAAGGGCCTCCCATGTGGAAGCCCTGGGGCTTCTCCCGGAAGGAAGTGAGTGTATGCGCCTGGGAGCACTGCCTGGCATTGGGACAGTATTGAGGGTGGGGGGTGGGGGCAGGGGAGGAGCCCCCACACTTTTTAGGGCAGTCAAGGAGGTTGTTGCTATCAGAAACTTAGTTGAACTTCTAAAACTATGTAAAGTGAGCTATATACACTACAAAATAGAAATCTTTGTTCCACCGTTATTTTACCAGCTAGAAAGTGTCAGTCAGGCTCTCATTGTGAGAGGAGAGCACAACAGAAGGATATCAGCACTTTGCTACAATTCCACGGGAACGGCCCTCAGTCGCCCATCCCACAGAGACCCTCAGCCGAATCACGTACTTTCTGTTCTCCCGAACCCTTCTGCACCCTCAGCTCCTGTTAGTTCAGTGTTGCTCTCCCCATGTTAACCAGTATTTAGAGCGGCTCAACCAATTTTGCCAAATGCATCTTTTTGACCCCCAGTTGGTTTCCACTGTGATGCCTGCAAACACTTCAGCTTTTGTCCCACCGTATCTTAAAGACTGTATGGCACCTGGCAGAGGTGGAGGTAACTCATCTAGAGCCAGGTATGGGAGAAAGAAGACTCTGGATGAGAGCGAGAAGCCAAAGAGCAAGCAGTAATCTACTGAGCATCTCCACTGCGCCCTGCCCTGTGCTGAGAGCCTGGTGCAGTGTTCATGAAAAGTAACAGCTGCTCGCGTAGGAGCTGGTGTTTTAGCCAGAAAACTAAGTAATCAAATAACTGACTTAATGTGACAAGGAATCTCAAAAGGTTTGGTTTGGGGTGTTTTTTTTAAAATTTTATTCATTTATTTTTAGAGAGGGAAGGGAGGGAGTTGGAGAGAGAGAGCCATCAATGTGCGGTTGCTGGGGGTTATGGCCTGCAACCCAGGAATGTACTCTGGCTGGGAATTGAACCTGGGACACTTTGGTTCCCAGCCCGCGCTCAATCCACTGAGCTACGCCAGCCAGGGCTGGTTTGAGGTGTTCTAAGGGACAAAATAGATATTTGTTTTTCCAGCTTTGGCATAAAATGGCTTATTTTTCTGAAGTGCAAATACATATCTTGTATTTGGTTATAAAAATAAATATGCTAATTATAAGGGTCAAACATTACAGAAAATTATAAAGGAGGAATAAAATATAACATAAATCGTACCATTCAAAGACTACCCTGTTGTAAATGCTAATGTCTATTTCTTTCTACATATGTTCACGCAGTTTTGCAAAAATGGACTCAAACCATGTCTGAAACTTTGACCTCTTCTGGGCCCACTGAACAGTTTCTATGGCCATCGCTGTATTTGATGGCTGTTGACTGACATCATCACATGTAAAGGCTGGGTGACATCGTATAGCAGTAGCGTTATTCACTTCAGCCATCCGGTCACGAAGTGCTATGCCATGCAGGGCCCCTGGCGAGGAGGCCCTGCTTGTTGTGGCTCCCTGGCTTGCAGACATCCGGGCTGTGCAGAAAACTTGTATTTCTGAGTAGGTGTCTCGTCACCTCATCTCTCTTTTTATTTCAGAAAGGACCCATCGTGTATGCCAGCCCTTTCACCAGATTTAGCCCCTCATAAATATTGAAAACGTGCTGATAATTGTCAGAGAAATGTGTACTTAGAGTTGACTGATAAAATTTTATCATATGTCCACAAACTATTCCGTCAAGCACGCCCATAGATTGGGAATAAAACAAAGTATGAATTGTGTTGTAAATTATGGTTGTATAGACTAAATTTAGAAGTGGTAAATGGCCTTTACTGAGCATGCTTATAGTGTAAAATGCTGTTATGGATGTTGGCAAGCTTAATAATGCTCTACCACAAGATGAAAACTAATTTGAATTATATTCTTCATCCAAAAGTAAAAGTGTGTTAGAATCCTAGAGTTGAGAGAGATGCAAATTTAGAAGTATAGATACTTTGCTTTGTTAGATTATTCATATTATTTATAATAGTTTTATATAAGTTCTTCTTTAGTGAATAAATGAAGAGGTGAATCATTCCTTATCATACTTTGGCACCTGGATTTAGTTGAAAAAATAAAAAAAACCGGAGGGACAGAAGCAGCCTATTTATTCTAAGGAGGAAGTAAAATAAGGATTTCTGTTCAAAAGTTACCTTAGCCACTATTCTGCAAATGACTTGCCCTATTTACACTGTTAAAAGGCAGACTGTCAGGGACAGCATTTGCAATGGCAGGGGAAGTAGAGTCTTGAATTATCTCTGTTTTTGGAGGGATCGGAACCCATAGAGGGGAAAAATGTGAATAAAGTAGACATTGCAAGGGGAAGTTTTACCCCGAGTTTTACAGTGAAAGGTGCACATCAGAATTGTCAACAGCCTTTTATTAGAGAAGAAGAAAAAAAGGAAAAGTCTAGATGTAAATATATATCACATGTTTCTAACTGAAATAAAAATAAGACTTTCCAAATGGTAGGAAAGCTTACTTGTCAAGGTTCTGTATTTCTCAGTATGCACGATAAGTCCATGTTGAATGAATGATTAATATATTTTAGGTGCTGGGAAGGGTGGGTTTGAGAGCCTAAAACAGTGTGGCTGTTCAGCTAGAAAGTCATGGATCCAGAGCACAGATGATGAGTAAGTTGATTTAGAGAACAAACAGGGGGCAAATAAGCTAGGAGAGGCAGACGGAAGAATAATACGGCCGAAATGAAAGCTCAAGAGAAATAAAAATCTGTCCCTAAAATTATATAACACTTTAAGTTACAGTGTGGTGATTTGGATGCAAGTCAAGTTACTGAATTCTGAAAATTTCCAATATGTGTTTCTATTCATAGTATGCCTTTTCCAATAGAAACCACGTCATTATTAACATCATTAATGCTATTTTGATTTGGGCTGGACACTTTAAGTAACCACATTATGTTTTTAGAATCCCTGGCCATTTTTGGCTTTGAGCTATATGCCTTTATAAATAGCTTTTTAAAAATAAAACCTTTGTAAGAAACATCTCAGATATTTATTTTTCTCCATATCTCTACCTCAAATTGTTTCTCCTTAAATAATGAAATAATTGCTAAAACGAATATTTTACTTTTGTTCTTAAGTACTTGTGCCAGCTAGACATGAATCACATTTTGAAGAAAACTGTTTGGTGAGTTTTGATCCGCTTAGAGGAGGTTGCTTTCTTGTGAAGTTAATGAATCCGAGGTCACAAGTTCTGTTCCCAGAGGGAACAATTAGTTTCACTCTCTTTCATAGCAGAAGCCTACACCCATGCCCTTGACCAGCCCTTCATCCCAGCCTCACCATTGGTTAAAAGCCTTTAGAAACAGTTGATTGAAACATTTGATTGATGATTGCCAATTCACAGCCAGTATTGGGAAAAATATAAACAAGTGACTTGAGGGATTTCCATGTATCAGCTTCCTTCTGAAAAGCATCCAGGACTATAAATGTTTTGAAATATGTCTTTTCATCATTCTCAGAGAAATCATAATTTACTCTCTTGTGAAAGAGCTACAGTGAATTATCACAGCAATATTTCTTTAGACTGTCGAAGCTTTAACATAAAATTGGATTGTCCATCCCAAACTTAAGGCAACAGTAACTATGCACCGGCCCTTTTTGGACTTGAGCAATTAAGATAAATACCAGTGAATGATCTATGGAATCATTTCAGTTTTTCAAATAGTTATGTAAGCTAAGGTTTGTTATTTTCAGCATGATCAAAATTAAATTGTGAAATCAAACATTTTTTGCCACTGGTGTCTAAAATTTCAATGGTGTACTGTTTTGGTATATATCCCCAGTTGTATTTTTGTGTTTGTTTATTGGACTTTGTTTTTTTTTTAACTTGTTTTTAAGATTGTGAAAAGAGTTCACCTTGATTTTATTTATTTATTTACTTATTTACAGGATTTGAGGAAGATTTTTTTTATCTTATTTATTATTTTTAGAGAGGGAAGGGAGGGAGAAAGAGAGAGAGAAACATCAATGTGTGGTTGCTGGGGGCCGTGGCTTGCAACCCAGGCATGTGCCCTGACTGGGAATGGAACCTGCAATGCTTTGGTTCGCAGCCCGCACTCAATCCACTGAGCTACGCCAGCCAGGGCAAGTTCACCTTGATTTTAAAGCTATTTTGTTTGAGAAAACAAAAAGCACTTTTTAACCCATTTGGATGCTCGCTAAGCAAGTTAGGTGCATTCATTTATATCTGATTTTATGTCCCTTTTTAAAGAATTGGTTTGTTATTGTGAGTTTTATAGGAATTTAACTATAATTCTTGCACAAAGAGATGAATTAGTATAGTTTAATTGTATGTAGACTGGCACTACATTTTAATGTAAATTAGAAGATATTTTCTTAGGTTTATATTCACCCATCTCTTCATTCAACAAAATGTTTGAGTGTGTACAATGTGCAATTTTTGAGGTTGTGGATAGAATGATGAATGAAACAGAAGTTTCTGTTTTTTAAATACTACTAGACAGTGATGTGAAGAATAATGGAGCAGAGTGAAAAGAGTGATGGGGTGAGGACTTGGCCCGGAAAAGCCTGTTGGACAAGGTGATATTTAAGCAGAGAGGGAAATGAGCTTTACCACTCGTAGGAAACGTTGCAGGCAGAAAAATGGGAAGGACCGAGGCCCTGAGGCTGAAAGGTACCCGTGCGTCTGAAGACCCAGGAAGGAAGCCAGTTTGGTAGAAAGAGCCAGCAGAGGGGAGGGTCCCCGGAACTGAGCTTGGAGAGGTGGCAGTGGGCCGTGAAGGTCCTGAGAACCACTGGATTATATTTTAAATGTGATTGAAAACTTTCTCCTCACTTATTAGGTTACAGATGAATGTTTACATTAAATATAAATTTAGTATAAATTTAGTTATGTTAAGTGAAATAATCCAGTCACAAAAAGACAAACACTGCATGACTCCAGTTACGAGAGGTATCCAAAGTAGGCAAACCCGGGGAAACGGAAAGTGTTGGATGGGGAAAGGAAGTCTCAGTTTGGCAAGATTAGAAAGTTCTAGGGATTTGTTGCAGAACAATGTGCATACAGTTAACACTGCTGTTGTACTCTTAAAACTAGTTAAGGTGGTCAGTATTATTATGGGTTTTTTTACCACAATTTTAAAAAATCTTTGGAGTTAACAAAATTGAAAAAAAAATGGACAAAAGATCTGAATGGCCATATCATCAAAGGGGAAAATGAATAAGTATAAATATAGCAAAATTCAGTGAGAGTCTTGATCTAATTTCTCTCTGATGTTCAAATTTTGTGAAAACAATTTATATTATTAATATAAATACTCAGCAGATATGATTGATAAGATGTAATAATGAAAGAAAAAAGAGGTTAGTGTAAAACCTTTTTCACAAATATAGCTTGTGTCTCATTATCATTCATTTAAAAAGATTCCACAAATCTGATACATATGAATAATTAAGTACATAATATAAAAGAGATTTCATCCATAAAAGCATTCTATCTTACTTTTACAGTCCTTAATGAATGATTTTGTAAATTGTGGAAATTAAGAATAGGTTATCAATTGTTTAGCTTAAGTTTTACATTTATTTTTAAATCTTTTTCTCCTACCCCATAAACTTTAAGATTATTTTAAACATATAAACACAAAGGTACATTCAGCAAAGAAGTGTCTAGTCTGTACTGGTTGTTTAATGTATGTGTGGTTTTAGTGAGGAACCAAATGCCATAAAACATCTACCCAAATACTAATGTATATTTTGGAGAGAATGTTGGCATAAAATTACTAGATGTTCTTTCTTAGAAAAAAATTCAGTTCGATTTTAAGATTATGACTATTCTACACTTTTGGTGGTCAAATGTGGTTTCTTTTAGGGTACTGGTTATAGATGGAAATTAGGTTATTTTTCTTTTTTATATTTGTACCTGACAAAATAGAAATCAGAAACTCAATGTTGGTCCCATTCCTCCTCACATGTGTTGTGTGTGTGTGTGTGTGCTTTAATTTAATTAGATCATGAAATCAAAAAGGCTGGAACTTCAGGCATGCTGGGAATTATTTTAAACTACTCCATTCCAAAGTGTTAATTGTCAATAGTATATGATCCAGATCACAGAAAGAAAAAAAATCACTTGTGGATATCTGCCATCTTCATTTGCCATTCTGGACTTGTAGATTCAGCGTATTGAGAAAGCTTGGAAATTACTTTATTGTCTGGAATGGGACCAAATGGTTTTACAAACATGTAACATTCAACCTATTGGATTCTTTCTCACTGGACTTATGCAAGCCGGGGCCTATATAAGGAGGCCTGGCCAGTCCATCTGCCTTCCTGAATGCACGTTTACCATTGATCCAGGAAGTATCTCTCCAGGATTACATATACTTCTTTTCAGCTATTCATTTTAAGTCATATTTAACACTTATGTATTTTTCTTCTCTTTTTAATAATTATATTTTATTTATCAGATAGTGTTAATATTCCCTACTGGTATTTCAGCAAACTTATTTTTTATTATGGACAAAATCAGTTCATTGCTCAATGCTATGTAACTGGGTAACACTACTCCCAAGTAATAAGAAATAAATATCTGTGTATCATAATAACAAGGCTTCGAGCCTTTGAATGTGTTTTGATTCTGCAGAATTTGGAAAGCTGAATGCTCTCACATTCACATTTACAGCGATCACATAATCATATTTGGGGGGTTGAAACTATTAATTATAGATCCCCATTGAACTCAAGTGGAATTTTTTCTTTGACCTAGGTCTGATTAGCTAAAACGGTGCATGATTTTAGCATTTTGGTGCTAAGTATTGAGAACAGCCAGTAAACAGCAGCAGAGACAGAATGATCTCCAACATGAGATGACTTTCTAAAGAGCCAAGTGCCCCGGCCTCCCTCTTTCAGTCGGCGACGCGTGGTGGATTGGTGAGGTTCTGAGATGTCCGCCATCTTTTCTGGCTGCTAAATTTCACGTAGAGGATAATGCTGTTCCAGATGGTTTTCCTGGCTTTTAGCTCACGAGCTTCACGGGCTCCTGCTGTAGCCGAAAATTGGTTTTACTCCAACATTTGACACGCACATTAGGTTAGGTTAACTACTCTTGAGTTTTAGATTTCTGATACAAAGTGCTTTCAGGAATAGGACAGAAAAAAATTGAAATTCAAACTAATTGATGTCGCTGGGTGCCATTTTCATTTAGACATTTTCCCTGAGGTTTTTAGAGTACCACAAAATTGCATTCAGAATTTGCATAGAATGAGGCTCATTGAAATTTTGATGATGTTTTTCAATCCAAAATATTCATTTCAGTGTTTTTTATGGAAAACTAGCTAGATATTTGGGATGACTATAAAGATGATGATAAGAAAAGATTTAAAAAGCATCTATTAATTCAGTTGCCTGGTGAAAACATTCATTATATTTATTACTGCTGGGTTCTCATGAACTGAATAAGAGAGAGTAATTTTCCTGAAGTGAGAATTTGCTTGGTATCCCTCCAGATTTGTTCCCAGTTCAGATTTTAAGCATTTGGAGATTAAAACAGATATATAAAAATACTACATTTGGCAAGTTATAAGTGTGATCGATTGAAGTTACAAATGTCAGCTTTAGCTGTTACGAGGACCTGCACGATGACATGTAGGAAACTGCATCTCCCAGGTGGGATGGATTTGGACAGACTGCTAGGACAGGGGTGAGGTCATCCTGCACATCGCAGGCACCTGGTACTCAGCAGGTACACTGTGCACTCGCGAATGGCTGAATGTTCGCCAGAGCACAGTCTGATCTCCTGCCAGGTGTTGTAATGGAGAGTATATCAAAGGTGGGAAGGTGATGGTTTAAAAAAATCTTTGAGCATTGGAATAGGAGGTGATGGGTTCGGCTGCTGTAAGGTTATTTTATGTCTAATGCATGCAGACATTTGTCACTGGGCACATGAGTCCATTGGATATATTTCCAGCTCTTCATTTGAGCTGTGGCTCACTTGTGCTAAGACAAGAGCTTTCCTGATATTTAAGAAAACAAAATCACTCTGCTCCCATTCTGTGCTCTGTATTTTTAACCTCTACACTTTGGAGAAATTTCTTCAGATTTGCATTCTGTCATCTTCTGCCCTTTCTAACAGTCTCTTAGCCCTCTCTCCTCCTCATAAATTATTGGCTGACATTGATAGATCATTTCCCTAAAATCATAGGACATTTTCTGGAAAAAAGCAGTGAAGTCATATGATCATAAAGTAGGGGTTCATGGACAAGGGCCAGTCAGTGATACAGTATCTTGTTCCAAAAGGAGAAAAATGAAAATAATATTTGTCCAATTTTGCTAATCTTTTTAGTCTGAAATGATGCCCTGCATAATTATTTAGTACTAAAATGGCCTTCCTTTTATGAAATGAAGGTGATAATTATGTCTGTCCCTAATTGATAAAAGCAGAAGTAGATACCCCAAAAGTAGGCTTCCAGTTCTAATTTTCAAATTTATGGTTCTGTAAATCCAAGAGTCTGGGAACTACTGATCTAGTTCAGCTAATTACCCAAATCATGAATCTCATCAACAAAAACCCTAACAAGTGGTAATGTATCCTTTCCTCAAAACTTTTCCCATGAGTTCTCAGCCTTATGGGCTACCCATTATAATTTTGGGCTCTTCTAATTATTACAAGTTTTTACCTACACTGGATCTGAGTCTACCGCTCTATTCACTACTTTATAATTTTACCTAGTACCATGTGTGTTCTGTATAATGTAACATTATCCCTAATGTCTTACAGAGAACACTGATACCGTAGTCAAATTATTTGGGGAAACAATCATTCAAACAGTAAATTATTTAATTTCAGTACTTTAAAAATTCTTTAATTGGTCAATTCATTCAACAAATGTTTTGGAGCACATAACAAAAGGCAGGCAGTGTTCTACATGCTAATCTTTACTAGTGATAGTATATATATGAGAAAGATATGATAACCTGGGTTTCCCAAATTTAGACTGTGGAATTGTTTTTCTGCCTTGTAGTTGATGCTAATTTGGGACTGCACTAAAATTATTAGATAAAAGCTATCTTCCTCCCCTCCTCTCTGTTTCATTAAAGTTTCTCAAACTAAACATGTTAATTCCTTTAATCTGTACTCACTCACGTGATATCCAGTCCCTTCTGCTCAACCTTGAACATGTGTTACTTTGTCTTTGCTGCTGTTGAAACAGCAGGGAACCATGGTAATAACTATGCACAAAACAGCAGGTATCGGTGACCTAGTGCTGCATGGGGGTGTTATCTTGTTATTTTTTTCTGGTTGTATGTATGTATATACAATATGTACATACATATTGCACAATACATACAATAAGATTTCATTTGTGTTTCGTTTTGCCCTGTTTTGTTTCTGCCAGTTTCGTTATGTGGTTGTCTCATATGGGCTGGCACTCCATGATAGGCTTATATCTATATCAAATATCATCTTGTGAGAGTTAGCCTATCGACCTGTCACAATTAAGATCTTTTTTTGAAATTGGTTCATTGGACTTTCAAGGCAAGCTGCCTAAGCTACTGCATTTGAGTTGAGACAGGTTATTGTAGGAATAACTCTGAAGTAATGAAGAGAGGCATGTAAGCCACACAGTAAAGCACACTGTACTGCAGAAACGGCACAAGAAAGGGTCAGGGGGGACTGCGGGACAGCTGTACCACCGGGACTCACAGAGCCGAGAGTGTGGTTCAGGGACTGAAGGCCAATTAAGATACAGTGGTGCCCTCGTGACTGTCATCTGGTTGCCCTCAGGAACAAAACTTTATTGATCTCCTTTCTACTTTTTTGGCATTAATCTGATTCATGGGTGCCCGACTTTCTTCAAGACCTTTGATTCCGCACCTGTTACCCTGCTTAAGTTGCCATATATTTCAAGCTGAAGAATTGGGCCATTCAGCACCCCACTGTTTTAGGCAAAAGCTTTGTCTCAATCATGAACTTCTTCTATAGCAGTTCTTGTCTATCTTTGGTTTGTATAACACCTTTGATTTTTGTGTATAAATTGTGTTTGATCCAATCAGGATAAAGTAATCATAAGTAAGACCGCGAGAAAACTAAACAGGTTAGCATGAAACAATGAATGGTCCTTAAAAGTGTGGTTGGTCCCTGAGTGAGCAGAATCAACATCACCAGAGAAGTTAGAGGCTCTGCCTCAGCCCAGCAGGACCAGAAATTCTGAGGGTGGGATGCAGCAATCTGTATTTTATTGAGCTCCTCTAGTGATTTGATGTATGCATAAGTTCGAGAACAGATGGTATAAAATTGTCTCTCTGAGGTCTAGATTTATAGTGTGATTGCCAAAGATAATGACTTGGGTATAATTGATATGCAGGAACTCTCTGATAATATTTAACAGTTTCAGTTATTTTTTAACCTTCTTTTTTTTGGACAGGAGGGGAACATTGTCAGCATATAAGATCATGCTTCTTTTTCTGTTAGCTGTGGTATCCAAATGATGTAAACTTTGGACCAATTTTTTTTCTGGTATACAAGTTAAAAACAATAATTCTGATTCCTTAAGATTTAAAACATGCAGGACATTCAGGAGGAATATGTGCTGTTGAAGGTCATTCATGCTCATTCTGTTTTTTTTTCTTGTTCACTTACAGTGTCCCAATCACCCCTCCCCATGGCTCTCCCCTGCCCTGTCCAACCCCTGCAGTCCCAAAGTCAATCCCCACTCCATTGTACTTGTCCATGGTCCTTGACTTGCCCCTTCCTATTCTTTCCCCCATTCCCCCATTCCTCTCCCGCTCTGGTCACTGTCAGTTTATTCTTTATTTCCATGTCTCTTTCTTTTTTGCTTATTTGTTTTTGTTGATTAGGTTCCAGTTACAGGTGAGATCATTCTGTTTTTTGTGGCATTTAAAAAACTATGTAACAACTTTAGTGAAATAAAATTCAGATGCCATATAATTCACTTACTTAAAATATACATTTGTAACCTTTAGACTATTCAAAGTTGTTCAGCCATCACCATGATTAATGGAACACTTTCATCATCCACCCAAAATAAAACCTCCTTACTCATTAGCAGTCACTCCCCGCTCCCTCCCTTACCTGACTCCCCCTCAGCAGGAGGCAACCACTGGCTTATTTTTCTGTCTCTATGAATTTTCCTATTTTAGACATTTTATGTAAAAGACACCACATAATATATGATCTTTTGTGTCTGTTTTTTTTTCCATTTAGCATAATGTTTTCACAGAGTTCATTCATGTTGTAGCATGTATCGGTACTTCTTTTCTTTTTAACTTTTTTTATTGTTGTTCAAGTACAGCTGTCTCCATTTTCTCCCACCACTCCCCCCAACACTAGCCATCCCCACTTCCCACCCTCAATCCTACCCCCCTTTGGTTTTGACCTTGTGTCCTTTATACATGTCCCTGAAAACCCTTTCCCCCCTTTCCCCCCATTATTCCCTCCCACCTCCCCTCTGGTTACTGTCAGTTTGTTCTTCATTTCAATGTCTCTGGTTCTATTTTCCTTGCTTGTTTGTTTTGTTGATTAGGTTTCACTTATAGGTGAGATCATACGATATTTGTCTTTTACCACCTTTTCTTTTCATTATTCCAAATCTAGAATAATCCAAATAATTCCAAATCATCCCCAAAATAGTCTATTGGATAAAATTACTCTATTCAAATATAGACTATATTTTAATGTATAAATAGATACACATTTATTTACCCATTCATCAGCTGATAGACACTTAGGTTGTTCCACATTTGACTAGTATAAATAATGCTGCTGTGAACACTCATGTACAAGTTATTGTGAGGACATTATTTTTGTTTATCTTGGGTATATAATTAGGACTGGACTTGCTAGTCATATAGTAACACTGAATTCAATTTCTTGAGGAACTGCCAGCCTATTTTGCAAGGGGGTGACATTATTTCATGTTCGCACTGGCCATGTATGAGTGTCCCCGTTGTTGCTCTGTACCCTTGTCAGCACTTGTTATTCTCTGTCTTCTGAATATACATATCTTAGTGGCTATGAGTAGTATCTCACTGTGGCTTTAATTAGTACTTTCCTAATGCTTTATGATGTTGAACTTAAGCATCTTTTTATATGCTTTTTGGCACTGCTTTGGAGAAATGCTACTGAGATCTTTTGCTGCATTTATTGGAGTTATTTGACTTTTCATTATTGAATCATGAAAGTTCCTTATATGTCCTTGATGCAGGCTCTTATCATATATAGGATTTTATGGTAGTTTTTTGTTAAATGATTGAAGGACTAGATATGATTTCTGTATAGAGAAAAAAAGATTAATGAGAGATTTTTAAAGAGTGAATTTTTTTTTTAATGAAACAGTAGCAACGGTCGCTGCTATGATAATTACACATCAATTCAGCTTTTATACAGGATCCTTAATTGGAGAATTTTGCTTCAAATTTGTTGAGGAGAAGACCAATGAAGAATTTTAAAGAAAAAAGAGAGTTTCCATAAAGAGTGGATTGCTAAAAAACAAAGAGTTCAAAAAGAATCAGAACTAAATAGAAGCTATTAAGTGTGGAAATCAGGATCCTGGTTACCGGTGACACAGGGGAACAATTTCTCTGGAAAGATGGGGTAAGAATCATAACGCACTCAGCTTGCAAGTGAGGGGGAGGGATAGAAATGGAGTCATACAGGTTTCCCTTTAATAAATGGAGATAAGGGTGAGTAGGAGAAAGGCTCATCAGGGGGTGGAAGCAGGATCAAGGAGGGAGCTCTTTAGATTGGAAAGATTTGAGTCCGCTTGAGGCAATGGAAAGGAAGTTTTATGTACAGTCAGCTCCACATAAAAGAGAGGCTGAGTGAGGGCAAACTCTCAGTGAGGTAGGCAGGGCAGAGTAGAGGACACAGGGGGATCAATTCCCTGACGGCTGTCCCGCCTCCTCTCTAGCTCCCCGTCCTTTCTCGGGTGGGACCCGAACAGCCAGGACATGTCTGCTCTTCACCTCGGGCCTGCCAATCTCGTCCCCCTCATAATATACTCATCCGAAGTTTCTATCAAATCATCAGGGTCGATATATTTATGAAGAAATATTCCTTCTCATAGACCATTCTGTATTGTTTTTACAGTGACTTTCTGTTCGAGGAAAGCTTATAATTCAAAAATGTACCTGATGTCCCTTACAATTCAATATTTTGATGGTCCAGATATACCTCTGTATATACAATTCCAGGTGGTATATAGAGTACTAATTTTAATCTCTTAGCTGAACCAAATTAATAAACAATAATCTAAATATGTTTAAATGTTAGATTCTTTTTTTTAAAGTTTAACATTTTTTTAAAGATTTTATTTATTTATTTTTAGAGAGGGAAAGGAGGGAGATGAGAGAGAGAGAGAGAAACATCAATGTGCGGTTGCTGGGGTTCTGGCCTGCAACCCAGGAATGTACCCTGGCTGGGAATCGAACCTGGGACACTTTGGCTCCCAGCCCGCACTCAATCCACTGAGCTACGCCAGCCAGGGCTAGATTCTTAATAAACAATAATTTAAACATAGCTTCTAAATAATGAGCTTTCCTCGGACGATTTTCCCTTTGTTTGGATGGTTTGTATATGAAGTTTTCCTGTATTATCAATAATTGGAGAATAAATGTATATAGAAATCAGACTTTTAATTCACCAAAAGTCAGGACACCCATTTCTAAGTCCTGCCTGTGAAATAATTAGCCCTGTGTTCCTTCCTGGTCAAATCCCATTTTCACTTTGTTTCTTCATGATAAAATAACAAGATCAAAATAAAATTGTAAGTCCCTCGCAGCTTTGTTAATTTGTGAGTCTTTACAAGAATTTAGAGCTGCATTTTCTCCTTGTTTACTAACCCAGATCCCCAAATCTAAAAAAAAAAAAAAGTACAGCATTCTGATTTAAAGGTATAAAATACCATAATGTCTTATTTTCTCATTGCTCATTTCTTTAGTTGATTACAGATCCTTCAAACAGAAATCCTAATACTGTTTCCTTCCTGTCCTTGAATCCCTTTATGTGTAACTGTAACGTTGACCCAGAGTTGCCGGCCAGTCTGACCCCGGATCAGGCCTCCTGAATGGCATTAAAGCACATGCTCAGACCTCAGCCTCCTCCTCCATGTGAACCCTGATTCTGATTACAGCACTTTCTGCCACAGCCCAGCAGCCCTTCCAGGGGGTCCCAGCAATCGCTGTTGTCTTGTGTACTCCAGATTCTCCTCTCCAGGTCTGTGAACCACAGCGAGATGGGTTCTGTTTGTGTTTTGGTTGTGTATGGGATTAGGAAGACTGTAGTAGCAGCACTTTCCATGCTGAACTCTGTAGTATAATCCCCACAAATTAAGCTGGGTGATCACTACTTCATTCGTGAGGAAACTAAGCCACCTTCAGGTTCAACGACTTACCCAAGTAAGTGGAGGGAAATGGTCTGAAACTCTGATAGCTAACATCCAAAGTTTTCCCTCTTAGCTACTCTATTTTTTGTGTGTCTAGAGTAACTCCGGGGAGGAAGAATACTGGGCTTACCTGGATGGAAGAACTTTAATGCTCTTTTCACTTTATTTTGTTTGATTCTCAGACATCTCAAAGGATGGGGAGTAGGGAGACTTGAAGAACATGAGAAAGGGAAATTCGATAATCATATTTCTGAAAAGCATGTTCATTTCACTTCAAGGTGTCTACTTAATGGAAATTATATTTCCCATTATTAATAATAAATTATGAAAAGTCGTTATCCTTTGGATTGCCTGTGTAATGAGGTAAGAACACTGTTGATCAGTATTTTAATTAGGTTATAGCATGAAAGTTATTCTTGAATTTATGTAAATGTTTCATACATTTTACATAGGTAACATCATTTGCTTCTGTACATCTAATTTATTTTCAGTATCTGCAGTAAGCCATGCTGTATTAGTTTGGAAATGTATTATTGATGACATATGTTGCATCCTCTCGGCAGCTACAAGATTGCATTAACGTGAAGCCTTGGTTGTAAACCAGATGTGTGCCTTGTCACTGCATGATTTGAAAGACTGCATTATGAAGAAATTGATGCAATACTCACAGGTATATCAGGATTATCTTGCACATCATCAGTAAAAACAAAGAGGGCCAGCCACTTATTTACTATACAGAGGTTACTAGTTAACCATGTACTGAATGCGCACTTGGGGCCAAAAGATAAGTAGACGATCAAGACTGGAACTTGGGCTTCATACAGCTAATAGTCTGATGGAGGACACAGACAGATAACTGGATTCTCAGTACCGTGGGGATCATCTTTATTAGGTTTATCCTATTTTCCTCAAGGATCTGAACCCATAAATCACACAAGCCCAGTCAAAGCTGTCCATAAGCAGACTTATTTTATGATGTAGCATTTAGAATAAAAAAATCACCCACAAAACTAGAGAATGAGCCCTGACTGGTGTGGCTCAGTTGGTTGGGCGTTGTTCCACAAAGTGGAAGATCGCTGGCTCCACTCTCAGTCAGGGCACATGCCTGGGTGGCGGGTTCAGTCCAGGTCAGGGCACGTATGAGAGACGATGGTAGGTGTTTCTCTCTCACATCGATGTTTCTCTCCTTCTCTTCCTATCTCCCTTCCCCTCTCTTTAAAAATCAATAAATAAAATCTTAAAAAGAACTATAGACTGACAGATACTTGGCATAACAGAAGCCCCAGAAGAAAAGACCTAGGGATCTTATTTGTCCATAAAGTCAGTGTAAACCAGTAGTGTGATGAGCTCCCATACCTGTATTAAATAGGCGGAATTAGTAGAAGTATGGGGCAAATGGGCAAGGGAGAATTCTTCATCTGTCTGCTGTGATAGTTAAGTCACATGCAGAGGATGGTGCTTACTTCTATCTCAATGGAAGAGTCTGACAAAATGAAGCCTGCATATTAAAGTAGATAAAAATAGCACTTTATCTCATAAGGATGTTTTAATTAAAAAGCGTTAGTTAAGTCTAAGGATGCTTTGGAATCTGCGATGATGGTGATAGTGATATCATTAACGATAACTAATGTTTATTATATTACCTTATTTTCTGTTCTCACAATCCAGTCAGGCAAGAATAATAATCTCCCATTTTACAGATAACACAATGGGCACAGAGCAGTTCATGCACCTCCCTGAGATTACAGAGTGAAGAAGAGGCAGTGTGGGGGTCCATGTTGTCATGGCAGTGACATGCTGCCTCGCATACATATAAGCAGCTGCCCGTCCTTGACAATGCTGTCCCGGACTGCAGTGCACAGTGTTGGGAGAGAGTGGTTTCATAGAGTACCGTGTGCAGAACTAGCCAGTGGGTTAAATTTGGCAGACAGATTTCAGGCCTCATGTGAAATTGCTTTCTAATAAGCAGAGCTGCCCCAGAAATGGCTGCAGGAGCTGTTTGGGGTATACATAAAATGAAGAGAGACTTTTGTCTTTGGTCTGGCCCTAATTTTGTTTCTTTTACTATAGAGATGGAGATATCCAGTTATCTAGGATACTAGGAGTTATTGAAAGATTTTGTTGTTGTTTTACTGTCCTTAAATTCTTGACTCAAAATGAGCATGTTGTGATTTCTCATACTAGTTTCAGTCTAGATTCTGTATTTTTTCTCAGGAATAGAAATAGAGTTTTGTTTGTAACTCAAATTTAACAACCTGGAGTGGGACTATGCAGTTCCTTCCGTGGAGAAAGGTGTCTGAAAGCTTTCATCACCTTACCTAGGATAGCAGTGATCGGCTGTGATAGTTACCTAATGTAAGATAGGTTAATGACAGGTTCCTTTCCATTCATTAAAAGCAGCATTACAAAAGCAAGCTGGCAAAAAGCGTCGGGAGAAAATTCTCACTGGTGCTTTGCAAAGATCATATGTTACATTTGTTGCAATTCATATAAGTTGTTTTCTGATAAAGATCCACACAGATCTTAGTTCAGAGTACATACATTTTTCTAAAAAGCAACTTCCTAGAAATAATTATAACTAACATTTATTGAACACTCAGTATATGACAAGCAGCATTCCAGGCACTTTATATTTTAATGCACTTAATCCTCAGATAATAAGTGACTGTCAAAGGTCGTGCACATAGTGTCTGAGAAGTGATTGGACCTTAGCAGTCTCACTCCAGGGCCTACAATTGTCTCTACTTGGCTTCATTATCTTGTTTGTTATCTATGATGGAAACAAACTCGGGCATTGTATGATGAGCACGTGGGGTAGATACAGCAGGCTGGTTCATTTGACAACCACTATACTCCATTTTAGCATACTTCTTGTACTAAAGAGGCTGGAATCTCAAAGAGCACATTTTCAAGACTCTCTTGCAGTGAGAGTTTTGTTCATGCCTCAGTGTCTGTCAAGAAGATTCAGTTGTCTAAGACTTGAAGTATGTGGAAGTGTAGGAAAAGAAGCAAAACCATTAGGCTCTTCTGTGGTTGCTAGTCTGGTCTTTGGCATCATAGTTGCTGAGTGGGGGCACTGGCGGCAGCAGATTTCTAAGATTTCTTCTAGAACATTCTTGTGTTGGGAACTTACGTAACTACTTACTACCCTGTAATACAATTCTTTCTACTTAAGCTAGTTGGATTGCCTTCCTGTGAACAAGAACCCTGCTTAGTGCAGAGGGCTTCAGGCCTGTTAAGGGATATTAATTAGTTCAGAGAGTTCAAGGGCCTCTCTGACACTTGGTGTTCCTCCAGTACTGGAAAGTTGGTTAGAGGCCATGTGTTCCTCTGACATTAGAAAGTTGGAGTAGAAAGCCCATTTCAAGTTTGAAGTTCTCTGATTTTTCAGATTAAGGAGCAGAATGGGGCAGGGAAGAGATCCTTTATGTATTTTCCTAAGCTAGTTTTTCAACAGAGGTTTTCTCTTCCTTCACTGAGTTGGCCATCTCGCAAAACACATTGCATTTCTGGGAGATAATGTCTCTTAGAAAAAATAATGGACACTGTCTTCAGGAATAAACATTTAAGAAGGTCTCCAAAAAGCATTGCTTTTTATGTTAATAACCTCAGTTGTGAAGAAGCAATAATGGAGTTTTTCTTGTCTTTCTCTTTCCTTTAATTTTTCTTCTCCTGTCCTCTTCTTAAGCCAAGGGGAAGTTGGAAATTGTACTGAGTCTTGAAGGAAGGCAGGTAGGATGCTGCCTGGTGTCCCTGCTGAAGGTGTCCCTGGTGGTGAACCGCCACTGAGAAGAGCAGGATGGTTTCGAGGTCTGCAAGTTTAGCTGGGGTGAAGGGAAAGGCAGAGAAACAAGAAGATAAGGCTGGAGAGAGGAGTTCAGAAAGAACTGTTGTGTGGAGAGGCTGATGGGTTTTGAGCAGATTCTTTAAAAGACTCTTTTAAGAGGATCAATATGAAATTGGTAAGATGGAAGACTGGGGTGCATAAGAGACAGGAAGGAGAACAAGTCTGAGGCAGTGAGGAGTAAACACTTGAAATATGAAGCTAGAAGTGGAAAGCTTAGGAGTTAGTATAGGAGTGCTGGGCCAAGTTAGAAAATTGTGTTGAAAGCTGAGTACAGAAATAAAATGAGCTTCAAAAAGATGAGCATGGTCATCGATGTCATGCCACAGATATAAATATGAATAAAGACATAAAATGACTTAATTTGGACATTGTCCATCCTTGAAGCATAATTTCAAATACAGTGTAAGGAGTAGATGACGAATAGCAAGGGGCGCAGCTGCCTGCAGGCCGCCTGTTCTTTCTGGTTGGTTGGTCGTACAAGTTTGTGACCCTGACCAGCAGTGACTAACCCACAACCACCGAGAATGCTGTGACCATCTTCTCTCTATATTTAGACGTAATTACATTTTCTAGTCTGTGATAGGAGGAGCCCATACTACTGTTCTCATGAGTCTGGGAAAGAAAGCCATTCTTTTGAGATTCTTGTGTGTTTCTCTGAGGATTTTGTTCTAGCTTTTTCTTGTAAACCTTTTGAAAAACACTATGGAGGCACTGGAATATTTAGCAGATAATGGAAAACCCCAAGGGTCATAAGAAGAACTCAGAATAACTTTTTACTTTTCCACATGGGAAATTTTAAGAATGAAAAATCATTTTAAGTTTAGAGTTGCATCTCTCCTAGAATTTAATTCCAATTCGATATCGCAGGCCACATGCAGCAGATAAATCAGACAAGCACACTCAGTTTTCCAAGGGACGAGGCTGCTCAGAAAGTGTTCATTGTGATCAGAGACTAGACTGATATGCATCGGATCAGGACTCAGCTGGGAAATTCAGGGGCTCCAAATCCGTTTACAAAAGCACCTGATTTATCTCCAGGTGATTTATTTTGCAATCTTTGCCATCTAGAACACATTAAAGAATTGCAATTAACTTTAAAATTCTCTTACATCTTATAACTATGTATACTGTACCAGGTGGGTACTAGAAATATGAGGGGAATACTTTTTAAAGTATATGACTACTTAACCACTATGCTGTACACCTGAAACTAATACAAAATAATGTTGAATGTAAACTGTAATTGAAAATTAAAATTTAAAATTCTTTTTAAAATGGCATAAAATTCTCTTATATCTTAAAATAGACATGGCAATGTCTTTTGCCCGTACGCTTTCTGTGGGTGAACCCATCAGGCAAATAATACTTTTATTGTGGATCCATAATTAGAAATCTTAGATTGTGTGGCTTCTCAGAACATAAATTAAAAGCGAGAAATTCAGGGGGGAGGAAGGTGTAGCACTGGCGGATATGGCGAGTTCGTCAAGAGGTAAAAGGTAGGAGTTTCACTGTAAGAGTGATAAAGAGACTCTTTTAATCCTTATTTCCCTAGTCTCAGGAACAACTGCTCAAAGGCCTACAGGTAAATACAATATTTGGCCAGTCCTCTAGCAAGTGCTACAACAATGACAACTCCATCCCATGCCTGTGTATTTGGGTCAGTGCTTCAAAGCTACGCAGCCTTTGCTGTTGGCCTAACACTGCTAATTATGCCATTTATTACCACCAAGGTTCATGGGACTTGAAATTTCTTTCTTTGAAATAAGAATAATAATTTACTTTTTAAATTATTTTATTATTGTTCGATTACAGTTGTCTGCATTTTTCCCCCACCACTCCCAGCACCCCAGCCAAACCCATCTCCCTCCCTTGCTTCCGTCCCCACCTTGGTTTTGTCCATGTGTCCTTTATAGTTGTTCCTGAAAACCCTTCCCCCCACTATCCCCCCTCTCTGGTTACTCAGATTGTTCTTAATTTCAATGTCTCTGGGTATATTTTGCTTGCTTTTTTCTTTTGTTGATTAGGTTCCAGTTAAAGGTGAGATCATATGGTATTTGTCCTTCACTGCCTGGCTGATTTCACTTAGCATAATGCTCCCTAGTTCCATCCATGCTATTGCAAAGGGTAGAAGCTCCTTCTTTCACTCTGCTGTGTAGTACCCCATTGTGTAAATGTACCATAGTTTTTTGATCGACTCATTTACTGATGGGCACTTAGATTGCTTCCAGCACTTGGGTATTGTAAATTGTGCTGCTATGAACATTGGGGTGCATAGATTCTTCTGGGTTGGTGTTTCAGGGTTCTTAGCTACTATATGGGAAAATATATTTGCCAATGATACCTCAGACAAGGGTTTGATCTCTAAAATATATAAAGAACTCACATGACTCCATTCCAGGGACAAGAAAAACAATTAAAAAATGGGCAAAAGTCTTTTTTTTTAAAGATTTATTTATTTATTTTTAGAGCGGGAAGGGAGGGGGGAGAGAGAGAGAAACATCAATGTGCGGTTGCTGGGGGCCATGGCCTGCAACCTAGGCATGTGCCCTGGCTGGGAATCGAACCTGTGATGCTTTGGTTCACAGTCCGCGCTCAATCCACTGAACTACACCAGCCAGGGCAAAAATGGGCAAAAGTCTTGAACAGACACTTCTCTAAGGAGGACATACAGAGGGACCAGAGACATATGAAAAGATGCTCAGCATCATTAGCCATCAGAAGCAAATTAAAACCACAGTGAGATACCACTTTACACCGGTCACAATGGCCACCCTAAATAAATCAACAAACAAGTGTTGGCCAGGATGTGGAGAAAAGGAAACCCCAGAGTACTGTTGGTGGGAATGCAGACTGGTGCAGCCACTGTGGAAAACATTATGGAATTTCCTCAGAAAACTAAAAATGGAACTGCCCTTTGATCCAGCAATTCCACTGCTGGGATTATATCCTAAGAACCCTGAAATTTCTTACGTTGAACTTCAGGAACACAGCATCCAAAAAATTCTATCACCTCCCTTTTTACACCCTGAGGTTCATAGGTTCCTGCTTTGGAAAGGTTAACTGCATTAAAAATGAAAATTTTCAAGAGTGTGTTTGAGCACACGAGGACTGGCACCGGGCTGTGCCACACCAGAGGTGCTTAGGGGCGCTCTGCTGTCAGGAGCTGTGGGCAAGGTTCTCATAGACAAGATGCTGAAGCAAAGCAAAGCAGTGATTTGATTGGTGATAGCTTAAGCAGTTGCCTTGTTTGGGAAAGACTTGCTAGCTGTTCACGATTGGTTGTTTTTAAATTGCACTCTCTTGCATTCAAGAGTAATGACTTTGGTTTAGGTTTTGGTTTGCTTATGTGCACTACCAAGGCTTTAGTGCCACCTTGGTTTAATGAGCTCCTTGCTTAATTATCTGAAGACTACTTTGATAGTTTAGACCAATGAGCTACACTGCAGAGATGGTAGTGTAAAATTCTTCAGGCTGCAGAAGTCCTCCTGCCAGTGAAACCCTTCTGCTTTCTCTCACTTCAGGGAGTTTCTTTCTGGTGTAGCCTCAAACCTCTAAAAACTAGCTGTTAAAGTCCACACACAGCTCCTGGGGGGAGAATACCCTTGATCTAAATTCAGAGCCCTATGGCTCGGAAGTGAGGGGTCGCTGTTGACCCCTTCTTTACTCCCGTTCTTCAATAAGAAATGAAGAGTCATAGCAGTGTGGGTCCGTTAGTAAGACAACTTTGCAAACTTCAGAACCTCGTGAGGGCATATTCCTTTATTACAACAGAGCACTAATTAATTTTGGTAATGATGACTCTGAGTAATTATAAAAAGGTTAAATTATCCAACATAATTTAATCAAGCAATGTCTGCTATGTACAAAAAAAAAGTAAGGAAGAATTAAAACCATATTGGGAAACTACCCATGTAAATGATTTAACACTACATATGAGAGATAAGCTCAGGTTATTTGAAAAGTTAAATTCTGTGAAACATCTCATATACGGCCCCCACTAGGAAATGAAGCATCTCCATATTTGGTTGTGTTCTCTCCTAAGAAAGCAAAGTATTGATTAGTAAACTGAATATTATCCACCTACCAATCCTGAGATGTTTATGTGTATGGAGTCTAAATAAGTTTTTAATTGGCATTTTTAACCCTCGTTGAGGAATTCATTGAGTGATCCATCTGACTGGAGAGTTTGTGAGAGGCAAATCCTGCGCATTTCCCAGATGTGATATCAAAATTGAGTATATCTTCTGAAAAGAAGCAAAAGTTCAATCTCAATAAAGCTGATGTTTAATATTCGATGATAGATGTCTTCAAATATTTAACGAGAAGGAAAGATCTCTGGGCACCACTGCCTTTTACAGATGGATTAGCTTCATTTGCTCTTGGCTTTAAAATTTATCCACCATGAATACAAGCAGCAATCACAGAACCTACAAGGGCTTCCTCCTCCACATTTACTTTGTAAGTTCTACTTCAGCAGGGTTGTTTAGCATTTATATTCTTTAATGTTATAATAAATAATGTATATTATGTTTAAAATTCTGTAAAATACCTGAAGTTCTATATATTAATTTATTCAACAAATATTGCACTTTTGGGGTTTTTTTTGCCAGTACCAGGCACTGGGGATACTATTAATGAGCAAAAACACCACTCTGCCTTGAATTTATATCCTGGAGGTGGGGGAGCTTGGTGGGGAGCAAGGCCAGGCACTCTGGTAAACATCTATATATCAACTCAACTAATCTCTCCGAACTGCCCTAAGAGATGGGACCTGTTACTAGTTCCCATTTTATGCGTGAGGAAACGGAGGTGCTGAGAGGTCACACGGTGAGTCAGTGTCGGAGTGAGGCTGCACACCCAGGCGTTTGGGCTCCAGATGTGTAGTTCATAACCATTGCACACACTGTCTATTGATGCTTCTATTCTGCAGAAGTTTTTTAATCATAACAATATGTGCAGAATAAATAATTCAGCAGGAGAATTTACCTGTTGAAAAACAAAATGGTTAATTTGCTAATGGTAATGTGATAACATGGTTTTTAACTTCTATTCCAGAAGACCTAAATGCTTCTATCAGTCAGTATGTATTGATTCTCCAATAGAATCACAGACAAGACTCTCCCATATAGTTTGGTCTTAAGTGAGTGAGTCACTAGAAATTTTAATGACTAGCCTCTTTAAAGTCTAGATTTAGAAGCTCCACTTGAGAATGACTCATTCCTATTGCTTGCGATTTTTTTCTTCCTTATTGACCAAGAAAAATCAAAAGGAATGTGGACAAGATGGTGAACTTAGCAAAGGTGATTTTTGGTATCTCTGATTTTCCTATTGGTTATGCTGTCTTTTTTTTTTTTCTTCTCCTTAGGGACCCCACAACATCCCCTCTGATCTCTGTCCCCTGGAGGTTATTTCCCATTTCTGCTCTGTCCCTTTGAAGGTACTTACGATAGCTCAAAAAGTGATCAGTCGGCTGCCCCAGACACGTCTGCTTTTGGGCAACCTATGTGTAATTCAGGGACATTTAGAGAGAATGCCTTAATCCTAGGAAATGCCTCTGTGTCACCATCAGGCAGTAGGTAGGGGGACTAAATGATCTATTTTATGATCATTTGATCTTTTGGAGCCTCTAAAATATTCTCTGTAGTGGCCTACAAACTTCGTACCTACGACTCTACTTTCTGTATAAGAAGGAAAAATCAGTGTTATATTAAAGATAACTTTTGGCTTATGTTTGCCATTAATCTCTTATTGGGTTTGCCTTTCAAAACAATGTAGAAGTTCAAATTTTATGAAGTCAGAGATTTGCTACAAAGTCATTGGAGTTGAGAAAAGTGAATGGACATATAGATAAGACAGGATTGGCCATGAGTTGATAATTAGTGAAGATGTGTGATGAGTTGTTAATTGTTGAATTATGGGGTTTGTTATATTGTTTCTTTACTTTTGTATGTTTGATGCTTTCCATAATTTATAGTTTAAAAGAGAGTATATTTGATGAAAAATAATTTAACATTTTACTCTCTATGTGATTCTTGCAGGGTTAACGTCCAGAGTGAAATTTGGGGCATGCATTGCAAAGAGTTTATATAGATGGCATTATACTTAGAGTGGTGTAAACAAACAATAAACCATTTTAGTTAAAATGATGCCTGTGCTCCGAGACGAAGACACACATTCCTGACTTGAGTCATGAGGGAAAATGTGTTTCTTCTTTAAAACAATTTTTGAATAATGAATACTGAGATGGAAGAAACAAAAACATGTGATCTATTTAAAATGAGATTTCAAGTCTGCATTGCTTTAGTTTTTCATTTTCTATAACAAATGTTCTTTAACACAAGCTAATTCCCTATGAAATAGGAATACATTTGTGCATTCTTTTGAGATCTGCAAACTCAGAATATAAAAAACTCTTAGCATGTATATTTTTAGATTTTTTCCTTTTTAGTGTTTTTCTAAACACTGATTTATTTCTGATGGTTAAAGCAATACATTTATAAAGAGAAAAAATTTAAATATAGAAAATGTTAAAAAGGAAAACATCACCTGCAAATAGTAATTCAGAAATAGCAATCAAACACTGAGGGTAGAGGCACCTTTCTGCTATCCCCTAGCACTGCCCCGGAGGTTGGGCAGCTGCATGGTACCCCACGGGGTTCTCAGCCTCACCAAAGGATTCCCTGCCCCCAAGCATGACAGGCAAGCAGCAGAGCTGCAGGACTTGGAAAAGTACCCGAACAATGGGCACTAAGCTGTGTGCATCACTTACAGGTGGCAGGGAGCCCAGAGGGAGCTCTGTTTCCGAGTGACATCTCAGCACTTTCATTGATCAGTGGATGCCTAGTCCTGGTCATGGATGAGAGTGAATTTCCCCTGTTGCACAGAGGACTTCCTGCACACAGGAAATTCTAGCCCCACATATGTGTTTGCGTTATATACTAGACCAGAGGATGAGCCCATTCATTCAGCTAGAAGACAGTGGAATATGATTGGATTGGGGACAAGGATTCTTGAGCTCACTTTTGAAAATGTTGACTCTGAACTGTCTTTAACACATCCGAGTGAGGATGTCTAGGAGGCAGCTGGAGCAGGTGAGAATCGAGCTGGGTTGGTAAAGAGAAGAGGGCCATTTCTTGGTACATTGCAGCATAAGTGAGGTCACAAAGGAAGAGATGTGGGGAAATACTACTAGATCTAAGGGATCCAGGGAAAGATCCCATTGAAATGGACATGAGTAGTAAGGCAGTGCCAAATATATAAAACATACAGCTTATGATATGGTGTCATGGTGTTGTTGATTGTCATTGTACAAAATTCATAACAGAAGGTACTGCATATTCTTTAACCAAGGAGCTATAGAGTGAGGTCATTTAAAATTTTCTTATAAGTATCCATTACCCTAAACTAGTTTGTACTTAACTAGACAGGGGCAAACAGAAGAGTCATTTCCTGGAAAGGATAAATAAGGCTTGGTATTTCTTTACAGGATGGGGTTATCACTCAATAGGTGTGCCAGTTTAGATGACCCTGAACCCAGACAAAAACAGTGCTCCTGTTGTGCAGAGCTTCAGAACAGTTTACCAGGGCCCTTCAGGACCACATTATCCCTCCTAGTGGAGCTGGAGGACCTGCCACGGTTTCTTTCCTTTTCTACTTCTCCACTCAACTTGGACATCATTTTCCTTTCCTTTCATTGTCCTCCAATCAGATGGAGGACACAGTTTCCATATGATTTCTGTGTCTGACCTCTTAGATACTGAGTGGGTTACTAAATCGTTCATTGCTATGGTATGTACCTGTAACTGTGGCTGATCTCAGCGTGTATGATGAAGAGCAAATAGTGGAAACAGTGTAGATGGACATTAGCTTATCCACTCTCACCGCTAGAGAAATAATTCAAAACCAGTTGTCTAGTGATAAATTGATAACCCCATCTTTGAATATCATAGCCACTTGAGAAAGTTATTCATTATTTACCTTGCTATATCATACTTGGGCCTGGGTAATCCTAGTTAAGAATTATAATCTAGCCCTGGCTGGCGTAGCTCAGTGGATTGAGTGCGGGCTGCGAACCAAAGCATCGCAGGTTCGATTCCCAGTTAGGGCGCATACCTGGGTTGCAGGCCACGGCCCCCAGCAACCACACATTGATGTTTCTCTCTCTCTTTCTCCCTCCCTTCCCTCTCTGAAAATAAATAAGTAAAATCTTTTAAAAAAAGAATTATAATCTAGCTTCCAATTCATAGCAATGCTTTGAATTTTTGTATTTACACTACTAATTTCTACAATAAGTAGAAGTACAACCCACATGTTATGTGTAAGCTTTGAAAATCTCTAAACACTTAAACATTACCAAAATAATAATCTGGAACTTTTTTATTCCACCTTCTCACTTCTTGAAGGTATTCATAAGTAAAGAATTATATAATACAGGGTAGATTAAAGATACCTATATTTTAGATTCATAATCATAAAAAGTACCTCATAGTTTAAAAATACAGGAACTTTTCTATATATAATAGTTCTAATATAACTGTTCTAGAAAATTTTATGTATACTATTATATATACTTCTATAATTAGTCTCACATGTTTACTACTAAATTATATTAACTACCTGATATAATTGTATAGCTAATGTATACATTAAATTATTAGCCAAGGAAAAGTAATACTTTCATATTCTTTAGATAATTTTAGTTTAAAATACATTTTAAGAACCTAGTAGAACATCTATTGTAGGAAAATAATAGAAAATTATTTTAATGGAATACCAACCTAAAGAACAGGCCATAATTATTCTAAAGATTTAGTACCCATTAGATAATTAAATAGCCAATGACAGGGCATTTTGAGACACAATATTTTATTCTAAGAGTTGGAGTGGGAAGGAACATATTTCCAGCGACTGTCACACAGCCAACCGCAAATCATGACAAGCAGCTCTTTTTGAAAGATGAAATCTTTAAAATTAGAGAACATTTTAAAGGGATATGTTTACTGCTCCACACTTTTTGGAATAGCAAAGGAGTAAAAGATAAAAGAAAAGTTTCTTACAAAATTAATCATACACTTGACATATGACCCAGCAATCCTACTCCAAAATAATTACTCAAGGGAAATTAAAACTAATATTCATATGAACAGCTATATGAGGATGATTGTAACAGCTTTATTAATAATCACTAAAAATTGGAAACAAATACCCATTTTTCAACTGGGGAACAGATAAATCACTGCCATATAGCCATGCAATAGAATGCTATTCGGCAACAAAAAGAAGAAACTATTGATAATAGCAATTCCATGGATGAATCATAAATGTATTTTGTTGAGTGGCAACTAGACTGAACAAGTGACATTTCTGGAAAAGGTATAGGTTCAGAAAGCCGATCAGCAGTCGCTAAGGTTCGGGGAGAGGACAGTGGCTGAATAAAAGGGAACACACACAGGAATTTTGGGGTGATGGAACTGTTCTGTGTGCTTCTCGGATGGCAGATATATGGCACTCTGCATTTATCAAAGCCCATAAATGCATCACAAACATGAACTTCAGTGTATGCAAGTGCTTTTTTTAAAAAAAGGATCAAGCAGGATATCAGGAGATCCTGAGATAGAATCCAGAATGACAAATAAATCTGACTTTTTAACAAATGTATGACAAAGCCATACTAAAAGTAGTGAGGGGGGGTGTTGTTTACCTAAATAACTTTAGAAAACACTGCTTTGGGAACTATAAAACGGAAAACAAAAAAAAGAACTATGCATGAAGACCATATTCTAGTTGGAAAGTTTCTTATAGAAGTACCTGATAGCAACTTTGAAATTACTTAATATGTATATGTTTATGGATTTGCATATAATGGGAGCCAGATTCATCACTATCAGAGACATAAGTTACAAATACACAGTAGGTAATATAGGAGGCCACACAAAAAACAGGCATCACCTTCTGGAAGGCAGGCCCCGTGTACAATAGTACAAGCCCCCCCCCTCCCCACAGGTGAGTGTTCTAAGAGCCCATCTGTATCAGTGCACCTGCTGACTTTGTTGTGAGAGGCTGTGTTCAGCTTTAGTGAGGTTTTTTTTTTTTGAAGACTCTTTCAGTACATTTGCCATTTCATGATGGGTGATTTACGAGTGCACCTGCCTACCCCGCACTAAGTGTTCAGCAATTTTTGACCAAAAACTGCATAACCCCCATTCCCCACTCTCCCTATTCACCTGATCTCACCCCAAACAACTTATTTTTTGTTTCCCCAGATGAGAAAAGTCCTCAAAGGGAAACATTTTGCCAATGTGGAAGAGATGAAACAAAAAATGGCAGAAGCACTAAAAAGCATCAAACTCAATGAGTTCAAAACTGTTTTGAGCAATGGGAAAAATGTCTCGATAGGTGTACAGCAATCAAATGCAGAATACTTTGAAGATGACTGAAGTTTAAGCCTGTAGGGATAAATACACAATTTTTATAAATAAATTCTGTTTTGGGGAGACCCCCCCTCAAATGTCTCTTAGCAACTTGTTTGCATCCTTTGGATAATGGATTGTTGGACAGTACGGTAGTTCTATTTCTGATTTTCAGAGGAACCCCTGTACTGTTCTCCACAGTGGCTGAACCAGTTACATTCCCACCAACAGTGTGCCAGGGTGCCTTTTCCTTTACATCCTCACAGAATTCTTGTTCCCTCTTGTCTTCTTGATCAGCACCAGTCTTACATGTGTGAGGTGTTGTATCATCATGGATTTGCTTTGCATTTTCCTATTGATGAGCAATGCTGAGCACCTTTCCTGGACCTGTCGTTTATTTGGATGTCTTTGGGAAAATGTCCATTCAGTGCTCCTGCCCATTTTTTAATCGGATTGATTGTGGATTTCATTGTTGTTGTTAGTGAGTTGTAACACTAGAAGGAAAACATGCCTTCTTTTCCCTGCATACATCACTGCTTCACTGGTTCTCATTTCCCTAAAATTTCAGTTTAATCCTCTTGCTACACAATAGCCTCATCCAAATTGGAACACTAAATACTTGACTTTTGTCTCCATTGTCTTCATTTATTTCCACCTGCCATAATGATTTTGGTGCCCAAAAGCCACTTGAAAATACTACAAAAATGTTGTGAAGTTAAAATGGAAGCAACTATCAGTTATGTATTAATCCTGTTAAATATTTGTGAGTCAGTTTTCACATCTCTGGCTTGAATGTAGCAATTCCATAACTACCCCAGCACACTACCTGGGGGTCATGGAGAACAGATGAATAAGGATAGTGAGGAAGAGTTAGCAAACATAAAACATTCTCTCCGTAATTTTTATTGTGTTCAGTGATGCAACTGTGATTGTAACAGTTCTGGCATTTCATCATCATTATTTCATCTGGCTACCAGTGTTTACCTGACTGGGAACAATTGAAATAAAAATAAGTTGTTATATATAGCACATTTTGGGCTTTCTCATCTGATGACACCTACCTCTTTCAATATCATTTTTTAAAAACTCATAATCCAGAAAAGGGTGCTACAGCAATAGATGTGAATAGTTAATGAATGTTATTTAAAATAGAAGACTTTCTGTAGTATAAAAGAGACTATGATTAGAAACTTAATTTTTCTTCTGTTTTTAATATTTCACTGGATTCAGGTGATATTAAAAAAGGGAAAGAAATCACTTAATTAGAATGGAATAGAAAAGAAATAAGTTGTACCACTTTTTCCTAGGACTACAAATACATGCAGTGTCTTACATAAGTTAGCCAGGAGGCACTAAATAGTGGAACAGAATGTAGATAGTGATATGAGTGTATAATTGCCAAATTAATACCCACAGCAGAGAGGAACAATAAAAAATGGTTCAATCATGACTTTAATAATTCTTTCAGTTGATATATTTCTCTGTATCCTAGATAAGACAACCCATTGTGATTACATGCTAGTACAGGAAAGTTTGAGTATTGCCCTGCTGTGAAATATGAGATAAATTGCAAATGCATTTTTACTAACTAATAGACATTTATGATGAATGAAGTCAAGTCAGTTTTTCCTCTGAAGTATATAGCTAACTTTGAACTGGAAATATAAGCAGAATTTTCATTATTTCATGTTCTATTATTTTTTCTAACAGTGTGGGTTATCGGGATTTTCATGATAAAATTTCTGTTGTCAAACATGTCTTCTAGTCTCGTGACTTGGCACACCACCTGTGTGCTTTGTCTCCACCTCCTAGAAAGTGCTCGTTGTTCCGCATATGGTCCCTTATTCATGAAATGCCTGTTTTCTATGTTATAATATTTTCAATAAGGTATTCACCATTTCTACATTAACTTTGTAATTTTGAAATCAGCGGGTATTATATGCAAACCATAGACTGCTGGTATTAATTTTAACAAGAATAAACTCAGAGCTTTTTTATTTTCTGTTTGATCATTTTTCTCTTTCTTAGACCTTGATATCCAGGGAATAAATAGTATCAGCCATGTACCAAGTGCCTAAAATATAAACACTGTCCAAATATGATTGTTCATAAATCTTTGCCAAAGTGCTATGAGTATGATATTATCCCCATTTTTCCTTTAGGGAAATGAGGGTCCAACTTGTGAAGGCCTTTACTAAAGGTCACGCAGGAGGTCAGGGGTCACACACGGGGTTTCCTGGTTGTGTGAATTTGTGCTTTTTTATGTCATTGGTAGCCCCCCTTGCCCAACGTTTAACATGACCAAACAGCAGCAGCAATTGTCTTTCTCCAGAATAGACTCCCTTGGAAACTCTAGTAGGTTATGAGATTGTCAGGCTCAAGTACAATATATAACGTGCTTTCATGGCAGAAGCCAGGAGGAAAAGAACACTGCTTTCCCACAGATCAGACCCACTTTCCGGCTCTAATGATTGTAGGTATGGCAGTTAGTCTCCTTTACACAGGGCCTCCTACTTAGACCTCGTTATGGTACAATAGGTGCTGGATGTGCCGCACTAACTCCCCTGCATAACAGACAGGAATACCTACCTCACAGGACGTTTGTGAGGTTACCCGAAACGGTCTCTGTAGAAGACATAGAGCAGCACTCAGACCAGAGACACAGACACAGAGACAGCACTCAGGAGGTGTTAGCAATTTTTTGTCAAAGATTCTTTGAGTATTTCACTTGTTTATCACTCACTATATCTCCATGTGTATGCCCTAGTTACCCAAAAGGCATCATAGAGAGTGTTGCATTTTTTCATCCTTCTCCTTCGAAGGTATTTCTTCCTCGTTTACCTAATACTTACTAGCTTAGAGATTTATTTAACAAACACTTAGAAGTATTTGCTATATGCCAGAAACTATTCTAAGAATTTTATAAGTATTAACCCACAAAATCTGTGAAAAATTATGAGAAAGAGTATCAGTTACCATTTGTTCAGGGACCATTCACTGAGTATTATGTATTATGGCATAAGAGTTTTAAAAAAGGAATCGGATCTCATAATTATGGGAGGAGCTAAGGACATGAAGGTCCAGAAAAGGAAACTGGAGAATCAGGAAGTCACCCGCCTGTCAGTCTGAGAAGCCAGGTATGTCCAAGCAATTAAGGGGCAACATGAAGGGGACATCAGAGAGTGGTCTCTGGGAAGCTGTGGACACTTTGCCGAATACCTTTCACTTCTGTGGGTCTTCAGGCAGGTGCTTGCTGGCCAGCCTGAACCTGCTGTTGGCCAGCAGCCTTACAAGTAGGACCGGGGAGCAAAAGCCAGGACAAGATGGAGCCTGTTAGGCATTTCTGCATCTGTCCATCATCACATCTGACCACAGTGACTTTAGAGATTAACTGGCCACTGCCTCACTTCCACTCTGCACACCTGCAAATTCCTCTTCTGACTGGAATACCCAGAACCACACAGGAAAAGAGGTTCTGGGAAATGTAATTCCCTAAATAAGTTGATACACCACATCAGGCATAAAGGCAGGAGCTACTATTGTCCTTGTTTTGCAAGTGAGGAAACAGGTAGTGAGGGACGGGCACAAAAAAGTAAAGTAAGATGTTCAAGGTCACAAAGCTAGGGAGTGGCAGTATGGCGTCTGGACCCAGGCATTCTGAATCCAGGTTGCAAGCTTTGAACTCCTGTGCTTTGCTTCCTTTGCAATAAAATAGGGCTCTACAGAAAACCTCAATGTATTTTTCCTTGTTTCAAGTCTTCTTGTTTCTGGTTAATCAAGGAAATTCGTCATGAGGCAGTTACATAAAGCAATGCTATGTGTTATGTTCATTCTGTTTCTATTTTTGCCAACACTCTTTAGTTTTTCACAAAAATAATGTGTTATACCCTTTCAAGACTCATTTTTGTTAATAAATTTTTAATTATTAGTCTTCTAACTATGTTGATTGTTTTTGACTGTTTTTTAGCAGTTGCATATATATTGGATTATTCTAATGATCATTCAGATTTACGTGTATTGTGTATATTTTTACATCATTACTGTGTGCATGTTCCGCATTTTCCAGCATACTGCAACATTTTTAAGGCAGGAATATTACCTAGTTGTTCTTTAAATCACCACCAAAGTGTGAGTAGATGCTCAGAGCACTTTTTATTAAATGCCAAATATTACTATTATAATATTAAAAGGAATTTTATTTGAGTGACTGGACATCATGTTCCTATAAAACTACTTTCTGTATATGTATGACAAAGCTATCAGTTTCAACTCCACTGGGGTTTATCCTTCTGATTTTATGGCTACTCTTAAAAATACCTTCAAAAGAGAATGACATGGAATGAATATTTTCTCCTGGAAGAATCCCAATATTTCTTCATTATTAACAAAAATATTCCTTTCAAACCATTTTCTTCTTTTTCTAGTAATATTAAAATATTCACAATAATACATTTAGACTTTTACTTTTTGGTTAACATCAACTGGTCTCAGATATTACACCCAGATTTGGCAGGTTATTTTAGTGACTGAAATACTGAATTGTAACATGCAATTGAGATTAGGAAAATAAATAGGATTTAAACTTGTGTGTTATAAAATATCGTCATAACAAGGTTTCATTTTGAATTATGTTTAGAGACAGAATATCTAATTTTGATAAGTAAACTATGCTCAAAGTTATTCTGACCTTCTTGAATGGACCTCTAACAGATAGATACAAGTAGGTATTTTGAAGCTTAATTTATCCTTCTTAATTATTTAATTTAAGGGCTTAGGAGCTGTCATTTCAGTGTGTTCGCATTACTATAGGGAAAGAAAATTTAAGAAAATGAAACAAGGAAAAATAAAGACAGATGGGGAGCTAAACATTTAAAATTACTTTTACTTCAAATTATTAGCAAATGAGAATTTTGATGATGGCTCTGTTCTTGTCAATAAAGATCAGAAAAAGCTGTTTGTTATCATAAAAATAAAAGCTAACCAAAAATAACTCTTCTGCTCTTTCTGTTTACTTAGAAATAGGACTTAAGGATTAATTATTTGAGGGGGAAGGGCAGTTTATCTCATTTTGCCCAAACTGGGTAATAATTTTGTTTCTTATATTGAGGTAAAGTGTCTTAAAAACAGATGGTAATGATAATAAAATAATAACAATGAAAAAACATTTACTGGATGTTATATTCCAGGCAGCATGCCTACCACTTTTAATAACAAAATATAACTGAGACATTGAAATAAAGAACAAACTGACAGTAACCAGAGGGGTGGGGGAGGGGGATCATGGGGAAAGAAGGGGAAGGGTCATCAAGGAACATGTATAAAGGACCCAGGGACAAAGCCAAAGGGGGGTAGGATTGAGGGTGGGAGGTGGGGGGAGGGTAAAGGGGAGAGTGGTGGGGGGAAATGGAGATGACTGTACTTGAATAACAATAAAAAAAAGAAATTGGAAAAAATTAATACTATAAGGTAGTCAGTATTATTATTCTGATTTTACAAATAAGGTGATTTAGTGAGGTTAGTACTACTCAGCTAGTGAATGGCAAGCAAAGCAGGGATTTGAGCTTTGGTGGCTGACTTTCAAAGTTCAAAGTTTAAACCACAACGTCATCCTACAAGTAGTAGCAGATTGCAAAACTGTCAAATATGCACTTACTTCTTCCTGTACCGACACCCCGCACAAAGTGACTTTTCATCTCCTCCCATTAAGAAGTGACTTTCCCCTTCCCTGGAATCTGAGTAGGACTGTGACTTGCTTCTGTCAACAGAATCCAGCAGAAGGGACATTGTGCAAGTCCAAAGCCTAGCCTACAGGAGTCCTTGCATGCTTCCACTCTCTTGGAATCCTACCCAGACACCACATGAACAAGTGCATGCTAACCTGCTGGAGGATGAGAGAATGTGGTCCAGAGCTGAATCAGCCTGCTTGTCCCAGCCAGTCACAGAGATGTGAGAGGACACGAAAGAGCAGCAAAGCCAACTTGCACCTGACCTCAGATAATGAGGGAGCCCAGTTGAGACAGAAAGAACCACCAGATGAGTCCAACCTAAATTATACAGCCACAGTATCATGAGTTAAGTAAGTGGTTGTTTTTAGCCACTACATTTTGGGATGATTTGGTAAGCAGCAATAGCTAACTCATATACCGAAGGAGTTTGTAATAGAACAAAGGCTAAATAATAAGCATTGTATTAAAGAACTCTCATCGATATATTCATATACAGTAAACTCTGAAAAATACGCAAAGTATTCTAAAATCAAGCTCTCATTCTTCCTAAGGAACTAGTGAGTGTCTACAGCCTGCATGGCTAGAAGAACATAGTTGGGAACCTCTTCTCTGTACCTTACACTGATCTGATTTTGTCTTCAGGCCTGCTCACCTTGCTGTTTGCTTTCAAACTTGTACAAGTACCTGGCTGTTACTTCTGGCTAAGACAACTGCTGGGTTTATCCAGAAACATGTACATTAGAAGATCACTTAATAGACATTGACTTATTTTTTAGCAAGAATAAAGCTGTGATACCCATTTTTTTGCTTATTTTTCCACATAAAACTACATTCTAAAAAGAATCTGCTATGTCTGCATGGAAACCTGCACGTGGGTATTTACAGCATCCTGATTCACAACAACCAACACTTGAAAACTCAGAAGCAACCAAGATGCTCTTCAGTAGGCGAATGGAGGAATAGACAGTGGTATACCCAGACAATGGAATGTTACTCGGTGCTAAAAGGAAATAAGCAAACAAGCCATGCAAAGTCATGGGGGAGCCTTTGATGCATGTCACAAAAAAACCCTCCCATTTGCAAAGGCTGCATACTATATGTTTCTAACTATGCCATTCTGGAAAGGGCAAAAATCAGAGACAAAAAATATCAGGGGTTGCAAGGGTTTAAAGGGTTTAAAGGGTTTAAAGGGAGGGATGACTGGGCAGAGCACAGAGGATTCTCAGGGCACCGGAAACAATTCTGCACCGTACTATGAATGGTGGAGAGTTATTCTGACTCTCCACCATTTGTCATTAGTTGTCACCACTGCCATAATGTCAACTCTCAACTTGACATTATACATTTTTCAAGACCCATAGAATGTACAGCACCAAGAATGTGAGCTGTGAGCTTTGGGTGCTAATGATGTGGCAGTATAAGTTCACCAATTGCAACACATGTACCACTCTGGTGGGCGATGTTGATAATGGGAGAAGCTGTGCGTTTGTGGTATCAGGGTGTTTGTGGGAACTCTGCCTTCTGCTCAGTTTTGCTGTGAACCTGCAACTGCTCTAAAAAATAAAGTTGGCGGGGAAAAAGTATCTGAATGCTATGGTTATGTATTGAACTAGACTCTTCCCTCTTTCTCCTTGTGGAAATATTTCAGGACTTTTGAAGTATATTGGTACGATACCTGTGAACATCTGTGAGATGACAAGGTTGTAACTCTTTGCAACTGATGCATTCCTGAGCAGTTTAATTCACTGTCAGTGCAGTAAGGCTGGGATTTGTCTGAAGGGTAAGAAATTTCTCCTTTGAATCTGAATCATTTTCCCCAGAGGGGCATGAAAAAACAGAGGAGGCATTTCTAATCAGTTTTCAGTACCCAGATTATTAGAACTGCTGTTTGATTAGTGTCTGCTGCAAATCAATATAACATGAAGGGTGCACATTTTAATGAGCAGAGAGACTACCATAAAGAACAAGAAAGATTTATCAAAGAGTTTCTTAATCTGAAGGAGCACTGGAGGACTTCTCCTAATTGAACACCTTCATTTTATAAACATGGGCACTGAAACTGTTTTAAGAGTTGGGTGTCTCAAGATCACATGGCCAGTTAGCTGGTCAGGGATGGAGCCAGTACCATTATTTATCACAGTATACTGTCTTTCAGTACGGCACAGTGCACAGGATGCGTCATGGTGGAGGAAGGCAAGCGCAGCAGAGTGGCCATATCTGTACAGTTTGGAGAAACAATTGGCCCAGGAACAGCTGGTACTGACCCTGAGTGTTCTCAATTTTCAACTCTCCAATTAAACTTACTCATGTGCAAAGGGTTTATTTTGGCCTTCTGAACAAATTTTTACTCTTGAAAATCAACATTGTGTGGGAAGCCATTCTAATGCCCCCAGGCACTGCCAATAATGTTCCTACCATAACCTTGTACTACCTGTCAGTGACAGCCATGGTTCTCAATCAAGGAGTCATTTTATGTTTCAGGGAACATGTGGCAGATGTCCGGAGACAGCTTTGATTGACAGGACTTGAGCTTGCTACTAGCGCTTAGTGGGTAGAGACCAGTGATGTTGCTGAGCATCCTGAAACACATGAACAGGACAGCCCTCCCACAACAGAGAGTCCTCTGGCCAGGATGTCGGTAGTGCTGCTTTTGAGAAACACTGAATTATCGCATGGTTTTAAGTGCTTGCCAAAACCAGATGTGGTTCTTCTTTGTGGGATAGACTTAGTCCTTTGAAATAAGCAATAAAAATATAGTAAAGTAAGCAATAAGATGGCTACTTCAAGACATCAAGAGAGATACATTAATTCATGCTTTTAACTACTTTTTCAAATTTTTAAATCCAAGACGAAATTCAGCCATATCCAGATGAGACTCGCATTGCTATCAGTTCTTTGTTGATGAAACTATTTCTCTTCCACCTCCTCCTCTGTCTCCTCCCCCCCTTCCTTCTGGGGGCAAAAAGGGCCCCCAGTTTTGGAAGGTTTTGGACACATGGGGATTTTTTCACTGCTTCAAGAGGAGAGAGCAGGGGACGGTTTCATTCCATTGTCTTCCCCATTCCAAAGGAGAATATGGGCTCTAATCAGAGCAAACTGCTGTTATCTCACTGGCAGCAAATTCAATGGGCAGGTCCTCTCTGTCCTCTAGTGGCAACTTTATTCCAGCAATATTAAGATTATATATTATTCTTCAGTGTTTGCTGTTCCCTGGGCAAGGTACACACAGGTATTATGACTTAGTTGAGGAGAACGGGTAGCAGTCATACAAAGATAATTTTGTTATCTTCCCAGAAGAAAAGGCCATTTATTATTTGGTGAGATGTTTGTGGAGGCTGAGAGAGGGAGCAGGAGCCTATTGAGGGATTTAACTGGAGGATCCTCCAGGAAAAGCTTCTATCACCAGAGTGGCATTTATTATACCACAGATTTATTTTCTGCCCTACACTGTGAGCCTCTTGAGTCTTTGCTTCTAGTGCCTGGTCCGCTTCAGGCCTAGAATAATGGTAATACTACAACTACACAAAGAAGGGAAAATGATCATTTATGACTTTTCCTCATGATTATAATATTTTTCCAGAAGGGGAGTCAATTTTGCAAGAGCAGAGAAGTTTGCAGGAGCATCATCAGTCTTTTCTCAAATAAAAGATGATTTTACTATTGGAAACCACAAAAATGTATCTTTTGGTATAGCTATTTTACTTTTCTTTGTCTATAAATATCTGATTCTTAGGAAATGGTTACACAGTTTGGCCTGGGAAGGAATAATTAAACTAGAGAAAATGTCCCCCACTCCTCAAAGAAGTTAAATTAAGTTTTTTCTTCTAGAAGGTATATACTAGACTTTTAAATGTATTCAGTACTCAAAAGCCAATGAAATTGTAAAAGTAATGAATATGGAACTTGAAACACTTAGAGTAAATTTAAGTAAAGTTCAGTGGGATTACATTCATGGAAATTAATTCACAAGCCTTAAAGAATGTTTGTGGTTCACTCGCTTCATACAGCAGGATGATACAGTTGCACTGTATGAAGGGCTTAGTTATTGTTGAACTTAATGATAGAAAAGGAATTAGATTGTTTTTCTTTTCTTGGAATATATCAAATAACTAAATATGGTCTTTCAAATGAGTTTAGTAAATTGGAATATTTTTAAATACTGGTTAATCACATTCTCTCCTTAGAGAATCATTTTGCAAATGTTTCACCTTGGAGAGTATGTGGCAAGGTCTCATGCCACTACAAAGCCAAGTGAGGATTTTCTTCCTTGATTTATTGGGATGGATTTTTAAAAATACCTACAGAAAATCACACACACACACACACACACACACACTTACATACACATGAACTTTTAAAAATTACCTGTGAGATGCCCAGCTAGACACAGACAATGAATATATACATACTTATTATTTCAGTAACAATCTAAGGTCTAGATGACTGAAAATGTCTTGAGTTTGTATTAGCACTTGGCCTCACTTATTTCTAGGAAGGAGAGGATTAATAAACATGAATTTTTATTTAGACTGGATTATAATTTGGTACTCTGTAAGCATCTTTCTGTCCTGAATAGTCCATATGCCAATGAAGAGATTTTGTCAGAGAAGAGAATTAAATGAAGCTGATTTAGCTTGAAAGCTAAAGCCCCTGTTACAAATTTCTTAAGTTTCTGATCAATTCCAGTGATGACTAAGTATCTTTTGTAGGCAAAGTAGTGGGTACTTGTATGTGGAGATATTGGCTATTAATGATTTGCCCTTAGAAGGAAGAAAGATGTGATTCTTTCTTTATTCAATAAATCAATTCATGAGTGCAAAATCAACCCAGGACCTTCCTTCAAAAGAGCCCTGAGCCTTCAGAAGGGCCATTGGTCTGTTGGAATACTGAGTTAATTTCAAGGTAATTCCTGCAAATGGGACCTGAGCCATGCAAGTGCGGATGCTAGTGTTTCTAAACGCAGCAAATCGATATTCAAAGCCTCCAGCTTGAAAACCTAAGGCTTGGATAAGCGAATGTAGGATGTGGCTCAAAAACTAGAAAATCATTACATGAACTACTGATTGATCTAAGCAAAAGAGGAGTGATGGAATGTGTGTAACAACCAGTTTTTAAAACTGTGTCTCAGAGAAAACAGGAATAATAACTCATGACTCTAGTCTGTGCTAAACTTGAAGCTTCTCAGTATTCATGTTTCTGTCACATCTGTGGTTTTCTGTGCATCCTCCAAAAATAATTCATTTATTCAGAAATGGTTATTCATTCACTTATTCATGTAATGAATTATTGTTGAGCATCTAATAGGTACCAGACCTATGCTAGGTGCTGAGAATATAGCAGCAAATGAGACTGACAATGTTTTGGCCCTATACAATGAATTACATAAATAAGTGTTTAATTAAATTTGAGATGAGTGTTAGGAAGGAATATTTTATAGGAAGACAGTGACTTACAGGTAAATTCCACCTAGTGTACAGGAGAGAGATTCCTCCACGAAAGTGACACTTCAGTTGAAACCTGCATGTGGGCCAACTTCCTGGGTTGGGGAGGTGCTGATGTCTCCCAGGATGACAAGGAGTGAGGGCAGACTGTGGCGCAACTTGAGGCAAGGCCAGGTCATGCAAAGCACTGTAGGTCGAACATGTTGGCTTTTGCCCTGGCTAGTGTGGCTCAGTTGGTTGGAGTATCATCCCATAAACTAAGAGGCTGTAGGTTCTACTCCTGCTCAGGGCACATGCCTAGGTTTCAGGTTCAGTCCCTCCTCGGGGCACATCGATGTTTCTCTCCCTTCTTCTCTCTCTCTCTCTCATAAGTAAGCCTGTCCTCGAGTGAGGATTAAAAATGAAAACATGCTGGCTTTTATCAAATGGATATCCATTATGCACTGCACTGTCAAGGTCCTGTGCAGTATATAATTGGCACAGAATAGGTACATGATGTTAATTAGCCTTTGAAGAACTTTGGCCTTTTAGCGCCTAGAGAATTTAAGGTTTTACGCTACTTCTGCCTTTGATCCATTGTGATTAAACTATGTCATCTTAAATATAGTATCACCCAAGGGCTCTGTTTTATACTCAGGACAGTAAAGTTGCTGGGCTGTAAAAGGCACTTTGCATACAATATGTTACTCTGGAAATATAGAAATCAAACACTTCGGAGTGAAACTGCTTAGGATCTGATCATGACTCTGCCACTCTCTACAACTGAGATGTTTTAATTTTCTTGTCTTCAGTTTGTCAGCAATAAAATAGAGAAAAAAGCAGAACCTAGTTCACAGGCTTATTGTGATGTTTGAATATGAAACTGCCTATAACATTTGTGTATACTCCCTGTACATGTAATATTAAACCCTCAAAGATGTTATTGTTTTGTATTGGTGTTATAAGGTCATTTTCTCAGTTCCTGTGAGAACCTAAATTTTTTTTTGACAACATTCACTCTTGAGTGTATCAAGCTGTCCCAGGCTTTTTGTGTCTCAGAAAATGTCCTCGGATATATCCAGTAGCATACAAATGAGTTCCCAGAATCCCAGTGGGCAGCCTGTCCTTCCGATGCCAGCACGGGGGAAAAATGTGGCTCTGGGGCTGACAGTGAGCTGCGTCACATCTCTCAAACAGAGCTGGAAACATAAAAACCATTTAAGGCCCACCTTGTAAACAATTTGCAGACCTCTTTAAAACTGTCCTCATATACCTAACAGTGTGCAGCTTACAGTAATGGGACCAAATAGACCTTTTTGCTGCGAGCATTTCCTACGTAAGGGTTATCAATTTCTAAAACCTAATTTATTTTGGCAGAGAAAGTTCCTAAACAAATATTATCATGTGTCAAGCTGAAGTACACAGGAGGTTTTAGACCCGAAAACTCTGCCCTGAAGTAGAATTATGTTAATGATCAAGTCAGGCAGTTGAGGCTTACATCAATTTTTACTGGTTCACTGAGCAGACTGAATTGTAGTTCGTATATATATTTAGAGATTTCTCATCTTGCTTAATGTTTTTCTATGTTCCCCAAAACTTTGACAATAAATATGTATTATTTGGGTACTCAAAGAGATCATTTTTCTTGTTTAAAAAGATGTATATTTCATTGTAGGATAATGATGATGTACTGTATTTTGCCATGTATAATGTGTACTTTTTGCCCAAATTTTTGAGGGGAAAGTAAGGATGCACATTATACATGGGTAGTACTAATTCCATATCTACGTAAATGTTTTAAATTTTTTTATTTATGCTTATGCATTGAAAGTGTAACTCTAGAAAGCAATAATAACATTTGTATGCAAAATAATACCCTAGAATACAGTAATGGGTTTTGTTTCTGAATACAAATAAATAAATAATTGAATTAAAAATTAAAACAAAGGATTTTTTTTCCTGAAAGTTTGGGCCAAAAACACAGGTACATATTATATATGGCAAAATATGTCTTTATCTCTTCTCTAATGCTGTTTATTTTTATTGTTCTATAAAGGGAACACTACTACTTAACATATTATAGGAATTCAGTGATAGTAACTTATATTATTCTGAATGTTATTCTTGATAAATACCATATTAGTTTTTATTGCTTGCCAGGGAATACACTTGGTTGTCTATGCTGACTTAGAACATGTTTTGGCAACTAACTAAAGAAAAATTTTTTTCAGACAAGGCTCGGCTTTACCTTCATTTAGAGCAGGTTTTAAAAAATAGTTTCCCTATGAATCATACTCTGTGTGACAGCATGGATGGACCTGAAGGGCACCATGCTAAGTGAAATAACGCAGTCAGAGAAAGACAAATACCACACGATTTCACTCAAATGTGGACAAAATGAACTAACAAGCAAAATAGACACAAACTCGTAGATAGAGAGCAGGCTGACAGCTGTCGGGGGGTGGGCTGGGAGCTGGGTTGGTGGGGGTGAGAGGATTGAATAAAGAAGAAGAAAAAGGAAAATAATTCATGGACAGCGACGACAGTGTGGTGATTGTCCAGGGGAGGGGAGTGAGAGGAGGAGGACGGAATGGGGGAATAAATGATGGACGGGGACTTGACTTGGGGTAGTGAACACACAATACAGTGTACAGCTGGTGTGTTGTGGAATTGTGCTCCTGAAACCCGTATAATTTTGTTAACCAGTGTCACCCCAACAAGTTGAGTAAAAAAGGAAAAAATAAGCCCTGGCTGGCGTAGCTCAGTGGATTGAGCGCGGGCTGTGAACCAAAGTGTCGCAGGTTCAATTCCCAGTCAGGGTACATGCCTGGGTTGCAAGCCATGACCCCCAGCAACCGCACATTGATGTTTCTCTCTCTCTCTCTACCTCCCTCCCTTCCCTCTCTAAAAATAAATAAATAAAATCTTTAAAAAAAAGGAAAAAATATTCACCTTATTTTTTTAGAGTAGTCATTAATCTTTTGCATTCATCATGTAATGAAGCCTGTTTTTCATTCTACGATAATTTTTGGCTTTGGCTTTGACTTTGATCTAACTTTTAAATACACAGTCATTTACTATTAAGCCAAACATGTATTGAGGGCACATGCAGGAACTGGACCACAATAATCCTGTATACTCTTCACACACTCTTTCAGCATGATGAGTCCCTACCGGTACTCACTGTGATTCATGTATGAACTAATAATTTTAGACAGACCTCAACGTCCATTGAGCTTCTATAATCTTAAAATTGTTATGGTCTCCTAGACACAGTTAGTGATCATTAAACATGGTTGCACTGAATAAGAGTTAATCAAGACAAATTTTCAGTTACCCTGAAGAGAGTTTTAACAGGTTGGTTGGGGTCAGTATTTAGATTTTATTTTAGCTGCATGCTCTCTGGAAAATTTTTAATTAGATGTTCTCTGGTTTTCAATGTAGACCCAGTTCTCAAAGCACACAGTGGTTAGCATATTGTAAATTTAAAAAATAGAATTAAATTATAGCTAATGCCATATCTACTTTTAATTTAATATTTTACATATTTTGTCATTAGTACAGCCCGGTGCTTTTTGTTTTCATAATCAATATTATTTTCTACTCTAAATAAGGAACTGTGTTAAATTTATGAACTTGATGAACCTATTTAGGATATTTACGACTTTGTTTTTAGGCATTGATGCTTTTTTGGTTTTGTTTTGTAAATATACCATCAATGATTTATCACCAATGAAGGGCAAGTATTTCCTACTTGACAAAAGCTAAGAAATTGTGAACAACTCCTCGGTGACATAGTTGGCATGTTTTCTGTCATGTGTTTCAAAGGGAGAAGAGACCGTGTTGACTTAGAGAAGTCAGGGGTGGGGAAGACGGTGTATATTGATTTTCTACCAGGTGCCAGATGCTATAAAAGGATCATTACATGTGGCATCTCGTTTAAGATGCTCAAGGTCATCAGCAAGTAAAAAAAGAAATTAGAATTTGGAATCAAGTCTATATTATGCAAACTTGATTTTTTTCACTCATACTACTTGTATACTTTGTCAGCATATGTCTGAGATACGTCAGAAAAGCTTGGTCAGGTAGAGAGATGGGTGGAAATCGGATGTTAAAAATGGGAAACAGAAAGAACATTCTAGTCAGAACCTCCAGGATAAAGGATAGAAATCAGAAATCATGTTTGAGAAACAAGAAGGAGTTTAGTTTGACCAGACCAGAACAACCTTTGGAGGAGCAGGAAGAATACAGACTGGAAAGGAAGGTTAGCAACTTACTGTAAGGGACTTTCAAACGCGAAGACAAGGAGTGTGGACTTAATTATGAAGGCAGCAGGGAGCCACTGAGGGTTTAGTGCAGAGAAGCAATATGATTACAGCTGACAGCCGTCTTAATAAGGCTTAATAAATAGTACAGTTTATGACCTTAGGCCAACTGCTGAGCAGAAGCCAAAAGCTGTGCTACCGAATTAGCAAACCAATTACTGTGAGGGATGATGGCCTGAATTTAATCTAAGGCGTCCTATATGACGGAGTAGAAACTCCTGGAAGTGTAAACAAATATCTGAAGTGACAGGTGACATGTCTTCTGAGAGCCAGCTTCCTTATTTGACTCCACAGTGCCACGTTGTGAAAGCGCCTTAACATGCCCTGTGAGTTATTTTTCACCATTTTTAAAACCTCTTTCACTTGTAAATGTTCAGTGTACTTTTACGGCTTTTCAGCAGGCCCAAGATCTACTGCCATCTGTCTCATTACTTGTATTAATGCTTTGCCATCTTTATGGGTATTAATATGCTTTGCCAAAAAGGAAGACATCATTATGCTATCTGCAGTTTGAATGAACAGCTGATGTTGGCTACAAGACAACTTTCAAATTTCAGTTCTAGCGACCAAGATAATGTTTTTTAAATTTGGAGAGTGAGCCACATAAAAATCGTTAGCTTTCTTTATCTTTTGATTATTTTAAGAGGATTTTAGCGTGTTATGTGTATGTGCACATACATGTGTATGTATAGTCACATGTGCAATGAAAAGAAAGAGAGTAAGAGTCAGAATATGCATATACGCATGTAAGGGAAGGGCTAGATGTTAGTCATACTGCTTCTGTCTGAGAAACAGCTCCTGGCAAACAGGTTACATAACTAAGTTTTTTATAAAACATATTCTCTTTAATACGTTGCTGTGATTAGTTCTACTCTCACCCTTACTGCTTCTGTAGTCATAAATTTTTGCTCCCTTCTCTGCATTCCAATATCATTTTGAACTTATATAATTTTACTTATTACATTATGTGTTTTTCCTGTCTCGTATTTCTGGGAAATATCCAATAGGTTGTGAAGTACATTGGGCTGGTGGGAATGCATAAATCTGGCCAACATCGCCTTGAAGTCTAGTCTTCCTGCTCAACTATTTTTCTTTTTCTTTTTTTTAATTTTAATCATTGTTCAAGTACAGTTTTCTCCCCCCTACTCCCATTCCAGCCCAGCCTCCCAACCCTCCCCCCTTCCCCCCCATTACCCCCCACCCCTAGTTTTTGTCCATATTTTTCAAGTAATGTTGACACCAGGGGTCAAAATGCTACTTATTTTGCCATTTCGTATCTTCAGACTTAAATGCAAAGTAGCAGCTTTGGAAAATTTTGTTTTATTGGGTGTCTTAGCCATTTGTGGCTGGTGAAACTTGGAAGGGCCCCTGATTTAGGATTTATCAAGTTTCCTCTTAACTTAGAATGTTAGTTAACAATACAAAGAAACAAGGTTGATGCAAGAAAGGAAGATTATTAACAGACTTAATAAGAACATCACACATCAAATAGATTTTTGTGTGCCTAGTGGATCATTTTAGTGTCTCACAATTAACACAGTGCTTTGAATTGTCAAGTTTCGCCTCTGCCTTATATCTGCTGTGTGACCTCATCTGAAAAAATGGCAGTAATAGTACCTACATCATAGTCCTTTGGAGGATTGTACAATAATTTCTGTAACATCTCAGATATGGTGGCCGTCAGATAGTAAATATTCCATTGATGTAGCTATTGGAACTCTATTATTACACAAATATGACATGATTGTACAAATAAAAGAGAATGCACACTTCTTAAAATTATGGATCTATCACTCAAGTCTGAGTAAGATTTGCTATAACATGATGTGTATAGTACTTGTTCTTGGTAACTAATTATTTCTCACTTCAGCTTTTGAGCCTGAGGAAATTCATTTGCTTCAACTATGATCAGAAAACACCTAGTAGTCTAAGTAAATTTCAAATGCATCTTTGAGCCCAATAAGCTCATTTATCAAACTGTCTGCTCCTAATATAATATAGCTACTATCTACAAAAGCTATTACTGTTCACAGAAACACGTTTGAAGTTTCTCAGCCAAATTCTGAGATGTAAACAGAAAACGCTGGCAGCAGTTTCAACTTCTACCACATTGCATCAGCATCACTGTGTTGTCTTTATACCTGTGAAATACATGTGGCTTAGCCAAGGTCCCAATCAGGAATGGAGAAAACACTCAAAATGGGTAATTTGAAGAGAGCTGAATAAAGGGGTGATTTACAAAGGGCTGACCAGAGCGTAGGGAGCTACAAGGGAGAGGGCAGTAACCTCCAGGGTAGTCCTTGGGGGGGGGCAGGGGTGGTGGGGAGTGGGGGCTTCACCGCCCCCAGGCATGAGTCAGCAAGGACCGCGGAGACACAGGGCTGTGCCTCATCCTAGCAGCCCTTCCCTGGCTGTCGGCTCACTATTGAGTGGCCAGCTGTAGTAAAGGAACATCTTAAATTGCAACTTTTGACAGAAAGAATTTGATTATTAGGAAATTTTTTTAAAAGACGTTGAACCAATGGAGGGGAGTCATTTGGAGCTGTGGATGAAATCTGCAAATTTGGGATTTTGTAATTTTTAGTTTTTATTTTATCTTGTAAGTGAACAGCTCAATATATACTAGTATATGTATAACATAAGACATACAAGATCCATTTGAAAATATACTAATGTGTTCATCTCCCCTCACCACCTTTCTGTAGATTTCATGTCCTTCTTTATCTTACAATGTCCTTGTCATTTTCTGGCCCTTTGTTCATAGCAAAATGTCTGATCTTTTGAAATCATTCTGAAACTCCTGTTGTTTGTTGGTGGTTTGTTCTGCAGAATGCTTTAAAATGGATATCAGCAATGGAGATGAATAAAATAGTATATCTTTTTTTAAAAAGATTTTATTTATTTATTTTTAGAGAGGGGAGGGAGGGAGGGAGGGAGGGAGAGAGAGAGAGAGAGGGAGGGAGGGAGAGGGAGGGAGAGAAACATCAATGTGTGGTTGCTGGGGGCCATGGCCTGCAACCTAGGCATGTGCCCTGACTGGGAATCGAACCTGTGATGCCTGGTTTGCAGCCCACGCTCAATCCACTAAGCTATGCCAGCCAGGGCTAAAATAGTATATCTTTGCTATGGACCCCAATGCAGCAGCCATTGAAAATCATGCTATTTATTTATTTTATGGAAGAGAAATACGTGTCCAAAACAACTGGAAGAAAAGTGGTTGCAAAACAGCACATACTTACATGGGTTGATAGATAAATAGGTGCAATTTTAAACATATCTCTAGGTATGTATGTGTGTGTATATGTATTGTGTGTGTGTGTGCACCAAGATGTCTAGAAGAGTTACCCAAATATCAACAGTGATTATCTCTGACTGATGGGATTCAGAGTTATTTTACTTCATACTCTTCTTGTAATTAAAAACATTTTTACAATGAACATAGATTAGTTCTCAGAACATAAATTCTTTTTGACTTTGGGAAAATGCTCAGACCAAAAGCTCATAACCATTAAAACTACAACACTATTATTAGGAAGTAAAATAACCCACCCCTGTATTTATCATCAGTGACACACCTGACTGCATTGACCTGGCTGCATTTATCTAATCATAACATATTTGCTTGTGGCATTTTGGGAAATGGAAGCCTGGGAGTTTTCTGAGGGGTGGCGCACTGTTACTTCAGTCGCTCAGAGCACTATGGACAAGAAAATATACCTTATCCTGACCAAGCATCTTGGTTCCCAGAATTCACAGTGACTTGGAAGAATGTGCTCAATCCCCTAACGCTCTGTGGGGGCAAGTGCATTGCAAGCAATTTCTTATCCTCTATTTACAGATAGAGAAGTTTGAAGAGTAAGTGCTATTGATTGGGTTGATCAAGTTCACACGGTGACAGTTGGCAGCTCTTCCCAGAACATCCCAGTCCCTGGAGTCTGGATCTAGTCGATAGCCTGTTGGCTCAAAGCTAAATAGATGATAGATGAGCTTGTTATATGGCGAGAGACATGGGGAGCTGAAATCCATGAAGCCTGTGAGGAGACTTGTTCCTACATCATGCCCCACTCCCTCTGTGGGGCTGCAGAGCGCCCCCACCAGGGCAGAATGGGGATCCCTGCATCTCCAGCTCTGTGTCAGTGTTGCTACATTGTTGGGAGACAAGCTCTTAGCCACCCTCTGGTTCTTTGTTTCTAGTTTGGGCAGTTAATTCAATAGATTTTTTTTAATAACTGGAACTTTTTATTTGCTAGTGCAACTGCAGTAGTCTGAACTAACAGATTTATTTTATTGTATAGAATCAGATATAACCAAAATCACTATTGAAATCAATATGGATATTAGGCTTTTCACTTAAGCCCCTTTGTTTTTTTCAGAAAGAATATAACCACCTGCATAAACATATACACACTATTTCAACCCTCTTCTAAAGGGTTAAAACCGAGCCCTCAGAAAATCAGTAGCTCAAAATACTTAACTCTCTGGGGCAGAAAATAAGGAAAGCATTTTTGTGTGAAGTGGAAGAAAATAACTTGTTATGTGGCAAGAGGCATGGGGAGCTGTTTGTTGTTTTAAAAAATGTCTTTAAATATGCCCATGTATGAATTTGGCAGGATGATTTAAAGAGAAAAGGAAAATATAGATGGTAAAATTGTAAGAGCAATTTAATATATAAGGAAGCCATATTGAAACATGTTGACAATTTTAAATTACTTTTCTTATAAAGATATAACACATCATAAAACTGGTTATGAATTGGTGGTCATACATCTTTATTTGTTAATTTATAGAATTTGTGTTCTAACATTTGTCTTTACTCTTTGAAGTTGTGAAGAATATATCTTTCTTATATATTTCCTTACATCTGAGAAATAAAAACCTCATTCCTTATTTAGAGTTTATGTGATCCACTAAATTAGCTGTGTTTATTTTTAATCCTCACCCAAGGATATATTTATTGATTTTTAGAGAGAGAGGAAGTGGAGGAGAGGGAGATAGAGAAACATCTATGTGAGAGAGAAACATTGATCAGTTGCCTCCTGCATGCGTCCCAACTGGGGTTCTAACCCTCAACCTAGGTACATTCTGTGGCTGGGTATCAAACCCACAACCTTTTGGTGCAGGGACAACACTCCAAACAGCTGAGCCACCCAGACAGGGGTAGCTGTGTTTTAAAATCATTGTACCATTAATATGTGCAATTGCCTATAAAATCATAAACGCCTAAATCTCTATACTCATTAAAACAATTGTATCTACTGTTAAATATTTAGTAGTAAAAATATTTCATATTTAAAATATAATAGCTTAAAATTAATAAGATATACGAGAGGGAGGTGGGGAGGGCTGGGGGGATGGGCTGGGATGGGGATAAAAGGCAGAAAACTGTACTTGAACAATAATTAAAAAAAAAATTAATAAGACATAACACCATAATTGGTGTAAGTTAAAGTTTTGATATTTGAGCAATGTTCTCAAGTCAAACAGACTGTGATCTGTTTTCTCGTATGACTGTTCTATACACTGAGTATGCACAAAAAAGAAGCCACTATACAGTCATTTTTACTTTTTCAGTTTATCTTAACTAAATACTAATCATTTTTTATATATTTAAAGTCTCCTATCAAATTCAGAAGAGAAGAGTGACCCCCAGCCAATGAATTGGTCTTCATTTCATTTCTGAAGAGTTGAAGTGTGATGGAAGCTCACAATATAAGGAGAACTATTACTAAAAAATAAAATTATAAAATGTAAACACAGTCAAGATCAGTAGCCTCTGAATTTATTTGAGGGTGCACCTACCAATAAAAATGTATATGCATGTATTTATTAGTAAATTATATCCATGAGCTACTATATGTACTCTGTACATAAAGCATTCTCAAAATAGTTATTAACATTAATAGAAATTTTTAATATCTTTTATACCATTCCTAAACAGATGTTTTTTTGAAACACCTGGGTATGTGTTTCAAATACATATACACTTTGGAGATCACTAGATAGAATTCTAGTCTTCCCTTAACCTATTAAAGCAATTCTGCATTGTATAATTGGAAAATGAATGGAAAACTCAGATTTACCAATTTACAAGTATATTAGTTATCTATTGCCAAAATAATACTATATAACAACCTGCCCCAAAACATAGTGTTTAAAACAGTAAGCATTTAGCATTATTCGCCAGTCTATAAGTCAGCTGTGTGATTCTTCTGAACTCAGATGGGCTCACTCAGTCTGCAGTTTAGTTCTCTGGTGGGGAAGTGGTTTTTCTGATCTTGGCTGGGTTTTCTCATGTGGCTAGCTATGGACCTGCAAGGTTGGTCTCAGCAGGAACAACTGGACTCCCTTCCATATCCTTGCCCGTTATGTTCCTTCAGAAAGTTAGACTGGAAGGTTCTTACCATGATCTCAGAGAAGCAGGATTGGGAGCTTAAATGACCAAATGCTTTTTCAAGCTTTTGCTTCGATCATTTATATTTCTATCTCATTGGCCAAAGAAAAGCAAGTTACCCGATTAGACTCAGCATCAGATTGGAAGGGGAACACAAAATTAAGGAATAAAAGGCATGAATATGAGAAGCAAGTAATTGGGGTCCTTGATGCAATCAATCTGAATCATCAAGAAAGCCTGTGTTTGAGACTTCTGGTCAAGATGGTGGCTTACCACCTCACACAACCACATCAAAATTACAACTAAAATATAGAACAACCATCACTCAGGACCATCAGAAATCAAGTTGAATGGGAGTCTGACAACTATAGAATTAAAGAAACCACACATATCCAGACTGGTAGGAGGGGTGATGATATGGAATGAACTAGTCCCACATCCATGTGTGGTGGATAAAAATTCAGGAGGGTTATCTTGGGAGCAAAGGGTCCCAGCCCCACACTAGGCCACCCAGCCCAAGGACCCAGTGACAGAAAGATAATTCCTATGACTTCTGGCTGCAAAAACCAATGGAGTTTGAGTCAGTGGAAGAAATAGCTGGAGTCCCAAGTAGTTCCCCTTAACGAACGCACACATGGGCTTACTCGGACTAACTCCCTCAGAGCTCCAGCACTGGAGTAGCAGCTTGAAAGGCACTAGTGGCATATTGGGAGGAACTGAAATGTCTGGCATCAAGGCAGAAGCTGGGTGACATCTTTCTCCCAGACAGAAAGGTGGGTAGAGGCCATTGTCCCTTCCCTGAACCCTCCCCTGACAGAGCCACAGAGCCAGCGGGTGGGTTCCATATCTGAGATTCTATCAATCTGGCTAACACTGTTTGCCCTGCCCTGGAGATTCCCTGAGACTCCATCCCACCCAACTTATGGGCCCTTCCAAGCTGTTACCCAACACTTTTTCATATGAATGGCTGGTTTTGGCTCATACTTCACAACTTCCTAAATCCTATCAAACAAGCAGTAGCCTGCCTCAGCAAGCCTCCAGCCCCTATACCTCTTGCTAAGTGGCTGTAGGCCAACCACTAGCAGCAGACAGCCTAGATTCATGGCTAGCTTTCCCTGGAAATCCTCAAGCTCAGTACAAGTAGCAGCCATTTCAGATTGCTTTGTATCTCATGCAAGGTGGTCCCAGGCAGAACATACGTGGGGTCTGACCTTGGCCTGCACCACAAGGGAAACCCCAGAGCCTGTGCATGCAGTGGACAGCTACAGATCACATCAGAGCACCACCATCCTTCACCTGCACAGCTGATACTCCATGGAAGGTAGAAGTTGATGGTCAGAAGTCACAGTCAGTCCTTGCAGCCAACTCGCCTAGGTAAATCCCTTCCATTGACCTGCCAACAGCAACCAAGGCTCAACTACCAGAGGAGAGTGTATTCAGCCCACATGAATGGCACACCTTGAGTACCCAGCTAGGATGTTGAGGAAGGCTGTGCCACTGGACCCTACAGGACACCTACTAGGCCATGATACCAAGACAGACAGCCAGAGCAACTCTACCTAATACATTGAAACAAACATAAGGAGGCTGCCAAAATGAGGAGGCAAAGAAATATGGCCCAAGTTAAAGAACAGATCAAAACTCCAGAAAAAGAACTAAACAAAGTGGAGCAAAGCAATCTATCAAATGCAGAGTTCAAAACACTGGTTATAAGGGTGCTCGAGGAACATAGTAAAGACCTCAACAGTATTAAAAAGATCTGGTCAGAAATGAAGGATACACTAACTGAAATCAAGAACAATTTACAGGGAAACAACAGTAGATGGATAAAGCCAAGAATCAAATCAATGATTTGGAACATAAGGAAACAGACAGACAGACAAACAAACAAACAAAAACCAAACCAATCAGAACAAGAAGAAGAAAAAATAATCCCCGCCCCCCCCCCCCAAAAAAAAACAAGGATAGTGTAAGCAGCTTCTGGGACAACTTCAAGCATACCAACATTTACATCATAAGGGTGCCAGAAGGAAAAGAGAAAAAGCAAGAAATTGAAAACTTATTTGAAAAAAATAATGAAAGAAAGCTTCCCTAATTTGGTGAAGGAAATAAACTTGCAAGTCCAGAAAGCACAGAGAGTCCCCAACAAGATGGATGCAAAGAGGCCTGCTCTAAGACACATCATAATTAAAATGTCAGAAGTTAAAGTCAAAGAGAGAATCTTAAAAGCAGCAAGAGAAAAGAAGTTAGTTACCTACAGGGGAGTTCCCATAAGACCATCAGCAGATTACTCAAAAGAAACTTTGCAGGCTAGAAGGGAGTGGCAAGAAATATTCAAAGTCATGAAAAGCAGGAACCTAAAGCCAAGATAGCTCTGCCCAGCAAAGATATCATTGAGAATTAAAGGGCAGATAAAGAGCTTCCCAGACAAGAAAAACTAAAGGAGTTCATCATTACCAAACCATTATTATATGAAGTGTTAAGGGGACTTATTGAAGAAAAAGAAGATCAAAACTATGAACAATACAATGGCAATAAATACACAGGGATGTAAAGCACAGTATAGGAAATGGAGTAGCCAAATAACTTATACACTCGATCCATGGACATGAACCATGGTGTGGGGATTGCCTGAGGGAGTGGGGGGTCCTGGGTGGAGGGAGGAAAAGGGGAAGTTATTGGGACAACTATAATAGCAAAATCAATTTAAAAATCTGCAAAAAAGAAAGTCTCTTTTCCACTTTAAGGATCTGTAGTTGTATGCTACTATATATTATTTTTTTAAATTGCTATCCAGACTCTAAAGGCCTTTAATTTCTGGTTTATTCATCCTACTTTTCTTCTTTTGTATGTCTTTTGCTATTCAATCTTTTAAATACTTTATTGACAGTCATGCTTGAATGTAAAGTAATGCTATGTCTTGGACAATATTCATATTCATAATTGTTTTTCTCTTTTCTTTAAGAAGTAGGGTTGTACATGATGGAGACAAGTTTCAGTGTGGTCTTGGGCTTCTGGAGTATCTCAGCACATGAATAAAAGTGGATATTCTCTGAATAATTCTTGACTTATTTCTGCAGGAGAATAATCAATTTAAAAGATTGTAGTGATTATGTGTAAGGTCCCTGGAGATGGCTTGTATGGGTCTCAATTTGAGTTTCACTGCCTTCAGTTCTGTGACCCTGGTTAAGTTTTCAAAATTCTTTTGTGCCTCAGTCTCTTCATCTATAAAGTTAAGGTGATAACAATACTTATCTCAGAGTGAATTTGTGAGGGTTAGATAAAAGGATATGAACATTACTTGTGATGCTTTCTGGCTTATAGTAAAACATAAATATTGGATATTATTATTATAATCACTGTTTTAATGTGATTTACAAGTAAATAAGTAAACTGAACCTGGAATAGTGATATCAGGAAATTTTTCAGAAATATTTTTGAAATTTTTATCATTTCTCCCTCTTTTGCTTTAATGAAGTTAAAGTGCCCCAACAAATATTTTTTCCCACTGATTTTAATTCTGTGGTATGCCTCCTCACTCAATAGACTGATTCATTGATTATATTCACTGGCGCTCAGAGACCATAGGACACAGCTTCCCAGAAGACCTCCAACAACCAGGCTCGCAGCTGTGGCTGGTGTGGGTCTCACATTTGGATCTCAAGTTCAGCTCTCATTCTGGGTTAATTTTTAGGACAATAAAAGGGACTAGCACATCCTGAAAAGGCTGAGAACCACCCTTGCAAGGGTCACTGCCTGTTCAATTCTGGTGCTTTAATTAGCAGCTGCTGTCATTGTGACATGATTGTGGCTGTTTTCCGTCTCCGTGAAATGTCAGCATAGGAATATTAATTTCTTAACTCTGTCATTGTCTGCAGGGAAGAAGAGTACATGATTATCTGGAGCTATGTGAAGGGTATGTTCTGACAGGCTAATCTAGCGCTCTGAAAAAGTGTGAGAAATCTTTTGGATGAAAACTAGTGACAAATCAATGTGTGATATCTCAGTATGGAATAAACAGACACCTGGGGCATATGAGCTTGATTGGGGGACAGGGACTGAAATGTTTCACCCTTAGCCTAGTGATGAAAATATTAGCATCTGTTGTATTTACAGTATATTTGGCTGCAAAAAATAATATTTTTCAGTATTATTTAATTAGAAATGTCTGTGATAATATAAATGATCTATAATTGCACAGTCCAATATCAAGGAACTAAACTTATTATTTAATTTTAATCAACTTAAAATTCAAAGCCAAATATAGACAGTGGCTACCATATTGGACAGCGCAGCTATAAATGATGGCCTAACCAAGTACTATGTCTTTTCTTGTTTCTCACATAAGACGAAATCTGGAACTAGGAAGTACAGGGATAGTGTATGTGCTTAAAGACGTTATTAAGAAAATGAGCTCCTTCAGAGTACTTTCTCAGGAGCCCTAAGGTTCAGCTTTCATCCTCATGGTCACAAGAGGGCTGTGCTCCAAGGCAGCTGGTCTGTACTCAGCACAGGAAGAAGGATGTTGGGGAAAAAGTTAGGTCACTTTAGGAGGCTCTTCTGTGTTACTGTCAAAAGACTTCTGCCTACCTCTCATTGGCCAGGACCTGTTACATGGTTACCCCGCCTGCAAGGGAGACTGGGAGTTTATGTATTTCTCTGTCCAGTGCTGTTGCAGAGAAGGCCAAAGGAGGGAAGGCTGGAATGGAGAGGGAGTGTGCTGGTCTACAGTTTTCCCGTAGCAGACACTTTCTTAATTATCCGATGGAATTCCACAATCACGGGCCTGGAGTTGTCAATATCTTTGTCAAAGATCTAGGTGACAAATTGTACATGACACTAGACTTGGACTTGAAGGCTATTTAGCACCACAGAATATAGAGCTAGAACTTTGATGGAGTGGATCAATGATGACGAAGAGTGCTGTACCTAAGGAAAACCGACGGACTACTGTAAGTGGTCTTTGAATATTAAAAGCAACTGAGCATGTTGCTTTGGAATTACAAGTACTAGAGTTAGAGACTCAACACCGAAATGTTAACATATGAAGGCCTCTCATGGTTACAGGATGTGTGAGAAGCACAATCTGCTGCATCCTGTGCCCATGAGTCCCCCTCGAGTACCCTTCCCCCACATTAAAACGTATCTTCTCAACCATGAGCAGATATGTAAAACCTCCTTTTGCAGAACAGAAACCTGAGGCTGGGAGCACTGAAGGGGCTTGTCCAAAACTTTACAGCCACTGGGTGACATCGGGATTCCGATCCCAAGATGTGTGAAGCAGAAGGGAGCCAGGGCTCTGCAGACACTCAGCCCTGGGCTCAGTGTGGTCCCTTCACGTACTAACGTGCGCGCTCTCTAAGATCCGTATCTGCTCAGCTTTGTTCCTCAGATGGAAATTCATTAAGAGTGGCTGCCCTATCAGATAAAATTGGCCCCCAGTACCTCCATCCACCCTCTGTCTCTGAGTAGCAGGGGGGAGGAACCCTTCCCTAGACAATGCACTCCTCCAAAGGTAAGAATTTCTTCTAATTATCTTCAGATCCCAGCAGAGCATCTAGCACATAGTGGAGACTTAAGAAATAATTACTTTATCAAACAATGATCAATAAGTCTCTTATTTTTTGGAGGACTATTAGATTATGTATATTTTTTCTCTATCAGGGACAATTGAGTTTTTTCCAGGCTGTTTTGAGTTTCTCAGTTTTGCTAAGAAAATACGATTGTGGAATGTAGGTAAATTTGTGAATGTCTTCCAGTATTTAATTCTGCATATTTAAAGCTTATGCATGTTCAGTTCAAGTATTTTCCAGTAACTTCCACAATAATTTATCTCTTTGCATTGATGGTTATAGAGGTTTATGTTCACTTAAAATGGAAACTAAGAATCGAAGGATTTCTATAGCCTATTCTTTGTGTCTGGCTACCTTTATGCTTTCCTTTGCATGATGTGTTCATATCATTTATTTCCTTTAAGCATTTTCCTAAAGTCATAATCCCTTGAAAAATGAATGTATTTTTTGAACATCCCAAGGCCCATTGCAAAAAGTTGAAAGGAACTGTATGTGTTATATAAACCAATAGACAAGTTAGTTTGCTTAGTCTTAAAAAGGAACCAATGGGGTGAAATTAGCTAGCATTTTAAAAATATACAGCACAGATGGGAATGAAAGCTAAGTTTATCCCCTACTTTCTTCAGATGTAGATTGTGCTCTTTACCTGACTTCATTTCAGAGCTAAGTGAGGGAACATTTAGTACCATGTTCAAAATACCTTGGTTTTAACAGCTGCCTCAGGAGGAAAACTCTATTGATTTTATAATCCTAAGAAGAAAGATTTCACTTACCTAACTCTCTCCTCTTCTGAACACCGACTGGGTGTAAAGTGATATTCTGAAGCAAAGCCAATGCCTACTTTATAGAAGTTATTGCACTGAGGACTAACCCGGATGCAGAGAGCCTGGAGCGCCTTGAATCCGATTTTACCGTGTATCTTCCTATCCTGGTCTTTCCACTTCTGGAGAAGTTAACAGGACTTTCTTATGAATATCCACCTCTTCCAGTAACAGTAGACTTCAGGGATTTCCTGGGCCCTCCTCAGCTCAGGTGAAAATGGTTTTGAAATCTCTTTGTTGTTCCCTGTACGTGTAGAGGGAAACATTCATTTTAGAGGTCCTTCCGTTAGGAACTGGGCAGTTTCTGTACCTTACTTGCTACCCTTGCAATTCTTTGAGGTAAATGTTATTGCTCCATTTTATAGCTAGATTAATGCCTCTTTGGATAATTGAATAACTCACTGTGGTAGATTAAATAACTTGCTACTGCTTCCATTGAGAGGTACACTTTAATTGCCCTTCCCTTGAATTTGGGCTGGCCGAGGGGACTTGTTTGACCAGCAGTGACACTCTGACTCAGAGGCCAGGTTATAGGAAGCCTTATACCTTCTGCCCACAACTTCCAGGACACTTCTTGGCGTCCCGAGGCCACTGTGCTGTAAGGAATCCTAAAATATGCTAAACCAGCCTGCAATGGTTTCTGCCCCCAACCTTTGGAGCCGTCCCAGCTGAAATTCCAGCATCATGGAACAGAGATGAGCTATCTCTGCTCTACCCAGTCCAAACTGCTGCCGCACACAATCGTGAATTTAAGTCATAATAAGAATAAGATGATGATGATGGTGGTGGTGGTGGTGATGGTGATAAGTTGGTGTTTTAAGCCAGAACAGGTAATTGGAATACTTCCCAACTTGAAACCCAGAGCCTCTGGCTCCAAAATCCGTTCTTGACCTCCTGATAATTGTCAGTTGCCTATTCTTCTATGATATTTTATTAAATTTATGATTTGTGACCACAGGGATATAATTGAGTAAGTGAGATTGCTCTTATAAGAATGCAGAACTGGAACCAATTTAAAATAACTGTCGTCATGATTTATTTTTCTTTATATCCCAAAAATCAAAAGGTATATTGTATTTTTATTTATTCAATTGTTTGCCTCATCTCCCAGAATACAAACTCCACGAGGACTTCATTTTGCTCCTTGTAGCTTTACTAGCACCCACACCAGCATCCGGCATAAGTAGGCGCTCAAGGAAGACATGTTGAGTAAAGGATGAATGAAGGAACCAGTGATTCACAGTGAAAAGAATGCATAGATACTACTTTTTTCTATGTGGAGTATAAATCTTCTGGGAAAATATGATAACTAGAATAGTACAAAATAATAAAGCAAACATCCAAACCCAGAATTAACAAATGTTGAGATCATAACATGTTCGCATCAGAGTTTCTTCTCTTAAAGAAGTAAAGTACTAGAATGTTGAGTCTACCTGTATTCTCCTATTCTCCTTTCTCCTGTCATAGGGGCAACCTTTTCTATGTTTGACATGTATATTCTTGAGATTTCCCAACATACTTTTATGCACAAACAATATGTCTGTTTGGCTCTGCCTTCAAAGTATATCATAATTCTAGTTCCTTTCACCTGCTCTTGCTACTCCCCTCGGCCAACTCCTATCACATTTTCCCAGGATTGCTGTGCCATCGCCTAATTGTTTTTTGCTGTCTCTCTCTCCGTCATACCCCGACAAACTCTTTATCTTCTCCACCCAGCAGCCAGATCGGTCCTTTAAAAAACATACATTAGATCATGTAACTTTCCTCCTCCTAGCCGTTCAGTGGTCTCCGTCCAGTCTTGAACAACATCCAAAGTCCTTGCCATGTTCACCATGGCCCTGTGTGATCCAACCATCAGTTCTCCCACTTTCCTCCTTGCTCCCTGTGCTCCAGGCACACTGGCCTCCTAGCTGCTCAGGGAGCACATTTCCCTCTCTGGGCCTTTGCATTTGCTTGTCCCTCACCTTGGATTACCCTTCCGCAGGCCTGTCTCTTATGGCTTCAGTAGTCACTGCTTGCATTTGGATTTTGTTCAAAAGTCACCTCCTGGTTGGCTGGGGAGACCAATCAATCTATAGTTGAACTGCCTTCACAATCCCTTACCTGGCTTTATTTTTCTTCCACCACCTGACAGAATTTGCATATGTATATAAGTGTGCATGCATTTATCTGTTTACTGTCTATTTCTTGATCTAGCTCATAAGCTTTTATTTGGTCAGAGAACTTCTTTGATTATATCCTTTTTGTGCTTAGAATAATGGCTGACATAAAGTAGGTATCCCAGAAGTTGAACGAGGAAATATTGAAATAGAGTGTTCTATGATTTCTAAGACTACATATAAGTTATATCATACTGTATGTATCTTGTGGCATCTTGCTTTTTTCAATCAGCATTCTTTCCAAAATATGTCCATGTTTGTATATACGTATCTCCATATACATATGGATATGTATCCATCTATCAAGGCCAGTCATTTTAATTGTGGTATATTATTTCATACATTTTATTTATCCATTCCGTTATTTCTAGATGGTACTTTTAGTTTTAGTTACTTTTATTTTTCACTTTTTAAAACACTGCTTAAAGAAACACTCTTTTAAATATATTATTTGTTTTTCCTTGTGGATGTGTAACAGAATAAACATTTCTGTTGTTTTAACCTACGAGTTAAATTCATCTATAAAAGTAATTGCATTGAAATTATTATTATCATTTTTGCTCAGAGAATTAGTCTACCATTCATGAAATGTTCCTATGCAAACCTAAAAGTCATTTTAGGAGGGAAAAATAACCAACATAAAACCTTTTTTTAAGGAAGCATATTACATTTCTCCTTTAAGTCTCATACATTTTAAATCATGTGCATTTCTGACCTTGCACCCTAGTGATGTATGTTTTCTGCTATTAAAACTAAAACTTTTCATTTTGATGTTATATACATAGTTTGTGTAGGTGTGCATAGCAATATGACCATTTGAATTACTGTGGACCCAGCAGTTTAAGCAACACTAATATTCCACCAAATCAGAGAAACTTTTCAGAGGGTTTTGTGTTTTGCTTGCTAAAATTTAAGAAAAGCCATTGTTGTTACAAAATTGTGAACTTTGTTAAACTGAAAAGGTGATGAAAAAACACTGAAAAACTCAGTAAGAGCTGTAATACTGAGGCATCATGTACACAATTACCAACAGAATTGGGTATTTCAATCTCTATGTATTTTGATCATAAAACTATGAATGCCACAGAGCAGATAAAATACAAAGTTTAGGGCAGTTTGATGACTTATAGTTTTTGTCAGGATCTTACAATTTCACGTGATGGGAAATCTAGGTACTAATAATTTGTGTGAAGTCTCGGGACAGAACTGGCTCCTGTCAGGCCTGAGCCCAGGGAGCATATAATCTCCTTCTGTCCGTCCCTTGGCCATGCCTTCTCCCAGTCAGCTACCTTCACACACAGCCTTCCCTGTTGAGTGGGCTGAATGGCTTCCAACAGCTGCCTGCTCACACCCACTCAGCTCTCCAGTCCCCAGTGACCAGCCATGCCGCCTCTCCCTGCAGTTCCTCCACAGTTCTGGAATTCAGTATCATTTTCCTTGTTGGCCTGGCCTGAATCACATGCTCCCTCTGGGCAGGAAAGTAGGTCAGCACAACTCAAACCCGTGGAGAGAAGTGGTACATTGTGCCTTCCCCCAAAAGACATGGGGATGACCTTTGGGTGAAAAATGAAACAAAGTAACATCCATCCATCCTATGTACCTTTGATCCAATACTAGGAAGTGTCACAGTCCGGGTTCAAATTCAGATTTATAAACTCTGAAGTACTTCTTACCCTTTATGCTGATCTTCATCTCTAGGTAATTGTTTAAAATACATCGTGAGATAATTTCTCAATCTCTTATAATAGATAAATCTATGACTATTGTAGACATGAATAATTGACATTTTAATTCCATTTGTACTAAAATGGAGAAAATATCTGTCACAGAGGGGATTCACGGGAGTGCTCCCCATCTATGGGACTGCACTGATAGTATGCAGAATGGACACCAGTTTAAGAAAGAGTAGGTGTTGTCTGGATTATCATAGATTTATAATGTATTGGTTTGTCCCTACACTGGCACCCACACCCGATCCCCCAGAAGCTGGGGGACATTAGCTCTGCTCTGAAAAAAGCAGTGCGGCATCTCCTGGACAGCTGTGCTCAGGGGTGCCATGTGGAGTACCGCACAATTTGTCCTTAATACTAATAAATGCCACCGGGCGGTCAGCACAGTGAAAATGTGCGTTTCTTTCTCTATGCTGGAAGCACTGCTGATTTCAGTAAGTGAACGTTATTTGAATTATCTGGTGTATAGTTAAGAGTAAAAAGAGAATTTCATTTCTTTCTCGATCCAGGTGACAGAATAATTTCCAACTCAATAAAACTGGATTGTTAAATTTTACTGTCGACCAAGCTTGCATCTAAAAATATCAGTCCATAGATGAATGGATTACTATCCAGGCTTTCTACTCTCACTTGTTTCTTTTCAAGGAGGCACTGGATTTGGGGTGAAGTGATGAGGTCATTGGATATAGGCAGTTAAAGAACAACGTTGAAAACAATACTTGGCAGTTGGAATTATTAGTAATAAAATAGTAATAAAAGTTTATGTTTCATCTTAGAAAAACATAGTAAAATATAAAGTAGTGCCAAATTGAAATAGAACGTGAGCACAGCATGTTAGATGACCAGTGTTTTTCACCAATGGCGTCTCAGGTTCAGTGTATGAAATAGTGCCCTCTCATTTATGACATCCCCACAGTATAACTTAACCATCATTTATGTTTACAGCTGAGCTTGGACTTACAAATATCTGTTAAATATATCCATTCCTCTTTGACTTTTTTTAAAAAAAGAAACAATCTTTTGAAACATTTCATTTCAAATTTCTTGTAGAAAATTTCTATGTGTACACCTTCAAACAACATCTATATATACCATACAGATATTAAAATTAGGAGAATTTAATAAAGATTGCAGTGTTTAAGAACAAATATAAAATATCTTATATATGACCTTGGGTGATAGGCATTAAGAATTCAAAGAGTTCTTTTTCTGATGTTTCTAAATCCTTTTTCTAATGAGTCTACTGACAGAGCCCTTCATTTATAGGAAATTAAATGGAAACTACTAAAGCAGATCTGATAACATCCACCTGCTTTCCTGTTATTAAAGAGCCCTGCCATGCAGTAGAGAAAACAGACATGCTGATCTCACTTACTTCATTTCTAGCGTAACTTTATGGGCTGCTGACAAGTTTGTAGTCATTTAAGAGGCTTATTTTGGCACTAAATACCCGAGAAGGTGAACCCTGAATCACTAGACAAACTAACAACAAAGAGGTAAAAAGTACCATGAGGCCTCACTGCTAAATTTTACGTCCATCCAAACACAGGCAAATGCATCTGCAGGACTCTGAGGCTGACAGCCTGGTGCCCATCGGCTGGGAACTGCTCCTTAGTAACTGGGCATGGTTCAGGGCAACACCCCCAGATGGCACTGCTGCAGCCTGAGCTAGAAGACCAGCCTTATCACCTTGCCTGGTTCCCCTGTGCCCTCTCCTCGTTTTTGCCAAGACATGGAACATCCTCCTTGATTGCTGTCCCTGGCTTTTCTAGACTTCATTTACCTTTTCAGTTTACTCTAGACATCCACTTAATCAGATTTTACCTGAATAAAAATTCTAAGGAAAGAAATAAAAGGACTGTCATGCTAATTGGATCATAGTTTAATGAAACCTTAGGACGAATTTCTGTGCATACTAAGTCGTCTCTCACTGCTCCTCTCAAAATCAACAAAAATGTAGCTTCTTCGAAAGGAAAGTGGCAAAAATGCGGGTTTTTGTTGGACCAGATGAAGTCCTCCCTTACAAGCAAGTTGGCCTTCGTTTCTCCTGGGGTTGGGACTCCAGAAAACAGAAGCATTAACCAGACCACAGTCTAGGCATATTTTTCACACCCTAGTGTGTGCAGGGGAAGCAAGAGAGCCCCTTCTCACTCAGCTATGAAATGTTGGTTGGCTTTATGACGGTTTTCTTCTCCAGGTCAAGCAGATGGATAAGCGCGGAAAATATAAATGTGATGAAAGGTGGCTCATTCCCTTTTGCCGTTATCTCTAGAAATCAGCAAGGTAGACAGACACCTTGTGTGTTCAAATGTGGTTTCCTGGCAGATTGGCTTATACTCTGAGGAAACTGCTCTAACTCATTTTTACTTTTCTTCGCAAGTCAAGGTGTGGAAATGCCCTGGGTTTATCCTATTCCATGGCTTCTCTGAATCAATAGGAAGTTTCTCTACTTGGAAATTAAATTTTTACAATGATCTCTGGTGGAAGAAATCTAAGTTTTTATCCCACCCTCAACATACCATTAAATGACGTTGTACTTTTTTTGCTGCTTCCATTTGTTACGATGCTGGGTAAATGATACCTAAGGATTGTTTTCATTTTTTAAAAATTTTTATTGATTGATTTTTTTTGGAAAGAGAGAAAGAGCAAAACATTGATTTGTTGCTCACTCACTGATGCATTCATTGGTTGCTTCTTCTTGTGTCCTGACCAGCGAGCGAACCTGCAACCTTGGTGTATCAGGCTGACACTCCAACTGACAAAGCTGCCCGGCCAGAGCTCATATTTCCATTTTTAATGTTACCATCCACATTTCAGATTTTGAAAATATATTAAAAGTTAAATGTTTTTTGAAGGCATTTTAAACTTTTTGAGGTATTAGTTTAACAGTAACCGAGAATTATGGTAGTGCTTCACATTAAATTACCAAATCGACCTTATCTAATTATTTTTCTTTTACTATTTAGGAAGAATATTCTGGTGATGTGAAGGTGAGGGGAGTGTGGTAAAGTGGTCGACAAGCTAGTCTTTGGGATCTTAAAGGATAGAGTTCAAATTCCATCTCTGCCATTTACTATTTGACCTTGACTACGTTTCTGCAACCATACTGATTTCCATTCTTTCTTCGGTTTAGTGGAAATAGGAATAGTACTTGCCTCACAGGCCACTGACAGATTAAATAATGCATTGGTACTTACCACGTCGCCTAGCACATAGCAAGAACCCAACGAATTATAGTTACAATGGTGTTGACATCAGTATTTTTGTATTCTTTGGTGGTTAAAAGTCTGATATGGGCACTCTCTCTAAATCACCAATGTGGGTGTGTTTGTTTGTTTTTTTGGCGTGCTACAAAGATGTTCCACCGCAGCGCTACCTAGCATTCACTAACACATCTTATTGTCTGGTTTAAATGATGAGCTGCAAAGAAAAAATACACTTGTAGATGCACATTTCCCACATACATAACTGAAGACCAATTGCGTTTAACACCCACCTTTGTTGTACTCACTAAACGTCATGTTCAAAGCTTGCTCTGTGGAGTTTGGGATCTTCGTTTTCCTTAGTTGCTTTTCAGCGTGCCAGCCCTTCCCCCAGCAGCCTGCCTGACAATAAGGAGGTATGGGAGGAGCTTGCCAGACGTCAAATACCCGCCTCACTAGTAACAGAACCTCATCAGATCCGACTGGCTCCCACAAGGCTATAAGGTTGCCTCTGGCCTGCGCAGAAATGACGAAGGACAAAAACAGCCCAGGGTAGGTGGGATCTACCAGCTTCACCTGCTGTTACTTCTTCTGTTATTATGAAGAAACGTTTCCTAGTTCCATTATCAAATAGAGTTCTGCTTTCTGTGCTCGTGGGGAACCAAATCTTTGTGTTCATGGGACCAACCAGATGGATGCCTGTTGCTATTTGTTTCCTGGTGAAATGGGACCATGAGCAGGGCAGGCTGCCAGGGGCATGAGTATTAAAGAAAGGGAAACCCTCCGACACGCTCGGTCTGCTGTATCCATTACATCTGATTCCTTTCCAAACCATACCGCTTTGTCATTTTTTAATGTTATGTCTACCAGTTGTTTACTAAACCTCTTCTTGTGTGGTTTAAATGATGTTAAGGGACATGGAGAGATAATTATCCTTTTTACTCTCCATTAAAAGTATCTTAAGCACTTACATATTTTAGTATGTTGTATTTAGCTTAATCTATTATTTAAAATCATCTTAAAATAACTTAAAAAAAACAAGTCATGAGAGATTTTGTGTTTTTCTGAGAATAATGGTTTTTCAAGCACTTTATATTTTAAAGCAACAGTGGTGTAGGTTTCACAGTATAGAATATGTCTTGGATATTCTTGCTTTTCAGCTGCATGTGGGCACGGGTGGTACCCGAGGGATCATTCTAGAGCATCAGGGACGACGGCCCGAGTGCATGAACTCGCCTTCCATCCCAGAAGTAAAGTCGCTCCTTTTACTCACTAATTCTCTCTCTTTAAAAAAAAAACACTACAATACTGCATTTTCTTTTTCTTTATTTCAGTACGACGTAGACAACAGAAAATTGATAGTGTTTAACATCATTCAAGTATCAAAATTATTACACATTACTATATTGTTTTAGATAATGAAAGCTTTATTTCCCTCTGATGCTGAGTTCACAGGTGGGCAGGTGAGAGAAAAATGTAATTTTTGAAGCTTGAGTATTTAATCAGATTACTTAATTAGCATTCTGCTGCCTGACTTGACATTTATAGCTGAACATCGATTTTTATCTTGGAAGCCAGAAAACCACAATTATCTGGAAACTAAATTAGAAATATATACTGGTAGTTTCTGCCTGAATTATAGAGGTCTTTTAGGGGTTGAAATTGCCTAATTAAAATTAACCAGCTTCAATAGGTATTACCCCCTTTGATCACTTTTGACTCTTCATTAAATAATAAGAAAAACTTGCAGTTCTTACCTTCCTCCATCAATATTTAAGTGACTAAAACCATCCAAAGTTCTGAGCCAAAAGCAGGTATCTACATAGAATATGCTTTGGCTACAAAACCAGTAGCATTATCCAGAAACCTTAGCAAATTAGTTCTTTAGAAATAGCCCTGATGTACAACCATTTATACTAGATGATGATGTTTATTATTTAGCAGAGGCCACCATTCAGTGCTTTACATGTGTTAACACAATTATCACAACCACTCCTGTGATCAGTATTGTTATTTCTATTGTTCTGGTTTGCATACTGAGGTATAAAAAAGGCAAATAAATTTCGCAGCATCACACAGCTAGTAAATGATGGCATTGGAGTCCATAGTAGCTGGGTGCTTAAAAGAAAAAAATTAAATCCAACCCCAGATCAATTTTTTTAAACTTCACTTAACACTTTCTTTATTAGATATTCAAAGGACAGAATATGTGCTTATTGATACAAACACAACAGTATAAAATGTACAAAGAAAAAAATAAGCCCTATCCCCTTTCTAAAAGTCTACTTTCCTGGCAGTGGAGATTATCCTTGCATGTGTTTTTCATGCTTAAACAGCAAACATAGATATGCTTTCCCACGTGCATACACGTTTTTAGACAAAAATAAAAATATACTGTATATAGTGTAGAATTTTAATTGTTCTCTAGTGTTCTCGGTGTCTATAAACATCACTCTGAAGTTTGGTATTTCACCAGTTGACATGTCACAGCAGAGTGATGCTAACGCCAGGCCAGCAGAGTCATGGCTCAGCTTTGTGTTGGTGCATAATATTTTATCATGAATTGAACCATAATTTATTCATGATATGATAGATGTTCAGATAAGTGAGTGATCAGTTGCCTAAGTGTTTGAAATAGACACCTGACAGAAAGAGTGAATGAGCCAGGTCCTTTAGCCTAAGCTAAGGTCTGATAACAAAGACATTCCTCGTAACACTGCAGTTTCTTGGCAATTTTCTTGACCCAAATTATGCCTGGCTACATCCCAAGTGCACATTTCTTAAAATGTCCTGTCACCTCAAAGGCTATTATTGATATCCTACGTTTGTTTCAATGTAGTATCTTAAGTTTAGATTCTTTGAAGCAAACTAGAATGGCTTAGGAAATGTAAAAATCGAAATGTTTATATACCATTAAATTTTTGCTGATGGGAGGAAGAAGAACACTGAATTATCACAGTTCTAAACTTTGGATTGGAAAAGGAAAACAGAAGCAATCAAAACAATAAACAAGGACAGGCAGCTCTGAAATATTCAACCTCGGATATTCTCCATAAGAATGTGTTCCATGGCTGATGCAACAGCAGCTCACTGTATTTTGTGTGGAATTAAATCTTTAAGCCACCTCAGTACCTCCAGTACCTTGAGGAGAGTTATTCTTTAAATGCTTTTATTTTTCCATTTTACAGTACCCTGAAAGAGATTTTTTCTTTTTTAAGGATCTTTTTTTTAAAAGACAAGGTTGAAAACAAAGTAAATCTATGGTTAGTACTTGCCCTTTGTACCTCAAAAAAGTAATTCCTCATTTTCCTATTTCTCGAGAACAAGCAGCTCATCAAGCTGTTTTCTTGACTTTTCCTGCCTCTAGTGCTGGCAGTATTTTCCGTAAAGCAGCAGAGTGAGTTTCAGTGCTATTCCCATCAAGATCGGGAACTGAAAAAAAAAGGAACATTCTTTGTTTTCCTGTGGAGCCCATCAAAGCTGGAGATGTAGTGCTCAACTGTATTTACATCATAAATGTCTGAAAGAAATTTTACATTGTTTATTCGCTCAGGGTTTAGTGCAAAAAAAAATGCCCTGAAGGTGATGACAAGAATGCAGTCATCTAAGAATGCGTTTTAACCTTGGTACTCTGAACGTTCTCTTCTGGACCACGTGGAATCTGAGGCTACATCTGAGTTCCTTAGATATTGGAAATCCTACAAATATATACACTGCTCTAATGTATATTTTATTCGTACAGATGAATTCTACTCACTGGGGAAACAAAAACTTGTCCAGAAAATGTATCAGAGTAGTTATCCTTTAAACATAGCTATTCTGAATAGAGGATTTGTTCTTATAATTTTGACATTTTCAGAAAGTTTGTGTACATATAATCATTCACTTCAAAACCTGCTCAGTTGCAAAGCAATTTCTATAACAATTGTTTCTGATTCAGAATAATAGGAATGTTTTTTCAGATGTTGGATTTGATGATGCTGAAGTATGCTGGTTGGAACATGAATGATTTAAAAATAGCACAAAGAAACAAAGCTGTATATAGTGTAGAATTTTAATTGTTCTCTAGAAATGCTTATATCTCTAGAGACCAGCAATAAAAAAATGTAAATATTGTACATACATTGTAATTTAGTTCAGTAAAGATTTCTTTAGGGTATTTTTATATTTTTGCGGGGAAGCACTTGGCATTTTGTTACAAGAAGATTCGAAACTGAATACAATCTGATTTTTGCTCTCCAGAGTTTTACAGGTTAGTGGCTGACATGGAGTCACATGTGTAAATAGCATGTATGGTATGACATCAGGAGGGCTGACACATGCTTGAACAGCAGGACATGAGGACACATGAGGACGTGAGGTGGTTTGAGGAAAGGGGGCATGCTTGACTGCATGCCCACTGCGTGCTCACTTTAGGGTCCCAGAGTCTTACAAATATTTTGGAACATTTCTCATATAAAACACAGACTGTGGTCTAACTCCTGACTCTGACCGCATTTGATTTCTTTCTAACAAGGTCAAGTGTGTCTAAAAGACTCAGGACAAAGAAGGGGTTTATTCTTCAACGGTAACTTCAAAATGCTGTAAGATGGGTGCCAAACCCCATGAACTTCCAAAGGAGGAGCATATTAGCTCCTTATACAGCATATAACTGCTCCCTGGGAGCAGTTTCTCAAGTTTGTGAAACCCATTGCAACTCTGAACTCAAAGACAGCAGTATTTTTTAATCTAGGCTGTAAACAGGACAGCAAACCAAAATGTTGAAGTTAAATTGTTTTATGTATTTGCTTGCTTTGGTACTACCCTGAAAAATATAAAAGAAACTTCTAATGAATGAAAATTTCCCCATATTTTGTTATCTTTATAATAAAGATCTCCAGGCCACTCTGTGTCTGTAAACAACCTTTCTTCCTATTACATCAAAGTGCATCACAGACTAATTCTGAAAGCAGGGCCTCCCTCTCCACTTGATATTGGACTCAGAGAGAAAGAAAATGTCAAATTGGTCAATTTACCAATTTACTGTTCCTGGTATTTCACTTTTTGAGAAGCATTTTAAATTAATTGCATACTTCAGTGAGGACATACTAGAAACCCCATCCCTTGCTTTTTATTGTTTCTTTTGAAACATGATGAAACTCTTCCTAGTGGTTATTTTTTTCTGTAATCTAATTTAGAGTGAAAACATGGTGAAGGTCTATGTAAACTGAAATACAGTCCGTTCCTTAGTGGGTCTGCAGTGCTCTGGAACTAAAGTGAAGGCCTTTAATGTGATGTAAGTCCCATTGGGTTGTATGCTCCCGTGTCTCTCCCCACTGTCTGTAGGCACATTCCTGTGTTGAAAATTGGTCTAAATGTGCTTTGTTCTTTCTCAGCTGTGCATTTTTGCTCTTCCTGGAATACTCTCCTTTGCATTGTCCTTCGTGGCTTCTTTGTGCTTTTTCAAGTGACTGGTCAGATGTGGCTTGCCTTGGAGATTGTTCCCATGACCAGGCAATGCTCTCCCAGTGCCTGCTGCACCCCTCTATCCCTGCCCACAATCATATTGGTGTAATCACATCCCCTGTTGGTGTCTGTCTTCCCTTCATCTTGGAAGACTCCATTCTTCCTTGCATTCCCAGAGCTTCCCATGGTGCCCTGCCTTCACTGTTAGGAGATATGAGGCTAAAGTGTATGTACCACTTGAAAGTGAAAGATCTATTGATGATCAAATAGCTCACAAATGCTGTACGACTGTGTTTCCAGCAATGTGAAGGCAGTCTAAATTATCTGCTGGTTTTCTCTGGTCATGATGATAAGCATTCAGAGAATCATGTTGATCAAATACTCTTCTTTCTTGCTCTGCCCATGGCCATGCCTTCATTCAGCCCTCATGACATCTCACACAAACTATTTCAAGATCTTCCAAAATAGGCACTCTCCCACCAGTCCCCTTTCCTGCCTTCTTCCTGTGTGTAACTGCTGGGTGGAGTTAACTTCCTTAAAACATATCTGATCACATCATCTCTGCTCTTAAGCCCCCCGAGGGTCTCTATTATCAAACATACTCTGGGATTTTCAGCCCAGCGTTCAAGTCTGCAGCCCGGACTCAGTGTGAGCTCTGGGACGCAGCATGTTTTGCCCATCGTTATGTCCCCGACACCTGGCATGGTGCTTGCTTGGCACATCCTCAGCCTTGATGCACATGTGCAAATATGAGATGCCAGTCATGACAAAACACAACAATATTTTATGTACCACCAAGAAAAAAATACCTGCAAATTAAAATATGGGAAAATTCATTCTTTCTTATAACCCTTCAAATTTGTATTTCATTCATACTGAAAGACTTTTAAACTTCCTCAGAAAAAAAATTATGATCTATCACTCCTGGGCATAAGTAAAAAGCAAAAATAAATGGGTTAAGGTCATTTATACAACTTTACAATGAAAGCCTGGCTTTTCTGAATCTCTTTGCCCCTCACAGTCATTCAGATCAGTGTTTTGTTTCACACTATATTGTTTTCTGTTTCATCAGGAGTATTAGTGGGGAAGCATTTCTTAAAATAGTCATTCTATTCCAAGCTGCTGGTACCTACTTTGCAGATTTTTGTGTGCATGCACGAGTAGTGACAACATCATAACTGCTACCTGCATCCTGATTTCAGAGTAGATAAAAGTTTACAAAATAAAGTACATATCAGAGCTGATGAAATTGACGCGAACATGTGCATGGAGTAAGTGTCTGCTGTCACTCACCTGCCCCCACCCCCATCTGCGCTGCTGCGCTCTCTCTAGCACTCAATCTCGCACACTCTTACTCTTAACTGTGAGATTTTGTAAATCAGGATAGATTTTTTTTCCCAACTCTGATATTGCATTTTTTTCCTAATCACTCTATGTGGAATAACTTTCTCTTCTCTGTTCTCAAATCAATGCCAGTCCTTCATGATATAGTTTGAATGCCATATCCAAGTCCGCCTTCCTCACTTCCCAAATGGACTCAGTTTCTACCTCTTTGATGGCCACTGACATCTTGCACGCACCCATTTAACAGTTCTCTTGGGTTTTTAGACTGTGTGGCCCGGGATAAGGAGCAGCCGTGTGGTATTCTGTGCTCTTGCTGCTTGCACATAGTTATTTTTTGATAATACTTGAATAGATATAATTTGTCTCATTCCTCTAATTGACTAGTATGGAAGGAGAGAACAATGTTCCAGAACTGACCTGGGAAGACTCCCAATACTATTGCTGGTGCCCTCCACCAAGCACCATCTAACAAAGAACTTGACATTTTGCTTTAGTCAGGATATTTAAGTCTGCATTGGCCAAGGTCTATGTTTTACAAAACAAGTAGAAACTCTCAAACCCAGTGTCTGCATACATTTCATCAAGACTGTATGACCTATTGATAAATTATCATTTACTTCATCATAGTTTTTACACTAAAATTAACCAGAGGTCAGAGCCTGAAAATAAGAACTGGAAGCAATTTTAGAATCTTTAGGAACAAATTTAAAGTTTCAGTTGAAATATTGTCTCTTGATTAAAAAAAAAAAACATTAGCCAAGGTCAAATGCCTGTCCTTTAAAAGTATCTCTCCTCATCTCATGAACAGTTGTCAAAACGAAGACTCTGTGTCCCAATCCCTAATGTTAGCCATGAGTCATTCTCTTTATAGATGTTGACATAACTCTCAAAGAGATACTGACAAAGGAACAGGTGATGGCCCTCTGGAACAGTGTCACCAAAAACATTGTCTGGTCCAGCTGTATCAGTCACATGGAAACTGGGTGGAAATGCAGTCTGGGGCCACTGCGTCTGATTGCCTGGATTCTGTGTGATTTCTGTAGATACAGCAATTTGAGAATACGTGTTTCTAGACTATGATCCACTGAATCTGATACCACAGAAGATATATTTAGTGTTTTCCTGGCAGACCTGGACTGATTCCCAAATTCTAGCCTGTAAACGTCAGTGCTCTTAGGTTGCATAATTCAGAAACTTTGAAAAAATGTTATCTAGAAAATTTTCATCATGAGTTTGTTCACTATCAAATACTGCAAATGTAATGGCATTTCCCTTCAGTCTTTATACATGGGGAATTAATCGTCACTTTGAATACAGATAGAGGGAAGAGCTTAAAAAAGATAATCTCGTCTGCTTTCTAGAGGAAATGATCTGTGTGGTATAGAATTAAATAGAAGACTTTTTGAAACAATTCTGAGTCACTGCAAGCATTCGGAAAGAGAGATGTGAGTCATCCTAGGTCACCCAGAGGACAGAGATGTAGCTGGGAATAGAATACAGATATCGTCCTCCTGAACCTTACCCACTTCCTGCTTCCTCTGACGATTCTTCAGTGTATTCCCTGAGTCATACAGTCACACTCAAATGAAACAGTGGCTGTTTCCTGAACAAGCTTTTCGTGAAGGATTTTCTGGGCTTCGTCTAGGTCTTTCACAAAAGCAGAATGAGCATCATTTACTTTTTAAAAAGCATTAGGATATTTACACAATAAGAAGGAAACTTGACAAAGTGATCAAATAATTGAAGTTGAATGCGTCTAGCACCATTGTCTGGTTTTATTCCTATTGATAAAATAATTATGTTGGAAGTGATTTAATAGCAACCATGTAGTATGAAGGAAGGGGACAAATTGACTCCACCTCGATGGGCTATTGTGACTTATTTCTCCACAGGACAATTTCACCTGCATTTTTTTCTTTATAGCTCATGTAGCCTCTAGAACATCCACCTGTGATAAACTTCATAACAATAAATTAGGCATCTACTTTATTACCTCTGGAGCCTAGTCACTTCCTCTGCCTAGACCCTCTCTCAATTGGATTCTTAATAGAGTTCCAGGTGGACCAGCAGATGAATGAATGGAGATTCAGGAATCCAGGAGACCAAATAAATGGGTGTGTGTGTGTGCATGTGTGTGTGTTCTTCCTGTGAGTTGCAGTTGTATTTATTGTATGCATTTTACATAAAAATGCATCATTAAATTGACCCCTAAGTGGCTAAGATATCTGACTGGCATTGTTATCACATATCTTAGGCAATTTTCATAAAAAATTTTAGTCTTTCTCCTCTTCTTAAGCTAGGATATACTCATCTGATATCTCAGTAGATATCAGACATTTGATCACAGCTATATACTGAATACCTCCAGCGTGCCAGTCCCTGGAGGTGGCAGCCACTGGGATGCAGGTGAGCGAGAGAACTGCCTGGCAGCCACCTTGCTTTTCTTCTGCCACAGCTTGGGTTTCTGGCACCACATGTGAGGAGTAATCTCTCTTCCTAACCCTCTTCTCACCTATTCAGGAGCCTTTCACTAGGCAGCAGGTAGGCCCATATCTTGAAAAGCCCAAGACCTAGCGTATCTGCTGATCATTTAGTTTAATGTGTCTATAATGACATGGCCTCATCACTACATGCCTGGTTTTCCCTGTTGCATCAGTTGCCACAGTGCAGACTTTTGACTTTGCTAAAAACAATTTTAATTTAATAAAATCGACTTATTGTGATATACTGAAGGCTGCCGGAAATGACATCATAGTCCATCCTCATTATTCACCCAACGTCACAAGCCAGCTGTGCTGCATGTGCTAAATCAAGGGGAGGTAGAGTGGACTCTCAACTCATCATAGTCATTCACTCATCTATGCATTCACTCCATTGAAAGTAAAGTCCATATTGAGTGCCTACTTGGGCTGACACAGTCCTAGGCACAAGAAACATGGTGGCTGAGAAGGCAGAGGTGGTCCTAGCTTGGTGGATTCCAACCTGGCACTTGAAACTCAACCTGAAGTTTACTTTTGACACCAGTGCTCCCAATTAGTGCCTTCATAAGTCAAAAGGGACCCAATGAATAATCTCCCAGAATTTCCTGACACCTGGAAATATCTGCCAAGACTTACAGTGCACCATCCGAGGCTTCCCCGTCCTTCAGGGTGGGCCGCCTTCATTTCCAAGTGCACTCCAAGTGCAGGATTAAACCATGATCATCTTATGTATGAGAAATGTGTCTCACACTGCCCTGTATTCTGCTTCCGGTTATCTGGGGACTGCATGAAAGGCAGCAGAGTGGAGGCTTACGAGACTCAGAGAGCTGGAATATTTCCTTCACGCTTGCCTGGCATTTTGGAAACATTGGTACCAAGTCAAGTATACCAGGTCAAGGCCACCTACCGCCTTGGTTTCAGAAGCATTTTTGACGATGGTAAAGGGGCTTAAAAGCAGCCTCTAAATGTGGCTAATCCCTGTGTCTAGGCAAAATCATGTTCATTGGTGGTGAAGCAATTTGTGTAATTATTTTCACTTTGTAGAAGTAAGTTAATAAGCATGCACTCTGCTGGGATGGTTCAAAGTGCTGGGTATGTTCTCCTTAACATGTCTCGTTAAGGGCGAGGCTTTCTATAAGGCAGAATTCTTCCCTGACGTAGAATGTAGCGCCATGTGCCCTGGCCTAAGAAAAGTTAATGGCTGATGAGCCAACCTTATCTCACAGAAACTCAAGTATTTCCTAGGTGCAGGTATATGCTACGTGCGCTGTGGGAACATACTCAGAAAGGCCGATGCCTCCTCTTGTCTTGCAGAGCAGACGGCCCCTAGGCTGTTGCTTTTTGCCTCTTTTGAGTTTGTACCCCTTACCCCTTATATTCACTAGATGGGATTGTTGTAGTGGCATAAATGGAAGTGTTTGCCACCAGTGGTCTTGTGAAGAAAGCGCCACTCACTCTGATTAAACATCACCTAACATGTCACATTCTCTGAGGCTCAGCTTGTATAAACTGTGTCCCTACCAAAGAAACACAGAGAAGTAGCTGAGCATACTAAATGCGTGTGTCCGTGTGTGCCTATAGTCGTGACCTTGGAAAAGATAGTTTAACTGTTCTCTTTACTGTCTCCTTTGTGAAAATAGAAAAGCACCCCATAGTATTCTTAGTTTTATAGAGGTCTTTTTAGGTCTTTCTGTGATTTTTGTGGCCAAACAACTATTAAATTTAGAGACTTGAAAATGAAGAGTATTAATTCTATCTTCACTGGGACATCGAGGAATTTTACTTAAAGCAAGTTATTATCACCAGTCAAGTTTCTTACAAGGAATCCCCCTTTTAAAAAAAGTGTTTCTATAGAACTTGTAACAATAACCTATAACCACAGAAAAACCAGTAATAAATTCTGAGAAAAACTATGATGAGCACATCTAAGGTACTTTCTCAGTTATCCAAGAGCATGCTGAACGTTGTATAAATGAACTCCACTGGAAACCCGTAAGCTTACCTTTAGTTACTTCTCTTAAGGTACTCCTCCCCGAGAGGGATTCTGACCATGAACCCAGAGCTGGCATTCAGTGCAGTGATCTCTCAGCAATGCCTGCCAGCAGAAGGCAATGGCAATCGTGACCTATGTGACCTGTGTGGGATTAATTCCTGTTGCAGTCATAATTAGCACCAGATGATGTGTTTAAATTTACTTGGATTATTTCATATACTTCTATGTTTTATTTTTATCGTATTTTCCCATTGCCATTTAGTCTACTTATACCCCCCTACCTCCAGCAATCACCTCTTTGTTGTCCATGTCCATAGGTCCTTTTTCCTTTTCGCTCAATCCCTCCACCCCCTGACCTCCCCCACCTTAGCTGTCAGCCTGTCTCCATCTGTGAGTCTGTCTCTGTCTTACATGTTACAGCCGTTTGTTCTTTAGAGTCCACGTGAGTGAGATCATATGGTATTTGTCTTTCTCTGACTGGCTGATTTCACTTAGCATAATACTCTCCAGGTCCATCCATACTCTTGCAAAGGGTCAAATTCCCTTGTTTTTTTTATGGCTGAGTACTATTCCATTGTGTATGTTCCACAGTTGTTTTTATCTACTTATCTACCTGGGCTACTTATGTATCTTGGCAATTGTAAATAATGCTGTGATGGACATAGGGCTACTTATGTGCCTTCAAATTAGTGTTTTGGGTTCCTTCGGATATATTCCCAGAAGTAGGATCGCTGGGTCAAAGGCAGTTGCATTTTTAAATTTTGGGGCTATTTCCGTACTGTTTTTTATAATGGCTGCACCAATCTGCACTCCCACCAACAGTGCAAAAGGGGTCCCTTTTCTCCACATCCTCACCAGTTCATGTTGTTTGTTGATTTTGATGATAGCTATGTTGGCAAGTGTGAGACGATAAATGCAAATTATACTTTTAACACTAGATATCTCCAACTGGACTATAAATTGACTGATAATAGTTCCATAGGTGTTCCACGTATTTCCATCGATGCTGAACCAATTTGGGGTATGTAGTAATCACTCAAATATGTATTAACTTGGAAAACCAATGCAATTCTATGACATTCAGTTTTACCTCCAGGGGCTTAAACTCACAGAGAAATACAGTATTGGGGGCCTATTTATGCAGATTAATGTAAAAAAGATGGTTAATACAAAATGTATACCAGATGTGTATTTCATATTGTATGTATATACTGAACACACGAAGAAGAGTTGAACAAGTAGGCCATTTAGCCTGAAGGAAAGAATTGGGGGAAGATAACAGCCCAGTACACATATGTGAGAAGCTGTTTGTCCCAGAGCAGTTAGAGTTGCCCTTATGGCCTCACAGGTAAATGAGGGCTGGTGCTTTGAGATGACGTGAACAGATTTTGTCTCACTATGTGGAAAAGTGTTCTGATTCAGATCTGGCCAGGGTAGGAATCATGTCCTTTGGGAGATGATGAGTTACGTTTTTATATTTATGTATGAAATAGAAGTTTCAGAGTGTAATCAAGCATCACTATGTGCTTTAAATAGATTGGTTTTACAGTTATTTTAAGCCTGACAATGGAATTCTTGCTGATTCTAAGTTTCTTTATTTGTAAATTGACTCCAATAATGCCTACATTTCCTCTCACAGGTTGTCGTGAAGATCAGAATAGATAATATATGCAAAGTGTCACAAAAACTTAGGGAGTATTTCTATTGCATCAAAGGAAGTTACTCATTAATGAGTGTGAGTCAGATCTGACTAATACCACAGTATTCACTTATACGCATCTTCAAGAAACATCTAAATTAAAACACCTAAAAATATTACATGAACTTGTATTTTTGAGGCTTATGTTTAGAGAAAATGGTACTGACTCACTTTAAAGGGACTTGCATACTGATGGGCTTATTTCCCTTTCATATTTACTTTTTAGTTAATAGTGTTAATGTACTATTTTTCTAATACATAGAAGAATCTTGGGTGGTCTCACAGCCAGGCTTTTGTTGGTTGGGTGGTGCGTCGGCCTATTTTGTGTGTCTCACACAAAGCAGTTTTGGAACAGGATTATACCCTGTTCCAGAAAAATTTACCTCTGCAAATAGCTTAGCAGATTTTGATATTGTTTCAGAGAAATGAAGTTAGTTTCTCAGCATTCATGTACTCACAGTCCTACAGTAGACTTGGTTAACCTTTGGTTACCAAAGGACAGGCATTTCCTTGGTTGTTATGCTTTAGGTAATGTGCCCACATAAGTAAGATATTGTGTTGAACTTCTTTTTTATTTCATTTTTAAATTAAAGTTATTGGGTTACATTGGTTAACAAGATTATAAGGTTTCTTTTTTTGATATTTCATTTTTTATTATTTCCGAAATATTTTAATGTTTTATTATTTATGCTGTTACAGTTGTCCCACTTCCCCTACCCTTTGCCTCCCTCCACCCAGCCTGCCCCCCACTCGCATAGAGGTTTCATGTGCACAATTCTGTGATGCATCGTCTGTGTATGGCATCGTGTGCCCGCCACCCAGAGTCAGGTCATCTTCTGTCACAATACATTTGGCCCCCCTTAACCCTTTACTGCCCCAACAGCCTCCTTCCCTCTGGTGACCACCACACTATTATCTGTGTCCACAAGTTTCAGTTTGATATCCCTCACCTGAGTGAAATGCTGTGGTTTTTAGATTTTTCTGACTATTTCGCTTAGCATAGTATTCTCAAGGTCCATCCCTGTTGTTGCAAATGGCAGTATTTCATCTTTTCCAATGGCTGGTAGTACTCCATCGTGTGTATGCGCCGTATCTTCTTCATCTAATCCTCTGCTGAAGGTCACTAGTTGTTTCCATGCTGTGGCCACCATGAATAATGCTGCAGTGCGCACAGGGGCACATATGTCTTTGTAAATAAAGGTTTTCAAGCCATTTTGGGTAGATACCCAGAAGAGGGATTGCTGAGTTATATGGTAACTCTAATCTTAAATTTTTTGGAGAAACCCCCATACTCTTTTCCGTAGTGGTTGTCACACCAGCAGTGATATGGGCAAATAATTTTTGACAAAGGAGCCAAAAACATACAGTGGAGAAAAGAAAGCCTCCTCAATAAATGGTGCTGGGAAAATTGGCAAGCCACATGCAAAAGAATGACACTAGACTACAGTTTGCCCCATGTACAGAAATTAATTCAAAATGGAGTGAAGACCTAAATATAAGATTTGAAACAATAAATTACAGAAAGGAAAACATAGGGACTAAACTTATGGACCTTGGTCTCAGCGAAGATTTTATAAATTTGATCCCAAAGGCACAGAAAGTAAAGGCAAAAATAAATGAATGGGACTATCGGTATATCAGACTGAAGTTTCTGTACAGAAAGAAACCAGCAACAAAACAAATCAAGTGGGGCAAAAGGTAACCAATCAAATGGGATAAGATATTTGCAAACAAGAGCTCCAACAAGGGGTTAATGTCCAAAATATATAAAGAAATCATACAGCTCAACACCACACAAACAATAGAGGACCTGAACAGACTCCTCTCACAAGAAGACATACAAATGGCCAACAGATGCATGAAAAGATGTTTAATTTCACTAGCTATTCAGAAAATGCAAATCAAAACTACAGTGAGCTGCTACTTCACACCTGTTACAATGGCTGTTATCAACAAGACAAGTAATAGTAAGTGTTGGAGAGGTTGTGGAGAAAAAGGAACACAATCTCTTAATTGGTATTTCTTCATTGAATGTGTTAGTTTATGTTTCCACCTCTGTTTCAATCATTACCCACTCATATGTGCTTCAGTTCCTGTCTTGAACCTTGGGAAAATGCATTGCTTTTCTGAGTAAATATCAAATGCAATACAAGACCTTGGGTAAACTACTTATAAGTCTCATAACATCCCATGAAGAATGAATCTCAGTCAGCATAAACATCATCATGGTGGGAATGTGTCCTTGTTTTCTCAGCATCACACCTTGTGTTGTGTTCGAAAGCAATTAATATATTAGAAACTCAATGAAATTTACCACCATTAAGTCTGTGCCAGTAGTTAACAGAAAGATTTGCTGGAAAGAGCACTCCATCAGAAGACCTGGTTCCAACACTTGCAGATTTTGTGGTTTGGGGTAATGCACTAAACCCTCTGAACCATAATTTTTCCTGTGTGATTAAGAAAGCTGGGAGTGACCATCCAACCTTATCTTGAGGATCAAACATTGTAATATATAAAAGTACATTGAATTGATTAGTGTATTTTATTAGTTATAAGCACAACCGCCTACATCTCTTTCAATAGTAATAGTACCTAAGATTTAAAAAGTAAAATTTTGTTATTTATGCTTTTCCTGTTCTTTATTACTTCCATTTTATTAATGAGAGATCTGAAACCCAGGGGATTTAAAAAAACATGATTTGTCAGTACCAGTAAATGACTGATAGAAGTCACCTCCACTCTTCTGCCTCCGAGTCCTGTGCTCTTTCTGCTACCCTCACTGAGTGCCGGTTCTCCCAACCCCCTGCTTTATCCACTTTAAGGAAACAAAGTAGCAAGTCAAGGAGACTGACAGGAAAAGAAATGCCTGGAGAGACACTGCCTGTCAGGCTTAATAAGGCTAGATTCTCTTCAATGATTCTTCCATGTGACCTTCAACTGTAGCAGTCTCCTAAGTGGCTATAAGAAGGGATTTTATGGTACCAGGGATTTATTGAATCAATTCTCAATTTACAACATAAGTAAACATTTATTTTTTAAGTTCACTTAGGTATTCATCTAAGGCAGTGTTTCCAACACTTTTAGTAATTGTTCCTTTTAGTAATTGTTCCTGGTGGAATTTTAATACCACAGACACAGGATATGTTTACTTGTGTTTTTGCTGCCCTCTGGAGGTGCTGAACCATTATGCTAAGATTTTTTTTCACCCACCAGCTAATTTGGTAGGAGAAGAGACTGCATGATGGCCATCTAGTTCTGCCTGGAGAAGCAGCATAGAGGTTGAGAGGTTGCAGCCCGAAGTTTGTCCTGCTTCAGATTCTAGTTCAGCCACTTCCAAGCTGCGCAACCTTGCCCAATTACTTAATTTACCTTAGTCTCCACTGGCCAATCAGGAAAGGAGGGATTGTAAGAACAGCAGCATCATTGTGTTGTCCCTATGAAGTACTTCAGGCAATAGTGGCACACGGTAAGAGCTCCATAAATGTTTGCTTGCTGTGTTGTGGAGTGCTGAATTAGATGCAGGGAAACCTGAGCTCTAAGCCTGCAACAGCCAGGTAGGATAATAGTCAGTACTCATATCGCAGTTTCTGTATCGACATATAATTGATTTCATTGTAAACCATAGGCACTTCTGCATCGCAGAATGTGAATACAGAGCCTCATCTGTTTATCTCCACACTTAAGTGAACCTATTTGTCTTTTTTTCTGTTACTTATATATTTATTTCATTTTAACATAGTACTTTCTAAAATTCCCTGACTATATGCTTATTGTTTTGTCTGATGGCAGCCTACTGAGTTGAACCTAGAAGCTTTGTAGGAAAGTACTGCATTCCACAGGTGTTTCCTTGGGCATAATAAGCGCACGCGAGGCTCTACACAACATTTTCAAGCCTAGCATCGCGTTAACACTTGTGTGTTGTTATTATGACAAATATCTTGTGATGTGGGCACTTTTATTTTTATTTTGTGATGAGAAAACTGATGGCACACTAAGTAGAGTAAAATTAAACAATGGGGAAAATTAATTTAAGCTGTTTCTTTCTAGACCACACAAATTAGTGGATTATATATGTATATTTGTGAGAAGAGAGGGGGCTTATGCCCTATGTGTTTTTTTGCACAAAAAAAAATTTAAAAAAATTTTAAAGACATAAAGGAAAAACATTTGTTTCTTGATTTCTATTATGCTTATTTTCTCTTCCTAGAGTGGAGGAACTTTTGACATGACAAATGTCAGTCTGCTACAGCCACCCTTCGGTGTCCCCGGGTTTCTTGGCCTTGGCACTGTCAGTGAGCAGGACGCTGGGCAGTGCATTCGACGGCCTTTTTTATTATTGAATCATAGTTGTTTAGTGGCAGGTCTTACTTATCCCGAAACTGGAAGAAATTCCCTTATTTTCAATTAATTTATTTATTCAACAAATGTTCGTTGGGCACCTAGTGTATGTCAGAGATGGAGATGCCCCTTTACACAGTTCCCATGGATCGTCACGCCTTGTCTGGTCCCGGTTCTGCATCACTGAGCACGGGCTTCTTCTTTGTTGCTATGACATCTCTAGTCATTTATCCCTTCAATGAGCTCTTATTACCTACTCCATGTTGTGTTCTAGGGATAAAATAGTAAAGAAAAAATGTACAAGTACTTATCCTCAGTGAGGATACAGAGAGAGGAGGAGCAGATACCTGAATAAAATACAGAGTATGTTAAATACTTTTCAGTCCTAAGAATAAAAATAAATTAGTGAAGGGAGGTAGGAAGTGCTGGCAGGGTAAATTCTGGGTGCTCTGGCCATGGGAAGCTTCCCTGTGAAGGTGTTGCCAGGTCAGTACCAGAAGGAAGTGAGAGACCCAGCTATGGGAAGGCACAGGAAGTACAAGGTCTAAGGTGGGAGCCTGCCTGATATATCTGAAGAGCATTGAACAGGGAAATGTGGTTGAAATGAAGTTATCATAGGGACAGATGGGGGCAGAATAACTTCATTATGTTAAGAATACACAATAAAAAGATACTGGTGGATGTCTTCAGAATACAAAGACATGTAAGACACAATCTTTTACGTCAAACACCATCAAGCTAAGGTGACGGTAACAAGGTATATAGTTTACTCACTATTTGACTGGATGTGTTCACTATGAAAATATGTATGCATGAAAGATTAAAAGAAGAGCACATGAAACCCATATGTTACAAGAGGGTTACTCTTTCATTCATTTTAAATCATTAAGCCAATTAAGTTTCTTTTTAATGGCTAAACAAAATAAAACACAAAAAAGCTATTGGCTCATATAGACCGACAAGCCCAGATCTAAGGATCTTCTGGATTCAGGGCTTTAAAAATGTCATCAAGATGTGGTTCCTTTCTATCTTCTGTCAATACTTCCTATTTCGTTGACTTTACTCTTGGTCCATATGTGCTAACAAAATGGCAGCAGTAATCCCCCTCTCTTTTTCTGGGTTTTAGGGACAATGGAAAAGAATTACTTCCCCAGAAACAATAGCATGTACCTCCCTGCATCTGGTGCGGTCTAACTCATATTCCCGTTCCTGAACCAATGGCTGTGACCACAGGAAGAAGTGCAAGGCCTGGGCTAGGCCTGGAGCACGTGCACACCTTGGGGCTGGGGTGTAGAGTGAGGCTCCCTGGAAGCACGTGACTGAGAGGGGAAAGAGATTGTTTCTTTGAGGGAAATAGGGAAGCAGACAAGGAAAGAGGGTAAATGTATGCTGACTGATAAGAAGAACAGTTATTTACTATAACCCTCAAGTAGGAATTAGTTTAATTTGCGGAGGGACAAATGCTCTTCAAAATGTGGAACAAATGTATTGTTCCTGTAGGGGACATATCTACAAGGCGTACAGGTCACGGAAGGGACTTAAACAATTAAATCACAGGGATCTGTCACTCCAAGGAGTTGTTTTCTTCTAAAGTTAATAGTCACATTTGTCTGCCATCTACTGTCAGTGTCCAGTGACTGTATTTCTCAGGAATTGCTCACTGTTAACTAGGCCAGAGGAGTCAGTAATCTCACTCCACACGGTCTTCAGGGCTGGGCCGCAGAGGCCCACGTGTTTTAGGCTGTTCAGAACTTTGTGCTGCGAGGTCTTAGTCTGGTTGAGTTGTTTATTTGTCCCCCCCCCCGCAACAATAAGTCATGTTGCAAATGGCCTAACCAGGTCATGCATTGTAGTTTTTCAGCCACTCGTTTTTAGCATTACCCAAATTATATATCACTGATAGGTCCTATACAGTCTGCTGTATCTGCTTTTTCGTTGCTTATGTCTGGTTGACTTTGTTATGAAGTAATTGACAGGGAAAGGTACAAATATACCATTTGGAAAAGGAGAGAAAACTCTCTGAATGGATTAGTGTATTCTTGGTTTGAAGTTCATGTTAGATAAAATGACCACTCAAGTTCTCTTCCAGCTCTAAAACAGGATGGAACTTAATGCCTCGGGACAAATAAGCTGTTGCCACAACTGGGCACCTGGTACATGCCTTTTGATGATGGTGATTAAGTAAAGGTCAAAGAATGTCGCTGCATCCTGATGGTAGTCATCACACAACACCGGCCTTTCTCCCAGTGCCTTTGAAAACACTACTTGAAAAGACTATTAAACTATGTGTTTTATTTAGGCAGCCAACGGTCTCATTAGGCATCTTGGGGTTTCTTTGGAAATATAAAGCAAATGTTAGGGCTCTGAGTACTAGATTGTAGGTTTAAAAGGAAATGAAATGTAACCTTTTGTTATGTAAAATAATAAACTCCCAAGATAATGGTACAGGCTTTGTTTTAACACAAAGTGTATGTCTATCTGTTTTATAGAAGGCTCTAAAAAGAGCCATGTGATATGACCACAAATCTATAGGGGGGAAAAGGGCATGCTAGTAAACTAGAATTTAACAGTGTTTAATTTCTAGAGGGAAGTGCAGAGATTTCTAAAGAGGATTATTTCTGTTTTCCAGAAATTGAGTAGTCTAAAAAATACTTGTATAAAAACACTTTAAAAGTACACTACGATACTTTTAGAGCAATTGCCTATCAATTTGTTCCCATACATTTAACATCTGGTGTCTCATCTGTTCAATAGTCTGTTGAGATAGATCAGATGAGAAGGCTGTATTTTCTTATACATTCTGCCTGTGTCTTTCTTAGCCGCTGACATGAGCCTTACCACCACCAGTGGCAGGCAGAAAGGCCGTCCAGTTTGAAAGCAGAAGTTTGATTGAGTAGTTGTACTGTGCTATCATGAACCCAGTGAGAAAAACATATCGCTGATAGTATTTCATCTGAATTTCAGACTAATACTCCCCTAGGACTGATAACATGGGTTGTGTAATCTAAAGAGCTTGTCTATTTATCTGTTCAATTGGCACCCCAGGTGACAGGGCTTCACTGTGACTGTTGGGCTTGGGAGGTCCAAGCTTTTCAGCACATGATCATGGACAGCAGCATACTAGTGGATGTGTAGATTCAGAGACCCAGGAAGCTTATGGAAATCTAAACAGGTGAATTTAAGACAGGTGTCTGATGGTGGGGCAAAGGTGTGAGGCCATTGAAACAAGGAAATTTCTTCAGACCCCAAAATGAAGCAGGTAACTCCGTAGAATATAATAGACATTGTTACAGGGCCATTTACTTACAGGAACAGATGCCCCGCCATTCCACATAGATTATTCTCTACTATGCATCCCTGTCACTGCACTTTCTTTGTCGTATAGCCCAGGTCCTAATGATTGACGAGACAAAGGGACAAAGAATGCGGTAGTGCTAGGGGCCATACCTCCCAGTGGTCTTTTGAGGGATGGTTGTTTTATGATTGATAGTATCACCAGTTTGATGTTTGTCTCCATTGCCATGCCATTCCAGTCATCACTAACAATGGTATCTGTGGCAAGATTTTAAAGAGCCCGGAGAATCATCAACTAGAAGGCTTTGCTATGCTTGGTGTGTACAGCGAGGTTTCTACAAGGTCACAGCATGAAGCTTAAAAGTGAAATGAAACCCAGGACACAGAGATGGAGTTGGTTTTGTTCACATTTATAATACATCTCTATGAGAACCCTTCAGGTTTCAGTGGTTTGGAATGTGAACTCCGAATACTGATTGTTTGGGGTTAATACCAGCGCCAGGAATCATAAGCTATGTCGGGGGTAGACACACCATAGATAGCTGGTCTTCCAAACGTGATGTTTGGCTAGATTGTTTTAATTCACACTTGATTGAAATGCAGAATAAAAGGGCAATAAAAATATCTCATGGTTAAATTCTCTTATTTAAATGATAAGAAAGCACTCAGCAGAAAGAACACCTATTTTTTAAAAAAAAGATGAAGTACAGGGATTGGTTGGAAAAGATTCTTTGTTTATAGATAAACACTTCACTCTGTAAACTCAGAAAAAGAGAAAATATTTTAGGCTGGAGTTGGGTGAATTAGCACAGGAGGTTGGTGGGAGGTTCCCAATGCCTTTGAGATAGTTAATAGTTAAATTTAACATAATGTATATGATTAATTCTAAAAATAATTTGATTATAGGAAAGCGCTTTTATGTAATTCTCCTACTACTTACTTTTCATTAGAAATCCATTGTAACTCTTAGCAGTAAGAAAAAGTTTTCCTGTAAGTGTCCTATTCTACAACTTAGAATAGGCTTCTCAGAAAAGCTGAAGAATGTGTACTTTAGGTGAGTGTATATTTGAGTGTACACTTCCAAAGTAGTGAATTAAATTGAACTGTGTTTGAATAATCTATGACAGTTTAAGTTCCTTATCCAATTCCTATGGTGATTTTGGCAGGTTTTAGATAACGCTCCATTGAATAGCAATTCAATACCCATCCCCTCAAAAGAGAAGAAAGGGCATTACTTTCCTCTAGGTTGATCACTTTACAATACCATCCTAACTTAGTATTACATGACTTTTAAAAAAATGTCATATTAATAATTAGTTTTTTGCTCTAATATTCAGTGCATGCCCTGAGTAGTACTGTGTTAGTGTCTGTCTTATATTGTAAACTTCTCAAGGACTGTGCATGTTTAAATTATTTTTTGTAATTGATGCTGACCATATGCTCCTGATAATTATGCATGCTCTCATGTTACTGTGACTAATGGAATCATAAATCAAAATCTTTTATTCAGTTCTTATTGACATACTCCCTGCAATGTCTCCTCTACCTACTGTGTCGTTATTGCCCTCTGCAGCACCACTTTAGATTTGCTCATCCCACTTTCTCAGCTGCTAATAGGAAGCAGTTACATAAACTGAATTCACATGCACAGCTGCCACGTTACATAATCCCAGGGGGTGCTGTGGCGCCACTGCCACTCGGGACTGCGTTGTGCACAGCCTGCCCGGCCATATAGGCAGCCCAGGTTACCTTCCCTGCACCAACACAGAAGGACTCGTTTGCAGATATTTATGTTTATTATTTAGAGATGGCCAATGAATTGACATAAAGTGGGTTATGCAAAAAGAACATAAAATGGATTCGATGTAAGAAGAACCAGGATTTAGTTATATGACCAAGTTGTTGTGAATTTAAGCAGTATTTATACCTGTTTTATTCTGTAGAAATTTATAGTTATTCCTGAACTGCTTATGGCACCTGAGAATACAAAATTTTGGACTTGAGAATTTACTCACAAAAGATTGATTTTTTTTGCTTGATTTAAAGAACATATTTAAGAAACACTATGAGAAATGTAAGTAATCTTGGCATATTTACAGTGCAATGTTTTCAGTTGTGAAGTTGGCTAGTTATGTAGGCAGAAGTGTAGGAGTTGTGATGTTAGTATATTACAAGCATTTTGCTACTTCTTGACTTCTTTATATTTTTAACAACTGTAGTAGCAATGCTTTAAATTTCTGAAATGCTCCATTCTCTCACACTAGTTGCTACAGAACTAATTTTCTTTTCATTAATTCTTAAGCTATATGTGATAAGTAGTTGAAAAGGGATGGCAAGAAGGTGAAGAAAAAGAGGGAACACCTCCTGACCGAGTTGCTCAGTAGGTTGAAGTATCATCCCATGCACCAAAAGGTTACGGGTTAGACCAGGGTACATACGTAGGTTGTGTGTTGATCCTTGGTTGGGGCACATGTAGGAGCCGAGAGATCAGATCAGTGTGTATGTGTCTCTCCTCTGTCTGTGTCTTTCTCCCCCTTCCTCATCCCATGATTCCTCTTCCTCTAAAAAATCAATAAACAAAGCAATCTATAGATTCAATGCAGTTCCTATTAAAATCCCAATGTCATATTTCACAGATCTAAAACAAATACTCCAAAAGTTATATGAAACCAAAAAAAGACCTTGAATAGCCTCAGCAATCTTGAAAATGAATAAAGTTGGAGAGATCATAATACCTGATATAAAACTATACTACAGGGACACTATAATCAAAACAGCTTGGTCCTGGAATAACAACAGACACATAGATCAATGAAAGAGAATAGAGAGCCCAGAAATAACTATGGTCAATTAATATGGGACAAAGGGAGCATGAACATACAATGGAGTAAAAATAGTCTCTTCAATAAGTGGAGTTGGGAGAATTGGACTGGTACATACAAAAAAAAATGAAACTAGACCACCAACTTATACCGTACATCAAAATAAACTCAAAATGGATAAAGGGACTTAAATATAAGTTGTGATACCATAAAAGTCCTAGAAAAAAACATAGGCAGTAAAATTTCAGATATCTCACATAACAATATTTTTTGCCTACATATCTCCTAGGGCAAGGGAAATAAGAAAAAAATAAGCAAATGGGACTACATCAAATTAAAAAGCTTCTGCACAGTTAAACCATCATCAAAATGAAAAGGCAACCAACCATATGGGAAAATATATTTGCCAATGATACATTGGACAAGGTTTGATCTCCAAAATATATAATAAACTCATATAACTCAACACCAAGAAGACAAACAACCCAATTAAAAAATGGGCAAAGGACCTGAATAAATACTTCTCCAAGGAGGACATATAGATGGCCCATAGGCATATGAAAAGATGCTTAACATCACTAGCTATCAGAGAAATGCAAATTAAAACCACAATGAGATATCACCTCACACCTGTCAGAATGGCCATCATTAATAAATCAACAAACAACAAGTGCTGGCAAGGATGTGGAGAAAAGGGAACCCTCACGCCCAGTTGGTGGGAATGCAGACTGGTGTAGCCACTGTGGAAAACAGTATGGAATGTCCTCCAATAAATTAAAAATGGATCTGCCTTTTGACCCAGTGGTTCTGCTGCTGGAATATACCCTAAGAATCCTGAAACACCAATTCAAAAGAACTTATGCATCCCTATATTCATAGCAGCACAATTTACAGTAGCCAAGTGCTGGAAACAACCTTAGTGCCCATCAGTAGGTGAGTGGATCAAAAACCTGTGGTACATTTACACAATGGAATACTATACAGCAGAAAGAAAGAAGGAACTCCTACCTTTTGCAACAGCATGGTTGAAAGTGGAGAGTATTATGCTAAGTGAAGTAATCCAGTCAAGGACAGACAAATACCCTATGATCTCACTTATAACTGGAATCTAATGAGCAAGATAAACTAATGAGAAAACTGGAACCAGAAACATGGAACAGACTGACATCAGCCAGAGGGGAAGGGGGTGGGGGAGGGGGAAATTGTGCAAAGAAGAGGAAGGGATTATTCAAAGAACATATATGAATGACCAATGAACATGGACAATGGTGTGGGGATTGACTGGAGGCGGGGTGGGATGGGCGGAGGAGGGCAAATGGGGAAAAATTGGGACAACTGTGATAGAATAACAATGAAAAAGAATGTAAAAAAAACGATAAATATATTCTCTGGAGAGGATTGAAAAAAGGAAAAACCTTTTCCTTGAAGGACCATATTGACTTTGTTAACATTACACAGCAGTCCACAGCGCCAGCCCCGATCTTTTGCTTTTCTGCATTGTGATAGTCCTCAAATTATCTTGCTTCTAAAATTCAGACCTGTTAGAGCTATGTCACTTTCTGTATTTTTCTCACTTGCTTTTAGTAAAGATCTGATGTCATTAAGTTTTACTTTAATTGGACTTATGGGCAAAAATAATGGCTGCGGGTATAACAATGCCTTTTCCCTCCTTAAATGCTTTCTTTTGTACTATTGGTACACTTTGATGGTTTGACTGGATATTTGCTGATATTCAACTATTGAAATATTTTGGCCCCAGAACTTCTGAGTGATAATATTGCTTAACTCCACCCTATGTTTTATCCTTGTTTCCTGAACGAGCTCATGAGTGTGTGGGATGTGTGTGTGGCACACCTAGCATAAGCCCTCAGTAAACACTTGTGCCGTAGTGCAGCAAAACGCGCTCCAACTTGAAGAGTGGGCCCACTCACTAGCCATGTAAGCTTTCACAGTCCCTAAGCCTTCTGAGCCTTAGAATGCTAACAGACATACAAAATTCCTGCCTTGCCTATTTCATGAGGGGTTGTGTAGGTTCAGTTATCTAAAGTACATGAAGAAATGTAGACCCATAAAGTGGCATCTGAATCTAAGAAAGAATGACTGAATGCTTGCAGTAAAACTAAGGTGACAGTTACTGTTTAAAGCTTCCTTGTTTCAGGTCACTGAATGAAATAATTTGGTATCTCTGAATGTGCCATAATCATCCCCAGGACTATTAAGATAGTTTACCACATAAATGAAGACAACCAAGCTGAGGCTAGAATGAAGCAGGAATGATGAGGCAAATGAATTAAGTAAGAATGATGAGACTCTCGTTTCTTTGGAAATGTTATATGGTGCTAATCCTTAGGCAGGCCAGTGGTTTAGTAAAGTATGTTTAGATCTCAGAACATTAAACGGCTGGGCATGTGTGACATACGGGTTGCTTAGTGGTAAAGACCGGATATGAAAGGGTCTTGGAAGGCCCTATACTGAAGTTATATAACCGTGTTCTGCTGCCTTCTTAATTTTATATGGTAGATTTAAACAAAAGACTTTTATAAATATATGTTAAAAAGTTCTGACAATTGGGAGAGGCTGGATATCAGAAACATAATGTAACCAGACAGAGTGTTTTCAATATTAATGCTTCTTTAAACATAAAGTTATCTAAGGCAATATTGCCTAATTCTTCAACAAACTATTTTGGTAGCTCTAGTAAGAACATCTGACTGGTTCCTTTCAAAGTTTCCTCAATTTCAAGCCCTGAAAGTATGAAGTGCTTTTGACTACAGAACCTGGAGGGTAAACTTTCAAGATGAGCTGTGGGGGAAAACTATACCCAAATATCTTTTGAGGAAAAAAAGTGTGGATCATCCTGTATACAGAACAACTATATTTGCCATGTATTTCTTTAATACTTTAACTTGTTCTACTTTGAAAAATCTATCTAAAACTATCTAAAAATATATCTAATCTTGGTAGATTCATATTTTGATGAATATTTGTGTCTTAAAATTCTAATTAATTATATCCGTTAATGCTTATCTTATTCTGTGACAGCTTCCTCCTAATGCCCATGCATATGAATTATGGGTTGGTTAAGTAATTATTTCTCCTCTTCCTAAATTCTTGTGGTGGTGTTGGGCTTCCATGATCAGGATATACAGGAGAAGAAATTTGAGGTGTTGTTACCATAAAACTTGGGAGAGGATAATGGGCAGGTTAAAATAATATATACATAACATTCATGGGTGCCTTTATTCATCATCAAACAAACATTTTATGGCTGTCAAATCTGAGACAGACAGCATGCTGACTTAAGTGCATCGTGGCTATTTAATGGGGAAAAAATACAAAACTGCAAAAAGAAAAAAGAAAAACCCTTAGAGTGTAACATCAGAGTGTCCATATGGCTTCCCTGTACCAATGCATGTTGGTGGATGGCATGTTCATTGGGTCTCTGCAGGCCTACTCCATGGGCATGCGTGCTCTGGGCCTCCAGATTACCCAGTGGACAAGAGCAAAGGGCAGGAATCAAACCCCCTTCTCAAGGGATCCAGTCAAATAATAAGTTCTAATCACTATATGATAGTATCTTAAATGTCAGTGTAGTTTTTAAACTAAAAATGCTTAAAGTTCAAGTAAAGAGCAGCTCTAGGTAATATTGAGTAAATATCCCCCAAATTGTTAGACCCTCCTGGATATTAATCCAGGATCCTCTAATGCAGTTGAATGACCAGGTAGAGTCGGGGTGAAGCTGCAAAAGGAATCCCACCCCAGTAGTCCCATCACTGAGCTGACTTGGGAATTGGCCGAAAAGCTCATCAGTATAAATTTTACCAGGACATAGACCTCCTGTAATATAACTAAGGACATGTGGAAAAGTATACATTTTGTATTAGTATATAGAACATTGTTTTGCATGTTACATGTGGCAGAAGGTTACACTAGGTTACACTTGTTTGATTTTGACTTTCTGAGAATTTATATTGATATTTTGGAGGATATTATATAAATCAGGAATGATGCAGATAACAAAATATTATTAAGATATGAGAATTGTTATGACATGATTATAAAGAATAATTTCAAAAATGTTCCAGTAATTAATGATAAGATGTGTTTCATAAACTGTCTTCTGCATTTATATTTAGTTTTGTGAAAAATACTTATTGACTTAGGCTGTGATTTTTAAGGAACTACTTTAACCTTTCCTACAACATACTTTCCTCAGGTGTCCAACAGCTTGTCTTCCTGTAACTAAGGCATCCAGACTGAAACATTGGAGGGACAGTAAGAGTGCCTTCAACGATTGCACCAGGACGACTGGCTTATGCTCCAGGGGTGTCTAACCTTTTGGCATCTCTGGGCCACAGTGGATGAAGAGTTGTCTTTGGCCATGCATTAAATGCACGAATACTAATGAAAACAAAAAAAAATCTCATGTTTTTTTTTTTAATTTTTTTAAAGATTTTATTTATTTACTTTTAGGGAGGGAAGGAAGGGGGGGGCAGAGAGAGAGAGAGAGAGAGAGAGACACCAATGTGCGGTTGCTGGGGGTTATGTCCTGCAACCCAGGAATGTACCCTGGCTGGGAATCGAACCTGGGACACTTTGGTTCCCAGCCCGCGCTCAATCCACTGAGCTACGCCAGCCAGGGCAAAAATCTCATGTTTTAAGTAAGTTTACCATTTTGTGTTGGGCTGCATTCATAGCCATCCTGAGCCTCAAGTGGCCCGCAGGCTGCAGGTTGGACACCCCTGATACACCATCCCAGGCAACTGGGAGGTGCGGTTACTCTACCTGTGGCCCTGTTTTCATTAAATACGACAAATAGCAGTTGAGTAGTTTTATGTGCAAGACATTGTGTTCCGAACCAAAAAAAAATGTAAAAAGGAAAGATTTCCCTTTCACCAGCCTCCTTCTTTACCAGCAACTGGCAGTGTTCTGCTCTTATCGATTTTATTTGTTTTCATGTGAACCATGTATCACCTGGCTTCTAGTGTCTGAGCACCACCAGAGGAGTAGAGTAGAGGAGGAAGTTCAGTGTCAGGAGGGTGAGCCTGGAAGTATGGCCAGAAGGACTAAAGATGGAAATGTAAGAGTCAGTCCCTCTGGCTGAGAGGGAGGCTTTTATTCTGTCACCTTGACTTGAAGAAGGCAGAGGGGAGGGGTGAGTTGGGTTTGGCTTGTTTGGCTTGTTGTGGGGAAGCTGTAGGAGCTAGTTATGGCACTATGGAGGACTTTGTATGTCAACCCAAGGAATGTCTACCTAATGGGATTGGTCTATTATTAAACAAATGACAGTGTCCAGCCCCTTCGCCTGCCCTAAGTGTCTCTGTTTTTCCACTGACTGGTATGTCTCCATCTGGGGTTATCACTGTCTTTCTTCTTTCCGATGTGCTTCTCTGATGCATGAGCTCAATACATGAGCATTGTGTTTCTACCAATTCTAAGTACATTAGCAGCAGACTTGATCTTGGCTACGTACCCTTGGGAAGGGGCCATTCCTTTGCCCAACATTGCTTAGATAACTGGCTCTGCTTTTCTTGCTCTTACTTGCCTTCCAAGTTATCTTTGTTATCTTTCATGAGTTTTTCTTTCCCATTTCTTAGTTTGTATTTTATTTCAGTTGATAGGACTGAAATCAATATGTATGTGTAGACACACACATTTATTTATACACACCCATACACACACCAATGTGAGTATAGTAGTTTTTTCTTGACCCACAAACACTTTTTCATATGAAAAAGTTTTGTAAAGAGTAAAGTCATGAAATTTTTTTCATATTTTAACAAATGTAAATAGAAAACATTTTAACCAACACATACAATGAATAGTAAGATGTGCCTCTTCTTCCCACTCCCCACAAAAAGGTCCCATGAAATCTGTGGCATTTGCAAGTGTGGAAATATTGGTAGTGTGAAATTTTTGGTTTTCAAGTCCGTGGAAGAGGCTTGCTGAATTACATGTCTCAGTGTTTTATACGCTCCGTGCTGGGAGGAGCAGCAGTGTGGGTGAGAAGGGCCAGCTCTGAGAGCGTGTGACCTTGGGCAAGTGAGTCAGCCTCATATGCCCCACCCCATACCTGTAAAATAAAACTAAGGAAGATGAACTTTCCAGGATTACTTGGGATGGTTAACATGAATATTTAAATTAATGTTAGTGTATCCTAAGGTATGTTTCTTGCCACCCTTATTATGTTATCTCCAGATTGAACAATGAAGAAGCAAACTTAAAAAAAAAATGAAAATGTTACCCTGGCTGGTGTGGCTCAGTGGACTGAGCACTGGACTGTGAACCAAAGGGTCGCAAGTTCGATTCCCAGTCAGGGCACATGCCTGGCTTGTGGGCTGGGTCTCCAATATGGGGTGCACAAGAGGCAACTTCACATTGATGTTTATCTCCCTCCCTTTCTCCTTCCCTTCCTCTCTCTAAAAATAAATAAATAATTTTTTTTAAAAAGTGAAAATGTAAAAAGGTATAAAGTACTTTCAGGTTGTTTTATGAGACATACCAGAGGTTCTTAAATGTTCTGGATTTACCCTTATCTCGGGCTTTATTTTTCATGGGGCCCTGAGGCTAAAGTAAATAACTAATAATTTGTTAATTAATTAGCTCCAAATGTCTGCAAGGTAGCCATCAGATGTCAATCTGTTTTCCTTGCAAATTATGAAAAATTGCCCCCCACTCCTGTGAGTTTGTTGTGGCCGCCCAGGTGCCTTGGAGCACAGTTTGGAAATCATAAAGGCACTAACTTGTTCAGCTCTCTGACTACTATTTAATAAACATTCAGGCTATTGTGGTGCACTGTGAATTCATGACTTCCCCCTCCAAAACATTTCGATGGGCTTAGACTGCATTAGCACAGAAAAGCCCTCAAGGGGCTTTTACAGGAAAACTTATGAAAGGAAGCTGGGAGCTCGGGTGGAGTGTTGTGCGTCTGAAAGCCTCAGAGAATCTAAAGCAACGTGGGGAGAAAAGGAGACTGAGTCTCCCTGTTCACTGTGTCCACTATGGTTGCCTCACAGCCTATTGGAGGAATTTCTGCTTTTGTGGCTCTCCAGAGCTCCTCTGAAGGTCACCTGCACAAAGATGTGTGTAAAAAAAAATGTCTGAAGTTTGCTGTTCCTCCCTCCAGGCTCTGGAAACCAACAATAAAACATGGTCCACTTACGCATCTTCCAGGACTTTCAGTGCATTTTAAGTTGCTGCCTACCTGCATTTGGGCCAGAGTGAAAAGCTAATTGAGTCTTTAGAAAAAGGAAGTACTGCTGTCTAGCTCTGTAAACTCCCAGACCAATTAACCCCTCAGGTCATACGTATGATATGCCAGATATTAATGCTTACCAAATTACATTGTCAGAGCTCTTCACAAAACTTCTCCAGTCCCGGATCCTGAGCAGTAGATGTTAGCTTTCTGAATTGCTGCAGAACAGATAGAGACAAGAGTTTTTACAAGTGAACAGATGTTAAAATGACTTTTTTTCCTAACATGCATCATAAATTTCTCTCCATTCTGGAGAGCTATAATTACATATACAGAAGTAGCTAGAGTGGACCTTTGGGCTAAGTGACTTTTCACATTGAACTAGTATTAAAAATAACCCTTTCTAAAATCCATTATAAATTGTGCGGCATCCTTAAATGCCATAGCTATAGAAACAGGTGTGGTTGGTGGGGACTTTTGGTGCTAAGCAATGTTGCCACTACATTGCAGTCTAGGGAAAAGCCATTCCTGCCTGCAGACATGTATTTCTTGACACAGAACACATAGCACGATGCCTCCATCAGGTTCAAGTGTGCGTTTGTCACATGTAGACCTCCTTGTATTCCCTGCACATTCCTCCCCTCCCTCTCTTCTCTCTCCCCATTTTATCCACCCTTGGCCACCACCCTATCCAAGATCGTGGTCTATGGACCACCTGACCAGACCCCCTCTGAGGAGCCCTTTTAAACTGCAGCCCCACAGAATTTCCACTTCTGGGGAGGGAGTCCAGGAATCAGCATTGTCAATGAACTTCCCACGTGATTCTCACATTCACTGAAATCGGGAAAAGGTCAGGACATACTGGATTGTCCAGTTTTTCTTCATTATTTCTTGCCCTTGTGGGACTCTGTACTCAAATGGATTGTTCTTCCTTCCTGGAAGGTCAATATCTTTCTGACCTGTGTTTATTTCTTTGGGGGCTCAGGGTCTGTTGATTGAATATCAAGGCCTTTTTTTTTCTTTTCTGCGTTAATGTTTGTGGTTATAGGAGAGGAGATTGAAACAAACACAGAACTGGGAATGCAGGTCAGTTCAGTATGACATCACCAAAACAGCTCCATGAGGCTCCACAAGCCAGCGGTGGGGACAAACTCGTTGCAGCCTGCCCTCTGCCCCTGCTACCAGACTCCAGCTCTTTGAGGTGGCGTTTTCCAGAGCCTCTGCTAGAAACTCAACCACTCTGTGTCTCAGTTCCTCACCTGTAGAAAGGGAATGGTGGCACCTGCCTCAAACAGTAATTATGAGAATTAAATCAGAATTTAATTTTGAGAGAAATTAGATGTCTGAAAGCACTAAACACGGATTGGTTATGATTAATAGCCCCATCTTACAGATGAGGCAATTGAGGACAGAAAAAAAAGGGAATATTACAAGCAGATCATGGCTTGTAAACAGCAAACTACAAAACAAATTCCACCCCTGCCTGCCTTACTCTGCAGCCTTGAGTGCTTCCTGTAGAAGCTGAGGCTTCTGAAGCATCAAGTTTTTGCAGGACTGAGATTTTATTTCTTCCCTCCCCTTCTCTTCCCTTTTCCCCTCCACTCCCCCTCTCCTGTCTCCCCTACTTCTCTCCCTCCCTTGGTAACCCTTAGTGAAATTTAAAGCTGAATATGTTGTTTATGGTGCCACTAAAAGCATTGTCTTTTCCCCATTAAAAAGAAGTTACTGGGTTTGGTGACATTTCACGATGCACAACAGGTGTGCACTGTGCTGAGTAAAGAGCGCCCTGAATACGATGCAGGATCCTTTAAGGTGGGAACGCCAGTCTGTAAACCATGACCCTCTTCACCTTTCGTCAGTGTCTCGAGTTGTCAACCTGGAACCAGGGTGCAGTCCGTGGACACTCTCTAACTAATGAGTAAATATTGAGCACCGACTGCACTACTACGTGTCACCTACTACAGTGCTTCTCAAACATTAATATACAAACGAACCATAAAATACCAAGTCTGGTTCCATCAGTGGAAGACAGGACTTGGGGCTGCCCCTCTGACAAGCCCCCGGGTGACACCAGGGTCACGGACAGGCGGGGGGGTTCTTACACACGTCAAACTCCGGGAAGCACTGTGGTATTCCGTTCCTCTCTGAACTTTCTAACGCTGTGGCGTTTGGTGATTATCACTTTGTTACTTTACTTATCACTTGTGCCTTCCAATGTAATTTAAGTTCCACGAGAGCATAGACCTTTCTACCCTGAGCATGCTGTGCCTCCAGAACCTAGGCACACGCAGGCATTGGCAGCGGCGAGCCGGTTTACCCACACAGCGGTGCCCGGCAACGCTTGCGACTCAGGGAATGGCCGCGTGACTACAGCTGATGGCAATGTACATAGTTCTGTAATACTTATGTATTGTTTACCTAATCCTCATGGCAGTGTTTGCGGAAATACACTATCAACCTTAAGTTTGTTTATATATGTAATAACACATCAAATGAGTATTATGGGCAAATACAATAAAACTTTTTGAAATTAGCTAACTGTTGGGAAAGACAAGGAAAGTATTCCATGTAGATACAATACGGCAAGGAATTTTTTGAGGTTTTTAGTCTTAAATTTTATTCACCCAGGAGTCCCCCTCCCCATTTCCAAGTAATTATTCAGCTCCAGAAGTTCCTGGAAGTCTACTCTTTGTGCCTTTTGTAAGGGCTGAAGAGACTGTGCTATGTATGTTGGGGCAGAATAGAAAAGAGAATAGTTATTTTGAGAAAAGCTAGAGGAAAAGGAATGTCTCCAAAGCAGGAAAGAATTCAGCCTGAGCTAAGAAGATGCTGTTACGGGTGTTACTCATTTTTTTTCTACACCATGGTCCCCTTCAGTGTTCAGAATTACAAAGGAAGCCTATTATATTGAAATTCAGTTTTCAAAATATTCTTAAAGATTGAGATACAGTTTGGTCATGTAAGTAATAATTATCTTAATTTTAATATGGTGATGAGCACAAAATCTCAGCTATAAAGTGACACAAAAAATATCTCTTTTTAATCATCATGGATTTACAGCTACTTCTAATTTGGTTTATTTCTTACATTTATGATAGAAGGAAATGCTCAAAGAGAGGTTAATAAAAATAAGGATGTAATCATTGCCTCATCCCAGTCCATGGGCTCCGTGGGCATGGACCCCAGGTTCACAGGAAGAGCTTGTATGTCAATCACTCTGAGTCCCTGCATCTCCCAACAGAATTTAAATGTGTATTAGGGAGGATGGTCTAGGTCAGTGCTTCTCCGGGTCTTGTCCCTGAACCAGTAGCGTCGGCGTCACCTGGCAACTTGCTAGGAGTGTAAATGCTCAGGACCTATCCAAGTCTTGCTGAGTCAGAAGCTCTGGGAACGGGCTCAAGCGATCAGTATTTTAACAAGGCGATTCTGATGCACGCTCAAGTTGGAGAAGCAGAGTGCTAAATTACACTTTATTGATAAACTAGCCCCCCGGTGTTGGTACTGTAAAACAACATGGTTTGTCATTCAAGCCTCATTCCCGCTGTGGCTAGCATGGGCTTGTTCTGCTCCATGCCTCCTCGTTCTGGGGTTCTGGTTGACAGAAGAGCCACCACGTGCCATATTGCCAGTACTGGAGAAATGTGGGTTCTCACACTGATGATTAATAGACCAGAAGTGACACACATCACCTCCACTAACAACTAGTTGGCCAGGGCTGGTCATGTGGCTCTACCCAAATGGCTGGGGAGACAGAAAATGCCCAGAAGCCAGGAAGCTGGTGACGACTAACACACTATTGAAAGACATTAGGCCCTGGCTGGCGTAGCTCAGTGGATTGAGCGTGGGCTGCGAACCAAAGTGTCGCAGGTTCGATTCCCAACCAGGGTACATTCCTGGGTTGTAGGCCATAACCCCCAGCAACTGCACATTGATGTTTCTCTCTCTCTATCTCCCTCCCTTCCCTCTCTAAAAATAAATAAATAAAATCTTAAAAAAAAAGAAAGACATTAGCGGGATGACCTGTTAATACCCCTAGGGAGACCATCACGGCCACAGCAGTGCCTCCCCTGTTTGCAGCTGGCACAGAAACAGCAGAATCACAGGCCCTGCGGCATCCATGCAGTCTGGAACAGTGCGAGGACCAGTTCAGACCAATGCATTCCTCGCAGCCTGTGACCGAGGTAACCAGCATAGACCAACAGCTGGGATGAGCCAATGGAGGCGGCATTTCCTTTTTGCTTTGGTCATGCTTAACACCCTGGAATTTTTGCATAATCCTGGGCAAGGATGGCAAGTACAAAATTGACTGAGATTGAGTTTTCTGCCACAGGATGCTCGGTGTTAGATTTAAGTTGATTTAAAGGAAAGCGTTCTTTCTGACTCTCCTGAGATTGCAGAGTAAGCTTCATATCCACTAGAGCTGTTATCTGTGTAAACTGCACTAGCCTCGCACTTAATGCAGGACTTTTTAGAAGGAGATTTCCTAAATGCTCTTGATGATGATAAAATAAACGCTTTGGGTACTTCAACACCAACTGAATTGACCTATTGAGTTAGAAAAGCCTCAGACCAGTAATCTTTCTACATTCATATTGGGACTCAGTTAATGGAGTGATGTGAGCCATTGGTACTTAATCATTTGTTCGTGACCGCGACAGGTAATTCTTTTTCATCTGTTGGAAAATGTTACACACATTCACCTGGCCTTTTTCTGTAATACTCTCGGCCTGCCTGGCTTTGATCTCAGAACGAAGAGGAGGTATCAGCCATGGGATGATGAGAGAGTAGCCACAGTAAACATTGAACTAATGCAGTCTCATAAAAAAATAAATAAGCCTGGCTCATCTCATGAAGGTTTTATGACTTGACCTTCTTGGAAATATCTACCAGAGTCTGAGCCACTATGCCACCAAAAATGTGTGTCTGATGAAGGTTGAAATTTGTAATTAAAATAGTGCATTTTTATTGAGTGGCCCTAGTATTTTTTTCAGTTGCATTGTAATGTACCAGTAGGAGATTAAACAGAATTTATGAGAGCACAATATGTATATTTTTCCTTGTGTGTGTATCTTTACTAAATGTCAAAGAGTGAGGTCAGACATATGTTGGTAAAGAATGTTTCTCCTTTTCACTCTGAAATATACACATTGTAATCTCTGCCCACTTTGTGGACCTGTTTGTCCCCTTATTCTTACTATATATGTGCATTGCCCAGAAAATCTTACTTAGAGGATTAGTTATATACTTTTAACGGAGTTCAAATGTCCTGGCTATTTCTGACTTTTGCAAATAAGACTTTTGTCTTAATGTAATTACCTGCTAAAAATTTGCTGGTAATTTTTCTTGAGCAACAGCCACTTAACAGGATTTATGTAGTCTCCTGGAAATTGACTTAATATTGTTTGCTATGAATTTCATTTTGTAAAATTAGTAAAATACTATTTTTAAGAAAATGGTGCAATTATATGAACATTTTTAATTTATTAAGAACAGAACTTTTTTTTTCAAATGTGTTTTTGAGGTTTATTGCCAACTAATAGACCCATATATGGATTATTCCTTTAAACATATCTCATATACTTTGTCTTATACACAAATCGATCAAGACAGTAATTCATCTATAACAAAAGTATATAGAGGGAATAATCTATCTGCAGAAGTCATAAAAATATGGTTACTAATAAACAAATTTCATGACAGAGTTTGCAGCTTACATATTTTGGCTTCAAACTAGCCTTTCTGTGAAATCGAAAATCCTTTAAATCACAGCATGGACCATATGAATAGTTTATTTAAGTTGGAGTTTAATACAAGGCTCTTACTTTAAATCATGATGGCATCTGTGTTTTCCACTCTGTTCATATCTTATGTTGTGTGTGTGTTTATAAATTATATGCTGCATCTTGGATTCATTGTAGCATGTTACTTAGAAAACTTTAAAAAAATGCTTGCAGTTGATGTTTTTCTAATACAAATTTATTTGACATTATTTCACCTCATCATTTTATATGGCAAGGAACCAACTGATGCAGCTTTCACCTCTTTAGCGAAAGAACAGACAAATATTTTAAAAGTATATAGTGTCCTGTTTCTTTAACAACTATAATTTTGCACAGGAGGTGATTACCAGAGTAACTGCTTGTTAATTACCCTTTCATTTTAGGCTAATGTGTATTCTCATCAAAAGTTTTATTGCTTCCTTTGGTCTTTATTGAAGACTAGTCAGTGAGGGTCATGCTAAGTCAGGAAGAAAAAGGTATCCATGTTTAATGTAAAAGATACTGATTTTAATTTCTTCCCCTTCTATGGCCCCAAACCTTGGGGTAGCATGGTTTTGTGTTTTTATGTTATGTTGTCAATGGTAGACTAACAAGAGATTCTGCTATGTCTGTCTAGAGGTATTTTTTTCCTCCAAACGTATATGAAACTTGGTTCATATACATTTGATGAAAAGATGGAAACACAGGAGGACCTCTCAGTATCACTAAAATTGCTCCTGATTAGAATTATGAACACATTTTACAATTTTCCCTCTTCTTCCTTGATTCTTGAAGAGCAAGTAGAATCTGATTTACATTGCATGTTGAGGTATAAAAGCAACACAGAAATATAATTAGTTGATATCTGTAGTGAGATAAAGCAATATTTAGGGTGGGACTCCAGCAATACCCTTGAAGTTAAACAGGAGAGTTTGTGGTAGAAATATCACTGTTCTTCCCCCAAAACTCTGACCTTGTCACTGTCTCAGCAGTGACTTGCAATTTCAAATCCTTGTCTGAATAATAAAGCAGTGTTTCTGTTGCCCATGATGTTGAGAAATGAATGCTAAATATGTACTCACTGAGCTTTCATTTGCTTAGTGTGACAAAGCCCAATGACCCAGGAATTACAAGTGACTGCTAATGGCTAAACTGCTGGCTGTAGTGCTCTGTGGATTTTTGTGATGCAAATTGTCATCGTGGGCAGACTACTTAACTGAGCTCCTGAGACATAGCCAAAAAGATTTTTTTTAAGTTTATTCATCAAGGAGAAACACAGCAGATACTGTACCTGAGGTGCTGCATTTAAGATGTCAGTCTTTTTCTTGCATATTTAAAACTCTGTAGAGAAGTTGTCATTTTTTAAATGATGGAAAGTATATACCGTTTCCTTCTAGTTACAAATCTCAATAGGTAAATCATCATTTTTAAATGATAGGAAGTGTATAGAGCTTCTTTCTTAGTTAATTCAGAATGAAGTATTTGAGTGCATAACAAAATTGCTGTATCATCTAAAATTGGCTCTAGGCACTGGTGCTCTGTCAGTGAACAAGGCAGGCAAAGCTCCAAGCTCTCACATCATTGATTAAAGGGATAGGGACCACAGGTAATTTATCAGAAATTATAGCAATAACACAGGGAATGGTGAGGGGAGTTCATGACTTTAGGTTTGGTGACCAAGGCAGGTTTTTCTGTAAAGAGACTTCTCAGTTGAGACCTGGGTGACCAGAAGTCAGACATGTGAATTTCTAGGCAAGGTGCATTTCAAGGAGAGGGAACTTCTAGTACAAAAGCTTTGAGATGAGTAGTTTCTAGGAACAGAATGTGGACGGAAGGAAATGTGTGAGGAGGAGCACAGAAATGGGGCCAGCGAAGTAGGTGGCAGCCAGGCCATGTAGGACCCTGCAGGATATGGTAAGTCATCTGAAATCTATTCTCCGTGAAGATGAGAACACATTGAAAAGACCCCCTCCTTGATCTGAAATACGTTTTTAAAAGAGCATTTTGCCATACAGTTGGTCCCCTTTTCATTTTGCTAATGTTTTCTGTAGCTGTGCAGAAGCTTTTACATTTGATGGAGCCCCGTTTGCTTGTTCTTTCCTTTATATCCCTTGCTCTAGGGGACATATCGGTGAAAATATTACTGCATGGAATATCTGAGATTTTCCTGCCTATGTTCTCCTCTGGCACTTTTATGGTATCACAACTTATATTTAAGTCTTTTAACCATCGAAAAAAGGGCATTGTGCTCTTTGTATGGAAAATGGAATGAGAGAGAGGAAAGAGTTGAAGCAACAGGAGGGGGTACCTTGGCATCAGGAAGAAATAAGTCTGGGTCAGCAGAGAGCGATAGCCAGAGCGCTCCTCCCAGGGCCCTCCAATTCACCCTTGCTGAAAGGCCCGTGCTTCCCCAGGGTAAACGTCCCACCACTGAAACCCTTCCCGCTTCCGTGCAGAGGAGAGGATAGCATGCTTCCCCCACGGCTGTTCCCATCCCAGAGCTGGGGACTCTCAGTGGCCTTTTCTCCACGTGGAGATTATTTTGAACCATCCAGGTGGTTTGGACCAAATAGCATGCATGTAGCGCATTATTCTTAAGCTCCAGTAATAGCCTAGAGACACAAAGACTAACTTAAACTAAGGAAAATTCAACTGCCAGAAGGTTAAGACAATATTTAAATTAATCCTCTATAGTACTTTGGGTTTGAGCTCTGACTTGCAAGATAGGATTTGCTGACCAGTAACAGAGTTTATTAAGTTGGACTGTCATTCTAAAGTTCTCTCACCATGCAAGAGGCCTGTGTGCTGAAGAATCGTTTTTAAAAGCTGTGCTTTGAGAATCAATATTGGGGGTCACGTCAGGCAATACGGGCAGGGCCGGATCAGCTTCCTGGGTGTGCAGCCCATGCAACTGCCCAGGGCCTGCACTTCACAGGGCCATACACTTGGGTCCTGTGCTCTGTCACCATGGTGAATTCCTAGTAATCATCTCACAAGGAGCCTTTTGCATTGAGTACTACAAATTCTGTAGCTGGTTCTAAATGCAGGCCTCGGAAAATTGTTTTAAAATCTGTCCTGTTGTAAGTCAGAAAGGAAGAGACAGGAGAGGAGCAGATTTGCATAAAGGGGTTCAGGGCAATGCAGATTCATTGCCTGTAGAATCTGAGGTCATTTCATTGGTCCACTGGTTCTCACGTGCCTGTGTGCAGTGCGTGCCTACCTGACTTTTTCCTCCTTGTGGCAAAATGAGGGCATGAGTCAGGATGGCCTCAGAGTTTTGTAAAGCTGAATTGACTCCACTTGGGCCCTTCTTTATTCTGAATTTGACTTCATCTTCCCACTTTTGGTCTACCATATCTTTGTTTTGTAACATTTTTGTAATAGGTAGAAGTTCTTTCTTTGTTCTTAAAGCACTTTTATAAAAGAAAACATGACCACCTCATTTCAGCCCAATGCTTCTTGACTAAAAAACAAAACAAAACAAAAAAAATAGAAAAACTCACTTGCATCTTATCCCTGCCTTCTGCTTTACTTTTACCTATTTTTTCTAACCTCAACCTCACTGTTCTCATTCTAATTATTTCCAAAAGCAATGACTCACAGTTCAGAAATACTCAAATCCAGTTTCTAGCAGTTAAGTAAAATGTAATCAGAAATAAACCCACATGAATATTAGAAATTTTATAGGCAAATCTGGGGAAGGATTCAAAGTTGGGGAAGGATTACCCTCTTATTACCAGAGTACTTATCGTTTTCTATAAATTTATTTTGTAAATCCAACTTTTTTATGTTCTGAATGAGAGCAACCATTTTTTTTCACCACCAGCAACTTAGCACAGTGTGTTGAACTCCAATATATAGAAAGTAATTGGAAAATATATAAGTAATTTTTAACTAAAAACATCCCTGAGTTAGAGGCATGGCTCTGTTCCATCACCACCTTCTTTGACGGGTCCAGCCCTTCCTTAGCTAAAGAGCAGTGACTTTCAGGAAGGTTAATGAAGATGAATTGCATCTGTAGCAGGAAGCTAAAATTAGATGTTTTTTTTAAATTTCAGCTGGAGCTGAGAAGGCACCTTTTATTCCCTCCTTTCAAAATGAGGTGGGAGACCACCAAATCACGGCTGGAAAAGCTGGTGGTCAGGAACTGATTTTGTGACCCTTGGCTGACAGCCCACCTCCAGCCAGTGTGAGCAGTGGCTGAGACTTGACCCCACCCTGAGAAAGCATGGCGAGTAGGAACCATAGCTGTGGGAGCACCTGTCAAGGGGATGCCAGGGCTGCTACGTCGTGGGGGTGCCAACACCTATGGGGCAAAGGCTTCTTGCTTCTTGTTGGCAAAATGTGGTCATACAAAAGAGATCTGGCCTGGAAGAGTCTCAGATTATGTCCATGGGGCTGCTGGGGGTTGAGAGGTAACCGTAGAAGAAAGAACATGAGGGTGTACTTGGGGGCTAGGGAAGGAACTATTAGGGACCAGTGGGAAGAGTTGCATTCACCGAAAAGGAAGAAACTGCAGATAAGCACTCCCCAATGAGGAGTGAGCTACAAATAACCCATAAAATATCCCACCTGACGAGAGAGAGTCATCTTCAGACATGTAACAAAATGCAGAGTGCGGATGCCCAGCAAGCGAGACCCCTGGCGTCTAGGAGAATAGTTGCCCCCTTATTCACAGTTGTGCCTTCCATGGTTTCTGTTACTTGTGGCCCACTGTGATCTGAAGATATTAAATGGAAAAAAATCCAGATATAAACGATTTTTAAGTTTTAAATGGCACACAGTTCAGAGGAAAGTAGTGAAATCTCACGTCCTCGGCTCCATCCCACCCAGGGCATGAATCATCTGTGTGTCCAGCATCTCCACACTCCACAGGCTGCCTACCACCCATTAGTCACCCAGTCGCTGTCTTTGTTACCGGGTCAGCTGTTGCAGTACGGCCATGCTTGTGTTCAAGTCACCCTTGATTTTACTTAATGGTGGCCGCCAAGTGCAAGAGGAGTGATGCCAACAATTTGAATATGCCAGAGAGAAGCCGTAAAGCGTATGGATGTATAGGAAAATCTGTAATATATAGGGTTTGGTATAATCCATGATTTCAGACATCCACTGGGGTCCTGCAACCCATCCCCCACAGATAAGGGGAACTACGGTGTGCTGCTTTGAATGTAGAAAAGAATCACCAGGTATCTGGTGAACACAAAGATGTGTAACTTTGTTAGGCAAGTATCACAGGAGCGATCGTCAGCGTTGTGCCAGTGAGAATGATGAGGGCCGAGAGAAGTGTCTGACATCGAACTGTCTTCCTGGTAACACGGAATGTAGTCCGAGCACCAGTCTGGAAAGGAGCCCAGAGCGGCGGCGCTGTACGGCCTTCGGCAGGTTTGTGATGGAAAGCATCCAGGAGTTCCTGAGAAGGCTTTACGGCTTCCCTTCCTGTGGCTTTCGTACCAGGTGGTTTGATTTATCCTTCGGTGAAGTCCAGCTTCTAACGCTGGTCACTGTGTGCCTGCTGGGATGGAGGGCGTTGGTGGTTCAAACAGGAGGAAGACGGTCCCTGAGCTCAGGTGGCTCCCGGCGTGTGGGTTAAAGGCAGCCGTTCGTCGTTTACTTAACATAGAGCATGAGTCCAAGAAATGCCGGTTCCACTCCTGCCACTGGAAAATTAAGTGCTTGAACTTGGTTTTCCACCAGATTAAAAAAGTCCTCCGATTAAATATAGATTGCTACCTTTTTCCATCATCAGATTTTATTTCTTATTTTTTAATGATGAATTATGTTGGAGCTCCTCTGTCCTTACTGAGATCAGAAATGAACATATGTGGGGACATATTTTTTTCCACTGCACTTTTTTTTCCTGGCTTTGTTAGTGTGTGATATTTTGCTTCTCTGCATTCATTCTCCATCTGATTTCTCTGCTAATGCAATTTACCACCTGCAGAAGCGTCAGGCCTGGAAAATGCAGGAGTGAAATGCCATTAGCCATTAATGCCAGTGTATCAAATCCACACTTGTTTAAAAGGGTATTCTACCCCAAGCCTCTTTCTTTCTTTGTTTAAATATTTATATATTTTTATTAAGTTTACTGGGTGACATTGGTTAATGGGATCATATAGGTTTCAAGTGTACATTTCTATTATGCATGATCTGTATATTGCATTCCACCCAAAGTCAAGTCCTCTTCCATCACCAAATATTTGGGTCCCTTTACCCTTATTAACTGTGAGGGTGGGTAACTGTGTGGGTGGTGAAACCATTTACAGAGGCAACAGGAAGGAAGGTTTGGGGTGAGTTTAGGAGTCAAGAACTTACTTAACGGCATGTTAAATTTAAGATGGGCCCTAGGTAAGGGATAATACCCAGTAACAAGTGCGATCGATATTTCAGTTTGCTGTACGGGGAACAGTTTGGGGTGGAGGAATAAACATGGGAGTTTTCAGCATATAAATATACATCCCAAGGGAATGAAGGGGGCGCAGCTCCAATAGCCCCTGGATATCCCACAATATAGGATTGACTAGAAAAACAAAAAAAAGACTCTTTGAGGAAGAGTGAAAAAAGAAATCTTAGAAGAACTGCGCATTAGGGACACTAAGGTAGAATGCTTCAAGGTAGAGAGGCCTGTTAAAAAAAGAAAAAAGAAAAAAGAATTGAGGCCCCAGGTGGTATAGCTCAGTGGATTGAACACGGGTCACTGGTTCCATTCCCAGTTGGGGCACATGCCTGGGTTGCAGGCCAGGCCCCTGGTAGGGGGTGTGCAAGAGGCAACCACACATTGATGTTTCCCTCTCTTTCTCCCTCCCTTCCTCATCTCTAAAAATAAAATAAATAAAATCTGTAAAAAATAAAAAATGATAAAAGAATTGAGGACTTCTATGTTCCAATGTGCAGCATGCTGAATATTTATAGGGATGATGTTCTATACTGTCCTTTTAATAATCCTTTCAGGTAAATGCTGTTATTAAACCTATTTTACAAAGAGGAAACTGCAGAGAGATTAAGTAATTTGCCCGAGATCTCCTGCTAAGGAGCCGAGTTTTGAATCCAGGCATCTGAACTCCAGAGTCCATGGCCTTAACACCTCCACAAATACATCCTGCAGCTAAAAGGTTAAGAGAGATGAAAAACCAGAAGGTACCTCTTGAATGTGACCACAGGAAGCGACTGAAAATCTGTGAGTTGTCCTGTGAAAGGAATGGGTGTGGCGCAGGATTGGAGAGGCGGTGCAGTGAGAAAGAGATGAAGCCGTGTGCTGTGAGAGAGAGGGAAACCAGGAGATGGGGTGTGGCCTTAGGAAGAAAAGGCCTTGAAGGGACGCATAGGCTAGCACCTGGCGGAATGCTGGTGGGAGTGGTTAGCAAAGAGAGAGATACTTCTTGCTCTTTACTTCTCCCCTCTGGTTTCTGTCAGTTTATTCTTTATTTCAGCGTCTCTGGGTATATTTTGCTTGCTTGTTTGTTTTGTTGATTAGGTTCCACTTGTAGGTGAGACCATAGGTGGTGAAAGGCAAAGGTGGTGGATTAACCAGAGTGATGTTTTCCATCAAATTCCTGAACTAATATATAAATAGGAGACCCATATTTTTTTCTGTACCTTCTCTGTTTCTCATGCCTTCATTTGAAGAAATTAAGATGGGAGGTTGTGTGGGCTATATTGGCATTTTAAGTATAAACCACTGGGCTTTGGCCCAGATTATTATTACTTGCAGAAGCTATCATCCTTATGTTTGGGGTTGCCTTATGTTGTGCATAAGCAAAACTGTATTTTAATCAGCAAGTCCATATGCTTTATACAGATAGTTTGTCATAGACCCTGTGAAATATAGCTTCCTTTAATCAGGAATGTTGGATATAAACCTAAAGTCTTATAATAGTCTTTATTCTGATTCCTTCACCTAAATTGAATAAACAGAACACAATCCTTGTGGCAATGGCATGTTACAAATCATTTCATAAAAGGTAATATAATTGTTTCATCACTGGGAGTTACTGCTGAAGACTGTTCAACATTTACAAGAATTTGACTTCCAAATCCTTCAAGCCCTAACTTTGGATTTGCATAATGGTTTTCTACTTTCAGGATTTTCTCGTTGAAAAGCTTTGACGTTCCAAGGCAAAAACTGAATTAAATTGAAAATGTGTATAATTTCAAAGTTAATGCTTGCAATATAGAAGTATAATTGGAAAGTACACAGAAGGGGGAACTCATTAAAAATTTTACTATTTGACTTAATGTTTTGAAATTTTGTAGTAGAAAGATAACATGTAAAATTCTTAATGAATATTCAAAAACGTAAAGTAGAACTTTCTAATCAATAGTTGTTTCATCAGTAGATTGCTTAAAAGCAGTAGATCCTGACCTTGAACCCAAATACTGGATTCCAGAGTCCTTGCTGTTTTCACTCCTCCATGCCAACATTGATTTTTTTTTTTTTGCATAAGGATGTCAGTTTATGAAAGCCACGATGTTTCTTTAGAAATTACAAAGCTGGGGGAGCACTTTTCTGTTTACCAAATGGAATGCTGCCTAATTCATGAATCCTTGAATAAAGCCAGTTAGATCTTAAAAAAAATAAAAGAAATTAGAAATCTGATTTAGTGAATAAAGTGAAATATTTATCATAGTATTGTTAATGGAGATGGGACTGTTTCCTCGGTCGAAGCTCAAAAAACATTCCATAGTACAGTGGGATGAAGTCTGTGTTATGTGAATGTATCAAATTGATCATAATATGAGCAACCAAACTATCCAAAGTCTTATTCTCTTAGGTTACTTTCATGGATTTTTATATATGCACATGCTTGCATTTTTTGTATTATTTCTTGTGGCTTTTTCCCATGATGAAGCCATTCATTCAGTCATTCATTCAGTGATTTGTATACTAAATACTTGCTATATGCCAAGAGCTATACTAAGTCCTAAGGATAATACAGTAAATAGACAGGATTTCTGTAAATGTAGGAATTAAGTTGATCTGGAAGTGAGGACTCCTACGAGAAGCTACTTTTCTCCTACTTCTTTTCTTTGGGCTGGTATAGGCATAGAGATATAAAGCAGCTGGAAAACTTTAAGAATTCGGGTGTCTTTTTCATAAAAGTTCAGTAAGAAATGCTAGCATTTATATTAGGTTCACGAAATTCTGGAGAGGCAGATTGTTTTGTTAGAATAAAATTAGATATAATAGCAATGAATTGATGTATACTTCCTACTAGTCATGGCACGCACACTGGCCTTGCCCTTTGCAGGGTTGGATTCAATTTCATTTAAGGAGAGAATTTCTAGCAGACCATTCCTACATATCATTGCACCTGTGGCTTCATTCTTGAATTTTCTGTTTTTGGATTTCCAAAATAGGGAAACATAAATTTCTTAGAAGGGATACAGGGCTAGGAACATGTCTTATTATAACAAGGTACCTAGTTTGGGGATCCCATTAACTGTCCCAAAACCGATGTACACTCCGAAAGGGTACTGCTGTTGAAACATTTAGCATTGGTTTGGAATTGTAAGATTGTATAATTCCTGACTGCACGTTCATGAGATTTTTCTGTTGCATTCCTGCTGTTTGAGGCATAAAGAATACTATGGCCCCAGTAATTACAGAGCAGGCTACAACGGCCACATTCTATACCCCAACGGATTGCTTTCTCGTTTTAATACATTGGTTTCCAATCTGTTATTTCTTCTGGTTGGACTTTTGAATATGCTTGTACTTTTGCTGATTTTGTGGTTTGTCTTTAGCTGTTGATTTGTAGTCAGATTGTACAGGAAGTGTAACAAAAGCCCTTAATTTTGCCATGTGAAAATTTTTTAGGCATTTGCTCTCAGAAGCTCTTTCTGAGTGACTTGAGGTTTTTGCAGCAGCCACAGTATCCAACTTGGAATAGCCTGCATTCTCAGCAGCTTTACTGCTTGAAAAAATACCCTTACATTAGCTCTTTTAGGAAGCAAGGAGACAGCTTTGCTCACAGTAATAAGTTGTGCGACCACAGATGGTCTTCTTGCTGGAAATTACTGGGAAGGATGACAAGGCTTGGGTCTTTGGGGCACAGCCATTCACATGTATCCATGTAGATATGTGTAACATGCACATTTGTGTAAGGAGGCAACGAATGAATGGGAAAGTGTGAGTTTGTATGGCTACTACCAGTACTGTAGATTTCTGTGGAATTTTACAAAATGCTTTCACATAATTAAACTCATGTTATGCTCACAATAACTCTCTGCCAAACTAGGTGAATAGTACCATTGTGAATTGAGACATAGATAGTCCGGGTCCTTGTCCAAAGTCACATGGCTAATAAGTGTCCGAGCTGAAATTCATCTCCTAATTCCAAAATGTGATGTTTTGGTCAAAACGTCCCTGTTGAAGTGCAGCTTCCCTAATTTTTAGCCTTATCACTTTCTCTAAACCTTCATTGACCTCTCAACAAATAGCACATATGATACATATCTCATAGGTGGTAGTGATCAATAAATGAAATAATGTATATATAGTATGTGGCCTATACACTGTATATTATAAAAGCTCAGTGATCATGTTTGCTTGTGTTTTTTTTGAAAGCAAAAGCATATATAATAGTTATTCATCCAAGTCTCTTAAGTGTTTTTATAAATATTAATTTAATTCTCACAGCAATTTTATGACATGGTATTATTAATACCTCCATTTTACATTTGAGAAAACAGATGCAAGGAGAGGTTAAGAAAATTTATTAAGGTTACATAGCTAGTAAATACCAGATTAGGGCCCTGGCTGGTGTAGCTCACTGGATTGAGTGCAGCCTGCAAACCAAAGGGTCATCAGTTTGATTCCCAGTCAGGGCACATGCCTGGGTTGCAGGCCAGGTCCCCAGTAGGGGGCATGTGAGAGGCAACCACACATTGATGTTTTTCTTCCTCTCTTTCCCTTTCCCTTCCCCTCTCTCTAAAGATAAATAAATTAAAATCTAAACAAAAAAATGTTTTAAGTTAAAAAAAATACCAGACTAGGAACTCTGGCCCCTATGTCTTAGTCTTAACCACTCCACTGTTATTCTCAAGGTGCACAGTCAAATATATGAAGACTTAGCTTTTACATGCTAATGTTATGCCACCTTAAATTCCTCTGACCTAAGGAATATTTCCACTATACTCTAGTATGTATTTTAGTTTATATTTTAGTATTTATAAAATATGGTATAGATTTTCTTAGCTGTTGCCCAAGGTGTTGACGCTACAGTAAGTGGATGGTAAAAGGTTCTTTTTTCTTCCCAGGTGGCTACAGAAGTCAGGAACATGTAGTTAAATGCAGGTACAATTTGAATTCCACGTGATGGAAGGTGTGATTCCAATTAAGAACTCAAAGTAATTGGAAACATTTTGTCTTATGCAAATAAGTCATATCAGGAATCAGTTTAGGCTTAAGGTAGCGTTTTATCATATGGCATTTAGACAAAATGACAAGACCATTTGAAGATGCAGAGCCTTGCCCTGGCCGGCGTGGCTCAGTTGGTTGGAGCATCATCGTACATGCCTGCATTGTGTGTGTGGTCCCCGGTCAGTGCGTGAATGGAAGGCAACTAATCAGTGTTTCTGTCTCACATTGATGTTGCTCTCTCTTTCCCTTCTTCACTCTCTAAAATCAATAAATATATTTTCTTTAATTTAAGAAAAATAAAGGTGCAGAGCCTGATAGACAGAGATGAAAAGCGTCATTTGGTCATGACATAAATGGAAGGATGGAGATTGGTAGAAGGTGGGAGTCCACAATGTGAGAGGTAAAGGTTAGGGAAGACTACCAGTATGACAGGCAATAAAGAACAGTAAGAAAGTAAGAAGTGGCTAAAAGTAAAGAAGCCGAGAGAAAACTTCTCCCTGGCGAAAGCCGTTGAAATACAGAACTGACCCAGGTCTCTGAGAGAAACCTCTGTTGTAGGCAGTGGGAAACCATATTCAGTCACCGCTGGTGCGAGCCCGGGCTTCGGCGTGTCCATTTACTCACTGAAGCCCAAGGATGTCTATATCCCACCCAAACAATGATTTGGAAAGTGACTGGAAGATTTCTTATGTTTCCAGGAAAGCGGAAATAAGTTAACGCACAAATACAATTCAGAAAATTTAGTTATCAGAGTAATTCTGTTTGAATTGGTTGGCATAGGAAGTTTCTGCCCCTTCTTTTTTTTTCTCTAGTTTCTATGATTTCACATCTCATCGCTGCCTACAGGGCTTCTCCTGCCCGTGGGAGAACTATTGAAATTGGCATGAACCCAATTTTTACAGAATAAGAAAGTCAAAAACCGTCCACTTTTTCTTATTAATTCTTGTCTTTACTTTCTCAAGGTTCCCTGGTGTCAACCTCTGCTTATGGGTTTGCTGTTTTAAGTCAACCTCACACTGATTTTTCTAAAAGATGGATACACCCAAGTGAAGCATTGATGAATTATTTTCCAAAAGAGTTGGAGACTCTCACAGTAGAAATGTCACCTTGCACACAACACAGAGAACTCCTATTTAACTTTCCCTCTTACTATTTCCCACTCCTTCCCTGAAATCTACACTTCAAAACAGGCGAATCTTCTGTACAAAATGCAGTGAAGCCCACGCAATTTCAATGTTTATCTCAGGTAGTACTGCAGGGAAGGATCCTGAGAGGCTGATGGAGTTTCCTCAGCATCCCTTGAGTGTTTGAAGAACAAAATGCTGTCATGCCTTACACCCTCTTACAAAGAGATTGGAACCTGCATCTATTGACAGCATCCTGTGCAGGTGGTATGCTGGCTGTTTCCTTAGAGGATGTTTTCTTAGTCCTCAGAATGTTCCTGGGTATGTTTTATCCCCCATTTTATGAGTGAGTCTATTGACTCTCAAAAGAGTGTCCGACATTGTTACCAACATTGGAGTGCACGTGGGGAAGAATCGGAATCTACTCAAAAGAAGCAATGAAAAAAAGCAAAAATTATAAAACACCAGACATCTGTCTATCGGAGTCATGCCAAGAGGGATGGCCTCTCCACCTCTTTCATTTTTCTGGCGTCCAAGATGTCAACACTCATTTTTCTTTGGAAATACAAAGTTCCTTTCGGTGCCTGTTGTTTGAGTCTCTGTTTATAACGTTTCATTTATTATCAATGGGTATTTTATCTCATGTACACCTACATATTCCATTCCGCTATATTTACATTTCTTTAACACGTTTAATGAAGGCATTGTTCAACATTCAGAAGGATTTCTCCTTTCATGAAATTTGGAAATTGAAGGTAGCAGTTAGCAGGTTTCCTTGTCAACCATAGTAGTCATTTTTAGAATCTTTAAGGGAGTAATTCAGTTACCCACATAGTTCTGCTTTCTAAGAAAGTGCAAGTTTTGTCTTAAGCAAGCCAGCAAACCTACCATCAATGTTCTTGACTCCAGCAGCAACAATGAGAACATGATACCCTTCTAGTCTCCATTGGGGAGGGGCAAACAGAAGGGGGGAATGCCAGAGGGCCATGTTCTGCCTGCCTTTGGCCTTTGGAAACCAGAGCCATGTCCTTTGCTCACTCTAAAGAGGTGGCAGAAGGACTCTGGGGTACTTAGACATTTTGAAGTGATGTAGAACTTCATTAATTATATCACCTGGTAGTTTATCAAACATAAGCCATCATATAAATTACATTAGCTGGTGCTTTTATCAAGTATAAGTCATTACATAGCCTGTAATTAACAAAGTCTCCAATATGAGACCTTAGTCACTTGGACCAGTTCTAAAATAGGCCAGTATAAAATACAGTTTCTGGTGATCAAATATTTTGCTATGTGAATTTGAGATTCAACCTGTCACACTTGTGTTTTGAAAATAATTATTCCCAAGAACTGGAGAGCAACTGGCTTTCTTTCTGTAAATTCAGTAGCTTGCCTTTGCATCCCTATTCCCCCTTCCTCTAAAAAAAATGCTTTATATTAAAATTCTAATTTAATTTTGAAATAAAGTTTATAGGATAAACTGTAGAATACTGACATTTTTGTAGGTGAAAAAATCGTCAACTATCAGTAGTTTCTTAGAATTTACAGAGTTGAGCATAACATTTTTAGTGTAGTCTTAGTCTGTGTGTGTCTGAGTTGCTTTTCTGGAAAGCCCTGTTGGGACACATTAATTTTGTTGCCCTGGTGACCTGCAACTCTTTTCTTAATGACTCACTATTAATCTCAGTGCCTTCTGTGGTTGCCTGCAGTACAACTATAGCTTCTAGCTCCAGACCTGCAAGTTCCAGACCAAGACAAGAATGGTGTTACCGGCAAAATGGAGACAATAATAAGGAGATAATTGTGCAAAGTAAATCCATGTTTCCTCAAGTGTGTGGTTCACCAGGTGTTTTTTGGTGGCTGCTCCTTAAAGGACCTTGCATGGAGCTTGCTTAACTTGGAAACACAGGCTTCAACCTAATTTCCACAAAGCAGCCAGAGTGATTCTTGTAAAATATGGCAATCATGTGATGACTCCTTTGCTCAAACCCTCTCTTGGCCTCATTCTTCAATGACCTTGAAGCTTTATGTGATCTGCCCTCAGTCCGCTGCCCCCCAGTACCATCTTTTGACTTCACCTCCTGCTTCTTACCCCCCGCCCCATTTCTCTGCTTCAGACACCTTGCTCCTCTAACACAAAAAGTGAGTTAAATGCTGCTTCTCCAGGCATGTTCATAGCTCCTTCCTTCAGGGCTCTTCTCAGAAGAATGACAGTGCAAGAACCCTGCCTGTGCTCTCCTCTGTGTGCGAGTATGCATGTGCACCTGCATTCAGTGTTGCTCTTGCTGCACTTTATTTTAACCCACAGCACTTTTTACTACTTGTTTTGTTATTCATCAGTTTGTTTATTTACTTATTACTTGTCTACCTCCATAAGAATGAGGACTCCGTGATGGCGGATACTTTCCTGGTTTTGTTCACGGAGTGGAGCGTCCCTGTGCCCAGAACAGACAGTCTGTGGTGCAGAGCAGCCAATGGAGGGATGAATGAACAGTCCCTTTCGGTTTGTGGACGACGGGGGATGGTGAAGAGGAGTGGCTGTCTGCAGTGGGGAAGGGATTATCCTTTAGATGAACTCTGATCTAACTATCTCTGGGAGGCTGGAGGCTACAACACCATTCTATTTTTTTACTGTCACCTTTTTTAGCAAGTAAGCTATTCAGTAACTATTATAATCTTCATTCACTTCCATTGCTGTATAAAATCCCATTATATAAGTATTATCACAGTTTATTCACCCATTTCTACTGTGAGCAGACAGTTGGGTCACTTTTGATAGTTGTGTATTATAAACGGTGCTTCTACGAACATCCTTGACTGTGTCTTAGGGCAAATGTGTCCATACCGGTGTAGGGTATGTCCTAGGAACTGAAGAGGTGAGTCAAAGGGTGAACACCTTCAGCGAAGCAGATACAGCCCGACACTTGTATGAAGTGGTCAACCCAGTTTCCATTCCCTCCAGTGGCATCCGAGAATTCTAATTGCTCCTCATCACTACACTTAATACCATGTCTGTACACGTTAGCCATCCTGGGGGGTATGTTACATTTCTTATGACCAACACTGTTGAGCACTCCTAAATGTATTTACTGGCAGTTTGGATAAAGCAAGTCAGTTTCCATAAATATTAAGTAGGTAATAGAGGTTATGTGTGGATGTGGCAGAAACCATATAGGCGATAATGAAGTAACTAAAATCGAGTAAACACTGCTTTCAGTAATGAACCCTTTACTATTGAAATGATCCATCCCTGTAATGAAGCTCTTGCTCTGGTGAATTCGGTGTGCCAGACGCTCACTGAGAGTTGATCATGAACAGCCCCCTCTGCGGAGCGGCGTGAGGCCATCGAGGTTTGCGTCGTGGGAGGCTCTCTGTGGGAGGCCACCCTGAAGCTGAGTCTCGCAGAGTAGAGCAGAAAATGCAAGTTAATATACTTCCAGAAAATAGAAGTAAAGCCTGGAGGTGTAAAGATGTATGAAACTTTTAGAAAATTGCAGATGTTCGGGTGTGATTGCCGTAATTAATAAAGAAAACTGCAAACGTGTTTGCTCTAGAGACTCGGACTTAAACAAAATGATACAACAGTAGCCTCTGGATGGACTAAAGGCCAAGAGTAGGCTGAGCTTAGGGTTCCCTTACATTACAAATATCAAGTTATGGAGCTGCAAGTATTTGAAGTTAGCTCATATCATTTATCCACGATTTTTATGCCAGGAGAAACATTCTCATGCATGAGTGGGAAAAATGCTTCATGGGTAGCTTTTTATTTTCTGAAATAGGCCTGGTGTCAGCTCTTTAAACGGTGGACACGAGCAATGCTTTTATTGTCACTGAGAGTATCTGGAGAAATGCTATGAACTTTATGTAATTTTTATAGCTAAGATGCTGTTGTAGCATAACTAGGAAAGCACTGGCTGCTTCTAGTTACCCAGATAATCATTTCATTATCCTCCTCTGGGTTGCGATTATTTCTAACTACTGCTTGACTATAGCATGAAAGAATACTTCTTTCCAAACCAAATGCCGTAGCCAAGTGCATTTCCTCCAGCATCACATTTTAGTCTGCTGTTATTAAAAAAAGAGAAGTCCTTGATTTAACACTTTAAATTTTAATATATTCTAGTGAAAGCTTTTAAAATAATTGGGCAGAAGATTTATTCTCAACTAGTTTCAGAAATCTTTGAGGAATTAAAAATCCTGTCGGGAAGGTCAATAATTTCTGAATAAAATTTGTTCTCTTTCAGGGCCAAACATTACTGGTGATATAAGATACGTTTGGAGATAAATGCGAACAAGTCCGTGGTCACAGCGTGTGGTTTTCTTTGCCCATAGGTTGAAGAAAAAGTCCCAGTCGGTGGATATCACTGCTCCAGGGCTCAACCCTTTGGCCGGGGCGGGAAAGCCAATGCCCCAAGCCAGCAAGCCCCCCGCACCCAAGACGCCCATCATTGAAGAAGAGCAGAACAACTCAGCCAACACCCAGAAGCATCCTTCCCGCAGGAGTGAACTGAAGCGGTTCTACACCATCGGTGAGCACCGCACGTTTCGTGCACGCGAATAGATGACGCCTGTCTAGAGAGCACCGTGAGTGTGTGGGTCTGGAGTCAAATGCTCCCTTCTTCGTACAATGTGCTTGTTTTTACGATGATTCCCGTGGGCGTTTCTGGTGTGGTCTGACCGTGGAGATGGAAAAGTACTGAAAACCCTGGCAAAGTTAGATAGGAGAGCAGGCTGGAGGGCCTTCTGTGTCTGGCCTAAGGGGAGTGAGTACATGGTGTGTGTGGTTTTCCAACTTTCAAGCTTAGGTGGGACCATTTTCATTTTCGCCATTCTTCGGCCAGCGTCATTTTTGGGTTGGGGTTTTTGTTCTTTTCTTTTTCCCTCCAGGCTCTCAGGTCTCTGACCTTATTCTGTCAGGACGTTGAGACAGTGTTGATGTCAGCCTGTAACTGGCAAAGCCACTAAGAAAATAGGAGGTCACTGCCTTCTGAGAGGGAACCAGGGGCAGCGTAGGTCTGTTCTGCACTTGGACACTACTTCTCTCTGGAGGGCGGAGTCACACGCAGAGCTCACCGCGTGAAAGGGTCTGGGGGCAGGGTTTTGTGGGTGAATGTTCCTTTTTTCCATGTAGAATAGTGTCTTGTAAGTTTAAACTTGAAGATCTAATTGGAGTGTTGTACGTCATTAACATAAATGAACTGAATTATTAACTTTTATGTACCAGCGTTTGTCCATCATGCCTTTATCCTTGTTTTGTAAGTAACAAACAGTTGTTGGTGTCTTAGGTCTGTTTGAGACAAAAGTTGCTAAACATATCCTACATGGTAGAGGATGATACCCAGAGAAGAGAAATCTACCCAGGAAGAGGGTGGGTGCTTTGGCCTTATGTGTTATTTCATTTTGGAGAAGTTCAGTCATATCCAGAAGCCTTAATAGTAGATACTGTGTCTTAATGGGTTTACCAAAGTTATGTCAAAGATGTCATGTTTTATTTGGTATCCACCCACCAGCCCTACAGCCCCAATATGGGATGTTTAAATTTTTTTCTCAAGTATTTTAGTGTCCCTAGCTAGAAATAATAATCAGGAGATCAGACTTCTAATTGACTCCCACACTGGTTTTCTTTATGATTTCGTCAAGCCATTTTCCTGTGTCTTTGGGTTAAATGACTTCCCTTCAAGCTTAAAGAGTTGCCTCCATCCATGCAGGCTTAGCAGTATTTTTCCTTCCCAGTATTCTATGTACCCACTCTTCCTATATCTCCTCTCAGGCTTTCTCTTTCCAGATTAAGATATTTAGTCTTATTTTTCAATGGGCAATGTGCATGATGTCTTTAATGATGTCAATAGTCAAATAATGGAAATTGATAAAAGACACTATAGACAAGTGAATACTTCTGTTTTTAAAACTTAAGATAGCAGATTTCTACAAATCAATCAACTAAAAAAGCCCATAAGTTTGTATCACTGTGTCTCCATTTTTCAGTTTACTCTCCTCCCACCCTCCAACATGTCCGCGACCTTCTGTTGCCTTTCTGATTTATTAGTTGGCTAAGAAGACTCAGTATGTTGCCTTCAGAAAACAGTTTATTGTACAAACTCAACATTCTCCAAAGATGAGAAAATGAGAAATACTGACCAGGTTGGCCACACAAAATAGAGATATGCCTAGGACACAGAAGTCTAAAGGGTGCCTTTGGATTGCAGAAATAACTATGAGTTTTTTTTTAATAGCTCTACCACTAGGTAATTTTTAATTATTGGATTTGAAACAAATTGACAAATAATCAATGTCAATGTCATGTCTATTATGGTAACATGGACATCTGCATTGTGGATTTGACTATATTTATGTAACCTTCTTCTAACTTGGATCTGGAAACATTTTTAAGGCTGAAATGTTTGCAGCCATGTGATCATTTCACAAAACAAATCTATTTCAGTATTCCTCAGTATAATATTATTGGTAATGAACAGTAACAACTGAGATTATCTGTATGCCTGGCACAAGTTAACCTCCTTTCTTCTATCTCCGTTCACTCTCAGAACGACTGAGAGGTAGGTGTTATACTCGTTATTTTCAGATGAGAGATAGAACCTTAGCGAGATTAAGGCAGGCATGAGTCAGCGACAGCAGACACTGAAGGTGAAATTAACCACTTGTGACATTTTAGGGGTAGCTGGCTGTGTCACTTAGAAGAGTCCCATCCTCCTCTGCGCAGAAGTGAGTCAGAGGAGTTTCTGTAAGCAATATAGTAGATTAATATGTTTACTGCAATTCCCAAGTAATTTTATTTGAGGAAACCATGCCAACTAACTGTCCACCAGCCAATATGTCCCTTAACTGAGGATATTTTTCAGTGTCTCCTGGGGGCCCTCTCGTGGCCAATTTGAGTACTACATGTAAACTTAGCAATGGGATATTGTACTATATTTAAGTGAAATACTGTATTTATTTTAAGATTTTATTGATTTATTTTTAGAGAGGGGAAGAGAGGGATAGAAACATCAATGTGTAGTTTCCTCTCACATACCCCCTACTGGAGACCTGGCATGCAACCCAGGTATGTGCTACTGACTGGGAACTGAACCAGCAACCCTTTGATTTGCAGGCTGGCACTCCATCTACTGAGCCACACCAGCCAGGGCTGAAATACTATATTTAAATTAAAGCTGTGATTCTGGGGATCTAAAGTTTTTAATAAAAAATAAAGAACTAGAAAAATTTGGGTATTTAAATGTCTCTTTAAAGAGACTGAGTGGCTGAGTGGCCACAGTAGCTTCTCTAGAGGTTTGTTTTTAATCCCCCAACTTTTATCCTTCCTGGACATATGTATGCGATATACTGCCTGTGAGAGAACTCTAGGAAAGAGATATTATAGCCTCCTTATCTAGACAACAGATTCTGCTGCTTAATTATTCTTTGTAACAGAAGAAATCTAATACAGCAGCAAAAAAAATGGTACAGCATACAATCATTACTTTTTAATAAAAGAGTAACCCATTTTATAAGAATTATAATAAAATTTTATTGATTTGGTGTAAGTAGGGAGAAAACTATTCTCTATTCATGTGAAATACATGAATCTTCAGATAAATTGAAGGCCTTTATCTGGCAAAGGAAAGAGCTATTTCTGCCCTGCATCTGTTACTCACTGTACAGTCTTGCAAGTGATTTACCTTATGTTTAGACCTTATTTTTCTCATCCGTACCAGGAAAGATTTAGAGCAAAATAGTGTCTGAGTTTTTCTTCCTTTTCCTCTCTTCTTAGTGTCGCAGCTGACCATGTGAAGTGCTGCGTAAGTTTGCAATTGCTATGAAACAAATTACCACAAATTTAGCTGTTTACAACAACCCCCATTTATCAGCTCACGGTTCTGTAAGTCAGCATCCACACAGCATGGCTAGGTTCTCTGCTCACGGTGTCAGGAGACTCAAGTCCGGAGGATAACTAGGGAAAGATACGCTCCAGGCTTTCTTCTTGTTAGCAGAATTCGGTTCCTTGCTGTTGTAGAATGGAGACCCCCATTTCCTTTCTGGTTGTCAAGGTGGGCCACCCTCAGTCTTTACAGGACATACTCTTTCCTTGTCACGTGGCCTCCTCCGTCTTCAAACCAGTGGCTGTGGGTCAGACCTTCCTCATTTGAATCTCTGTCTTTCTCTCCTGGGGCCTGGCCCAGGAAGCTCTCTGCAAGAGTTTTGTGGGATCAGGTCGGGGGCACCCACATGACGTCCTTGGCGTAGACTCAACACAACGTTATCATGTAAGTGATGCTCATTCGGGTTCCTGAGGGTGAGACAGGCATGTGTGTCTTGGGACTGCCCTAGAATTCTGCCCCAACATGTTTTCAACCCTTGCCCAGTCTGTGCACACTCAACTACCAGCGCAGCTCAGACAGAATTTCCTTAAAACATGTCCTTTACCACCTATTCTGATCATTGTTATTCCATCCTATTTCATTTTCTAATTGCATTCTCAACTCACTAAATTGCATGAGTGAGTTGCAACCTACAGTTTGAAAAATACTGGACTAAATATTTGAAGTTCTTCAGATTCTTAAAATTCTATTATTTTTTAAATGTGTTAAGTAAAACTAGAATAGTACAACATCAAATCAATAGACTCAGTGTACTGAGTAAATATTAATAGATGGAGAGGGAATAACATTTTTTGCTACTCAAACTTTTGTTTGTGCTCAATAAAACTACTGGAGTTTGAATGGATATAAGGAAGCTGCATCTTTCAAAACTATAGTCCTGACTTACAAAAAATGAAACCAAATAGTAGACTCAGATATCTATTTATAATACTCTGTGTACTTGCTACCTTTACATCAGAGAACTGCATGTGGGGACCTCTCCAGGAACGGTAAATCAGGCACGGAGTCAGGGAAGAAGACCGCACGTGGGACGCAAAACATCTCCTCGGCACCTCGGGGAGATGGGTCCCACCCTACGTCACATCTGGTCCTTGCTCCTGGATGTAGAGCTGGAGCTCTTGTGTCTCTGTGCGGCTTCAGTGACTCTTAGTAACAGGTGCTGATGCTTCTCCACTCGGAGGACTTTCCCCTGACAGTTAGGAAAGTGGGACAGCTCTAGAATGCACGTCCCACAGTGACTCATTCAGTGAAACATGAAATGCTGATTAGTCCCTGACCAGAGCCTACATGTGAATGCCTCACTGGGGACCCCTTTCTGAATAGAGAGGAAAGGAAGCCAGAGAGCCTTGAGTTCAAGGTAGTCATCATGTGGGTGGGTGAAGGGAATGCTGGGTGTAAATGGGTACATCAGTGAGTGCAATACAAGACAGATGCCTAAATCTGTGGCAGGGACCAGTGGGGCAGCCGTGGTCAGGACAGACCTGCTCGAAGTGCTGTGGGGTACAGAGAGATGGAGACATCGCATCCAAATATAGCGACATTCAGGGGCTCTTTACTGGCTCCGTGGGTCCAGTCACCTCGCAATACCCTCCGTCCTCCTTGCTCATAAACTCCCCCAGCGTCTGGCCCTTCTGACCCCCGATCTGCCTGTGTTGACATGTCCGTTTCCAGGTCTCAGTGCCTGTGAACAGGGAATGATGTTAATGTCATTCATCCTGGCACTTAGAACAGTGTGAGATGATTGGTATTTGCTACATAAATGTCGGGGTGAGACAGGGGAGGAGGGGAGGGGTGCTGGTGGAGGTTGTGATGGTGAGTGTGCCCATCTAAGCAGAGGGCACCGGGAGAGAACCTGTGAAGAGTTCAGTTTGAGGAAGAGCTTTGGCGGCCTCAGGGCTTTTGAGAGGATAGGAATGAATGCCTGCTGTGAATAAGAGAATAATAGTACAACCTTCATATGTGTAAAAAAATAGTTAGCAAAGTCCTCTTTCATTACTTATGCTATTTAAATGCTCTCTGCCAAGTTGATGGAAGAGGCAGAAAAGGGTGGAACTTAGCCTTCCCAGGCTTCTGACTCAGCTTCCAAACAGGCCCAATAAGGGGGCTCCTTGGTTGCAGGGGTCTGAGCAATACCTCTGGGACTGTCCTTCAGTGGGGACCTCCCCCTCTGTGGTCCTCACCTGCTCATGTGAACTGACAGCCTGCTCAGCCCTTTTAGTCTTCTGTTTGCCCTCGTGAATCAGACTTTACCTATTTATAGGTTTAAATATATTCATATTAATCTCACTCTAACACCTTCTCTTTATGAAACGCTGTGTAGGACAAGTCTGTCACTGTTCTTTGCACAGTCATTTCCAGTTATATTCAGATGAATGCATTCTGGGTTTATTTAAGGGATATGGAAAACTCACACTTTTCCCCATACAAAAATATGTTCACCCATGTAAGCTTTATGTAAACTTTTCCTTCTGCCTTGAACAGTGATTGGATTCAAACTTCCCCCATCCTGGCCACACCTTCCCCAATCTGTTCCACCTGAATACATTTCAAAGCATTTTAGCATTTACTTTGTCCATTTTTTAGGTGACCAACAAACTGAATTCATTGAATGCTTATAACATTCCTAAAGCGTAAGTGGAACACACATAACGGCCACCATATAGTGCCCTGTGCAAGTAAGTCTCTAAAAGTCCCTTGATGTCTTCATAATCACAGTGGTGGAAAAGTCCAGGAAAGGAGCTAAGTAAATGATGACTAATGGTAAGGAGCTCCTCCTCTCCATGTTTTCAGGTCATGTTCTCTACTGCAAAACAAACACAAAAATGACACTAGATTATTGGCAGAAACCTCAGTGAATGGTTTTCTAAGCGGTCGTCCATGTCATGGATGGGGATATAACCCATTAGAAAAAGAATACTTCCATGAAATTACATTTATCCAACCAAAGGAACTGTCTTTTCCTTTTTTTTTCCTCTCTCTTTCTTCCCTTCCCCTTTCTCCTCCCTTTCTTCTCTTACTCCCTGCCTTGTGTTAAAATGAACTGATGTTTGTGAAATGATGGCATAGTACATGTACTGCTTTGGTGGACTGTGTGTGTGGATATGTATACAGACATTTGGTTCTCTTTTTCTTTTTACACTTCTTTAATAAAGTGTAATTGACATGTTATGTTAGTTTCAAGTGCGCACAAGGTAATGACTGTGCATTTAAAACCTTACAGTGTGATCACCACAGATGGCAGTCTGTGTAATAAGATTTCTTCCTAGAAAATCTCCTGATTTTTTGATAACAAAATTAACATGGGAAATGTCCCCAAATTATCTTTTCAAATCTCACTGGTTTATGAAATTGCAAAATCTGAAATCCAATGATTTCATCTTTTGTCCCGCCTTCAGGATAGAATGCCTTCAGCATCCCAAGCCTAATGAAGCACGTTAAATACAAATTTGTGTCCTACCAACCCCGGGCAGCTTACATATTAAAAAGAGAGCCTACAGAATTAGGGGTCCCCTGGGAATTTTTCTGAGTAGCTGGTAAAATTAAAATATGGTCACTAGTCTGGGAACTTTGAAAAGAGACTAGCACAACGCACATTTTACTGCTTTTAAATTGCCACATAGCAGGCCTTTAAAAATATCACATAACTTGTGTGCCTCTCATTTTGAAGGCAGGCTTTTTAATTATAAGAATAAAAAAGATCAATTCTAAAGTAAAAATAGTATTTACAGAAGAGGGAAAAAAAGGGAAAGCCTCATTTTGCTGGAGGCTACGAGTTCCACAGTGGGAAACTAGGTCACCCCACCCCCCCAACCAGAACCTTCTCTCCCAGGAAGAAGAGCCTTCGTGTGAACGCAGGAGGTGCCTGTGATTCAATCAGCAGAACCATCCGGGGTCCAGGTCACTGCATGTATATGCGCGACAGGAAAACGGATGACTGCTCTCTGGGTTCAAATTAAATTACATTCTTGAGAAAAATGACTTTGTTTTGAAGTTTGTTCTGACAGTTTGATGACTCCTTGTATTTTCTGGATCACAAGAAGGTTTAGGGGAAATTATTCCATTGCTGGAGTTCCTGGTTATACATAGAATCTGGAATTGCCTCAACAGACGTGGGCTTTTCACAGATTTTACAGCAGATGCACGTGTGCGAGGGTCAGTTCTTTTCTTTTTTTAAAAGATTTTATTTATTTACTTTTAGAGAGAAGGGAAGGGAAAGAGAAAGAGAGGGAGAGAAATATCAATGTGTGGTCGCCTCTCACATACTCCCTTCAGGGACCTGGCCTGCAACCCAGGCATGTGCCCTGACTGGGAATTGAACTAGCCATCCTTTGGTTTGCAGGCCAGCACCCAATCCATTGAGCCACACCATCCAGGGCCATTTCTTCTCTTTTTCATGCACATTGCACAAGAATGTGTCATTGTTGTTAAGATAGTTAATTCAAAGATATTGAGAATTCAAGTTTAGCGGTTTGTTCATTTGTGTGACGCGCAGCCCTTGTTCAGAATACTCAAGTCCGTAGAAGGGAATGTTTGTTGGGTTCTTATTATATATATTTTTATTAATTCCATTTAAAACCTACTTTAAAACATGAGGTCTAGGAAAACCTACAGGCAGAAAGACAGAGTTTTCAACTCTAGAATAAATATGAAAACTTTTTTTCTTTCTGGAGAAGTTAGATATATTTTTACCAAACATTTATGCACAATTTAAACTTTTCTAAGCAGCAGTGGGTATCCTCAGAAGGCAGAAAAACATTAATTTTTCACCCATAAAGATTGGCAGAGCACCAGATAAGTTTGCCAACTCCAGCTTTACTGGGTTTGCACCATACTTTGTACATTTGCCTGCTCGTTTCCCTGACTCTGGGGTTGTTCTCTGTGAACAGTAATCAACCCATAATGAAGAAACACAGCTTAACCATGGCTGTGATGAGTGGATTGAAAATTGTCAACAGATCCAAGGTTTTCCTGAGCAATTCTTGTTGGTATGGTGTTCGAGTAGCACCATAATAGTCTTATAAGGTATTAAAAATAAATTATATCTGTCACTTTAGTTAATGATTTCTAAATAGCCTAATTAAACCTATACTGGTTAAAACTGTGGAATAATTAAAGTGGACATTGCTTCATGGTTGAGAAATAATCACAATCCTGTTTGAAATGTGCTAAATCCCTATTAAAATAAATCCTTTAGCTCTGCCAACGATCAAAACTCCCCTTTCCACGCTGCAGCACTTAGAGGAATGCTCCTTTTCACTAAACCATGGCCTAGGGAAGAAAAGATTATTAGTTAACTATGTTTTCAGTTACAGTAGGCATTCAACATTACATTAGTTTCGAGTGTACAGCAGAGAGGTTAGACATCTGTGTAACTCATGAAGTGATCCCCCAGTAAGTCTGGCAGCCACCTGACGCATGCGTCGTCATTACAGTATCGGTGACTGCACTCCCTGGGCTGCAATTTCCCTCCCCGGGACTCTTTTGTACCTGCCAATCTGTGCTTCTTAATCCTTCCACCTTAAGAAAAGATTATTTTTGAAAGGCCTCCTTTATTTTAAACATTTAATGATAGAATCAATGGCAATTTGAATAGTGAGATATGTCCACATTTCAGTCTTTCCAATTTTAAAAGAGGAGGGATTTGAAGAGCTTCTAGGGTCTTGTACACACTCAGAAGTCAAACTTGGTATCTCCTGATTTTTCTAAGTTGGCTTTTCTTCCCAATTCATACTGAAGATATTTCTTCACCCATTAAAAAAGAAAGAAAAGAAAAGAAAACCTGCAGGAAGTATGCTGCTCAGTGAAATGTGGACCACACTCCCAACTCCGGCCAAAAGGTTGTTGAGAAGACTGTGACTGTGAAGATGGTTACAAGCCAGGCAGAGGAATGCTTCTATTGCTGTTTCTGCCGGAGGTTTTGAAAGTGCTTGGACTGCAGTTAACTACTTTGAGTTCCCCAATTATAAACGTTTCAGTGACCATTCGCGATAGATTCACGCTAAATCACATTTTAGTGAGCTATTTAAAACTTCACTAATTTAAACTTTGTGGGCATCTGAACTAACTATGAGGTAAAAGAGGCTTCATGGTAATACAATCCAGAAATAAAAAGCTATGTGGATTTGTAATGGAAACATGATTTCTGCTGAAACAGAAAATATTATGTTCAGCAAATTAGCTTAATAGCTATTTAGTAGGTCATAATACCTACTAAAAACAATCAATGAGGGAGATCCAAGATGGTGGCAGAGTAGGTGGAAGCTACATGCACCTCCTCCAGGACCAAACTGGAATTACAACTAAATTATAGAAAAATTATTCTGAATCACCCACTGAAGACTATGACCAAGGATTTACAGAAGAAGCCCATGGAGACTGGTAGGAAGGGCAGAGACACAAAAAGGGCTGGCCCCACTCCCCGGGGTGCTGGTTGAAATTCTGGAGAGATATCTCAGCTGCAGGGGTGTTCCCCCTGAGATGTGTGGAGTCTCAATCCCAAGCTGGGCTCCCCTGCCCAGAGCATCAGAGCCAGAAAGAGGCGCCCACTGCCTTATGACTCAGTGATCCCACTTCTAGGAACATATCCTAAGAAGTTGAAACATTAATTTAAAAGAATACGTGTACCTCTATGTACAGTGAAACATTATTTACAATAGCAAGTATTTGGAAACAGCCCAAGTGCCTGCAGTAGATGATTGGATAACAAAGCTGTGGGACATTTATGCAATGGCATACTGCTAGGCTATAAAAAGGAAGGACCTTTTACCTGTGTTACAGCATGGATGGACCTGGAGAGCATTATGTTAAGTGAAATAAACCAGTCAGAGAAAGGCAAGTACCATATGATCTCACTCATATGTAGAATCTAATGAACAAACTAAACTAACAAGCTAAACAGACACAGACTCATAAACACAGACAACAGTAAGGTGATGATCAGAGGGTATAGGGAGTGTGGGGTTGGGCGAAAAAGGTGAAGGCACTAAGAAAAACAAACAAACAAACAAACAACAAACAAACCACCTCACAGGCACAGACAGAGGGGAAAGAGGGCTTGGGTGAAGTTGGAAAGGGTAAAGGAGGGATAAATGGTGATGGAAGGAAACTGGATTTTGGGTGGTGAACACAATACAATATAAAGATAATGTATTATGGAATTGTGCACTTGAAACCTATAAAATTTTATTAACCAATGTCATACCAATAAATTCAATAAATTTTTACATTATAACTAAAATATCCCAATAAGTAAAATGACTTTATATTTGTTTGTGACTTCTAGGATTTGTTTGAGACTTCTATGAGGATAATTGTTGAGTTTCTGATTTGAACATTTCAGAATGGGGTTACCATTTACTCCAGGGAGATGGAAATTACTCCAGGGAGAGCTTTTGAAATGGAATATTGAGTTTAATTGTGGGTCACTTGAACCTGAGGTACCTATGGAAGCAGGCAGTTGGATCTGCAGTTCTGGTGCTCAGGAGGTAGGTTTAGAATGAAGGTACCAGTCCAAATCATCATGTAGGTATGCAGGAGTTTCTTAACAAGAGTGAGTAAAGTGAGAAGAAATGAGTCCTACCGAAATTTTAAGGACTAAGATGAGACCAATAGGCTGCAAAGGAAAATGAGAAAGGATGCTCAGGAATATAGGAGGCAATCTTGGTTGTTTCCTCAAGCTCTATACTCCAGTAAATTTGTCCCATCTTACCCTCTACTAGATATTTAGAAAAGGAATTAACTGTGTCATTGATATGACCAAAAGTGCAGCAGAAGATTATCTTGATGGGACTTTGACATTTTAGGATTAGAAAATAAAGGTGTTCATTCATAAAGCCATGTTGGAGGTGGGCAGAGAATTATTTTAGCCAAATATGGTTAATATATAAAAGTACATTAGTTTCACATGTACAATGTAGTTATTCAACATTTATACATTCAAAGTGATCAACATAAGTACAGTAAGCATCTGACACCAAAGTTATTATATTATTGACTGTATTCCCTATTCCGTGCAGTGACTTATCCCCAGGACTTACCAGTTTTCTAACTGTAAAGTTGTACCTCTTATTCACCTTCACCTTCTTCACCATTTCCCCCACCTCCTTCCCTCTGGCACCCATCAGTTTTTCTGTGTATCTATGAGTCTGTTTCTGTTTCATTTGTTCATTTTGGTTTTTTTAGATTCCACATATAAGTGAAATTATGCAGTATTTGTCCTTCTCTGTTTGACTTATTTGACTTAGCCGCTAGCTTCATCCAAGATTTCATTTTGCATGGCTGAGTAATATTGTTACATGCATATACCACATCTTTTTATTCGTTCCTCTATCAATGGACACAGAAATTGATTCCATATCTTGGTCCTGGCTATTGTAAATAATGTTTCAGTGAAAATAGGGATGCATATATCTTTTTTTAATTAGTATTTTCATTTTCTTTGGATAGATACCTACAGGTGGAATTGTTGGGTCATATGGTGGTTCTGTTTTTAATTTTTTAATCAACATTTATACTGTTTCCATAGTGACTATAACAATTTACAATATCACCAACATTGTATAAGGGTTCTCTTTTCTTTTTTTTCTTTTAATTAATTTATTTATTTTTAATCATTGTTCAAATACAGTTTTCTCCTTTTTACTCCCAATCCAGTCCCCGCTCCCACCCCTCCCCACTTCCCTCCCATTACCACCCTCCCCTTAGTTTATGACCATGTGTCCTTTAAGTTTGTTCCTGTGAACCCTTCCCACTGTCCCCTTAAATTCCCTCTGCTCTCTTCTGTGGGCACTGTCAGCCTGGCCTCTATTTCAGTGTCTTTGATTACATTTTGTTTGTTTCTTTGTTTTGTTATTTAGGTTCCTGTTAAAGGTGAGATCATATGGTATTTGTCTTTCACTGCCTGGCTTGTTTCCCTTAGCATAATGTTTTCCAGCTCCATCCACGCTGTTGCAAAGGGTAGGAGCTCCTTCTTTCTTTCTGCTGCATAGAATTCCATTGTGTAAATGTACCATAGTTTTTTGATCCATTCATTTACTGATGGGCATCTTGGTTGCTTCCAGGGGTTCTCTTTTCTTTACATCCTCATCAATACTTGTTATTTGTTGTCCTTTTGATAGTAGCCAATATGAGATTTATGAGTTAGTATCTCACTGTGGCTTGGATTTGCATTTCCCAGATGATCAGTGATGTTGAGCATCTTTTCATGTACCTGTGGGCCATCTGTATGTCTTCTTTGAAATGTATTCTACTCAGGTATGCATATAATCATGTCTTCTGCAAATACTGGTGGTTTTACTTTCTTCTTTCCTATTTGGGTCCTTTTTATTCCTTCTTGTCTGATTGCTGTGGCCAAGAATTCTAATAATCTGGTGAGAATGGACATCCTTGTTTTGTTCCTGATTTTAGAGGAAAAGCTTTCATTTTTTCATTGTTTAGTATGTTTTCAGCTGTGAATCTATCATATATAGCCTTTATTATATTCAGATCTATTCCCACTATATCCATTTTGTTGAATGTTTTTATAAATGAATATTCAATTTTATAAAATGTTTTTTTTGGTATCTATTGAGATGGTCATATGATTATTACCCTTTAGTTTTGTTGATGTGCTTTATATCACATTATTGATTTGCCAATATTGAAGTATTCTTGCATCCCTGCAATAAATCTCATTTTATCATAGTGTGTGATTTTTTAAATATATTGTTGAATTCTGTTTGCAAATATATTGTTGAGTGTTTATGTGTGTTTTCCAGGGATATCAGTCTGTAATTTTCTCTTCTCATAGTGCCTGTGTCTGGTTTTGTTATCAGAGTAATACTGGCTTCATAGAATTAGTTTGTAAGTATTCCTTCCTCTCCAATTTGTTGGAATAGTGTGAGAAAATAAGATTTTTTTCTTCTTTAAATGTCTAGTAGAATTTACATGCAAAGCCTGGACTTTTGCTTGTCGGGAATATTCTTCATCAATATTCTTTAGTGTCAGCCTCTCTTTGCTGGTCATCACCTATGATTTAAGTGTACCAGCGTGACAAAATCTGTCCAGGGAATTGGGATGGACTGGGACTGCTGTCTGAGTGTCAGATCAGATGTCAGATCAGAAAAATTTTAATGTAAAAGCAAATGGATTTTATCTGATCTAGAGAAAAGCCAATGAATCTCAAAACATCTTTTTTAGTATTGAATCAGTATTCATGATTCTCTTCTCTTAGTGTAAATCACACGTATAATTCATTCTGTTTAAACACCATATTTAATGCAGAGTCACACCACATCACATGGTCTGAGAGCTTTTTCCCACATTATTTTAGGACTTGTGCAAAACTCAGGGGTGATCCGCTGACAGCAGATGACGCAGTGTCCGGAGGCAGTTTCATGGTACCCAACATGAGTAGGTGCATGTTCTATGTTTCTTTACAGGACTCAACAGGGAAATTTTCAGTGCCTTAAAACTATTCTAAAGAATTGCTTTCTGATCCTTAATGTGCATTGGAAAATCTTACAAACAGTATAGATGCCGACTCTGTAGGTCTGGGCTGGGGCTCACAGTTTTGCATTTGTAACAAGATTTTGGGTGATGCTCATGAAGAGCAAGGCTAGTCTAAAGAGCCTGGAGGCTTTCTACTTGGCAACACATGTAACATATTTTTAAGTATAGGGACCCAAGTTATTATCCTGGACCAAGGATTATCATTAATATTTGTGTTCTTGAAACTGCTTAAATCCTAACCCTTGATACTTATAGTACAAGAAACTTTCGGAATAAAAACAAGAATCTGGATATTACCTCTCACATGCATATACATTGTTTTCATCCTGTAAAATATATTGTTTTCATACTATAAAAAGTTAAGGTGTGACAGCATAAGGTAGTTTAGTGCAGAGTGGTATGAACAAGATAGACCTGTTAGAATTTAGCCACTGACTGGCTATTTTAGCATTGCTGTTCACTACCTGTGTCGGTCAAGGTTGCTGTCCAGGTGTTTCAACTATTGAATGGGTATAAAAGCACCTAAGCATTTTTTTCATAGTTTTTGTGAGTTTTAAATACGATAAAAAAGTAAAACCTTAAATAAAGCTCTTAGTACATTATCTAAGTGGCCAGTGAATACTTAACAAACATTTGCTATTTTATTAAAGAAGGAGAATGAAAATGTAGAGAAGCCAACAGGGAAATAATAGCTAAATCAGTAATAAGGAATCTTAGCTTGGGGAAAATGCATTCTTGATAAGTTTTTAATAGCTACATTTATTTATTTTGTCCTGAAAGCGAAAGTGAGGTTTGTGGATCAGGCGTATGATCATCTGCTGCGGCAACCACACTGCTTCCCTTTGCTCAGTTCCCTTGTGGTGATGCGGCGGAGGGAGACGTCAGCCCTGCTGCAGGGAGTTTGTACCGCAGGAACCCTGGAATTATAAATCTGGACGTTCAGGAAGGAGCTGGACAGCTACCCTGTACCCCCTGTCCCTGGTGTAAATGAATCTTCTCTGGGAAAGCTTCCTGAGTTTTATAGTCCTTTGCAAAATAAAATAGCTAGGAATTTAGCCTCCTTTGGAGTGTAAACACATAGCTTCAGGGAGATAAATCTCTGTCTCTACAGGGAGATACCTCTATCTCTATCTCTCTGTTTGTTTAGTTATCCTTTAACCCAGGTACCAGTTTTCTTTGGTTCCACTGAAGGCCTTATGATGTCACCTCCTTTCCTCTTCTGCCTATGACTCTGAACTTTCTGCAAACTGTATGCACATCATGAAATTCTGGCTGTGATTGGATCTCCCGTAGAAAACTGATGGGAGGACAAGGTTGCTTGTCCTGGTTGAAGTGGGGTGAAGTGAGGAGAATATGTCATACATGGGACACAGAGGCTAGAGACCCCCTCAGCTGACAGCAGGGCAGACACATCATCATTCATAGTAGAAAGACACAACTTGAAAATCAGGTGATTTTGAAACAGCTCCCACATTTCCTCTGAACCAAATGTGTGGTCCCGGACCTGGGTCCCTGGCCTTCCTGGGTGTCTCACTCTCACTTCTGATTAATGAGGGAATTTGGTATCTTCATGGTCCTGAAGATTCTTTGAGCCTCTAATCCTTGGATTTTAATATTTTTAACTGAGATGCATTTTATTCGTGCTCCATTCACATGAAATTATTCTGAGCATTGATTCTGCCACATCCCTTCTCTAAATACAGCTCAAAATAACATTTGTTTTTAAAAATATGTTTAATTCATGGTGGCCAAAGTCAGTGAAGTGAAATCCACAATTAAGCCCCAGATGAAGAAGGCGTTGTGTCTGGCAGTGGCTGGTGGCCACTTGAGGACGGCAGATGATGAACTTGTGTGCACCGTCCACTTAGCTGTCAGCTTCCTGGTGTCACCGCTCGGAAAGAACTGGCGGAACGTCTGGGCTTTGTACCTCAAGAGCACCATGCGTGAGCCCCAGCACCTGTACTAAGGCATAACTTAATAAACCATAGTGCTACCAAAAAAATGAAAAATAAAAAAATATGTATGTTCAATTACTTATACCATCTCCTTTCTGCCACTTCTAGTATTCCTTCATTAAATTTTATTGTTCCAAAACTAGGCCAGGTTCTTTTTCCCAAATGGAGAAGTTTCGAGTTGTTAAGGTGTGCCTCTTTATTTCCTGTTTGTAATTCCAACCATTTATCATGATTTGTCTGTTTTTAATAGTCTCCTGAACTTTTTTTATTTAATGCAATTGTATTGCTGCATTGAAATGAACAGCCTTGGTAATAATTAAATCCTTTTATAGAAAGGAATCTTTTTTCAGTGATTATGTCCTTTGTTTTGGTTTTATGACTACAGGGTTTTATGCTGACAAACTCAACAATTGTGAGTAGCATAAAAATAGGCATTTTGAGTGTGGTAAAGCAAGGTCAAAGTTAGCATGCAAACAGCAGGTGGGGCTAGGCTCTTCAGAGTGGGCAAATGGAAGGAGAAAAGAACTAACAGTTATGAGCACAGGCATGTGCTAGGAGCTGTGCATTGTCATTTCATTTAATCATCATGAAAACCTCATAGCAACAGGCGCTTATAGTCCTCATATTCCACACGAGGCTCAGGGATGTCCATGGCCCGCACAAGGTCCCCCAGGTTGTAAGGTGCAGAACCAGTACTTAAACCCACATTTGACTCCAAAACCTATCTTCTTTGCATTAAATTTCACTTTCTCCAATGCATGTGGCCTACTGTTTTGTGGCAACTTAGTAGATGCTCCATATAAACTGTTAAGTGCTGTGCAGCTGTGACTTACTGTTGCTGTAATTAATAAAACTGGGTAAGTCATTTGAGGTTCCTAAGGAACAATAATGAATAATTGGTGTACACAGTTATGCACTAGTCTTGCTTGTATAATTTTTCTTCTCATGTGTATTTGAAATAGTATTTTATAATTAATGCATTGTTCCCACTGAAGCACTAAACATGCCCATTTTTATTTCTCAGTGAAAGCAGAGTATTGGCAGTGTTTGCAAACACATATAATCTTGGGGATTATATATGTGGTTTGGGGATTGTCACGGGGTGGGGGGAGAGGCGGGGGTGGGGATTTAGCAAAACTTAAATAGGACTTCTGTGATTTACATGTTTCATGCTCTAGTAAGTTATGCACTGATAAAATTACAATAACTTTTTGACAGGAACAAGAGAAAGTTCACTAAAGATATTGCTAAAAAATTATATATTAATTTCAAAGGTCATGCTGTGGGATTAGGTATGAATACTTCAAGAATGACTCACATCAAACAAACCATTCCTTTTTAGATGAAGAACTTGAGGATTAGGAAAATGTCATAGAAAAAAACATCTTGATTTCAGCAGAACAATCTGACAAATTTTATGTGATGGTCAGTTAGAAAGAGAGAGGAATAAACAAGATGATTGTGTGAATATTTCTGCATTTGAGAATGAGTAATAACAAGGGATACACTTGGTGAATGGCTTCTAATACTGAACCACAAGACCTCAGTTTAGGAATGCCTCTCACTCATATTTCACCAGTGTCTTTGACCTAGACAAGTAAGATACATTGACACAATGCTGAGTGACATCAAAATGTGCAAGAGAAGTTCATTTAAATGATTGACTGAAATTGAAAACTTAATGTGGATATAATTAACTCAAAGTTTATATAACTGATTGAAACTAAAAAATTAACATTTAGTAAGTTTTAGTATTACTTTTTCTCTTTGAAAAAGCCAACGGCTCCCTTTTGAAATCTGAGATTTCAAAAAATCTGATTAAGAGCAATTTGAATGAAAATAGATCCATGGATTTGAGTGTTAGAGCTGACCCATCAACAGTGTGGCATAGCAAGCCAAAAGGGAGACATGAGCGTGAATGCCCGGAGCTCAGGGGCACACGGCAGCAGGTGTCCCCCCACCCCCGCCGGGGCTGAGACATCAGCTGCCGTCTACAGGGCCTGAAGGTGCAGTTCTGAAGCCAGTGGGTGAAGTTCCAAGGTCAGTTTTTTAGCTGAATATAAGGAAGACTATATGCAAATAGTTAGGTGCAAAAAGAGGGTATTCTAAGACAGTCTTGCTCTATAGTTTACCTGTTTTTTTGTGAAACAATATATTCATATTTTATTTTTGCACAAAGCCACCATGATAATGCCTGTACCATTGCATCTTTGAAGATGCAGTGCCACAGTCAACTTCTCTGTGCATGTTCTGGACTTTGAAATGCTTTCCTTTTTATCCCAGTACTCTCTGCATGACTGCCCTGACTCAGGAGGGTCCGTTAGTAAGAGGCAGTGTAGAATGGATCTAGAGCCTTGACTGCGGAGCCAGCTATAGCCTGATTTAAATCTGGGTGTTGCCACTCACTATGTGATATTGGGAAGGTTGCTTCATCTCTCTGAACCCCAGTTTCTACATCTGTAAAAAGAAGATGACATCAACATCACCATGCTGTCCCAAGGAATAAATGTAAATAATATATAGTTTTAATGAGATTATCCTTTGAAATGTGATAAATGTTGAACAACTATCCATTCATAATAGTTTACAAGATCATGATAATTCATGTTTTTAAAACTACACGTAGAAGTGTCTCAGATGCATAGTACATGGTAGATAAATAAAAGTGAATAACTATTATATTGATGTGAAACAAACTGGTAAAAAGGCACTCGTGGGATGTGACACAAAACTTGTGTCTCTACCACCAGACATACACTGTGCTCTATGCTTTCCTTCGTTTTCCTCAGGAAATACAAACTTCTTTCACTACCATTCTTCGCCTCAGCCCCAGACAAGGGAGGTCGGCGGTGAGGAAGAGAAGAAAGCAAGAGTCACTCTTTGTTTCCAATGCGCACACTCTGCATGATGCGGGGGCATCATGAAGCAGTATCTGCCCCAAATATTTTCTCTTTTGGTTGGGTCCCAAAGCCCTCCAGTAAAACACACATGTGAACTGTAAAACAAAGGCAGGACTTTGCCTCAGAGAATCACTGATCCACCCATGGAGAAGAAAGGACATACTTTTGATTCTCGCTGACCAGCACTTTGGCCAAACTGAGTGTAGCGGATGGGTAGCTGATACCTCAGAAGCACAAAGGAGTTCCCTGAGGTGTGATGAGCTGCAGAAACAGTTGATTTCAATGAGAGCTGGGGAAGCAAGGCAAGGATTAACCCTGAGTCTTTTAAATACAGGGCAGGCCAACAGGGGTCCCAGGGAGTGAGTGGAGATCTCAAAGGCGGTAGAGAAGAAATGCATAATGTGAGGTGGGAATAAGATACCAACATGTTATCTAGACCCAGTGTTAATTGTTTGTATTTGTTCCTGGCTCTTACGTGCACCACTCTGGTTTATCTTGATATATCCTGTGACTCGTGTATTTCTATCTCCATTTAACAAATGAACAAATTAAGGCGCAGACAGGTTAAGTACCTTGCCTGAGACCTGCAGTAACAGGCTTTTTTTTTTCTTTTCCATACTTTTTTATTGTTGTTCAGGTACAGGTGTCTCCATTTCCCCCCGATCCCAGCCATCCCCACTTCCCACCCTTGACCCTACCCCGCTTCAGTTTTGTCCATGTTTCTTTTATACATGTTCCTGAAAACCCTTCTGCCTTTCCTCCCCATTTTCCCCTCCCACCTCCCCTCTGGTTTTGAGTCAGTCTTCCTTACAAAAGGAGAGGCTTGTTTGCTCCATAGTACTGCCTTCAGTAGATAGAAGTGGTTGTCTCTTTTATAAACAGTAGAATTATTGCACCATTCTGATAGATAGGCAGACAATCTTCCCAAGCCTTTTATAGATGATTCTTTAGCTTTAGAGAGACTATTTAGCAGCTAAGATTATACTTGGAGGTTACTGTGAATAATAGCCAACCTGAAATTCTAAAATATAGGGAACCGATCCACTCAGCTTGGCGAATGTAGCCCAGCCGTACCGGAAAACCAACAGGCTTGAGTTGGCACACAGGAAGCCACACCCATGGATCGGTTTTCCCGTGGGGAGTCAGGGCTGCATTGTACCTAGGCTGCTTTGAGGCTTGCTTTTGGCTAAAACTTCCTCACCCTGATTGAGACAATAAATGTTTACTACATATCTTTAAAGTAACTTCCTAAAATCTATGCTAAACCTCCCAAGGACAGTGTAACCAGTTCAACCACTTTTTCCTAAATTTACATTTGCAAATATCCTTTTTCTTTGTAGTTATTAGTAACTTGCTCTCCTTTGTTATCTGTAAAAGGTAACCACCTAAAGAGAACCTGTGCATAGTAACTGAGGACTATCCTGATGTAATGTGCCCAGAAAAGCAATAAAAGCCTGTCCAGGTAGGGGCTGGGGCCCTCTCTCATTCAGAGAGTGGCCATGCTGTCCCTTTTTCTCCACAGGACTTCTGTGGTCCGTGTGAATTTGTTCATTGCAGCCACAACACACGGACCCCGAGGGCCGTGGTCCACGTCACTAAAATAAAATTAGTCCATGAGAAAAAAATAGCAAACAGTAAGTGGCCTAAAACAAGTGTTTATTAAACTGGTAGTGCACCTATGAGGAAAATACTATATTCTCTCCCCCATTCCTGAGACAGGTGTTTTTAATCTTCATAAAGCAACTGCAAAATATTTTAGAGGCAAATCCTCCTAAACAGTAAGTGCTTATTAAAAACTTTAAAAGCTCATAAGAAAAACTTACTTTCTTGTCAATCTATATTTCTGTTAGTGTATTGATTAAATGGTATATATGTTCATACATTTATATATACAATTATAAAATTATTTTATCTTAGTAAATTTCCAGTGTATGCTAGGCTTTAAAAATTTAGTAATTTCCATCCCCTTCACTAAAACTTCGATAGAATTACTACATATAAATATATTTAGTTTAAATAAGTGTTTCTAATATAGTATGCTGTTAGCAACACTAACCAGCAAATAATATCACTACAAAGAAACTAAGTTTCACATTGGCTTGAGGTTTAGGGTCACGAGAAATAAAATTTTAATGGAACTATGTATAACTTACTTCTGGTATCTCAGAATATTCTTACTTTTCTTTTTTTGATGACAAGTCTTTACCAATCTCTGGTTTGTTCTCTTTTATCATAAATGGGCATAGTTTGTGTTGACAGTCCCTCAAGGGCCTAGGATATGCTAAATTTGTTCTTTTTTTTTCTTTTTTTATTGAATTTATTGAAATGACACCAGTTCACAAAATCATACAAGTTTACAACTCAACAAAACATCATCTGCACACTGCATCATGTACCCATCATCCATAGTAAAGTCTCTTTCCATCCCTATTTACTCCCCTTGGCCCACTTCTGCCTATCCCCAGCCCCTCTCCCTCTGGCCATCACCACGTGGTTTTCTGTGTCTGCGCACACGCGCGCGCACACACACACACACACACACACATCCCCATCCCTTCTTTTACCCAGCCCCCCAACCCCCCCGCTCTGACAGCTGTTAGTCTGTTCCATGTATCCTTTTTTCTTGATTCCAGATATTCTGGCCATTATTTTTTTTTATTTTTAATGTGTTTTTAAATTTAGTTGTCAATTACAGTTTACATTCAGTATTGTTTTGTAGCTAAATTCCTTTTTGCTTATAATTGATTTCAGATGTGGTTGATAAGTCTGTGTAACCTTAAGACTTGTGAGTCTTAAGTCCCATTTCTATGGGGCCACATTTCTGTAACTTTTTAGTATATGGGCTGCACCTACAGAAATTTGCAGCTTCTCTGCACATGCTGGCCTTCTCGGTGACATCCTCGGTGGCTGGCTCTCAGTATCGGCATTGGGGTCTACAAAGAATAAGAGAGGAAAGGAGCAGGAGGCCACACACTGAACATGGTCCTCTCCCCTCACAGAATTGTATGAAAGGCCTACTGATCAAATGGGTTCCACTTTGAAGTTGATTCAGCTTATTTAAGCTATATGTGGTCATTCCTTTGTTTGTTTTTATACCCATTTTTTTAAACATTTCCATCCAAGATGCAACGCAGTTATCCCTGCCTTTCTTCTAGGTTGTAGGTTGAAGGATTGTTTCATTTTTCAGTGCCTAAATGTGGGGATGAGAGGTTGGTCGATGATTCCCATAAGAGACACTATTGAGCGTTATGCACACACCAGAAAAAAGAGAACACAAACTGTAGAACTGTGTGATCCTCAGTCACAAGTGATTTCTTTAAAAATGAATGAAAAGCTCCTGCCGTCCTTCGGTAAGTTGATTGCTCTTGACACAAGAAGGTAAATTTCTCCTTGTGGACACTCATTGGTGAGCTGATACTGTACATCAGCTAAGGTTTACTTAGGAAAACAGAAACTTCTGTAAGTATCTGAGCAAGACAGGATGTAATGCAAGGAATTACATGCTTGTGAAGCTATAGGAAAGGCTGGGAGGAAAGGTCAGAAAGAACTATTACTGGATTTAAAAAAAAACCAGAAGTGCAAATATGTCAGGAAGCTGGTGCCAATGCTCATAGCTTCCTGCAGCACTGAAATGATCTGCAGAGACGCTCGAGAAGCCTCTGGGAAGCTCACATTGCCATCCACCCCTAAGCCTAACTTTTGCCACTAACGGAGGAAAGTAAAGTCTTCTTATCTTCTTTCCAAATCATTATGAGTACTTCTCACTGGTGGAATCTAAATGGAACTCTTAGTGTCAGGAAACTATAGATAAATCTAGTTTCCAGGCTTCTAGGCCTTCAGGTCATTGTACTAAAAGGCCTGGGAAGGGACTGTATTGATATCGATACAATAAAAAGCGTACTGGTCAATTCCTCATGTAAGTCTTAGGTAGAACTGTGTCTGTCCCCCAAAGCACTGGCTTGAGTAATGTTGAGTGAGCTAGCATTCTGTATGTTTACATACCGATTCTTAGTCTGCCTCCCAATAGCGGAGAGGACAAGCTTTTGCTCCCATTTACAAGGCGGTGCTCTTGTCCAAGCATTATAATCCAAAGAGAGACATGTGCAATGTACAAGTAATAAGGAGGTTACCTAGCAACCAAATACATGAAACTTTCAGCTCTCCTTTGCTTTTTATGAGCATTTTTATTCATAAATCTGAACACATGAAAAGGTGAAGCGTACAGGAACATATTTCAGTATTTTTTATTTATCCCATTTTAGAATGTAAAAGTTGAACCATATTACGGAGACGCTCTTTAAGGTATATCTGGTTTGTTTTCAGTTGATGAGAGCAATTGAACATATGCATGTCACTAGTGCAAGGAGCTCCAGGGAAAGGAGCATGGCTCTTCTTGGGGAGTCAGAGCCTCCTTGACTGACAAAACTACGTGAAAGTATTCTGAATTCCCCTGACAATAAAAATAATGAAAAAAATTGCAGTGCAGCATCTCAGCATCACAGGAGATGGTAGGTGTTCTCTGAACGGTTTATGTGAAGGTCTCTGTGGTTGTGCTGGGACAATTTATAAAGCCTGAAACAAGGTCATTCTAGATTGTCTCTAAATTATCTCCTATTATTTAATTAATATTTTGTAACTCTTCTGTTACGAGGCAAACACCTTCAGGGTGGCTGGTACACTTACATGTCCTGTGTAACCTTGCAACTAGCTTTTCATTAGTTTATCACCACAAAAGTGATTGACCAGAACAAGTCAATATTGTCCGCCTTTTACCACTTTACCATTTACCGCCTTTTACCATTTAACATTTTCTGGAGGGTTTTGGTCAGGCATTCTCAACCTTGGCACCAGTGCCATTTTGGGCTAAATGATTCTTCATTATGGGAGGTGTGCTGTGCATTGTGGGGTGTTTAGCAGCACCCCTGGCCTCTACCCCCTAGACATTAGCATTACCACCCCCAGTTGGAACAACCGAAAACGTCCCCAGGCATTGCCAAATATCCTTCCGGGGAAAGTCGCCTCCGGTTGAGAAGCATTCTTCTAGACAAGGCACTACAATGTAAAATAGAAACTAGAAACAGAGTGCCTGAAAGGAAGACAAAATTATCATTTTAGATAACATGATTGTCTACCTGGTAAAACATTCAAATGAAACATTCAAATGAAACATTCAAATGAAAACTTATCTGAACAAAAGACTTCAATGAAGTAGTAAACACAGCAAATGCCTATTTCCTTAGCTCTCTTCTCTGCTACACAGTGCACTCATGGAGACTTCCATCACTGCGTCCTGAGGGAGCTAGCACAGTGGCTTTGTTTTGTGTGAAGTATGCTTATAACAGAGTCGTTCATTTTTTTAAAATTGCAATAAGATGCACTTAACATAAAATTTACCATTTTAACTGTACAGCTCAATGGCAGTAAGTCCATAATATGTGTGTAACCATGACCCCATCTATCTCGCAAACGTTTTTGTCTTGCAAAACTGAAACTTGGCACCAATGTAATGATGACTCCCCATCCCCTGCTCCCCCTACCCCCAGGCCACCACCATGCTACCTTCGATCTCTCAATCGGACTACTCTGGGTACTTCGTGGAGGGGGAATCATTTTTATCTGACCTTTTGTGATTGATTGCTTTATTTCACTTAGCAGAATGTCTTCAAGGTTCAACCGTGTTGTAGCATTTTTCAGAATGTCCCTTTTTTAAGGTCAAATAATATTCTTTTGTTCGTGTATACTGCATTTTTTAATCCATTCATTCATCAATGGACTGGTTGTTTCTGCCTTTTGACTGTTATGGACAATGCTACTATAAACATGTACAAATATCTGTTTGTGTCCTTGCTTTCAATTTTTTAAGTATATTTGCAGAACTGGAATGGCTAGATCATATGATAATTCTATTTTTGTTGAGGAAACATAATATTGTTTTTCATAGTGGTTGATAATTTTGCATTTCCACCAGCAATGCACAAAAGTTTCAATTTCTGCACATTCTCCGCCAATACTTGTTTTTAATCTGTTTTTTTATAATAGTCATCCTGATGGGTGTGAAGTGGTATGAATTAATCATCTTTATATAATTTGATTAATATAATCAAATTTGACTTTATATAATTTATATAATCATCAGTTATATAATTTGACTCACTCATTCTGCCATAGGGAGAGAGAGTTAGGCAATTCATGGGACTCTCTCTCGAGTGGCTGCTTAACATGTTTGCTGACCCCTGGTCCAGCACCCCCCTACCCCCCGTCAAGCCATCCTGTTCCTCTGGCCACACAAGTAGACACGGAGAGGGATAGACCAAAACTTCCCATTTAATTTCACCTTTGCCTGTCTCTCATTATAGCTAAACATTTCCTAAGCTCTTGCTATAGAAAAAAGAGAGGTAACAGGAAAAATAAGAGACTACAGAGGAAACAATTATTAAAATATGCCTATAAGTAACAATACTGTCTTCTACACTTAAAATTTTGCTAAAAGGGTGGATGTTGTGTTAAGTGTTCTTACCAAAATAAAAATGTTATATTTTAAAAGCTGAATAAAAATATAAACAGATACTATTTTTTTCACAAACCAGTAAAGAAGGGTGATTTAGAAGTAAGTAATTTGTACTCTGTCTCAGCAATGAATGGATAACTGGTTGAAATAGTTTTAATTTATCAGGAGACATTTAACCACTTCATTGAGGCCTTAATGAAGTAGCTTTCAGGAGACTGCTCTGTGTAAAAGACAGCTGACTAAATTAGTGGGATCTGTATTGCCTGTTGCTTTGCTGTTTTTTATTGATATGAAGAAATTGGGATTTAATTTTTAGACTTCTCAAAATATCTTGGAATTGGGAGGTAATATAGTCTGTGAATATTATAAAACGGGCCATTTCTGGCAGCCTAAAAACAGCCACAGAAAAAGAGCTACTTGTCTAAATGTCTAGTTGCAGAATCCCCTCCCTTCACTGGAATTGATCACAGTGGGAAAAATTCCCAGGTGCTTTTGTGGATATATTAAAGCAGCATAAAGCAGCAATCCTAATGCCTGCAGAGATTACATCTGCCTCCAACTCATGATCACTGGGAGAAAAACAATAAACAAAACACAAACCCCACAGCAGCAGCGATGTAAATCTAAGCTCTCGGCTTCCATCCTTCCTTCAGAGGACTGGAACAGTGTACACAGGAGCAGTGTACACAGGAGCAGTGTACACATTCAAAGCAAAGGGAATGATGATGTTACAAATCTGACTTCAGAACTGCCTGTCAGCCATTTTTGAAGTGACTTTCATGTTGATCTAGGCCCTAATCCCCAGGAAGGCAGGCCTCACGACTGCCTGGTTCATCACTGTCTCCCCAGCACTTTGCTCAGGGCTGGACCCACAGGAAAGGCACCGTGAGCATCTGTTGACTTTGTGAGCAAACGCTGAGTGTCAGCAACTGTGTACGGGCACAACGGGGGAAGGCCTGATTTCTCTAAACTCTGGGCTCTCGTTTCTGCACGTGACACCAAAGGTCATTCCCTACTAATGTCCCACGATACCTGCTTTTAAACTGATGTGATCACTTAAATGAAAAACTAAAGGTATAAATGAGATGGGTCAACTGTCCCCATGGGAGAGCCTCCTGTGTCCTGTTACAGAAGTCAACCCTGGGTGCTGGATCCCTGGCCTTTGGGAAGAACATAGTTTAGCAGAAGTCATCCTGAATAAAAATCACTGGTATTTCTGGATTCTAATTTTTGACTGGCATTGTGCTAATAAAGTTTTCCTAGAGAGCTAATTTAATCCTTACAACACCAAGAGGTAGTTGTCAAATTCCTGTATTACATTCTTTGGAAAACGGTGGCTAAGGAGTAGAACATGGAAATCCGTGCTGTTAGCCCAGGGTTCTACTAATAATGTCATGGTCTCAAACTGCGTTCTCTCTCTCTCACCCTTTCTCTCTCCCTCTCTCTTTCTCTCAGCAGAGGATTCAAGTACAGAAAGATGCTGTAGTCACAGCTCTCAAGACACTCAGTGCACTCTGTAGACAAAGAGTAAGAGCCAGAATCATAGTACAGGGGTGGGGGGGGCAAAAGTAGGTTTACAGTTGTGAGTTTGCACAACACAGAGTTTACTCTTGTGTTATTATTTATTAATTATTGTATTATTTTCTATACGGGAAACTGTAAGCCTTTTTGCCCCACCCTGTCTGTATGCGTCCACACAACAGCATTCCAGAAGGATTCATCTAGACTTCACCCATGGTGAGAACAAACCCGTGGGTCTAGAACGTTTGATAATCCAGCAAAGTGAAGATGACCTTGCAGGGCAGAAAACAGCTGTCACAAAGGAGAGGCCCTCAACGGCTTCTTTATCCCAGTCCTCTCTTCTAACCCTCAGCTAAATAACAGCCTATTAATGCATTCAAACTGAATTTACACACTACCGCTCCTGTGACACCTTTAGTCCCAAAATGAACCTTTCCCTTCCCCAGGCTCCCATTCTGACGCACCTTTGTTTACTCTGACATTTAATTGCAGTAATAGAATTCAAATCGTTTACCATCGAGAGCACTTACATTTTAAGATAGTATGTAAATTATCCAGAAAATTGACTCATCCTGAGCACTATCTTTATTTTTGGAAAAGTCAATTACACATAGTATCCAACCAACAACCAGCTATCGGGTTCAAAAATTGCTGTGATGATAGAATATTTGTCATTGAAATTAGCTATCATATGACAGACTCTGAGTTCAAATCCTGGCTCTGCCTTTATTTTTTAAATTTTTTAATCCTCACCCATGGATATATTTACTGATTTTAGAGAGGGGGGAAAGAGAGAAACATCCATGTGAGAGAGAAACTTGATCAGTTGCCTCCCAAGAGCAACCAGACCAGAGATCAAACCCACACACTTTTGGTGCACTGGGTGATGCTCCAGCCAGCTGGGCCACCTGGCCAGGGCCTGGCTCTCCCTTTGTTACCTGCCTGAGCTGTGTGGAGTACCTGGTATCTCTCCCTTCATCTGTAAAGCAAGGTACTAGACGTACCTAATTATAGATTCTTATAATTAAATGAGATCTCAGAGAAGGAGCTGAGGATAGGATATCCCAAGTCCTTAGAAAACAAAGACACAAAGGGAATTGAAAACCGCCCTCAGCAAAAACTTCCCAGAAGCCCCTGCTTATGCAAGACGGCCATCCAGTGCCACCACGCCTGTCTTACATAATCATTCCACATGGTTACGTAAAGTCCGCAGGCGCTGGTCTGTGAGTCTGCTCTGCCACTAAATGTTCTTTCTAACTCCATTTCCTAATAGCTAGTCTCAGCTTTCCTTCCATAGCTTCAGGCCATGGCTTCCTGTCCTCTCGTCTGCAACCACGCAATTTCCTTCCCTCATTAATTGTGTGACCTTGAAGCTTTTAGAGCAGTCTGAGCGAGCACCCACCTGCAGTTTCCTTTTCCCTTAAACTCTCCTAAGAATCCGATTCTTTCCTTTTCTTATCATGGATCCACGTAAACTGAAATTCCTTTTTCTTTTAGTGTCTGCTCTCGTTGTAGCTAATGAAACGTTTGCTACATCAAGCCCTTCCAATTAATTGAGACTTTTTTCTTTTTTTTTTTTAATAAAGGAGATAGAACCCATTACCTGAAAAGCTGATCAGTAGGATTTAAAGAAACCTTCCCCTTTATGGCACTTAAAACCATTTTAATTTCATGCCGCCTTTAATAAGGTAGCTGAAGCATGGGAAATACTTCCATACATGGCTGTATGCCAGTGCTCCGTTTAAAGTGGAGTTTTAATTATATGAGCAGAGGGTTAAAGGCTGTGCTGCCCACTGACTATTCTTCTGGCTGAGGTTTCTCCTACGTGATGACCAGGGTTGACAGCCAATTCAGGTGCTTGACCCTTCCTGGACGTGTTGATCTGAGCCATGGATTTAGCAGAAAACGGGTCTCAGTAAAACTACTGATTTGTGGAATTCTGCTTATTTATTGGGAACAACCTTATTGCAAGGCAGCTCCCAAGAAGAGGAAGAAGCAAATATTTCCCCTGGATTCTACTTGTGAAATGATCACATAGGGTCCGTTGGCACCAAAAGTACTGTTGAGACTCAGCATTCATTTTCCATCTCTGCAGGCAATGCAGGATAAGGTAAAGGAAAATTCAGCAAGAACAGTCCCTTCCAATCATAATGAGGAGCTGCTGTCCTACGTAGTGGTGAGATGCCATTCGTATTAGCAACAGAATCCTCCTATGAAGAGGAATCTTCAGTGTGACTTATTATTTTTTGCCTGCTTCTATGTTTAAGAGAAAAAGTTTCACCTTAATAAAGAAAAAAATCAAAAGGAATAATCTAAACATAACTAACTCAGAAGCTGAACTGAAAATTGAAGATATCAGGAAACTAACGTATATTCCATGTTATTACAGATGTTAACCTCAATGATGTGAAGTCAGCTCTGATTGACTTTGAATCCTGGTGTTACCAGATTGGGTTTTTTAACGTGGAAGAAGTCATTTCACTTCTGTGAATGTCCATTTCCTCATGTGTAGAGTGAAAATAACTATCACTTCATAGAGTTACTGTGAGAACTACGTGAGGGATGACTTCCTAGTTCTACAACATGGGCTTGGGGTAAACTTCCTTCTTGAAGAGACCACACTGGGAAGTAAAACCCCATGACTGTTTTGTATCAGTTAGCTACTGCTGCATAACAAAACAACCCAAAAGCCAGTGGCTTAAAACAGCAACCATTTATTGAGCTCACAATTCTTGGAGTTGGCGATTTAGGTGACACTAACCTGGGTGATTCCTCACGTCTCATCTGAGCTCCCCCTTGGTTTTCATGCTTCTGCAGTTCACTCAATCGAAATAATTGATTTCTGTGAATGCTTATGTATTTTACCTGTATTCAGGGATGACAGTCAAAATATTTAGCTAACATTTCGACAGAGGCTTGGACCCATCAAAGACAATTGTATGGCTGGGTCACCAGCCTGGATGCCCCCTGCCAGGTCATGTCAGTCCTTTAGTTCCTGGACCATCCATTGGTATCAGGGGCTGAATGGAAGAGCTTGGACAATGAGGGCGAGGGTTATTGGGGGGATTGCTGCAGCAGCTGTGTATCAGCCAATATAAAAGTATTTCTGCTACACGGTGCCTGACAGTTAGCTCCGCCCCACCCACAGTATAGTCTTCCTGCCCGTGTTGCCCCAAGTCTCTTGATACCATTAATACGCTTCACCCTGCAGTTAGCTCCGGTGCCCCTGACATCTTGGCACCAGGAGTGCTACTTACACCTGTCTGTGTCACATTCCAGGGAACTCCCATCGAAAACAGACACAAGTTATGTAAATACCTCTTAGGCATAGGGCAACAGTACTTAATTGGACACAAGATGGTACTAATGGGTAGTTTGGAAAAAACATATGATATTTTGGTATTATAATAATCATATTTGCAAGGCGGGACCCGAGAGGCTCATTTTTTTTTCATAATAGAAAATAAAAGTAAAGTTGGGAGAGATGTTCCCAAATACACAATTCTTAAAGTGGAAGAGACATGCTCCATTGCAAAAGGCACCATGGATCTAAAACACTGAGGAACATAAAACTGGAGGAGTGTGGAGAAACCTAGAATTTCTGGGGTGGACCCCAGGAGTCTGCATGGCAAACAAATGATTCTTACTGGTTCTGAAACTGGAAAACCGTTGGCTACAGACCGTCCATTGTACTGAAGAAATGCAGTTGGAAAGGCACTAACCTCAGTAATAAAGAGAGGGACTTCAGCTTGCTAAGGCAGACTTGAAATGTTTACCGGTTTTCTGCCCTATAAGCTGCTTTGGGTTTTCCTCAGAGCCCGTCCTTGCATAACCTCACACATCAGCCAGTTTCTGATGCTCCCCAATGACTTGCTGACTTCTGTATTTGTGCAGAGTTGGCCAGGATTGCTGACAGCAGGCCTGCAGAGGTGGTGCCCACCCTGAACCTTGCCACGTGACCTGTAGGGACTCTCCTGAAGTCCCTGTTTTCCCTGGAAGTCCCATCTCCTGAGCAGGGTGCCAGCCTGAATGGCTTGGGCTCCAGATCGTGTTAAAGTCACTGGCCACTGCAGTAACTATACAAGTTGAGACCAAAGCAACTTGAGGTCTTGAAATGCAAGGAATTACTTACTTAAAAGTAAATATATAAAAAGGATAGGGGTGTGCCAGATGGTTACAAGAAATAATCTGAAACAGGCTTCCATGGCCAATGCTGAAACAATTTGAACAACCAAATAAATAGGAGGTGTTAGGTTATAAACCGAAGTATATGAAAAATAATATGCATGAGTCCAGGCTGGAAACTAAAGTCATTGGCCATGACAAGTTAGATCCCCTCTCCGATCGAACCATCCATCATCGGCCCATCTCCTTTGTTCCACTGTGCTACACCTTGACTTACCAACTTGTCCGTCTCACCTCCTGTGAGGTCATTTTGTACCCACAACTCTCCGTCTCACTGGATGCAGGGAGAAAAGGCAGGAGGGAACTTTGTTTTTTACAAAGGTTTGCTATGCATCTGGAAATATCAGGGTGCTGAATTTACTTAGATTCAGTACAGGTAGACCAAACGCTTCAGGTAAGCTCCTGGGGCTCAGGAAGATTACTCTCGGCCTCTCGGGATGCTCTGCAGTGTCGTCTGCACCGAGCGCTTTAGGAGAGACGCTGAGTTTGATGCCCTGACTTTCATTTTCTGATTACTTTGGTGAGGAATGGGTCCAGATACACTCTTTTGGCTCATGTCTATTGTTTCTTATGAGCAGACTGCTAGATAATTCTCCAAATAAGGAGTTACTTCTCTGGAGTGGGCCTGCCAAAACTCATTTCAATACCACATACAAATGCAATTAAAACAGGAACATTTGGCAGCTCATGTTTGTCTGTCAAAATAGTAAATATGTTCCCTAATTGGAAAGCTGTGTCTGTGAGGCATCCCTCCAAAATACGAAGTAGTCAGGAAGAGTTGATAAAGTTAATGGAAACTAAGTAATTTTTTAAATGATTTCTGTGGCTCTGCATTCCAGTTTGTTAATACGTATGAAATATCTTCAATTAAAATGTAAAAGGAATTCATTGCATGGAAGCTCTATCTGGACGATGTGTGATCATTGAATAATTTGCTCACTGCCACCGAACCATGGCCAAAAGAAAACAGAATTATTGCTTAATGACTCAAATCGTGCTATTTCATGATCCTTTTCCCTACTGCTGGTGGACTATGGCCCAGGACACGTTTCTTATCCTCCCAGCGTCACTGCGTCCCCATCTGAGATATCAGGAAATCAAAACACTCGATCCCACGCAATCCTTTCCTGATCTAACATGCTGTGACTTTATAGGTCATTGATTTTATTAGATCTTGTTTTCTTCTGCCCTGCCAACCAAGTTGATGAAAGAAGGACTGATTTGGATCCAGATATGAAATCAAATCTCATTCCCTCACTTCCTGGCTGTGTGAACATGAACAAGACCCCTTATCTGTGAGATTCTTCATGTGTAATGCGGAGAACTCCTACCTCGTGGATTTCTGACAGATAAGGAAGTAGTTAAAACTCCAAGTATGGAATGCTTCATTTATAATAACTCACAAGGCCCTCAATAAATTGTATTCCTTTTCTTATTGTGCATCATTTTAGAAATCTAAAAGCTGTCTTTTCTATGCAATCTTTTGGCCTCTGGCCTCGGGTCCCTACAGAAAGAGTCACAGTCCTGGACCCAGTCCTGAAGGGATGGTAAATATAGAACCACAGCAGATAAGACCTAAAGGATCATATTTTTTTCTTCCTGAGTTTTTTTGACATGCTTCCTGTATGACAGAAAACTTTTTCTCATCACTACTTTTCACCAGTTTATTGTTTGTGCTGCCTGTTGTATGCCCCAATTTTTTTTAAGATTTTATTTATTTATTTTTAGAAAGGGAAGGGAAGGAGAAAGAGAGAGAGAAACATCAATGTGCAGTTGCTGGGGGCTGTGGCCTGCAACCTAGGCATGTGCCCTGACTGGGAATCGAACCTGCGATGCCTGGTTCGCAGCTCACACTCAATCCACTGAGCTATGCCAGCCAAGGCCCCAATATTTTTTAATTAAAAATAACATGATCATTTGTATATTATACAAAATACTAAAAAATGTGAACAAACAGAAGAAAGGAAGCATAAACACACTCTTTAGAGAGAACTAATTTGTATAATTTTCCAGATTTTCAGACTGCATGTAAATCATGTATACACATTAACGAAACGGGTTGATACTACATGGGTCTAAGATGAGACCAGAATGTGCATCCTGCAAGGGCTGCGGTATGCATTGATCTGTTCCATGCCATCTCCCAGCATCTAGAAGATGCTGGTCATGGTACTGTTTTAACCTAGCATAGTCTACATATTTTTATGTCAATAAATATGATTCTCCAGCACCATTTTCAATGACTATATAGTATTCCACAGTACAGATATAGCACAACTTACTCAACCGTCCTTCTATTATTGGATATGCCCTTTTGGGACTTTATTTTAGCCTATATCAGTATTCAACAACAATGCAAATAAACCTATGGCTTTATTCTTCTTTATGACTTTGTTAGTATAGTCTTAGCAGTGGAATTGCCAAGTTCAAGTAATGTGCTAACAACTTCAGAGAATTCTTATATAACCCCAAATTGCTCTTCAAAAGATTATCAAATCCCAATTCAGTCAACAGATACTGACCTTTTACCTGCACTCTCATTAGTATTAGGTATTTATTATGTTGAAAAAAATGTTTTAAAAAGAGTTTTAAAAGCAGATTATTGCATATTCAGTGTGAGAATACCCGCTCTGCATCCCGCATTACCAGCCTGGGACACCTTTCTGAAATCTGTTTCTCAGATACAGGATCTCTTACCCAGAAAGGACACGGTCTCGCTAAAGCAGTGTAAAGAGCGTTCTGTCGCGTTTGTTTCACTAACTTGGTTGATTTAGGAGAGATGACCGGAAAGTTCCTATAAATATTCTATTGACATTCACAAAAAATATTCTCGCTTTGACATTCTACCCTCCCACATTAAAATCGTTTTCAGTAAATCATATTTCACATTGGGATAGTTTGACACTGCCCGTTTAAATTAATCCCAAACTGCTCTGAAGCCCAGAAACACTGTAAAACCTTGTGAAGTATTTGTAGCAGTTCAGTGTTCTCCACTTATGGCAATAAATGTGAAATGTCTGTGGGGGAGCTGTTTTTCCAAGATAAATAGATTATTATTTATATCTCTAGGTGCAAATGCCTTGAAATAACCAGAACACGTTGCTGCCGAATGTGGCCTTACGTAATGTCCACAGCTTCTGCATCCTCGTCTGTGTCATGGAGGGGCTTTGAGGCTTTGATCTGAGTTTGACCCCAGCCCTGATTCTTGCGCACATTTTTATCATCCACTGCTAAGTGAACAGTACATCTAATGAGATCCAGTTGTGCTTCCTTGTGTTCTCTGACTTTGACATTCAGGAAAACCATTAATGCTGCCTTCACTATGTCGGCATCTCCAGACCTGAGATTTTTTTTCCCCCCTTGAAGATATTTCTAGACAACGTAGCCCTGGAAGTGCAGGGCCAATGGCCCTGTACTTTCTGTTTTACATAGAGCTCAACTTGATGTGCTCAGTTAATGATTACCAAGAGCTTTAGACATGATTTTGCCATTTAAGAAGTAGCCCAAAGAGGGACAGTGGCTAACACGAGCAGTTAGGAAAAGAGCTGGGTAACAATGTGAAGATTTAGAGAGAGAAGGGAAAAAAGGAAGTTAAACAGGTTGTTCCAAGAACATATGGGAAACTTGAACTTCAGTGCTGGCTAGAACGAAATGATATACAAGTTGACAAAGAGGCTCACCTCCACCTGCAGGAGAAGGAGGTTATTGTGGAAAAGAAAGTTGTCCCCCCAACCCTGCACATCAAAGGAGACACCACATTAGGAAAGCCGAAGAATGGCCAAGAATCACACTGTAACAATAGGTACAAATTTGAACTGTGGGCCTCTGGCTCGCTTAGAGAGCTAGCTTAGTGAAATGAAATCTGAAAATAGCTCTCTGGCAGAGAGTCATTTGAAACACATAGTTCCGACTGAGGGGAATATGGGAGGAAAATTGTTACTAGTGTCAGACCAGTTCAAATTAGTATATTCATACTTTTGTCACTTTTTAAAAGATTTTATTTATTTATGTTCTCAGAGAGAGAGAGAAAGAGTAGGAGAGAGACATAGATGTGTGAGAGAAACATCAGTTGGTTGCCTCTTGCACACCCCCAACTGGGGACCTGGCCCACAACCAAGGCATGTGCCCTAACAGGGACACGAACTGGCAACCTTTCAGTTACTGTTTGAGTTAATCTACTGAGCTGCACCAGCCAGGTCCACGTTTTTCTCATTTTAAGAGTCAGTGATACCTGCCTTATTTCAGAGACATTGAAGTTATCTCCAAATGGCCTGAAAATTTCTCAATTTTTCCAAAGCGAAACTGTAATTCTTAAAATGTTAGACACATTTGTAGAGGCAGAAAGTGTCTAATGTTTCAACAAGCCACATATTAAATGATAATCTCCGTTGATTTTTATTTGTTTGGAATTTTTTACTCATCCAGAGCAAGCTGGCTCAATGGCAAGAGGCTGAGTTTTAGAGGTCTGAGTTCCAACAGCTGAATTAACGGCTGTGTGACCTTGGGAATCTTATCTTCCCTGAACCTCATTTTCTGTAGCTATTAATGGTGACCCTGTCTTCTCAGTTTTGAATTTAAAAAAGATCGTGTACATTAAATACCTGATTCAAGGTAGGCAGAGAATTCACATAGGTTTCTTTCCCACCCCTTTCCTGTGCAATGCGAGAAGGGTCTGCAGAGGTTTATGGAAGTCAACATACTGTAAAGTCGTGTGATTTAGCTGAAGAAATGAAGGGCCACTGCGGTAAGGGGGCATTGGCATGATCAGCAAATGCAATGAAATTAGTGTGGGAGTTAAGGCTTGAATTTGTCTTAATTGCTTGTGTCTGTCAGGATGCTTTTGGTTACAAACAACAGCAAAACTGTCCCAAATCAATTTAAACAATAAAGTAGGTCCGTAGGTGCATGTGACTGAAATACAGAGATAAGCAGACTTGAGATCAGGCCCGGTCTATCTACGTAAAGGGTGTGGGAAGGACCCGTTTTCATGTTCTCTCGGTTTCTTGACTCTGCCTCTTCAGTGCTAACTTCACTCTGTGCAGCCTTGCTACCTCGTAGTCCTTGTTCACATGCAGGTTTCTTTGTCGTGAAGATGTCTGATGTAACGTAGCTACTGAGAATGTTTCAGAACCCGAATTTCCTGCATGCTATCTCGTTCGCATTCAGCAGAGCACAGGTTTTTTCACTCTCTACAAGAATCCTGAGCTTTTTCTAGATAAATTAACTTAGAGCATTTAGCGACCCCTTTCTCAACAAATGTGGCAGGATATGGAGTTATTATGCCCATTAACCTAGGCCTGATCCATGGACTCTCCTTTTAATTTGGAGGGGAAGCTTATTACCCTTGAGGCCCATGGGCTGCGCTGGCGAGGGGTGAAACCAGCACAAGAATCGGAGTGCTGTTACCAAGAGCAAGAGAAATATATGCTGGTAGGCTAAAAGGACAGATATCCGCCAGAGCAGCTACAACTAAAGGGAAACACGGGGTTGTGTGTGTGCGCGCGCACACACACGCGTGTATACCTACACATGGATAGTCCCAGAAATTAAATTCAAGGAAAAGTTTATTGTCTAAAAACAGAAGGAAACTTTAACATTGACAATGTTTTTGGTAATAATTCTGCTAGATTATATCAAACATCAGTCAAATACTAAATTTTTACACACATTTTTTGTTTTCTGATGTTCTAATTGAATAGGAGACATGATTTGGACAGTCTAAAATAGATTACTAATATATCCATTAGTTTTTCAAATAAGGCCATTTTAAATGCTTGAGCAGTATTCCGTTACCATCAATTCATGATTTAATTTTGTGAGAAGGGACTACAGGACGGCACTGTACCAGTAGAAGCCAGGCAAGGTTTCTTTCTGCCCAAGGGGTGGGATCTGAGTGCCTGATGTTCTGTTGCGAGCAGTTGAGAACCTGACCCTCGTTTCAGCCCTGACGTGGAAAGTCATGTGGCCCGAAAGCACTCCCAGCATTCTCCCAGCAAAGGCTTCGAATCTGCTCCAGCAGCTGAGCCTGACACATCTGACTTGCAGTGAGTGATTTTTAATTTGAAAAACAAAAGGAATTTATTTCTAAAAGAACTTTAGATGGCTTCTGGGACATCTGATTTCAAGTGGCATGGCACTCTGCACTCTCAAACAGCTGTATTAATTGGACTGTAGAATGGGTTATTTAAAGTTGCCTATGTAAATGTTGGGAAATGTCTGCTAAATATAGTGGCTTCAGTTTTGGTGTAAATAATGGTGAGCTAATCTTCTAAAAGTAATCAGTCGAATCCAGCTGCTTCTACTAGATCAAAGTGGCAGTAGTTAGGACACTAATTTGGCTGCTATAATAAAGGTCAAAGATTTTTATTTTTGTCCCATACAACAGTCCAAGGGCATGTAGTCCTGGGCGGGTTTTCGAGTGTCAAGGGTAGAGACTGCTAGTTCTGTTGGCATCCTTAACATTCAACTCCCATTTCTTGGTCTAAAAAGGCATCTCTAGTGTCCACTCCAGCGTCTGCATCTCAGCCAGGGTAGAGGGTACCGGAAAGATGGGCCCAGGACTTTTCACTTCACTTCTGTTCATTTCTCATTGGCTGGAAACTAGTGACCACATGACCACACTTAAAACCAAGGAAGGCTGGGAAGTAAAATCTTTTGCCGTATAGCATAGTACCCAGTTAAACCCTCTGTCGCTATAGATGAGTGGAGATATTAGGGAGAAAAGCAGCAGACTCGGGCACAGAGCTCTTGAAGAAAGGAGGCTGCTTAACTTCCTATCCACCTAAGTGAAGGTGCATCTGTCCTGTTCTCCCAAGTACTGTGCCAGGTTGTCCAACTATGAACTATCACGGACAGATGTAAGACTCTTGTACATGAAAATAATATTGCTACGGCAGTTACCATCGGTTATGGAATATAGCATTTAAAATTATTATAATATATTACTGTTTGTTTCTGATTTTCAAAAATGCATGTTTTTGAAAGTTCAGAAGACACAGAAAAATATAAAGAAGGTAACAATCGGCCGTAATTCCATTAGCCAGAATAACATTCTTAAGAGCTTAGTGCATTTATTTTGTGGCTTTTCTTCATGCGACTTTTACATAGTTGAATTGTTTTCCATTTTTAATCTGATAATATACATTTTTCTCACATCTGTGAAATGTGGTTCTAAATATCATTTTAATGTTTGCATTAACATGACCTGTACCAGAATTTATTCAACATGTTACCATTTTTGTACATCTGACTGCGTTTGAATGCTCAGGGAAGAGTGCTGTGAAGCCGGGTGTGGCTGCTGGCTCTGGAGCCAGATGGAAGGGCTCCAGCCTTCGGTCAGTCACTTACCAGTTATGTGACCTGAGGCAAGTTTCTTTACCTCTCCACACCTCAATTTTCTTAACTATACCATTGGTATGACATATCTGCCTCAACATTATTGTAAAGATTGACTTAACTAAAGCATGTAAATAAGTCACTTGGAAGGTCATTCATGGGGAAAAGCACTCAAATGTTAGACATTGTCTTTATCACCCCTCAGTTACACTTGATGACGTCGTTAGTCATTTGAACCTGAAGATCGTGTCTACATGACTACTTTCCTGACTGACGATTACTATGGGAGGGTGTTTAGGTGAGCATGGCTTCCCTTACACAGCTGTTGAATCCTCCATCTTTTTTTCTAATATTTTATTTATTTATTTTTAGAGAGGGAAGGGAGGGAGATTAAGAGAGAGAGAGAGAAACATCAATGTGCGGTTGCTGAGGGTCATGGCCTGCAACCCAGGCATGTACCCTGACTGGGAATCGAACCTATGGCACTTTGGTTCGCAGCCTGTGCTCAATCTACTGAGCTACACCAGCCAGGGAATCCTCCATCTTTATGTGGCATCTATTTCTAAATGAAAAAGGGAGAAAAATCACTATGAATAAAATCATTTAGGACCTTATTTCAGTCTGTTTGAAAGGCTCAAAGATTGTAGGAATCTGGAAGAAGCAGTAACCACAATGGAAATCTTAAGAACAGCCTATTCCAAAGCCAAGTTGCTGGTTTAAACCTTTAAGAGTCTAGCTGAATTTGCAATTTGGGCCCATGTATAAGACAAAGATAATATTTTCACCCATGGAGGCAAACCTACATGTAATTAGCTAACACTTTTTTTGCTCCAGATAATGATTCTACAATGAAGACTTACTAATAATATCATATATATGTATATAGAGAGATAATCAGGCATCTTAATTATGCAATAACTCTAAAGACCTTATTAGTTACATTTGTATAATGTTAGGGCTTACAGAGTTTTTTGTAAGTGTGATTACTATTAATCCCATTTAACTTACTTTCAAGATTTTAATAGAAATTAATCTAATTTTCTATATGAGAAGACTAACCCCAAGATAGAAAGCTTATATATGTATCCACTGTAACATAGCTGGCAGTCAACAGCGTACCTACTACCTCTCATATCATTCACTCCAAATTTAGTGTTCTTTCTGTTGCCTCGGGGTGATACCAGAACTCTCTCACTGCTTCACAAGGTGGCATAGAGTTTGAAGCTAACAATGGGAAAAATGAATACCATTAATATGTGAATAATTAAAACCTTAGTATTTGAAGGAACTAAGTAATCTGCAAAATCAAAGTAATTATAAAGGGGAATTTTAGAGACTCACTAAAATAGTTTGACTTATTTTCCCATTCAAAATATTGAAGAGTAAATCTCTAGCTTCAAATATCTCTTCAAAAAGAAAAAATGAGTTATAACATGACCCAAAATTTAAGTGTTTATCGTGTGCCCGGCAATATAGTAAGCATTTCTATGCACCATCTGATGTAGTGCTCACCAGAACCCTACAAAGGCCTTACAATTTTACACGACACAGATGAGAGAAAGAAAGCTTACAACTTAGAGAGGGTAAGTAACTTGTCCAAAATCTCAGTCTCTAAGTAGGGTAGTAAGGATTCTGATTCAGAGAAGCTGAGTTCTGAGCCCATATTCTTAATCACGTTGCCACATGTTCTTGAGTTTATATAATTTAGCCTTCCTGAGCTGTCTATCTCTCCAATTCAGTGAAGTTTGGAATAGTAATGATTGGTTAGAACTCCAAAAAGTTTCACAAGTCCTGTGGCTGCAACTCAGACGTGGTTACCCTAAGCTTACAGAGAAGCGCGTGCCTTCCGACTAACCACACGATTCCAACCAGCTGGGTAAGTCGTCATGATTCAGACTGGAAAACTTCTACTGAAGACTAGCTTGTGCCTCCTGGGTAGAACTAACTGGTACTTGTGACTTTAAAAGCACAGAATAGTAGGCAGAGATCTCAACCATTTTGAGTGTGCAGTTCACACTCAATGTTAAGAATATTTTACACTGCTGTGCAACAGATGTTCAGAAGTTTTCTACCTTGCGCATCTGAAACCGTACACCCCTAAAACATACTTTCTTCCTTTCCCCCTACCCCCGAGTCCTTCGTGAGCACCATTCTATTTTCTGCTTCTATGAACTCAACTACCTTGGATACCTAGTATAACTAGAATCATACAACGTTTGTCTTTTTGTGACTGGTTCATTTCACTTAGCACAAAGTTCTCAAGGTTCACCCATAGAATAGGATGTGCCAGGATTTCCTTCTTTTTTGAAATTCAATAATATTCCATTGTATGTATGTACCACATTTCATTTATTCATTCAGCTACCAATGGACACGTAAGGTGCTTGCTTGGCTATTGTGAATAGAGCTGTTATGAAGACGGGCAAGCAAATACCTCTTGGAGACCCTGCTTTCAGTTCTTTTGGCTATATATCCAGAAGTAGCAGTGCTCGACCCTCTGGTAGCTTTATTTTTAATTTTTCGTAGAAGCTCCATGTTGTGTTCCGTAGCATTTGCAACATTTTGCAGTCCTTCCCACAGTGCACCGGGGTTCTCATTTCTCCACATCCTCACTAATACTTGTCATATCCCGTATCCATTTTTAAATTTTTTGGAGGCGAGGCAATATACATTTGATTTTAGAAAATGTAATATTACTGAAGCTAAAACTTTGGAAGACCAATATAGGGCCAACATATTTAAATGTTCTCCCGCCCTCTCAGTGTGTTTAATTTCAGGAGCTAAATATTTCCCAGAACATTCCATGAGTAAATGAATAACTTGCTGTTTTGAACCTAGAACACATATTTGTTTCTTTATTCTTTCAACTACCACCGTCTTATCCAGCTCTAAAAGCTTCTTAAAATTAGCGAGAGGGAGACAAGTGGGAAGGTGTGGACTTCTCACTGCAGCGGTCTGCTAAAGATGGAGAAAAAACAGCGCTATTCAAAGACAGACAGTCCTTAGGGATTTCGAATTCAGGGTGGAAACAAACTCGCTGAAATATCGAGGACGTTTGAAAGAGAACTCCTCAGCGCACTGCTGCTGAAGGCTCAGTCACAAGGAACTATGTTCAGTATCCATGAAGCTGAGAAGTAAGTTTCTGCAATCACGCCTTTCTATTTTTTTATTTCTCATTTACTTAAAATGCCAATCATTAGTTGGGATAGCAGACTCCTGCTATTAAAACGTGGAAATTAACCAAATGGTAAAATCTCATGCAAAGTAAGTACCAGAAATTGCTGGCCTTTGATTTTAAGAGGACTAGTTACCTTAGCAGTCTATGACATTTTGATTCTGAGGTACAAGGTGAAAAAAACCTCTAAGATAGTTATCTTATTTCTGTTAAAGTTATGTTATTTCTGTATTGTTTGATTTTTCTTGTTTTCATTACTCATCTCATTCGTAGAAACTTCTGGGAGCATTTTTCACTCTGAACATGAGAACAGATGAATAAAATGAAATTATAACACACTTAATGTCACATTTATTTGCTATAAGACTATATGTAGCATGTAGATTCTCAAAAGAATTGCTAGTAGTAATAAAAATCATAAAATTTAACATTTTCCAGGTAGTGACTGGTAAATTTTCTGATGCTATCAGATAATTTACAGAAAGAACTGACAAAAAGACATCAACACAGAAAATGTATACAAAAGGGCAGTGAACACAATACAATACACAGATGCTGTACTATAGAATTGCACACCTGAAACCTGTATCATTTTGTCATCCAACATCACCCCAATACACTCAATGAAAAATGTTTAAAAAATAAATATTGGTCAAAACTCAGGGTGCCCACTTGGGAAAATAATATTAGTAGAGACCTGTTAAGTAAGGCAAGATTATGTGGAAGTGTAAGAGTAAAAGTTAATAATAAGCTGAACACAAGGTGCTTGTTCTGTGTGACAGCTAAGAATAGCAAACCTGGGGACAATGAAATTTCTTCCCCGTGTTTAACCACTGTTACAGTTACTTAGCATAAAAACAACTGTGGACGTATCTATCAAAACAGCAATGTCCCTACCACTGTAGAACTTCCTGTAAGATCTTCTCAGGGGTAAGTATTTGTCAATGGAGACCATGTTTATTTTTAAATAAAAATTTAAAACATGTTTATAATTTTTAGCTTCTAGCCTTTGCTAATCTTAAAGAGTCAAATTTCTTATTAAGTTTCTAAGGAAAGCTTATTTTTAACAAAATTACGGGGAAAGCGCCCCATTTATAGAGAAAACACGTGAGGCCACAACAGTGATGTTCTTACCTGTTTTCAGACTGTAACTGCTGGCGCTTAGCCCGTGCCCAGCAGGCTGGTTTCATGAAGGAATCACTGCAGCACAGTGAGGCTTTGAAGAAGACTGTGGACTTAGTCACAGAGTGACTGTGAAACAAACAGATTTCTTCGAGAAAACTGGGATAGAAGCGAGAAAAATAGAGACCTTTGACCTTCCGAGGGACTTTTTTGGTAGTAGATGGCAATGACAAGGAATGCCCAGCCATAGCTGTGACAGTATTCTGTTCCCTTCTAGTCCAGCAAAGTCTTTTGCCAGTGAATTACAAGGAAGCCCCATTTCCTGGTGAACCACAGATAACAGAGTCAACAGGCTGTGTGACTTACCTTGTTGCAGTATTCATTCCCGATGCCAGAAGAATTTCCTCTGTGGAGTTCTATAGAACTATGCCAGAGGATGTCTGATTACATACAGTTATTCTAAACCACCTGTCCCTCAGCTGTCTTCTGGGCTTTCCTTGCATTAGCAGGTGTGCCACCTGCATGAGACCCCCTTTCAAACAATTCCAAGGAGTTAGCTACCATGGCACCCGGTTTCCAGAAAATAGCCTGCTTGGCTGTTCCACTGGTGGAAGTGAACCCCTTGCACACACAGCCTCTCCCTCCTCTTCCTTGGGCCGGCCAGCTGTGGCCAGGCCCTCTAACTAGTCCCCTTGAAGGCACTCACTTGGCTTGAAATGAGGAGGAAGCTTTCTCTAGCCTTCTCCCCAAACCACATGGGGATGCAGGTAGAAGCACAATATAGGACCACATTCTCCAAACAAATTCTCTCTTGGCGTCTCTCGTATCAGCTGTTTTATACCTTCTGTGTATATGATGGGCAGGTGCCAGCCAATGTGGCAGTCTCTTAGCCTCACTTGTAAGATGGGGAAATAAATAGTACCTACTCCTTAGTTTTCAGCCTTGAGGTCCTCAGGCAAAAGTGAAACAAAGTTCCGTTTCCATAGCTTCTACACTTCTATGACATGATGTAGTAATGCTATATTTTCATTTACTCCTATCAGTTAGATTTTAGAAAACACTGTCGTGACGTATGATTGACATAGAAAAGCTGTATGTATCTCTAATGCACACAGCTTCATGAGTTTGGAGATAAGTATGTACCTGTGAAAACATCACATAATCTATGCCATTAACATCCACCACTCCCAAAAGTTTTCTCCCACCCTTATTTTTTGCTTATTTTTTATGATAAGAACACTTAACATAATACCCACATTCTCAGAAAAAAATTAGTATACAATACACTGTGGTTAACAATAGGCACTATGTTGAACAGTAGTTGTCTAGGACTTAGTCGTCTTGCATAACTGAGACTTTGTATTCTAATTCTTTCCCCTCCCCCTCCTCCAACCCCCTGGTAACCACCGTTCTATTCTCTGCTACTATCAGTTGGACTCTTTTAGATTCCTCATGTAAGTGGGATCATGCAGTATGTATTCTTCTGTATCAGACTTCTTTAACTTAAACATAATGTCCTCCAGGTTCATCGACTAGGTTTTTAGTTGGGTGGAGAAGTTGTGTTTTGGGATAAGCACTATTTAAAGTTATTTGTATCTAAATATGTAGGTTTTATAAGCTGAATATTAATTAGAAAGCATGATTTTTCATAAGATTTAAGCACAATTTGTAAGTCTAGATATTTTGTATAAAAATAGTTACTTGATTTCATTAACTCATAAATTTAACAGATTAGGTTCCCCTGAAATTTACTAACCGAGTTAAATAAACCTCTTTAAACATTTCAAGCTACACTTAAAAGTGATTTTTAACAAATTGTGACTTGTATGTGATTTTTAACAAAAACACCATAAATGTATAATAGAACAAACTTAAAGTGTAAAAACCCAGTACTTTCTAAGCACTTAACACCTATAAATCTAATAAGTCATATCTATATATATAGTAAATTAAAATGTCCTAAGCATTTAATCCATCTTAAATACAAAACTTGAGGCAAGACTTTCGGTTAAAGGTCACAGATTAAATACAGCCATTCAGATCTGTTCCTTTTTGTTACTCAACTAAAATGGCAGTAAAGTGATTTTGTTTAAAAAAGAGACAAAAAAGGACAAAAGGAGAAAAAATAGAAGACAATATAACAGCAATAGTATTTGGAAACTGGACAGCAGAAGGCTCGGGAGACCCAGGAAGCGAAGGACCCCAGCGGGACGAGCTGACAAGCCCCAGTGTGCAGTGCGGAACTCCCAGAAGGCAGCTGGTGACAGGAGCATTTCCCAAAGCAGGAATAAAGGTTGGACTAAAACGTGTGTCTGCCAAGTAGACTGACCTACAAGAAAAGACCTAAAGTTACTGACATTAAAAATTCTTGTAGGAGTCAGCTCCCCCAGGATCTTCCAGGGAAAACAATGGTTGACAAACTCCACTGCCAGTCAGCTTTTTCAGTGCTCTACTCTTTAATAGGAGAGCCACCGTGGTGCCTCCTTAGTTTCAGCACTCTTACCTTTTTAAGTATTCTTAAGTTTAAAAAGGTTCTACTATGAGAATATTGACCAAACCAAACAAACAGAAAAAATTAGATTGTATGTTCACTGTCCCAAATCTAGTCCCCTTCCATCACCATTTATCCCCCATTTACCCCCCTCTACTTCCCCCCACCTCCCTTCACCTCTGATAGTCACCGTATTGCCCCCTATGTCTATGAGGTTTGTTTTTATTTTTTGCTTAACCTTAATAAATTCAACAACAAAAAAATTTTTTAAGAAAAAAATTTGAAAGGAACAGAAAATATACAGGGAAATATACAGAAAAAGAAAACTTTCTAATGGCACTATTAATATTCTCAACAGGATAAAATATTACATATCTCTGAAACCACAACAGAGAGATACAAAAGGAATATTCCAAAAACAAACCAAAGAAAGCTGTAAGAGAATAAAGATATGATTGCTAAGTGAAAGACTCAATAAAAGCTTTGAAGGAAATTTTCCCAAAAGGATAACAATAAGATAAAGAATGAAAATAGGAGAAAAATAAGTGGGGAAATTAGAGGGCCAGTCATGGATGTCCATCATTTAAACAGGAATTCCAGATAGAGATGTGAGAGAAAAAACAGGGTAAAGAAAATTTAGAGACTTAACTCAAGAAGATTTCCCAGGACTGAAGGGCATGAATTTTCAAATGGAAAAACCCCAGTGGCAAGAACAATGAATAAAAATAGACCCACACCTAGACACATTATCATGAAACTTAAGAAAACTGATGACAAAGAAGAGATTGTCAGTTCTTCAGGAGGACATACCTATTCAATGGGTCGAGAATCAGAGTGGTATGGGATGTGTCAACAGCAGCCCTAGTAGGACAACGGAGTTCGCCTTCAAAATTTTAATGATAAATTATTTCCTACCAAAATTTCACTAAAATTATGAATATGTACGAGTAGAATAAAGCCATTCTCATACATGCACATCTTAAAAATTGCTCTCCCTCCCCCATTTCTTGCCTGAGAAGATCAGAAAATAAAGCGAGAAGGAAAATATTACAGAACTGATGAAGCAGGAGATCTCCATGAGGGAGATGTGACAGGGATCGAGTGTGGGCGAGCCCACTGAGACAGCTGTCCTACAAAACAACAGTCCAGGCTGGAGCGGGTCCAAATGAAGAGTTCAAGGTTGGCTCTGGGAGTGGAAGAAGGAAGAGATGGGAGGAACCGCTTTACTTGGTAAGAAAGCTGGGAGAACTAACTAGTGGCTTCTTTATTGAATGCAGGCCTTTGATTAAAAATTAAAACTAAACTTGTAAAAAGATAAAAATAACCAAGTCGTCAAGTTGATTAGAAATTTCACATCTTCTATAATCCCAATTTGAGCAACTCATTTCTTCATCATCTCTGCACTTTTTTTAGTATATTTTTCTTATGTTTAATGTTACTCATTCAACCAATGAAACTGTTACCATTGTCTCCAGTCTGCTACAGCCACCCTGGTCATTTATTTGGGTCATGGATGGTGATTCTTGGGCTTCTCAGTGACACTTCTAGGAAAACTCTATCCAAATGCAGGTTAACAGGCCAAGTCCCTTCTTCTAAGGAGATTTCTAAGCCACTGTTTTACAACCTAGTAAATCACGTTTCCTTCTTCTTGTCATTTCCTCTCACCTCAGGCAACTGTTGTCCAAACAAATTGACTAAGTTAGATACCTATTATCCAGATTACAAGTTATCTTTTCCACCTAATTAAATTTACTATTATTTTTAATTAACCTTATCTCATTACCCACCATTCTACTTACTATAGTAATTCAGTTCCTCCTGGCGCTTATGTATCAGCAGAGAAGACTAAATGAATAAATAAATAAGTAAATAAATAACATTGTAAATAAGTAAATTGTGTAGGAAATTAAGTGATAAGCGGTAATGAGTAAAGAAAATGCCCAGCCAAATAAAGGAGGTCTGGAGTGCCAGAGAAGGGGTGTGCTGGGGTTTCTCTTTCCCGGCAGTCACGGCCAACCACAGTGGTGACGTGGCAGAGAGAGTGGCAGAGAGAGCACACGTCAGTGGGTGAGGGGTTAGCAGTGCAGGTACCTGGGGAAATCCAATTCCAGGGAGAAGGAAAGAAAGGTCCTGAGGCAGGAGCTTGCTTGGTGTTGCAGGAACATCCAAGTGCGTGTGATTGGAAAGAAATGAACCGGGACGGGGATGTGGGGGTCAAGTTTGGAGAGATTATGGGAGTCAGAGCCCATGGCATCTTAGAAGCTGTTTCATCTGGAGTGCAGGGCTGTGCTTCTTGCTCGGAGTGAAATGAGGCATGGTTCATGATCTTTAGCAAAGAAGTTTCAAGATCTGACTTAGGTTTTGAAAGATTCATTCTCATTGCTTTTTCAAGCCAAGAATAAATGGTAGTTCCAGTCAAGGTGGTAGTGATAGAGGGAGTGAGAAGTCATCACATTGTGGTTACATTTTAAATGTAAAAAGAAAGAAAAAACATAAAATAAGCTGTCAAGTATTTCTCCACGGCTCTTGGCCAGGGCCAGTGAATGGATTTTCTCTCCTGTAGAGTGGGAAAGATGAGGGTGGAGGGGGTTTGCAGAGACTTCCGGAGTTAAACTTGAGTTGTTAACTAGGCCTCCAAGTGGGGATAGAGAATAAACAAGTTGCCTATACAGATCTGGAGTTTGGGGTAAAAATTGTTCTGGAAATATTACCTTGGGAGTTTTTAACATATAAATAATAACAAAAACTATAGATGAGCTCACCAATAGAGTAGCATTGACAGATGACCAGAAACTGAGGACCGGAGTTCCCAGAGTTGGGAAGAAGATCTGGCAAATGAGACAGAAGGAACAGCCGTGGAAGAGGAGGAAAGCCAGGAGGCTGTGATGGGCTGGAAGCCAGTGAAGACTGTATGGAGAAGGAGGCAGAGATTGATGTGTTGAGTGGGAACTGAGATGACCATCAGTTTTATCCTGGTGTGCTCCTGGGTGACTTCAACGAGGGCAGTGCCATGGTCTGCCCACAGGCCATATTGGAGTGGATTTAAGAGAAAGGTGGGGGGGAAGCACTAGAAATAGCAAATGTAGAAAATTTCAATTTTCTCTGTAGGAACAGAGGAGAACAGCAGAAGAAGAGCAATTTATGTGGAGTAAATTGAGACGAGAGGGCTTTTTTAAGATGGGAGAAATAATAACCTATTTTTATGTGGATGAGAGCAATGCATTAGAGAGGGGAAAATTTGACAAAGTACAGGAGATTGGAGAGTGTCACAGGAACTGTCTTTCAATAGGTGAGAGAGGAGGGGAGATAAATGAGCTTAAAACAGAAGCAGATGAGAAGGCTGAGTGGGTGGGTGCGGATGCCGCCGGTGGGTCGGTGTGGTGCTGAGAGTCTGTGAAAGTCCTCCCCTGGATGCTTCATCAGCTAAGAATATGGATGAAGGAAGAGCTTGTTAGGAGCAAAGAAATGATGTGAAATCATCTTGTGGGAAAGTGGGAAAGTGCATAATTAGGAAAATACAGTACAAAAGCCACTTGAAGGTCATGGTCATCAATATCTCCAGGAAGGTTGCTTATCATGACTGTATAGTTATATTCAAAACTACAAAGGAGCTTTAGTTATGGTCGTTCTTTTAAGATGGACTGGGAATAAAGAATGTTCTCAAATGGTAGGCTAAATTTCTTATAAAAGTCCAAATAGCAGCCACTGCTGTGTCTAGGTTGACTCTACCGCCTGGCTCTTCTTCTCCCTCTCGCCTTGAAATCCCTCTGGTTTTCCCGTTTGTCCTTTTTTATTGGCATGGATCTAAAAGGAAACGTTAGTATTGAAACCATTACTTTTGAACTGGGGAAAAGGAAAAAACAAAAGGTACTAGAATGAGAACAGAGAAGGGGAAGGTACAGATTTAGATACAAACTTGCTCAGAATGCCGGGCCTGTGAAGGTGAAGTCGGGCTGAACCATGTTCTAAGTACAAGCAAAAGAAGGAGGCAGGCGGATGGTGCAGAAATGTAATGTCTCAGAAGGACTCCCAAACTGTCTTCAGTTACTTTTAATGGGTTTGCTCACTGCTGGGTTCACTGAGTACTGAACCTTTTATTTAATTTTTCAAGCAAGGGAGAAAATGCTCTTTGCTTCTTGGTTTTAAATTATCTGCACGAAATTCATATAATCCCTTGTTTACTTTTAAACCAAGCAACTTCTTATAATACATGACACAAGAGTTAAAAGCTTCCTATCAAGGCTTGTACATCTCACCTGCATGACTTTGGGCAGATTATGTAATCTTTCTACTCAGTGTTTTAATAGCTTGTGAGTCCAGTGACTAACTGCTTCACACTTGGAAGTAAAATCAGAAGGCACAAATGAATTTTCCTTGATCCTTGAATTGAAAACCATCTTTAAAGAAATAAAGGACAGTTTGAATTGTATTTCTCTGAGGATATGTTTTTCCCCTTATCTCGCAGGATATAATAAGTTGATGAAAAATTTAAATACAAGTTACTTAGTTCAAGGGAAATGAGAGGACACCTGGGCATTAGAGCTACAGATGCATTTTTGACACACTGCTGCCCCCTGCTGGCTAGTATGTAATTTTACTTTTTCACTAGTTGCCTTGTAAAATTAACAAAACTGTACCCTGTATTATAGGATCACACTAATGAGGAAAGTGACCAAGGTGGCAAAAACTGGTGGAAGATTCAAGGTTAGACTACTGAAAAGTCACTCCTTCCTGCTTTTCCATAGTTTCTGTCCCTCGTTAAATCAAGAGTTAACAAATTATGGGTCTAGTACTGTTGGAAGCACTCAGGAAGGAGAAGTGAAAACCAAGATCCCCACACTGATAAAACTCATATTCTTGTGTGAGTAAACAGCCAATACATAAGAAAATACCAGTCACTAAAATAATTTCAGGTTATGATCCGTGTACTGAGTAGTAATGGTGATGACCATATTTTTGGGCCACTGTGAGAACAGGAAGTTCAAGACACTGATCTGCCTCCTGTGATTTGCACCACTGGACTCTCATGGCAACACCGAGCCAGCTACTGCACGTTACATACAGGTGGACATACTGAGACGAGGCCAGAATGCTCCCAAGAGGCAGAACCGAGGTCTGAAACAATGGCTCCTGGCCCTCCAGCCATCATGCCTCCCACGTACCCTCATGTGAACATACCTCCAGCCTTTCTCCTCCAAGGTACCTTCATTGCAGCCTCTCTGTGAAGATTACATTTGTGAAGCTTTTTCTGATCCCTCTACTGTATAATAATAATTCCATTCTTTGAACTCTGTAGTGTTTCAAGTTCAGTTTTCCTGTGTTAACATCCATCCTGGGATATTCATGAAATACCTGCCGCATCGTTAGATTCTAATCTTGAGATCAAAGACTAGGACTTGCAGGGTCACCGTGGGTGAGGGCGCGTGTTGCCCCTTCACCAAAGCACCCAACCAGCCTGTGACCTGGGCCTGAAGTCCTGAGCTCTGCTCCCCACGCCCAGCCCCATGACACAGGGCTGCATCCACCCAGAGGGCTCCTTTTTCTGTCTGACCTGCACAGAGGTACCATGTGCGGTAGTGGGCCCAGAACTGATTTCACTCATCTTTGCATCCCCGACGCCACCTAGCACCAAGCACAGGAGCATATACATCGTAGGTGCTTGGGTAACCCAGTTTAATTGATTCTGATGTAACCATGTCCGTTTGTGGAAAATAAGATCACAAACTTGAGGTTTAGAGCATGTTTCGGTCCTTTATCAAAGCTGTATGCAGGAAGGAATGGAGTTGGGGTCCTCTGAAACCCCACTGAACGGCCACCATATCTCAGTCTCAAGCAGAACAAGTAGAACAGTGTCTCTTAAACTGTTGAGGATTTAGTTTTTCTCTAAGTGGCAATTTTTAGGCTCTGAGTTTTTCCTCAAAAAGTGAATCTAACAGGCATATCAGCACTAATATTACTATGTAAGAAAAAAGTCTCATCATCTGTTCAAAATTAAATTAACTCGTCACCCAGTTCGTCTGGCAGTTTGTACACGTGGTCCTGAAGCCAGTGAAGCTGGGCCAGTCCTCTTTGCCACACACAAGAACGGAGAATGATGCTGGTACGTCCTTCCAGAAACCCTGGAGACCTCTTCCGCGCTGCACCCCCAACTGCTGCCGACTGTGTGCTATTTCACTGTCAAGAACTTGATGACTATTTTTGCGTTATATCTATTGTTTGGAGATGTCTTGAAGTTCTCACCTGTCTTTCTTCCTTCAGGGTGAATGAGTTCAAAATCTCTTCTAAGGGCAAGTATAATTAAGAATGAAAATTGGCCCTGGACAGTGTGGCTCAGTTGGTTGGAGTGTCATCTCCTCAACAGAAAGGTGGGGGGTTTGATTCCCTGTCAGGGCACATACCTCGGTTGCAGGCTTGATCCCTGGTTGGGTACGTGTGGGAGACAACTAATTGATGTTCTGTCTCTCTGCCCCCCCCACCCTTTCCTCTCTATCTAAAATCAATTTAAAAAAAAAAAAAAAAAAAGAGAATGAAAATCATTTCATTGTACCTAAAGTACAAGAGGATGCCAGCCAGGAGTGCTTTCAGGCATGGAATATGGAGCGCAACAGTATTGGTAAAAAATGGACTGATTCATGTTGCTGCCAAGGGCCAGGCCAGATCATGAAACACAAATAGCAGGGTGGGCATGCGCAAGAGAACCAGCACTGGTCTCTCTTCCAACAAAAGGTGCTCAGTCCTCCCACAGTCCCTCGTGCCTGCAGGGGCAAGCACTGCAGGGGAGGGAAAGAGGCCGCCCGGAGAGTCTGGAACCAGGAAGCACCTACCCGTTCAGACAGGCAGCTCCTGTTTGGCTCCAGTAAGCTATTGCTCTGCAGAAATGTCTGGCTTTTGTTGCCAGATTTTTCAACAAGGTCACCATTCTGGTTTGTCATACAATCATGTTCTTTAAGTGTTGGCGATTAATTCAAAAAAGTTTGTGAAACTTATAGACAAAACCAGACTCTTCTGTGTATGGGCCAGATGTGGCCTATGGACCACCAATTTGCAACCTTTAACTTTAAAATTATAATAAACCCCTGGGACCTGGATTCCGAAAAAGGAACTCACTCTTTACTTTATTAACAACCAGTCACATCATTATGTGCTCTGTCCAAATTGAGGCACATTTCCCCTTAAGAACACCAGATCTATACCTCATGGGGCTGGGGGCCTGGGGAGGAGGAGGAAGAAAGACAGCATTTGTTTTGTTTTTCTGGTCACTTTTTACCAGCATGCCGTCATGGTAGAAGTGGCCTTTTTTTCCCCTTGCTTGTGAACAAGCCCGCAAACATAGCAGGAATGAGGCACATCCAGTAAAGGTGGCAAATGAAACTCACAGGGCGGTATTCAAATTCTCTACAAGTTGCTGCAACAAGAATTCAGTACGCACTTCAGTATTTTGGGGAAAAGGGTTTGCGGCATGTCTAGGTATAGGCTGTTAATAGAGCCAGGTTGGAGGAGACGAGTTAATAGGAACCCTTGTAAAAGAAAGTGTTGCATAAAGCATTAGGTTGTGAAAATGGATTCTAAATCTTTCTTCTTAATTTTGTAATTTCAACTTACCATACATGATTTTAAAAAAAGAAGTTATAGACTCCAACAACAGTGGGGATTGTCAGGGGTGTGTGAGGAGGATGGGGAGAAGTGGAGGAGGGTATGGGGGGGGGGTAAATGGTGATGGACGAAGACCAGGCTTGGGCTGGTGCACACACAGCCCAGTGCACAGATGATGTGTTGTGGAATCGTGCACCTGACACCTGTATAATTTTGTTAACCAGTGTCACCCCAGTAAATACAATAAAAATGAAAAATGAAAAAATATAAATAAAAATATAAATGTTAGCAAAATTTTCTACTGAAGCCCTTTTTTTATCTAGTCATTCATTCAATTAATTCAATAAGTATTTATTGAGTACCTGCTAATGCCGGGTACCCATTAAGTACAAGGGATCCATCGGTTAACAAAACAGGTGACAATCCCTGCCCTCAAAGAGCTTATGTACCAGAACTAGTAAATATAAGTAACAAACTTCTTGGTATGCTATAAGGAAATAAGTGCAATGAAAAAGTAGAAGTAGAGCAGGTGAAGGACCAGGGTGGCAGTATGTGTGTTGTATTTGTTAATAGGCAGGTCAGGGTGGGCCTCACGTGACTTCTGACCAGTGACCTTCAGAAGTGAGGTCAGTGCTTTTATTTGACTTTCCCACTCTATCCCTACTCCCCCATTTATCAAAACACTATAACCTAAGTGGTGAAGAACTGGTGTGTGGTATGTGCACTGATAGAATACATGATCTTCAAAGCAAAGAGGGGAAGACAAATTTAATACAAACAATTCAACCTCTTAAAGAATATCTATTTTTGGTACTTCGTATTCTTCCAGTGAAAGAAAGGAATAAAGCCATAGCATATTCCATTATAATTCACTGAGGCAGGTGGAATTATTTCCATTTTGTTTTTTCTGTTTTGTTTTGATTTTGTTTTTATTTCAGGGGGCTAGATTGAGAAATGAAGCCTAGAGATTTGCTTAAGTTACTTACCTTCAGTGGTTCCTCGTTGCCCCCTCTGAGACCCCACCCCCAAACCAAACCTCTGATCAAGACTCACAAGGCCCTTCATGATTTGGCCTTTGCTTACCTTTCCACACTGTGCCTTGCCAACTTCCCTTTCACGTCAGTGACACTGAGCTACTTCCTTTTCCCCATTTGCCTAAGTTCTCTCTTGCCTGTCTTCTCTGTGGCCTCTCTGCCCACCCAAAGAGACTATTCTGGTCACCACAGGCATTGCTTCCTCTCGTGAGTTTGCCCCGATTCCACGAAAGCTGAAATCAGTGCCCTCACTCCCATTTTTCCCCAGACCTGTGTGCTCACCCCTCTCATAGTACTAGCTACTCCTGTGATTGCATGTTTTCTTGTCTGTGAGATCCAGAGTGGCCCCAACTATCTTCTCCATTACTGTATTCCTAGTACTTAGCACAGTTTATGGCCCCAATGGGTCTTGCAACTTATGAATAAAAAATTTGATTAACCAATTATTCAGACTACATAGGAAGCTGCCGTTGTAGAGCCTCACATTCAAAATCCTCCAGGTCCAGGGCCTTCCACAGCTTTCTTTTCAACATTGTAATTTGTCTCAACACTTCCCCTTCAGAGTCCTATTCGATGATCCAGCCCTCATCTAAACTTCTGTAACATTTCAGAGGAGTCGTGTAGCTTAGATGTGGGGGAATCCATAATCTGACTAGCTCAGTCTTTCCCCACCTCTTTCTGATTTTGTTTGACTTTTCAAGATGATAGCTTAGTCACTTCATGCATGCCTCCTACGCAGGCTTAATGCCTCATAAGGTATCTCCTTCCAGATCACTGCTTCTGGTTACTTCAGTTTCCGCCTCCCAGGTGCTTCCTGTCCTTGTCACAGCTCCGCCACTGCAGAAGAGAAGGTAACTCTCTTTTCTCTGGTCCTCTCGAAAACTTCTCCTGTTTTGATAACTACTTAACAATGCCCGGCAGTTCCTCAGTCCTGTACTGATGGTCCTCTCTTCACTGCACAGAAATGAACTCAGTTCACTCACTGGAGTTGGGTTCCTACTTTCCGAGTCACCTGCTGCCGCGTCTTCTCTTCGCTCAGCATAGATCTTGCATATGAGTGGAAAATGTCCACCGTTGTCTTGTCCATCTGGATGGTCGAGAATTTCTTGGTCAGCGCAACTAGCAGCCAACAGCCTTTTCAAAGGGAGACAGTAGAGATCCTTGGTACCATAGTCCACGCTACCTGCCGTATATGTTAGGCTCAGGATGTACCAACATTGCCCAGTTATTTTCATTTTCACTCATGGTAGAAAGAGAACTTTGGGGATGTCTTATCTTTGATCAGCTCTTCCAGGTACTATAATGATAGATTGATGAGTATTTCAATTTGAAATTTTGATCGTTTAAACATAAGGTTTCCTTAGGGCCTTCAAGTAGACAGAGCCCTCTGACCCACACTGTCTCATTTGGTTCTCACAAACCCAGAAGGCCAATTTTTTTTATTTTAATCATTGTTCAAGTACAGTTTTCTGTCCTTTACTCCCATCCCAGCCCACACATCCATCCCTCCCCACCTCCCTCCCATTTCCACCCCCCCTAGTTTTTGTCCATGTGCCTTTTATACTTGTTCCTGTAAACCCTTCCCATTCTCCCCTGAAATTCTCTCCCCTCTGGTCACTGTTAGCCTGTTCTCTATTTCAGTGTCTTAAGTTATATTTTCATTGTTTGTTTGTTTTGTTGTTTAGGTTCCTGTTAAAGGTGAGATCATATGGTATTTCTCTTTCACCACCTGGCTTATTTAGCTTAGCATAATGCTTTCCAGTTCCATCCATGCTGTTGCAAAGGGCAGGAGCTTCTTCTTCCTTCCTGCTGCATAGAATTCCATTGTGTAAATGTACCATAGTTTTTTGATCCATTCATTTACTGATGGGCACCTAGGTTGCTTCCAGAACTTGGCTATTGTAAATTGTGCTGCTATGAACATTGGGGTGCATAGGTTCTTTTGGATTGGTGTTTCAGGGTTCTTAGGATATAATCCCAGCAGTGGAATTGCTGGGTCAAAAGGCAGATTCATTTTTACTTTTCTGAGGAAGTTCCATACTGTTTTCCATAGCTTGTACCCAGAAGGACAATTTTACAGGTGAGGTGTAAAAGGCTTAGAAAAGCTGGCTGGTGTGGCTCGGTGGTTGAGTGTCAACCTGAGAATCTAAGGGTTGCTGCTTCAATTCCCAGTCTAGGGCACATGCCTGGGTTGTGGGCCAGGCCCCTGGTGGGGAGTGCATAAGAGGCAACCACACATTGATGTTTCTCTCCTCTCTTTCTTTCTCCCTTCCCCTCTCTGAAAAATAGATAAATAAAATCTTTGGAAAAAGAAAAGAAAATTCAGGTGATCTTCCAAGGCCAGGGTCACGCAGATGTAGCAGCCCAGGTGCTTCTTCCACTGAGTCATACCACCTCTCAGTAGCGCTTCTTTATACACAGTCTCTGCCCTTACACGACTTGCCCTGTATTTGGTGCCCAGGAACATTGCGTGGGACCAGAGCTGTCCGGTATGGAGCTCTGTTGTCCATCATTCTTGCTTAGTCTTTTGCTTTGTTTTGAGTTCTTAGAGAATGATCAGCATTCTTAATTTGGCACGTTACTTAAATCCTCATATATAAGCTTAGGATAAATCTCAGCTAGAACACGCAGATAATTTTGCTTAATTGAATTTTCAGAACAAGTGCAGTTCGGAGAGGTATACCAGAAAAGAGCCATTTCCAACTACTACCCTGTGCTTCAGGTAGAATTTTAACTACTTGAAATGCAGTGAAGGAAAAAAAACTAAAAGCAAAGCTTCTTTTAAACAAAGCAACAGCTACAGCCGCTAAAAATACATAAATACATTCGATTTAAGAATAAATACAATTTGGACCTAAGAAAAAATTATTATAAATGATGGTGCTAGTGGTTCACAGATGTGTTTGCTTTGTGTCTTCCTTTCCATGTGTGCTTTCTAAACTCCTAATTTTAAAGTACCTTCTAAAAATAATTAGGTGTCTGGGGAAGTCTGCTTTTCTTCAAGTCCATGATATTTAGTCATAAGGCAATTGTTACTGTGTGAAATTGTATCCTTGGAGATACACACGTACCCCATGAAACAACAACAAAAAATTGTATGTGTCTATCAGGTTCTATTTTAATTTTAACTTACATTTAAAATTTTGTGTTAGGTGAACCAAAGTCTGCAAAATTTAAAAGATAACTGTTTTTAAGCTATATTTTATATATATATATATTTTAATTAACACGAGTGCTTTTTAATATTTTTGGAAAGTATCAAAGTATCTCTAAAAACAAAACTTATAAGCAGATGGTTGCTAATTTTGAAGTGCTTAATATTCATATTTACATAATCCAGATGGAATACATTCAGGATGACATTTTGGTATAAATTTTGTCCTTGAAGATAGTCTTTGAAAGTTTAATCACACAGCTATAGGACATCGTCCCTCAGAAAATTAACAGGAGGCTATCTCATGTTTTAGGTGAGTGTAACCCCTTACATTGAGCCTTCCATATCATTGCCTACCACATGTACACTTGGATTAGTATCAGTTATGGGTCAATTATGGATCATGGATCACTAATGACTAATTGACTGTCAATCATGCTGACAGTATGACCCTTTGAAGTTCACTCATCCTCCAAGATTGCCACTGGTTTCAGCTTTTCCTCAAGACACTTTTTACCTGCAGCCTCTATTCTTGTTCTAAACATACCCCACATGGCCTAGGAAGGCACAGGTGTGAACACTTCTCTGTGTAAGCAAGGTGTGAAGGTGTGAAGGCACTACTCTTTCCTATCTTGCCAGGAGCCATGAGAGTGAGACAACTCTGCGGAATCACAAGGCCTCTGGTCGTACATTCTGAGGTCTCCCACTGGACCCCGTAATGGGAGAATCTAATGGGGCAATCTCATTGATTAGCAGAGGCAATCTCATGATGTCCCCTTTGCCCCACACTCTAGACTTTGGGGGATTATGAACAAATAACAGCCACTAATACCTAACGATACTTTAAGAAAGAAAGCAGTTTATTTCCACCATCAGAGGTTGATGTTAGTGGGAGGCCAAGATATGCCTGGATTTACTTAATGAAAGTAGAAGGCAATAGCAATAATATAACTAAAACAAAGAATTATCAGTTCACCAAAATGAGAACCTCCACTCTTGCACGCCTCAGGGGCTCTGGTGTGCGCGACTCCGCCACTGCGGATGCTCCCTGGTACGTCCGCATGTGGTCATTCCAAGCCACTGCGGGGCCACTCTTACACAATCTCACATCCCAACCTCCTCAAACAGGAAAACACAACCTATGAAAAAAAATTCCAATGATTACCTTGATCACATGCTCTGTAACCAAAATATAGATGATGTGTTCTGTTGGCTCAAAACAGTTGACCACTGCCATAGCAATTTAAAAGATTCAAGCCTGTTATTCAGTATTTAAATAACCTTTACACCAAAAATGATATATGAATCTAGATTTAATATTATTTAAAAGATATTTAGGCAGTTCAAGATTATAGGCAAGGTGGGTCTCAAGTACAAGTCATAACACACATTACCTTAATAATACCTTGTATTTTTGGTTAACAAGCCAAAGAGTGGTGGCGCGGGGGGGGGGGGGGGGGGGGGGCTGTTTGTTCCCTTTTCCCCAGTTAGAAGGTGTGGACTGTTTCTGTGATGACAAGAAGCTAAGTTGTTTGTTCTGTGACTATTCACTGGCCTAAGTACGTCCTAATTGGCTAAATGGCACTGGACCCTAAAAGAGTTAACATCATTTCTTAGTGACTAAAGTAAGTTTTTAGGTATTCTTTGATCATTCATAGGCTCACATAAATAAAATAAATGCCAAGTACAGGTTTTTTCATCTGAGAAATTTAGGGTGAAATTCATTGTATTGTACTGAAAAAAAAAGTATGTTTTCCCATGTTGTCAATTTTAAAAAGTACTTGTTTTAGATTTCATTTGGCAAAAGTTGGAAAATTGCCACAGAAATTAGCTTCTGTTTTGGAGAAAATTATGAAGAAATGAGGAAGAGGGGACTTGGTAGACAAGTTCAGTGGCTTCACTTAGCAGACCTGTTTCATGTATGGGGGCTGGCTGCCAGCCCGGTTAGAGCACAGTGTTCCCTCCCTCTTCTGCACAATGACCACTTTATTCCTTTCCAGCTGCTGTTTGTTACTGAAAGGAGAACATGTCAACATCCCATTTATCAGATACTAATGCAGTGTCTCAAACAGTGACAGTCGGTAATAAGACACAGTCAGCCCACTGCAGTGGTTTAAAATATGCACTAATAGAATAAAATATAGCTGGAATTCAAGGGCCTGAAGTTGAAAGAGCATTGAGTCTGAATTCAATTTTTAGACACACTTCTTACGTTATATATCTTCCTTCAAATATCTGGACTGGGTCATATTTATTCTTCAACCAGGAAGAAAAAGAGATGTTTGATTTTCTTTTGGTCCACAGATATATTAGACTGTTACCAAATTTCTTATTGGAGAAGGTTAAGTTAATATTTTTACAACAGATAAAATTTTCCAAGTGAGCCACAGGCTTAAGTAATGAGAGACTTTGTAGGCTAAAATGTCAAAAATAAAGGGCAGGGAAAGGATTTGCAAGTCATACTGTGATGACTTTTTTAGTGTAAAGTTTATATCCCTCTATCCCGTCTACTCCCTTAACATATCACCTTGTCCTTTACAGTCAGGTGTTGAAAGAGATCTTAGGGAGTCCAAGTATAGCAAACCCATATGCTTGTTTGGGGTCAAGCAGCTACTATAAATGAGTATCTCCATCATTTGCAAATATTACGAGGTATGGCAATTCGAGAGTGCATTCCCTATCTACAGTATTCAAACCAATTTAAAAGTAAAGGTTAGGTCTTTCAAACAAACCTATCCACACCACAAATATGGGCTATGGATCCCCAGTCTGGCACCCTTATGACTTAGCCCACCTAAACAGCGGTTTCTTCCAAACTCTTATTCGAGGCCCAGATTCCTTCTGAAACATTGCTGCCAAGTGTCTGTTCACTTCTGTTGGAACAATTCCAGTGATGAGAACTCATCAGCTTTTGAAGCTACCAAGTTTTTTGTCAGTCATAACAGAGGTGGTAGTGATGCTAATCTCCTTAGTGCTTTAGGATAAAAATAACAACTTGTGTACTTTTATAGTGGATTGCTCTGACAAACAAGAGTTTAATAGGCCTCTCTGTTTCGTGATTGTTCCTTGAGAGTCTTTCACTGTTGAGAGTTCTAACTATGCTTCATGGATGATACAGTCAGTTCCCTAACTGCAGAAAGAGTCCTCTTATTCCAAGCTTACTTATGTGACTCATGCCATGCAGGCTGGCCTTAGGAAGGCCCATTTACCATTAGCATTTATTCATCCCATCACACACATACTTACTGAGCGATTTCAGAGTGCTAGGCACCGTACCAGGTACTGGGACACAGTGGAGAGAAAGACAAGAAAGTCTCTGCTTTCCTTAGGTTTACATTGTAGTCAAATAAATAGACAAAAAAAAAAAAAGATAATTAAAAAGCTCCCTGAGGGAAGTACATGCTGGAGAGGCAGGCAGGAGCCAGGTCATGCAAGGACTTCTAAGGAGTTTGGGGTTTTCTAAAGACATTTGAAGATGTTCAGCACCATGAAATGATCTCAGATTCATTTGCAGAGGAGAATACTAACAATAATCAATGTAGACAACTCAGAAAATACAAAAAGTATTACAAAGATAACACATCATGCATGCTACCACCCCCCATGGAATAGCATGGAAGGTCTGGTCAACAGAATTCCAACTGTCTTGGTCAGTTTGGGCTAATGCAACAGAACACCATCGACTGGGTGACTTCCACAGCACACATTCATTTCTCACGGTCTGGAGGCTGGGAAATCTAAGGACAAGTTTTTGGCAGATCTGATGTCTCATGACGGCAGTCTCCCTGATTTGCAGAGGGCTGGCTCTTTCCTTTCCTTAAGATAAGAACACTGATCCAGTCATGCAATCTCCACCCTCATGACCTAATCTAACCCTAATGACCTCCAAAAAGACCCACCCCTTCCTTATATATCTCAGTGGGGTTAGGGTTTTAGCATATAAAGTCTGGGGGGACACAACATGCAGTCCATAGCTCCCAAGATTCTCATCCCTAGTATACATTTTCTGTGTGACCTTTTCCCATAAAGCACAGGCAGGAACACAAATATGAAAATATATCACTCCCATTATTAGGTTATGTCATATGGTGAAGGAGAAGGGATTTTTGAAGTGTAATTAAAGTTCCTAATCAGTTTATTTTAAATTATTTTAAGAGAGACATTATCATAGGAGGGCCTGACGTAATCACATGAGCCCTATAAGAAGGGCTAGAGATCCCAGACAGAAGAAGTCAGAGAGCTTCAGGGCAGGAGAGAATCTTGCCTATAGTCTCTAAGAAGCAAACAGCTATGGAAAAGGCTCATGTGATAGGGAGCAGAGGGTGGTCTCCAGCTGCTGGAGGCCTCAGTCCTGCAACTGCAAGGCATGGAATTCTGCCCCCAACTAGTGAGCTTGGAAGTGGCTTAGATGATATTGCAACCTTAGCCAACACTTTGATTTCTGCCTGGGGAGACCTGGGACAGAGAACCCAGGGAAGCCGTGCCTGGACTCCTGACTCCAAAAAACCAGGTAGTAAATTGTGAGGTAAGAAATTGGTATTGTTCTTAAGCTGATAAATTCCTGGTAATTCATTAAACAGCAATAGCAAACTAATAGAATGAAAATGACATGATCTTCTCAAGAGCAAACTGGTTAAAGAGGGACAAAAATGGAAACGGTTGAGGGAGCCACTGTCACGGTCCAAGCAAAAGACAATGGTGGCTGGGAGTAGGATGCTAGTGGTAGAGACGGAAGGAAGTGGACAGGTTTCCAGTGAATTGGAAATGAAACAGGGCTTGCTGCTAAAAAGGATTTGGGGGTGAAAAAAAGGAAATGATTATGAATGATTCTGAGGATTTGGGCACAAACAAATGAGTGAATTGTGGTGGTGTTTACCAAATATAAAAGGAGAGTGGGACCAAAAGATGGTGTTTGGTTTTAGAAATATATTTTACCAAATTAGTATTTAAACATTCATTATATAGGGATGGGCAGAAGTAGGTTTACAGTTCCGAATTCACAAAACAGAGAGTTTATTCTTGTATAATTATTACTTATTATTGTATTTATTATTAACCTGCATATATATAAAACACTATATATATATTTGTGTATGTAGGCATATATATATATGCATGTATATATATTATATATGGTCTGTCCAAAAGGTATCCAGCCATATATCATGAAAAATAGAGACATTTATCGAAGAAGATACCAGATACAAGAGACATTGTACATAGGACAATGGCACCTCAGTCCCCTTCAAAGTAGGTACCTTGGGACTTCACACAGTTCTCCCAGTCACCATCAGCTGCCCCGTTGTATTTTCCTGAATCTCATCAATGGTCTGAAATCTCTTCCTATTCAAAGGTGATTTTAGTTTGGGGAAAAGCCAGAAGGGCACCAAATCTGGGCTTTAGGGGGCTTGAGTCACCTGGGTGACTTGATGTTTTGCCACAAACATCTACATAAGACATGATGCATGAACAGCACATTGTCATGATGAAGCTGCCCATCACCAGTTGCCCATAGCTACAGCCTTTGGAATCATCCAAATAGTTTCCATGGAGGAATATTCAAGCTTAACACAAAATTTGATGCAGATTTGTTGTTCTACTCGCTCATTTTGAATGTGATAGCTACGCAGTACACATGCTCACTCAATGTCATCTACCTCCCCCACAGACTAGTACAGTGAAGTGGTCATTGTTCACACATGCACATTCCAGTCCACTCTCCTTGGCTGCCAGGTTACATCAATGTTGCGCAAATTGTTCTCATTATATTAGCTGTAACTAGACTTTTTCTGGACAGACCTCATATATACTATTTGTCTAAAAATAGGAAGATAGTAACTCATTTTATTATTTTCATTTTAAGAGTAAAATAATAATTTTAATGATTTGATAATTTCCACTTTATATTATTAAGTATTTAGCCCATTTCTTATACTCTATTTTTGCTTAAACTGTTTTTGTTTTTTCACCTTTTTAAATGACATCCTAGTGAATGTTCTTATGCTACAATTCTCATTATTTAGAGTAAATCACCAGAATTGGAGTCACTGGGTCTGAAGGGGATGAACATTCTTAAGATACTTTTTACTCCAATGGAGTAAATCATCTTCTAGAAAGCTGAGTCCAATTTACCTTCCCTTCGATAGTACGTGAGAAAGCTAGTTGACCTCACTTGCACCACTGAGTATTATTACTTTAAAAGCATCTTTGCCAGTTTAACAATGAAAAAAAAAGCTCATTTATCTATTAATTTATCATAGCCTGTGTCTTCAAGGCATGCTTCAGTCTTGAGTGGCGCATTGTTCTGAGTTCTGCCCGCCTGGCCTGACCTGTCTCACTGTGCTGCAGCTGCCGGCCACTAGTGTGCAGTCCTGTCCTTCGTAACCACCACGGGGAGACAGGACGAATGAGCATCCTCTGTGAGACACGGGAGTGTTCTCTGATACAGTCTCCCGAAGTATAGCCAGAGTCAGAAAGCCGTGGTGCTGCTCTCATCCTCAAACCAGCATTCTTCCAAGAACATAGAGTACAAAATATTTGTATGTAGTTTGCCTAAACAAGAGAAAATGTGTTTAACAGTTTTCACCTTTTGCTTGTTTTTAAAATGGTATATGGCAGATAATACTACCTGAGCTAAAAACCTATCAGTTAAAACATCTACAGTATATCTCACCAATCAGTCATTACAAATATATTTGGCGTGTGAGGGTGTATTGTTTAATAATGGTTTCCTGTGGGTGCTGGGCTTTAATGGGTTATTATTTTATTTTTGTTACTTTTCTGTATTGCCCAGAAATTTATTATTTAACATGTAGTTTTCTCTGAAAATAAAAATTTGAACAGAACTTTGAACATTAATAAAATGCATTTTAGGATGTCTTAGGCAGCAATTTCTTGAAATTGCTTTATTTAAAAAAAAGATTTTATTTATTTTGGAGAGATGGGGAGAGAGACAGAGAGGGAGAGAAACATCAATGTGCGGCTGCCTCTCACCTGGCCCCCAGGCCCGCAAGCCAGGCATGTGCCCTGACTGGGAATCGAACTGGTGACCCTTTGGTTCACAGCCCGCACTCAGTCCACTGAGCTACACCAGTCAGGGCTTGAAATTGCTTTAAAACCAAGAACAAACAGAAGCAACTTGCAGGAATTCAGTGGAAAGAAACTTTTGAAAAAGCAGGCTCATATGGCATATTAATTGTTTGCCCTAACACCAGACCTCAAACTAACACTTATACTTTTATGAAAACCTAAACCACTCCTTAAATATATTTTCAAACACCTTTTTTGAGTGAATCATAGAGAAAATGTCAAAGGGACCTGACTCCCTGTTGGCGAAGGGATAAGCCCAGATGCTGTGAAGTCAGGAAGCCTGCCTTCCAGAGGGAAGGAAGCCCTTCGGCAGAGCAGCAGCAGACACCTGTGTCAGTTACTAAATGGTGTTTGCAAACCAAACGGTATTTGCAAACCACATTATAAAAACCTGCAGGCTGCTCTTTATTAATGATGCTAATGTCTGTTGTTTGAGTTTTTTCTATGTGCTGAGCTGACCTCTCTGTGCTTTACATGCATTCTCTTTTTGAAGGCTTTGAGGATTTTAAGTCACCCAGTTTTGTAAATGAGGACACCGTTGTAAAAAACAGTGCTCAGAGAGATGGCTTGTTCAAGATTGCCGCTTGGTAAACGGTGAGGGTAGGATTTAGCTTCAAGATTGTCTCACTCCTCATTCTTACTCTCAGCTGTGACTGGTATTCCTTAGCCTGCTATCTGTACTAACTGTTTTTCTTACAAGTATAAGAAATTTAAACGGCACCACTTTCGAGAATCGCTGTCATTGAGTCAGATTACCTCAATCTGCTTCGCTGCCATTATTACCTCTAATGATTGCTCTTTGCTAAAGCGCCCAGAGGAGAGGGTGCAGAAGCTCACTCTGGTGCCCAAAGTGCTTCAGGTTAGAAACCCCTCCTTTCTTCCTTTTGACCGCCAAAGCACAACTAAAACAACAGTACGAGTGACACCCTTTATTATAGGTCGAAGAATGGGAGAGAACAAGAGGTGAAGGTCATTACTGCAAAGAACAGAAAATGACTCAAATGTAGTCCCAGACACCACTGTTCTAAGAACGCACTGACAGTTCCTGACCACTGAGGATCTCTGTCTCAGACTCAAGCCTCTTGACACATTGCTGGACTCTCAGAGCCACATAATGTTCTCTTCAGCTTAGATTCCTTGAAATCTTATAAATTGACAGAGGTGAGATTCTGGGACTTCTAATTTGCCTTAGGACAGAATCATTCCTTGGTGCTGAAAGGGATGTTAGGAAGAAGATTTCACTGGGAAAGGCAAGCTTTTAGAAGAGATAACTGTATCTCTCAGACTCCAGCCTCTTAACACATTGCTGGGGTCTCCGCACCCTGTTTCTACGACCCTCATCGGGCTCCCAGCTCTGCAGCCCTCCCCGAAACTGGGAAGGCTGCACAGCTGTTTAGCTCCTCACCCCCACCCCAGGCTGGGCCCTAAGCATACATTTGTATTCTCATAACACCTTAAGGTATTCTGCAAAGTGCCATCCACTCAGGACCTCTACCCTCACCTTTACAGAGGATAGGCTCCAGATTTGAAGTTACAGTTGTTTTCCTTAGTATCTCCTGAATCAAATTCTCCCATGCCCAACAACCTCAGCAAACCCTGTTGATTAGTCAGGGTTCTCCAGAGAAACAAAACCAGTAAGAAATGTGTGTGTGTGTGTGTGTGTGTGTGTGTGTGTGTGTTATCTCTATCTATCTATGTAGAGAGATTTTATTTTTAAAAATGGGCTAATGTGATTGTGGGAGCTGGCACATATGAAATCTGTAGGGCAAGCATGCTGGCAGGCTGGAAATTCGGGTAGGAGTCTATGTTGTATGCTTTAGTCCTAGTTTGGCAGGAGCAGGCCAGGCAGGCTGGAAGCCCAGGCAGGGTTCCTGTGCTGCAGTCTTGATGCCTCATTTCTTCTTCAGGATACCTCAGCCTTTTCTTTTAAGGCTTTCAACTGATTAGATAAGGCCCATCCACATTAAGGAAGGTAATTCACTTTACTGAATGTCCACTGGTTTCAGTTAATAACGTCTAAAAAATATTCACAGCCACATCTAGGCTGGCGTTTGACAAAAGCTGGGCACATCACCTTGCCAAGTTTACGTATAAAATTACCTACCCATCGTACTCTAGCTATTTGAATTTTTTTATGTACCAGGTACAAACATGGTCCCATCTTCAGTGTGCTTAAAGATTAGTTGAAAAGACTAGGCTTCTTTAGAATAGCCAGTACTTTCAAAAAGATCTCCTTACCCATTAGGAGCCCAACCCCAGTATGCAGTACCATCAGATATACAGAGTTGGGGTGAGGTCTGAGACCTCCAGTGGCAGCTTTGGCACCATTGTGTTAGGGATGAGGAAGCACCACCATCCTATGGGAATTCGGGGCAGGGTGCCAGTTATTAGGAAAACAAGAGCATTTTTGAATGTGGAGGAACCTTATTAACTATCGAGAAGAAACCCTCTTTGGATGTCATGGTGGTGCTTGTGTGGCATGATGGAGATGGGCCATCCTGAGTGGAAAATCTGTGTGGGACAAAGCTCAACAGTGTTGACCATACCTTCCTCCTTCCTTTTCGTTGCCTGTAAAATAGGAGTCATATTTTTTCAGAGCTTTAGTAAGGGTCAAATGAAAAAAATATACACGTGTTCCAGCAAACTACTTCATACTCTTTAAATGGTAGATATGATATTGGTTCCTAGCTTTTTGTAAAATTCTTTGGGTATCACTCTCTTATGACTTCCAACATTAAAAATCATTTCTTTTGAACTCATCCATTTGTTTACTGGGGAAAGATGAAGAAATTTATGCAGTAATAAATCTCAGTTGCTTTATTAAATAATGTGTTAGATTGCATGATTTTAAATGTGGGACAAAGAGGAGATAGGAAGAGTTTTATTGACTAAAACTGTTTGCTGCCTTTTCAGCACACAGCTGATTAACAAATGCTGGTACAGCTGTTTGCAATGACATAGAAGACATGGCTTCCTTTTGATAAGCGTTATCTGAGTGTTTTTGTTGTTGTTGTTCTCGTACAGCTGTTTCCAAAAAGTTTATGTAATATGCCTGCAGGACAGACCAAGATGGAAGCATTTCAGAAATGAATTAAACAGCGTAGGCATGCGCACACACATGCAATTGTGTTGTGTGGCCTGTGGACACTCACACGAGTGTGATTCACACATCCCTTTCTGCAAAGGAGTGGAGATAGCACTGGATGTCATTCTGGCTAAAAAGTCACATCAGGTCACAATCACTTAATGAGTCAGAGTTACATAATGCTCTCTTCAGCTTAGATTTTTTTTGAAATCTTATAAATTGACAGAGGTGAGATTCTGGGACTTCTCATTTGCCTTAGGGCAGAATCATTCCTCTGTATTGGAAGGGGCGTTAGGAAGAAGGTTTCCCTGGGAAAGGCAAGTTTTTAGAAGAGATAACTGTATAATTCATAAAGATAAAAATATGTACTATTTCACACTTAAAAACTAAAATTTTTTAAAGGAATGAGTTATTAAAATGAAAACCGTAGGAATTACAACACCAGGGTGGGGCATGGCTGGCTTCTTGCATTGCTGATTTGGTTTCTGCCTGAGCTCCACTTGTACAGGGCAAATATTCTTCCTTCTTCTGCAACAAGAGTCAGTCTCAGCTTGCCTAATGGCCTGCTTTAACTGAGCCAGCCACATTCGGTAGGGAAGGAGCCAGGACAGAAAGAGCTAAGATTTAATACTGTGAACCAGATTTTCACTAAAAGCCTTAAGCCAGGTATCTCTTACTTCTTATCTAGGTTGAAACAACATAAACACCAAGCTTGAAAGAATGGCACTTAGTTATTTGTGATAAGGCCTTTTTTACTTTTCTGGTTGGAAGGTGAGGCATCCTAACAAAGGCAAGCATATTGTTTTTTATTAGGTGTGATGATACTCCATTGTCGCCCCATTATATGATGACATGTATGAGTATTGTTAGGAGAGTAGAACTACGTTGAGCAATTTTCTAAGAAAGAAGGATGATTGGAGGCTCCTCTCTAGATATTTCGGAAGAATTTAGAGGGGCAGAAATTTTACTGGATGAGAGTATGGGCTTTGGTCAGACTAGCATGTGACTTGTCTAAGCCTCCATTTTTATTGTTTGTAAAATGGGGATAACAATAGGTCCTGCCTCAGGCACGGTACGCATTTACCAGAGTATTTACCAGTTTCCTGTTACAGTTGTAACAAATTACCAAAAAGCGTGTTGCTTGAAACAATGCAAATTTATTGTCTTATAGTTCTGCTGGCCGAAGTCCAAAATGTATTTTCTTCGGCTAAAGTCAGTATGTGGGTAGAGTTGCGTTCTTTCTGGAGGCTCTAGGGGAGGATTCTTTTTTTTTTTTTTTTGCCTTTACTAGCTTCTAGAGGCTTCTAGATGTTTCTCGTTCAAACCCTTGGCCCCCTGCCATCTTCAAAGGCAGCAATTTTCAGTCAAGTCTTTCTCAGGTCCCATCACTCAGACACTGACTCTCCTGTCTCCCTCTTCCACGTATGAGGACCTTTGTGATGACTCTGGGCCACCAGGATAATTTCCCATCTCGAGGCCAACTGCTTTGCAACCTTGATTCCCCTCTGCCATGTAAGGTCACATATTCATAGGTTCTGGGGATTGGGACAAGAACACTTGCAAAGGTCATTATTCTCCCTACCACACCAGGGCGCTTGCCACTGAGTAAACACACAGGGGGTGCTAGGGTTTGCTACTCTCAACACCCTAGAAAGAAAGAAACCCTGTCTGAATGCTTTTTGTTGTTCTAGTAAGAAGATGCTAGCTGAGCGATGTCCCAGAAACCGGATGAGTGTAGAACCCTCCCACAACGCCTTCCAACACCTTCTATAAACAGTCGTTTGGCACTCTGCCTTTAAAGCTAAAGAGTAAAGAAGAGGGAACTTCCCTGTTCCCTCCTCTCTCTGCATTTCTTCCTTTCTTCGGGATATTTTCTGCTATGGCATCACCTCACCTATAGGTCACTGACTCCCTAAAGTGGAACTTGAGTGCTCTCCTTTCTGTCCAGCTTAAAGCACCCCCTGTCCAGTCGGACTGGGCAGTTTCCCCTGATATTCCCAGTGTCCTTGGAAACAGAGGGGAGGGGGCAGTGGGACAAGGAGGGGAAGAAGGGGAAGGGCCTCGTTAAAGAACAACACACGTATGAAGGACTCATGGGCATGGACAGCAGGGTGGGGGCTGACTGTGGGGGAAGGGCGTGGGAGGGGCGGGGAGAGCAGTCGGGGAAAGTTGGGACAACTGTAACTGAGAGGCAATAAAAAAAAGAACATCTGCACCAGAAACTAATCTAACATGGTATGTCAACTGTAATTAAAAAATAAAATTTAGAAAAAGCAAAATAAATAAAATAAAAATGCAAAAAAAAAATCTCCAGAATTCAAATAACCATTTTTTAACTCAAACCACCCCCTCCTCCCTCCTGGCTGCCACGGCAGCACCACCCTTTCCGTCACACGGATGTGAACACTGGGAGTCACTCCCAAGCCAGTTGGCTCCCGCACTGGGACTGGCCAAGTTCAAGCCTTTTCTGCCCTTGCCTGGACTCCTGCCTCCTGCTTCCCTTCCTTGCTTCCCTGATGTGTGCCAGCACCCCCACTGAGTCTCAGGTCCCGTCTCTCTGTCCCCTCTGTCTCAAATCAATCCTCCCGCCTTAAAGGAGTCCTTTTGTTTCGCATTAAATCAGTCTTTGTCAGCATGCTGAAGGGCTCGGGCAATTATTTTTGAGCACCTACCGTATGGCAGACATTGTACGTAGACAGTCTACATACATAACCTCCTTTAATCCTAGTTCAGGACCCTGGCAGGTAGACGCTATTTCTCCATTTTACTAGGGAGGCAGCGGAGGGTTAGAAAGCTCTATGTAATTCAGCCAAAGGAACACAGTGGGTGGCAGAGAGATCATTCAGACTCACCTGAAAGTCATTCAAAGCCCCTAACTTTGCCACCACAATGAAGCCCCACCATTTAACTTGATTTTTAAGGTATCTGTTTTATGAAGGCTCCCCTGAGTTTATGTGCTTTAGGGGTAAACCTTCAGTAGCCTAATGACAGATGGATCATAGTTTGGCCACCTTATTGGTGGTTTCTGTGGGCAACTAAAGACTGCTACGTGTACTATTTTTTACCAAAGATCTAGGACTTAAACCTCTGCCTTTGGCATAGCTTGCAGGTTAGTCCAGGTGCATTTCTCATATCTCAAAGAAAAAAAAAAACAGAGGCGTGGTAAGGGAAGGAAGTCATTTGCCCATGTGTGGGTAGCTTTGAGGCACATTAAGTTAGGGCTCTTGTGAAGGACAATAATCCTGATAAATCTGTTTCTTTTCCATTAAAAATCAACTCTCAGTACCGAGTGAAAAGCCAAGACGTGCTTTTTCTTCTTTGATCAAAGCGCCCACAAAGGAAACAGAAACCAGTTTAGCGACTTTGTAAGTGGGTGCAAAAGGACTGTTTTAAATAAAGCCTTGTATTGTTCAGCATTGTTCAGCGGTGGTCATGTTAGATTAGGAATGCTAATGGTGTATGTCTTCTCTCTCTGACTCTTACTGACTGCCTAGTGAGTTTAGCTCTAGCTATTGCTTTAATGCACTGCATCTTTTGGAATTCTAATTTTGATTCTTCTGAAAGGTAACCTTAATCATTAAGTCTTCTTTATAGAAGTTGTTAGCAGCAAAACAGCACAAGAAATGTTACCAGACCTCAGTTTAGCAACCTTGGTACTAGGTACTTGTAACTCAAGAGCCTCTGGTACTTGAGTTTGGCAAAGAAAGGATTCACCAGGGAACTCAAATCATAAGAGAAGGTTTGTTTAGGAAGTCACAGAGGTAGAAAAGGTGAGCCCACTGGGCTGCGTGGGCTCAGGAAACAAGCTACAGAAGCAAAGAAGGGCCCTTGGGGTGGGGGGGGGAAGCAGAGAGAATGTGCCTGGGGGAAGGAGAAGGGGAAAGGAGAGTGTTTGCGTGAGAGAGAGGGGGAGAGAGAGAGAGAGAGATAGAGATGTCCATACCATCTCAAGTCTGGTCAAATTAGTAATTGGAAGTAAATTTAAGACAAAATAATGGGATTGTTTTGAAACTAGCATGAAGTATGTATACATCAATTTAGTCAATACGGTTTTCCACAAATACTCATTGAACATCTGTTATGTGACCAGCAACTTTTGGTTGGGTCATTGAGCAGGTATATATTGATTTCCTGCAATATTCTAGATACTGTTTTGAATGCAGAAATTATAGCAAGAATATGCTTAGAGCTTAAGTTTTGGTAGAGGTGACTATTCACAATCATGTAAATGTACTAGCAGTTAATAAGTGCCGTGAAGAAAAAAAACAAGTAAGGGGTGCTTCCTTAGATACTGTCGTCAGGGAAGACCTCTCCAAGCAAAAGGTATATGAACAGGAACTTAAATGAAAAGACACAGCAAGGTCAGGCCAATGTCTGAGGAAGAACATTCTAATAAAAGGGGAACAACAAGAGCAAAGGCCTTAGTGTAACAGGGTGCAGCCAAAGGGGGGGCCCAAATAGGGATTTGGAATGGGGTCCAGAGCTCAAGGTGCCCAGAAAATATTAGCAAGATATGTAGGATGTCCTCACCCTTTCCCCACACAGGTGTGAGCTGGGGGAAGGGACACATGGAGCAGGAACATGCAGGGCCATTTGTACAGCAACGGCTTTGCAGCTAATCCATGGCATGGTCATTTAACATATCTATAATCTTTAACCGGTTGCATAGATACGTCAAATAGCTGTGGCCATGCTTTGAGCCAGGGGGATGGAAGTGACTTCCACCCAAGATGTAACTGAGGTGCAACTCCCCCTAGTTACAGCACCTGCATGAGAGCTCGAAGAAGATTGGCTCCATGACATGGGGCCACACCTGCCTAGACTCATGATGGCAGCCCAGTAAACTTGGAATAATACAGGAATGCTGGCAGGTGTAACTGATTGTAGGAGGAATTGGAAATGGGGGTGCAGAGGAAGATTGGCATGGGGATTTAAACCCAGGCACGGCAGCCATTGAAAAGAGAACCACATGGTTTTGGCAAAAATGAGGACCCCTGCAGCTTTGATGGAGGGGAACCATGTGGCTTTGGCCAGGGTGGGGACCCCCATGGCTTTGGCAAGAGTGAGGACCACTTGGCTTTGGGGGGCTCCCTTTGTCCACATGGCTTAGGAAGCAGGAGAGACTTTGCCTGGAAGAAAAGGGGTAAAAGGACTTTTGCTGGTGGGCCATGAGAAGGTGCCACATGGCTTTGGATTAACTGGAGATCCTGGCGGTGACACAGCTGATGGTGCCGGGAGCCTGAATAACGGACTTCTACTTCTTTTCCTGAGATATGGTACCCCAGATTAGGGTAGAGGGAGAAGGAAAGACTGTGCATCTGTGGGTATCCTAAAGGACTTTGATATTTAAATGAAGACATTAGGTCACCACTTTAAGTCTGTATAGCTTTAAATAAACATTTCCTTTCCTTTTCACAAATCTCTGGCATTAAGAGACATCTTTCCTCTGGTGGTGGACAAGCAAACCTAGTAGGGGGCCGTTTTGGTAATAGTATATTATACCCCCTATTGGCCCTGTTCTGTAACATTAGGACTGGAACATGCTCAGTGTGTTCAAAGAACAACAAAGGGGACTGCTTGTGTTAAGCTCAGTGAGCAAGGGAGTGATGATGGAAAGTTCTTATGGCCAGATGCTGACATGGTGAGCAGTGAATCCACTCTGTCAGTAGAATTCAGTCTGGGTCTTCACTTGAGTTGTACTCATGATGTTGTACTTGGCCTGAGACCCCAAACTGCATTGCATTTTGTGGGAAAGAAGGGATGCTGGGGACCAAGGACAGTGGGAGAAGAGCCTCCCCAGCGCAGAGATGTTGCCCTGAGGATTAATGAGCCAAAACTGGCTAGAACCTGCAGAGCTGGGAGGGTGATGTCAGAAAGGTGGGGGAGGGGGAGCATAACCTTTGTCCCATGCGGACTAGCAGCCCGGACATCCACATCTCTTCCCTCTGCCCTTTCCCATCCCCCGTCTTTCCTGACTGTTCCAGCATTCGCTCAGCTGAACTCTAGGTTCTTTCCAGCCATTACATGGTCATGCAGATGCTTCTGCTTTTGAACGGTAGCAGTGACTCTTGTTGCTGCATTACAACCAAGTGTAATACATCATTTTAAAATATAAAGTAAAATAGTGAATTCCAGTTTTTATACCAGTTTCCAGCCGTGTGGTGTATATAGACCAAATGTTATCGAATTTTAATGTGTACACCTCGATATGATAAAAACATGTAAAAACAACAAAAAATAAATAAAAGGTCATTCTGTATTTCCAAAGGAGTGACTTGTTTCCAGGATCAACCTATATAGACAGTAAGAGCTTCAGTTATTTTCTAAAATGACATCTATTTCATTTTTTCTTGTTAATCAGAGTCTAATCACTTCAACATTTTTATCTTTTATTTTCTTATCAGGTTTAAAGCTAATTCATTATTATGATCTGAGAGTTCTTTTTATTTTTTCTGTATCTCTTTTTTTATGACAGTTTGAATTTTCTAAGTGAGATAGTTAAGAGAAGCTTTGGTTTGAAGAGTTCATCCTAATAAATTTCTATGTTAGAAAGAATGTTGCCTTAACATGCCTTATCTTCACATGGCAGGTGCTATGTGAAATATGTACATATACTTATATACCTCTCTCTTCAAAATGGTAATTTAACAAGCTGGTATTTATTGAGCACTTATTACATGCCAAGTACTATTATAACTACATTGTATATATTAAATCATCATAGCAGCTCTATGAGGTAGGAAGTATTAAAATCCTATTTTCATTGACGAAAATACTGAGAGGCAGAGAGTTCAATAATTCACTCAGGCCTCCAGACTGTAAAGTGAAGGAATGGAGATTTTCACTGCTCTCTGCTATGCAATGCTGCATTCGCTGAGACAGCCCGGAGAATGCAGGGAGCAAGCTGACTCCTCGGTGCGGATTGCTGAGAAATCTAACAGGAGGGAGGAAGGGATGGAACATGTGCGCCCTACTCAGTATGAGACATTTTCCCCAGAGGAAAAACACAGGACTTTAAGGGACTTTTTTTCTCTTTCTTTTTTCTAAGGGGCTTTTTTTTTCTTTAGTCAGTAAGTATGTTCACAAGGAGAAAGAGAAAAGAAAATAAAAATGGCTGTGGAGATCAGGTGGCGGAATCACCACCATAACCCGAGTGCTTAGCACAGACACCTAGTTGCTCAGTAAACAGCATTCGTGCGTGTTACACGCCACCCGATCTGGGTTAGTGGAAGCTCTTCTGTGCAGGCTAGACAAACAGGAATGTTGTGAAGTGTGTGTTTTCCACGAAGCCTAATTCACTTGAAATACCTTATATATAGCCAACGATAATTGCTACTATAAGTAGTTCAAATTTTTCTTTTAAAAATTGCTCTTAAGCCCTGGATGGCGTAGATCAGTGGATTGAGCGTGGGCTGAGAACCAAAGTGTCGCAGGTTCGATTCCCAGTCAGGGCACATGCCTGGGTTGCAGGCCATGACCCCCAGCAACTGCACATTGATGTTTCTCTCTTTCTCTTTCTCCCTCCCTTCCCTCTCTAAAAATAAATAAATAAATAAATAAATAAATAAATAAATAAATAAATAAATAAAAATCTTTTAAAAAAAAGAATTGCTCTTAAAACACCTCCTCTGTCCTAAAGGGAAATTAGTTAAATATTTGGTAAGTAACCATTCCCGTAGGGAAGCTAGAGGTGTTCTCTTGTCTTTCCTTGTGTCCATCCCCTGGAGAACCTTGTTTCAGAACTGACACCATCTACCCTGCAGCATCTGGACCACATACATTTCCCTTCTGACACTCCACTTAGGAGACATGCTCTTTCTGGTCTTCTGCAAAGTGCATTTTGGTAAGGGTGCACACTACAAGTCAAAATCACATCTCAGGTTAAGACTGTCTCCTTGGCATTCTAATGGAGGGTTTTATAAAAATGTGATATTAGCAAAAGTACTTTTATAATCCTACCTGCCAACAATTAACATCTGTCTATCAACAGCAAGATCATATGATTTAAAAATTACCCAAATTTTGGAAGGATTTTTTTATCATAAAATTTCATTAGTAAAGGGTCTTATCCCTACCATGGTGACAAAATAAGTCGAGTTTAAACAAGGTCCAATTATGTAATTGAGCAGATTTATCCATCTCATGAAAACTAAACCAACAGACATTTAAAGTCACATGATCATAGTTAATAATAATGTATTGTACACTTAAAATTTCTTAAGGGGTTACATCTCATGCTAAGTGTTTTTGCCATAATAAAAATCGAAAAAAAAATACTTTTAAAAAAATGTTAAATAAGTCACATCATCATAAATTGGTCAATCTATAGGATATGGATACAGATATGAGGAAAAATCAAGAAGTAAAATAGGAAAATAAATAAAACTAAATGAAAATATAAAATATTATATAAAATAAAATATATAAAATAAAAACTAGAGGAGATGTGGAAACAGTGGCATTTCTGACCACAGCATTAAAAATAGTTTAAAATCAGAGCTTCTTGGGAACCTGGATCCCACAGGTGATGGACAGCGAAGAGAAGAAACACTGAAGACCCAGTGTTATTCATTGGAAGCTATGCTTACCAGATGCCTAGTGGACCAACTCCAAATAAGTTAAAAGATTGATTTAATTATACTTAGCCTACAAAGAGCTACACTTAGGTGACAAGTGATTCAAATCTAATTCCTATCAGATTCCTAAGGAGAGCAATAGGAAGAAAACTATTGGGAAACTATTGGGAAATATGTATCTCGTGTAGCTCTGGCACATGTGGAGATATAAATATTTGCTTTTGTACGTACCCGCATATGACCAGCTCACAAGAGTGTTTGATATGAGTGTGTGTGTACATGTGTATCTGTATAGCTCTCTTACTCATATTGCAACACAATGCAAATATAGATAGCATTACCACCTATGTGAGACGGAAATATGTCAAGGTCCCCCTGTTGCATTTTCTACAGAGGCTGAAAACCATATGCCTATGTTTTGTGGAGGGTTATTTTATGGGTGAGTTTCTTCTAATGTGAAGTCTCACTTAGAGAAACAAAAAGAGCCGATGCATTCCCACCTTCTCTCTGCTGCTGTTGTTTCCTGGGCGTCTGTGGCTATGCTACATTATTTGAGGACGGCCGTCAGAGCATCCCCAAAACACTTCCACCCTTTCTTTTTGCTCACCATATAAAGCTACCAGGAAACAGTCTTTCATTAATTTTCTCTGCACAGCTGACTCAGCAAAACTTTAACAGTAAACAGTATCTCCCAGGGTGGTTGTGTTGTTATATGAAAACATTAGTTGAAGCACTTTGTAAGTGATAAGCATCACACATAGGAAGGCACCGTCATCATTAGCATTACATTAATGTAGTCAAATAGTATTGGGACTGGAATAAGCCAATCATGTCATTATGGAAAAGGGTGGAAATTAATATCTTTTAAATTCCTAATTATAGCAGTGTCCGGAACTTTACTAGAAATTTGATATAGGCTGTCTTATTTATTTAATAGCATTCACAGGGGATATTACCGAACTCCTACAGGAGCCAAATAAAGAGTCTGTGTTAGATACAAATGTAGTTCTGTGGAGTAGACATCATGCATTTAGAATTGAGAACTAATCATATTTCCAATTTATACCATGTCCCTCTAAAACCATGTTGGCTTGGTCAGGTACTTTGCTAGTCAGTGAGTAGCTTACAGTGGAGCTGTCAGAACTTGGCCAAGGCTCTAAGTTTTGTATTGCATGTGCAATCTGGGTGTCGTTACTATTACATAGAGTGTCATTGTCACGAACTGACCGCAATGTGAACTTCATTTTCTTTATAATCAGTCAGCTCATTACGATGTACTAACTGCATATATTTTTAAATGACTTGTATATATTTTTAACCTGCCTCTAGAGTCCATCTATTCTGGCATCCAGTAGTCCTTGGACTAGGCAGGGATGTTTCCCACCTGAGTTGGCATTTTCTCTGCCCGATGATTGTTGATCCCTCTCCCGTCCCCCAACAAAATACAGTATAATGGGTGTTGTGGTAAATTCCCTCCTTGTCCTCATAGGGAAAAATGCAGAAAAAAAATAAGTATGATGCCAAGCAGCGTGTACTATATATCATGACGACACTGATGAAGATCCTGGCGGGAGGCAGCACTAGCAGCATTTAAGTGCAGCATGTTGCAAAATACCTGGCCTGTTCAGAGCCACTGCCTGTCAGCACTGTTAGCAGTAATAACAGAGATTTGTTGAAGGTGGCTGTGCCACTGATACACTTTACAATGAGGGACTGTACAGAAGTTAGCTATTGAGTTCTGTTATCTCACTCCATGATAAATGTGTGGGGTCAACTTAGTAACATATTACATAGAGCGTGCTGGCACTATTTCCAAAATGTTCAATGAGCCAGCAGCAAGTCCAGAGTCATTAGGCAGATACGGCATGCAGAAACAGAAACCTCTGAGTCCCACACACTGCCACCAGGGGTCAGGGACCAGACGCTGTCTCTGAGAGGAAGTGTTGCGTTACCGGGACGCACAGGGACCAGAATCCTTGCCTTCTCTTCCTGAGGGTGGCATATTGCCATCTCAGGAGTCTGAAGAGAGGATCTCAGAAATGTTCTGCCCACGTAAAGGTATGTGTAAGTGCTCTCAGCTTTAAACAAGTCATTTTGGAAAGTCACATAAGGCTGACTTTATATTTCCAAAATCCAGATGGTTTTGGATCTGCTGGCTCTGGTCTCCAGAGAGGGAATGTTTAGTGAGGGCGGTGGGGAAGGAGTAAACTCTGTTGGAATACTAATTTAAATATAGAATTTTTTTTTAAAAAAAGACTTGCTGTGCATGTACATTATTTGTCTATGATTTGCTGTGGGTCCTGCTGCTGGGATTCTATAAGAGGGAACTCCCCAAAATAGATTCAGACATAGAGATGTTGAGTCTGTCTTCATGTCCGCGGACATTTATAATAGTCGTTCAGAGACCTTTGCATTCATTCGCAGGAAGTCACTTGTCAGTAGGTTCCCATATTGCCTGACCCTGCCCTTAACTGAAAAATCGTGCGTAACTAGGGTAATGACAGTGATTGAGGCACATGATCGGGCTTTTATCACCGCTGAGCTGTGAGTTTCAAAGACTGATAATGCGTTTCAGTAGCTTCTCCCAACCACCCGCTTAAAAGTTTGCTCAAATGTCCTTGTTTTCCTTTAGTGTTTTATTTCTCTAAGTTCTCTAGGCTCCAGAGAAATGAAGAGAGAAAGAGAGAGGAGTTTTTATTTTTTTTCCCAGTTTTAGCCAAGTCAAAATAACATTACAGATGGATCGACTTGTACTTTTTAAATGGGAGCAATAAAGATATAAAAAGATCTGAGGCGTGTAAGTAACCTCTTTGATTTTTAATGGCATGAAGCAGATGGAATTCATTATTGACTTTTAAAAATGAAATTGCTCTACGTTATTATTTATTTATGGGTTTTTCTTTCACAAGAAGTAATTACCATTACTAGGTTAGTTTTTCCTCAGTCACCAGCAGCTGTATGACAACACTGGAATGTGTAATATAGTTTACCACTTAGGCATGAAGCTTAATGATGTTGCAGGATATTATTTCTCAAATTAATAATAAATTCATGAGCATAATGCACAGCTAAAAGGTTGAGTGTCTTTTTTATTTGGGTAATTCCAAAAGCAATTATTTCACATTATAAAGCAATTTGTTTATGACGTTCTCATTGCAGAAACAGAAATGTTTTAAATTAGAAATAAACAGTCTAATTTCATTTTTCCAGTTCAGCACACAGATTTTGTGATGATAATCATAATACATACAAAATGCCCAAGTAAAATATTTAGCCCAAATGACTTTTTAACTTTAATCGCAAGATCTAAAACTTTTAAATCATCATGGAGGTTGACAACCAGTCATAACAAAATTTTATTTCCAAGCAATGCCCAATATTTAATCATCACTTTTAGTTCAAATTTGAGAGGTATTAAAATTGTCTAGTTTTCAGTTTTCACTCTTTTGAAGAGTAGACAAATCTTCAGTCTTATGTAGGAAGTTATAGAGGTTACAGAAATCCATGCTGTCCTTTTCAAAGCTGGTGTTTTAAAGCATGATTTCACATATAGGACAAGTATACTTTATAAGATCAGCTCTGATACAGATAAGATTCAGACCGCTCTTAAAGTTCAGTGAAGCTCTTGGCTAAAGTAGACCCCTCCTTCCGTTTTACTACTGCCCTCCTACCCGTCCTTCCCTTCCCCAGCTGCTTCCTTCCTCCTGACTCTTCCCCCTTCCCCTCTCTCCCGTTCCGTACACCGTCCGGCACTTGCACACTCGGACATCTTTCTGCACGAGTGAATCCATTTTTTCCATAGTGGTCGTCAATCATTGTGAAACTGAAGGATAGCAATTAATATTTCATATGTAGCACTTAAGCCTCTTCACCGAGATGCTGCATTTTGCTTCTTTGTACATATCCATAGCCACTTAATAAATGCTTATTGATTGTCTAGTAAAGTTAGATTATGACTGATTTTTGAGAATTTTCATACTCTCTGCAGGTACCAGTACTACAGTTTCTTGGTGTTAAGGTGCATCATTCTTTTACCTTTTAACTTTTTAAAATCTGAAAGTAACTTAGGATCAATGGCACATCATAGTTTAACTGGCAAGGTTTACTTTTTCTTTTTTCTGTCTTGGTGGCATATCTTATAATCAATGCTATCTTAAGTTTGATGACATATTGCAGTAAAAAAAAGATAAATCTATTACTTGCATAATATGCTAAAGGCTGCACATTTCACATTTAAACTTTGTGAGAGTATCGGGGGTTTTCTTATTTGCTTGCTGTGGCTTTTTTATAGCTGACACTGCCCTTTCCTCACCACCTTCCTCCACCCTGATTGCCTTGCCCCCGGCTTCTACCTATCCTTGGACCATCCGTCTCAACTGAACACCTCTGGAAAATATGCAGAGAATTTTGTTAGTAATTTAATTACTGATGCATTGCTGTAGTGAAATGGACAGGGTACAGGCTTTTTAAACTAAAGACCTGGGTTCAAGTCACAGCTCTGATCCTGTGTGTACTTACTGATCCAATAATTGTCCTCAGAGCTTCAAATTATCCATCAAAGAATAGAAATCACATGAGTAATTTCTTCATCACTGGATTGTTAGGGCAGTTTGTAAAAACGATGTGGCCAGTAAAAATATTGAATATTAAATGTATATGAGAGCACTTTATAAACAATGAAGTACTGTTCAATGATAAATTTTAGCATCAACATTAAACAAAACATAATTAGACTGTGAGAGGAAATGTGAGGGGAAAAAAGCAATTATAGACTCTGTCCCCAACAAAGGGAATAAGCTCTACATTTTACTTGTCCTTAGAAATGATGTTATGACCCATTGCTCTGTCTGAAATCCAAGGAGAACTGTGAAATGTATCTTCAGAAAACATCCTTGCTATAACGGTCCTGGCTATTTTGAATCCCAGTGCTGAACCCCTGACAGTCTCCGAGTGCTTATGTCCTTTGTTTAGTTAGCAGAACCATAGCCTACAGCCACTCTGTGGTGGTAAAAATAAGACATTACTGAGATTCCCCAATTCTTTCCCTGCTTTTGTCCCTTCCAGGTAAGAGACAACTCAATCGGTAAATTACTGTAAGGCTTTGGCTTTAGAAAAACTGATGTATGCATGTTTAGCAGTGGACTTTGGAATCATTGTATGACATTTTTGTCTAAATCATTGCTGTCAAGGACACACGTGTTGGGAGAGTTGGGGGAAGAGGGGGGGTTGCCAGCATTAGTGGTCTTTCTGTGTTTTGTGTATTTTAGTTGCTTGGTTTGATTGAAGCAACCAAACCTTATTGCCTATTTGTTGGGCCCCAGTGTTATTTACTTACCAGGCTCTATTTTACATAAAGATTTAAACTGACATAGAATTTGCACATGAACTTGTATCTTCATAGAGCCTTCCCTGGCACAGAAACACAAACACACAGAACACACATCTTACTTCCTGCCAGTTCTTCCTCATCCGCTCCACTCCTACTACACTGCCCTTGTTGCTATTCCTTGAACACACCAGATACGTTCTTTCTCAAGACTTTTGTAATGACTGTTCCCTCTGCCTTGGTGGCTCCGCCCACAGAGATTGGCATGGCTGGCCAGCTGTTGGCTTTGTTCGGTCATCGTTGAGAAGTTGATTTCTCAGTGTGACCTCCCCTGAACACATCCATATAACGTCAAACCTCTCCAGCCCCTCAGAAGTTCACGTCCCTCTTTTCTGCCCTTTTATTCTCCTCAGCACTTATCCCTAACACGTGTATGTGTGTTCATATTCGTGTTGTTAACTGCAATGCAAACTCTATACAGAAGGAATTTCATCTCTTTTTTTTTTCCTATTCTATCCCTACTATAAAGAGCAGAGCCTGGTGCATAATATGCCCTCAGTAAATATTTGTTGAGTATATATATCCTCCCCTCAAACCCTATTTATTAGGTACAATTACACCCCATTTCACAAATGAGGAAGTTATGACACAAAAAGATTAAGAAATTTGCTTAAGGTCAAACAAGCTAAGCAAGAGTCAGAGCCAGGATTGAAACCCAAGACCCTGGCTCAGAGTCTGTGTTCAAAATACTCCACTGTCCTTATTTAAATGGCTGAGCAAAATAACTGAAAACATAGAAGTATGTATAGAACCATCTACTCTCAATGATTTTCTTTAAATGCATGCCTTCCAGTTAAGTGGAAAATTGAGAGTTGCCTGGCTTAGCACGATCAGAAAAAGACAAGCCTCTTTCTCCCATTATCTTTCGGGTTTTTTCCTAAAAAGGAAGTATGAGTTTTTAATATAGGAAAATACAAAAACAAATGCCCCCAGTCCCACCCATGATGACATTCAAATAGTAATAATAAAGTGACATATTGGCAATGGTGTAAAAGAAAAAAGTTAACCCTATGGAAATACATAGGGGTGGGCAAGAGTAGATTAATAATGATAATAAATAATACAATAATTAAGCAATAAATAATAATACAAGAATAAGCCCTGGCTGGCGTAGCTCAGTGGATTGAGCGCGGGCTGGGAACCAAAGTGTCCCAGGTTCGATTCCCAGCCAGGGTACATTCCTGGGTTGCAGGCCATAACCCCCAGCAACCGCACATTGATGTTTCTCTCTCTCTCTCTCTCTCTCTCTCTCTCTCTCTCCCCCTCCCTCTCCCTCCTCTCCCTCCCCCCCCCCCCCCCCCCTCTAAAAATAAATAAATAAAATCTTTAAAAAAAAATAAACTCTGTTTGGCATACTCACAAGTGTAAACCTACTTTTGTCCCTTCCTGCCTGCATATTTGCATTTTTATATCATCTCTACTATTACATGATTTACTACTTTTGAATCACTAGAAAGTTAATGATGATGACATCAACATATGAAGGTGACAAAAAGATATCAAACGACCCAAATGCTTTTAGAGCAGGGGTCCCCAGCCCCTGGGCCATGGACCAGCGCTGGTCCGAGCCTGTTAGGAAACAGGTCGCACAGCAGGAGGTGAGCTGAATGTAATGTGCTCCACTCATCCCAAAAGCATCTCCCCAACCAACCCTGACCCTAGAAAAACTGTCTTCCAGGAAATCGGTCTCTGGTGCCAAATAGGTTGGGGACTGCTGTTTTCAGAGCATCTGTTTTCTGCTTCTCCCCTACAGCCAAGAAACAATCACTCTGATATTTAGTTCTTCCAGTTCCAGGCAGGAGCTTACTTGCTGCCTCTTAAGACGTGATTAAACCCTCATGCCCCTTAGAAACAACAACAACACAAAAAAACAGTCTGGAAACATTACCAGTGTTGGTGCAATTCATAGCTGAAAGCGTTAGCATGGAGGCAAGTCCTAAAGCTTCTGCCATGAGGAGAAGGCGGAGGCTGGAGACACGGGGGTCTGCCAGCCACCCCTTCTGAAGGTCTGTGGTACTGCAGTTAGGATTTCCCATGCTACTGTTACTCAGAGTGACTCCCAACCTTTCTTATTTCTCCTTTCCCTTCCAATCCATTATCCATACTTAATGATCCTTCTAAAACATACTCAGAATGATATCGAAAAAATTATAGCTTTCTCCGCCTCAAGCCAGCTAAGCCTAATAATTAATGGTAGCCTATTGGAGTCAACCAACCATACCTGGCATTCCTACACATCTGCACACACAGCTCATTGGTTCTCTCTTTTAAGAACCCTTACAGATCATCTACTGCCTGCTCTGTGTATTCCACACTCCTTGTATGGCACACAAAGTCTTTCATGGATTAGAACCTACCTCCCTAGTATCTCCTGTGTTCTTTACACTCTACACATAGACCTGATTTTAGGAAAGCCTGTCCATTGGATTACTGCAAGAGTTCAATGAGAAAATGTATGTAAAGTACTTACTAATAACTAGGATTTATTGAACACATACCATCTTACCAGATGCCAAAGACTGAGCTTCCGTGTGTTCTGTGATTTAAATTTCATACAAGCCCATGAGGTGTCGATACTTTAATAATCTCCATTCTCTAAATGAAGAAATATTTTGAAACGTCAGACAACTCGCCCAAGGTCATACTTGTAGACAGAAATGGGGTTGTAATTCTATCAGTCCAACTCCAAAACTGATGCTTTTATAGATTTTAGTGCTACCTGGCACATTGCCTGTTCTACAATTTGGGTTGATTAAATATTCATTTTTAAAGTCCATTACTACAAAACTTACAGTATGTAAAAAATGGCCATTTTTTTTTCTTCCATTGCCCACCAATGTTAACTGATAAACTACTTCTTTGACTCTTTCTAGGTGCACATCTCCTCCATGCTGTCCTCTTTCATCTGCACGCTCACCATAGTGTAGTGTGAAGATGAGTTCAGATAGCTCATGCCTCTGACCTGTTGGCAGTCCCTTGGGTGCAGGCACCCTATCTTTATTGTTTTCATATCCTCAGAGCTGAGCATAATGTGCAGCACTCAGAAGTTGTTGAACAAATGAAGGGGTGAAGCAATGTCTGAGGAGAATTTTGAAATCTCTGGGGCTTCCCCTTGCTCAAAAATGAGGAATTCCTTCTTCCATCTAATGTGTAACTGACTAACTCTCCAAATAACACTCAACCAGATCATTAGGAAAGAGTATAATCAGATTCATAGAGGGAGGAGGGGGTGAGGAGGAGACAAAATCATCCTCTTTCTCTTCCTTCCTCTTGTTCCTCTGTACCATTGAGATGTTTTTCCTACCAAATGAAAAAGAGACAAGATTGAAGGAGCGAGACAACATTTAGAAATAGTGAAGTTAAATTTAAACTCTCACTAAAAGGACCAGCAATGCCTCATGCTAAGTTGTCTAAGACTCAAGTCTTAGGCTCACCCCACCCACAGCTGATCCTTTTTAAAATCTCCAAACACAGTTATACCAACAGCTAAAGCATTAATGAGTTAGGAAACCCTCCCAAACCCTAACATCTGAACGTTGGAGGGAAGTCAGCTGACAGGCACATGATCACTGAGTAAGTCAGCCCTGGTCCCAGGAACAGAGCTTAAGTGTGCAGACTGCTGGGCCAGGCTTCCGCTCCTCCAACTCCTGCCACGTGCCCTGAAGGCTGTGGTAAAAATAGAGGCTGTTATATTTGTCAAACTAAGTCATTGTTACTGCCAGTGCTCATATTCTGTTTTTATTTGTTTGATAAAATAATAAGTTTAAACCCATAGATGCATGTGTTCTATTGGTTGGTATATATAATAGTATTAAAGTCAAGAATACCAACACAGAAATACTTCTAGAATTTACATTATCCCCTAGAATATAGAGAGCTCATGCCCCGGCTGGGTGGCTCAGTTGGTTGGAGTGTTGTCCCATATACCAAAAGGCCATGGGTTCAATTCCCAGTCAGAGCACATACGTAGATCCCAGTTTCAATCCCCAATCGGGGTATGTACAGGAGGCAGCCAGCTGATATCTCTCTCTCTCTCTGCTTCTCTCTTCCTTCTCTCTCCCTAAAATCAATAAACATATCCTCCAATGAGAATTAAATAAATAAATAAATAAATCTATCTCACATATATCAGCACAAAAGCATCATTATTCTGTATGAAGATGAGGGAAAACATTACTTTTAATCAATGGCTTTTTCTTTTTTTTAAACTTGAGTGGCAGGATCCTCCATCTTGAGGTGACGTTTGACAACTGTAAGATCTAGAGCAGGTTTGGGGCCCTGGGTGAAAATAGTAATGCTGTGACACAAAATAAGAGTCAGTGTGATCTGAATGCAGTTTGCTGTCCCTGCAAGTTACAACCCCGAGTCTCAAAAGAGTGAAACACCTGCCTCTGCTTATAACTTTATAGACGAGCCTGAAAAATCTCACCCCCGTGACCTCCTCCGTCCTCTCTTTGTGGAGGGAAGTGGTGGCTCAGATTTCTCTGCAGAGCTGAAAGTCAGCTGTTACCTGGGTTCAGGTCCTTGCACAGCTACCTGCCAGGTGTACAACAGCAGACAAGTCAGTGAGCCTTCTTTACGTCTTGTTTCTTCATCAGCAGCATGGGGATGATGTTACTCTCCTTCCCCATAAGGTTGTTGCAAAGATTAATGGCTGTGTGTAAACAACAGCTTAAATCAAAACCTTGGAACTGAAAAGGGCCTTCCCAAGGCGAACCCACCTCACCATTTTTTAGCTACAAAAATGAGGGGCAGGAATGGTAAATGTTGTGCCCAAGGCCATTAAGCCTATGAATCGTCTGGGGCTAGAAACCAAGTCTTTAGCTTGAATGTGCTTCATTTTATTTTACTTTTTAAATATTTTTTTTCACATGATAGGCACAATAGAATTGACATGCACATAGAAGGAGCATAAAGACTAAGATAGAACAATCTGAAAAAGGAAGTAGATATTTTACCCCAAGTAACATGACAGCAGATAACAAAAGAGGAAGGTACAAGGAAGAATAATGATTAAAGAGTTGAGTATCATGCCAAACATTCATTACAATGTAAAAAGCTTTTAACTACCTGATCTGTATTTCCTGATGGGTAGCTAATATGTCTACTGAGGATATTTGTTAAATGTATAGAGAATAATCAAAAGCACATCCCTTGCCTTCCCCCTTTCTAGCACTCTCTGAATTCTAGGATGTAGCGGTCTTCACAATGAGCACCCAATCCCTGCTTTGTGCTGCCACACCACCTGGCCTGGGAGGGGGTGCAGAGGGGGTGAGAGGAAGTTTAAGGGGCTGACTTGGAGAGAGGAGTTGCTTAGGTTAGATGAGGAATAACAGGAGAACCCCTCACTCTCAAATCCTAGAGGTTCTACTGGATTTACAGGTCTTTCTTACCAACTGCAGATATCCTCTTAAAATAATCGTGTCCCCATAAATTACTTCAGTAATGCTAGTTCTACATTCCTCCTCTCATCACATCAGCTTTGACTGGGGACAGGAATTGATAGTAGATGCCAAAGGGTATTGAGTGCCAGGAGGAAAAAGAAACTCATTAAAAAAAAATTAGTGAGAAATGCCAAAAATAGCTTTTGGCTACTTTTATATTTTGCTTAGGGCTATAGAGGCAACCAATTAAAATCCAAGATGTGGGAGCATTTAATATCTTGCTCCCTGGCATGTCTTTAGTTTGGTACAAATAAACTCTTATAAAAATTCAAAAAATAAAATAAAATCCAAGATGCGACAGTAGCCTTTTTCTCATGCTCTAGGACTTGATGTTGAATGCACTGTCTCATGATTGCAGGAATAAAAACAAGTCAAATTTGTGGTCTAGGAATTAGCAGACATCATCATCTAAAACAGTCAATGGAAGATGACAGAGCTGGAACCTGAGAACCTGTGTTCAAGTTCCTACACTGATAGTGAGGAATTGCCTTGGTCTGTAAGTAAAGGCCCCAGTCGTCTAAACATGTAAAGTTTTATTTTTCTCTTGTGAAAGGAAGTCCAGAAGTAGGAAGTCACTGATACAGGCTCAGGATGTCAAAACTGGGGTCTCTTTACAATTTTCTTAGACTTTGTCTCATGGTTCTAAGAAGGCTGCTATAGTTCTTGCCATCACATCCATCTTCCAGACAGTAGGAATGTGGAGGCAGGAAGTAATGGCTACTGTATCATTGAGGTAAAAACTTTCTGAGAAATCTTTAACAGACTTCAGCTCATGTCTCAGTGTCTAGAACTGTGTCAGAACTACCTAGAAAAAAAGTAAAAAATTAGCTTTTTTTTTTGCTAAATATATTGTGATTCCAAATAAAATCAGGAAGGAAGATGGCAGAGTGGATATTAGGTAATTAGCAGTCTCTTCCTACAATCATTAAGTAACTGTATAACCTTAGAAAAATTATTTATTTTGCCAGTATCTCATCCTATATAAAATGGTTACGACTATTTTCTGTGCCTTAATTCCCCGGTCTCCACCCACTCCAGCATTGATCAGGGGAAATTAAATGAGGGCATTAGCAAATTGAAAAGGTAAAAGTAGTACATAAATAATAAACTAACTTTATTAAAAAGGTAATAGGACAGAAGGAGTTGTATGTATTTGAAGGAGACTCGAATGCATACCTTTTCCCTTCTCTGGTCATCAGTGAGAGTGAAATAAGCACAAAGCATCTAAAAGTTCATGTTGGACATTTGAAAAATATCCCAATGGGTAGTAAAAGCTTAGCCTTGAAATATACCAACTACGAATTATTCCACAGTCTATGAACTGTCTGAACTCTGGCCATTTGAGCAGTCTTAGTACAACCCAGTTATGGTCTCAGAGCATCTTGAAAGTAGGGTCAGACATCTCTGCTACAAGGACAAGACACTGAAAATGTTTCTATCTGGAAATCACTGGTGTGGATTAGGAAAATAATTTTTTTCAAACCAAGGGGTGGAGGTACATGGCTGAATTTTTAAAGTAACACGAATGGTGCCCCCCTGATTGTTTTATGTATTCAAGATTAGAAGAACTTCAGACATTTCTAGTTAAAAAATATATTTATATACCATATTTTTGGACTATTAAGACGCACCTAGGTTTTAGAGGAAAATAAGAAAAAAAATTTGAAGCAAAAAAAGTGATAAAATATTCAATAACATAAATGACATAATATTTCACCAATGTAAATGTAAACAGAACTCAACAGCAGCATTAACAACCATTATTCCTCCCAAATTTGGGACGGGGGGGTGTGTCTTATAGTCCAAAAATAAGGTACATATTTATGTACCAAAGGATATATATATATCCTTTGTCAGGCAGGCAGTATTCTACATAGAAATTCATTTTCCAATAGAATGGTGTGTGTTAAAAATGTTTTCTGTCAAGACTATTTCTATGTAATCAAAATTAATGTTAAAAATCAGAGATCAGCTAGTTAATATCTTGAGGTCATCCATAAAATTACCTTCTCTTACAGATTCAGATTCAGAAAGAGTCAATCTCTCAGTGAAAGATATCAGCAACCACAGAACTCTGTAGCAATACTACTAATTAATTCAAAACAGCCTGTCTCTTGAGAGCCAGACAGATACAAGATGAATAAGATACTTATTTCATTCAAAGATCTGAGATCACTCCCCAGAGGTCTCCTTCATTTTCAGCCGACTAGACTGTTGTATTTCACCCAGTAGCCCCGCATGACTGGGGCACGGTGGAGCGGGCCGGAGGTCAGTGGGCCGCTTGCTTGTTCATGGATCACGGCTGCACCGATATTCCGTGAACAGACAGGACTGTTAAGTGGGAATCGCTGGAAGTATTCTGCAGCATTATGCCCAAGAAAAGATCATATGGGATTTTTGGAGGATTTTCCTCCAGCCGTTGCTGTAGGAGGTGGGGCCTGACCTCCCGTGTGAAGCCTGGAGGAATACAGCAGAGTCAACAGAGCAAGAGAGATGCTTCTGGATCAAGGGAAATGGTTCTCAGGCGTGGAAATCATTGCAGGAGCAGAAAATGCTGATTAAATGTCTCAAACACTCGTTCAGAAACGAAAGACAGGGAAGATGAATGGGCTAGTGATAAGGGTTGAGGTGCAGAAAGGAGAGCAGGGAGAGACTACGGAAATGATTGAACTTTTTTAGAGTGGATTCCACACATACACAAATACGACCTTAAGTTTTCTAACATCTCACCACTACTTTTATAGTGACTCTTGATAGTGTTATCTGAGGATGGGAAGCGACTGTGTTTTACACGCATGTGAATGGAACGTGAAATGAAGGTGGCAAATTAAGTGTCTTCAGAAATAGTCACCCTTGAGTTGTTTATGTATCTCATTTTGCATGTATCTAGTAGTCTTTTTGAGCACACAAAAAGTCTATCAAAATATCTTTGTGGCTTTAATTTTTAAGTAGTTAAAAATTGAATTGAAAAATATAAACAATTTTATTGATGTGAGTCACATTTGGAGTGCTTAGTGGACGTGTAATATGTTTTCATCGTGTTCTGTATTTATTCATTAATTCATTCACCAGATATTTATGGTTGTGTGCCACCAATACTGTGTGCCAGTAATGAACTAGGTCATGCTGTAAAAGATCACAATCTACTAGGAGAGATTAGATTCCAATAAAAACTGATAAATACATTCAGTGATTTTCAACACACATTTTCTTGGGAACATATTACTGGTACAGTAATTTAATGAACAATATCCTCTAATCAAAATCCCTTCAGTAAAACTTCAGTCCTCTGTTCTGAGGAAATTGCCATGTCTGCTATTTTTTACAACTTTATGTACTCATGTACCCCTCATCAGCAGTCAGTGCAAAAAATAATGCTACATATTTGCAGTTTAGAAACTAACATAGGAGGCAGTGGGAGTATTTTAGTTCGCAGTCTAATCAAAAAGACAGAAGATGTCTATACTCATTGAGAAAATATTATAGATATGCTCCCTAAACCTAAATATAGAATGGGAAGGCAGAAGTTTTCCTAGGAGATTTAGATCATGCAAATATTAGCAATAAAGAAAGATACAACACAGTGCAATTAGACCTACCCTTCAGATCTTAATAAAAGGTTTAGGGAGAAAAAATTGTGTTCTTTATACTTAATGTGAAAATAGATACTCCCTTCAAGTGGTAGTACTTATGTACCTCAGTACTCATGTGCTTAAGTGTGTACCTAGGTACACACCCAGCTTGGTAGTGTCATCCACTTTTGGATAGATGGATTGATTACAGAGCACATTTTCTGTGCTTTTTATCTGGAAGGCTGCTGTGGCTTAAAATCTAAATAGGTTTATAAAATGCTATTTTGTTTCTGGATACTCTCATTCTATCTAATTCCTTTTCATGTCTGGCTTTTCATCAATAACTTCAGGCTAAATGTGGTCAAGTGTTTGGAACTAAAACATGTGTCATGAAATACTCTGTTCTCTGATGACAGACAGGTGGTCCTTCTTCACGGATGCTTGTTCTGCATGGATCTGGATTTAGGTGTATGTAGGTGTTATTTCTGTATCATAGCTAGAAAAGGGGGAAGGTACTTTTTAAATACCAGTCTCTCTTTTTTTCCTTTAAATTTTGCTGCCTTTTGTTGTTAGATATAATTCCGTAGTTTACCATATGATTTCCAGTTATTCTTGATTTGTATCACACATAAATACCTATGATTCCAAAATACTGCCTAATAGTAAGGCTGCGGTAATATCACTACTCTTCTGTTACCATATGGCTGCCTTGCCAATAACTCTTCAAAAGGAACTGACTTTCAAAACATTCCCTTCGATTATTTCGCTTTTGTCCTAGTACTCTGCCGATTCTGTGCTCACATATTTTTCTCCGTCACCTTAAACTAACAGAATACATCTCTGAAACAAATACATTTGTAGTCTCATAGGAAAGACATTTGAGAAAATCAAACTCACACGGAAAAAGAGCAAAGAGCAAAGTGCAGAACAGCGCTGGGCTCATTGCCCAAGGCACTTTTGGTGCTGATCGTCTAGGCCAGCACTGGCTTGTTGTGAAAATGACTCTAAGTGACTGTGTGCCGACTGAATTTATGTAAAGGGGAAAATTAATTCACAAGTCACGGCTTAACCTACAATTGCCGACTTCATGTCCGTGTAAATCATGTGCTGTGTTCCTGTCGTCCTAAAATAGACGCAGAAGGCACAGTGCTGTTTCGGGCTGCCCCAGGCTTCTTTCCCTGGACTCCTAGATTCCTCAAAGGATCAAGTTTAATTGGGGATTCTCTCCCAATGTCAGTAGCCTGTTTCAAAAAGATAATGAAATATTAGAGTGCCTCATCAGCTCAACTTCGGTAAATCTCCTGAAGATTTACTCTCTCACTAAGCCCCACTCGTCATGTCAAAATGTGTCTTTATTAATGATCACACACCAAAATGGTATATAATTTATATAGATTTACATGAATGAATGACACACTCCCTAAGATGAACAAAGAGCTAAAAAGTTAGCTTAAGGACTTAGAAGAAAAGTCCCCCAAACTAAACTATTTCAATTCAGACAAAAAAGATTACAAAATCAATAACAATAATAGCTTGTGTCATTCTTCACAGTTACTCTATAAGACAGATATTATTAATATTATTATACCCATTTTACAGCCGAGAAAACTGACTCTTGGGGGGAATGAACTTGTCCGAGGTTATATAAGTAGGAATTGATGGAGGTAGAAGTTAAATCATAGTAATATTTCTCTAGAGCTGGCCCTTTAACATGACAGTCAACCAGAACACCAATGATAGTCACACAGACTGAATAATTATTTGAATCACAGAATACTTCTTAAGATACCCCTACCCAAAAGGTAAGGTTAGATTTATTCATGTGTTTTGAGCTAACATTATTTAGAGAAAATAAGGGTAATGGAAGAATAAGTTCAGTAATATCCCACAAAAACAAACGGACATCCAGACCTTGGGCGTAGCCCAGGATCACTGACTGTTTCTGCAATAAGCCAGTGGCCTGGAGAAAACAAACAAACAAAAACCAGGGGGACTTTGCTGGGATGTTACTGCTCCGGGTGTAGTCCACTTCGAGTCTGGCAACATTAGTGCCATCTGGGAGATCGTTAGACATGCAGTTTCTCCGGTCCTGCCCCTGACTTGACCGAGTAGTAAGATCTCTAAATGATTCCTTTGCACATGAGAATTGGAGAAACCCTGGTCTAGATGCCTAGAGACTTAACCAACTGTAATGTGTAGACCTTGTTTAGACTATGGTTCAAGAAGCAAACTGCAAAAAGACATTGTTACCTAGCGGGGAGCGTGGGCAAGGACTAGGTCTTGGATTCTACAAAGGAATGAGTGCTATTTCATCAGGTGTGATAATAGCACCCAACGGTTAACATGAATGTTCAAATCTTTTAAAATTTAGATGTGTACTCTGAAGCGTATAGGGGTGAATTAGATGTCTTGGATTTGCTTTAAAATGTTTTGGCAAAGAAAATAGCAATAAGTGATACAAAATCTTGAAAATTTTTTAACCTATATGATGGGCCATGATATTCTTCTATCTACTTTTGAGTACGATCGAATTTTTAATAATTTTTAAATGCCAAAAGATAGTCTTGTGCTGTAGATGTTTTAAAAATAACTAAAAGGAAAAAAAGTTTCTTACAGTAAAAAAGGCTTAATCATTGAACAAGATGCCAGAGAATCTTTCTGCAGAGGATTTTAGAAACAAGACATATTCATCGGTTTGGGGGCAGTTTTAGGCGTAGTCCTGGTAAACGCCAGAAGACTTAAAAAACCTGTCAAGCTCCCTTTCTCAAAAATTATTCTGTGGTAGATGTTATACTTTGTGAATATTATGGGCCATTGATCTTAGATGTAATGTCTTAGTTGTGTGTGTGTGTGTGTGTTTTTAAAGCAGTCAAGGGTGCCTGTGTTGATGCCCCATTTTCTTCTCCTTGGGGCACTCCTCACTGGCTGATCACTGTATGGTTGACTGATGGAATGCTGAGCTACCTACTCACCCAGCTTCAGTATTTAAAAGAGCGTCCTGTACTGACTTTACCCTGCTGAGAGTCTGTGCTGGCAAGAGCAGACTAAGGCCTTTTGATGTTACACGGTCAATAGCAAACCCTTTAAACTGGTGTGTATTTGTCATATACACAGGCACTCCTTTCAACATCGCATAAACCCTTAATGCACCTACCCATTCCAAACATATCATTTTTTTTTTTTTTGCTTTTGGAAAAGGGAGGAAAAGAGATTCCTTAAGCTATTAAAAAGAAAAACCAAGCTCTTCTGTCGCTTATGAAGTGGCAGTGTTTGTGGTCATGTGTTTTATATTTTCCGGCTCCTGCCTATAGAAACCTGAGAATGGTTCTCAGAAGCTAATAAACTCGGCCAGCATCCCCAGACGCAGACCTTGTCCTGTTCACAGAGGAACCGCCGTCGCCTGACTGGTTTAGTAGGTGCCTCATGTTTACAGAGTGAGTCAGTGGATGAACAAGACTTTGCTTCCAGAAGCCTTCCTGCTTTAACCACAAGGAGTTTTTCTCCTGTGCTATATTTGGGTCTATTGGTTTGGATTTTATGGAATAAACCAGAGCACCTAAGATTTTCCCTCAGACAAATATGTATTAGGAGAAATAAGTGAGTCATGGGATGGTGGAGGGCATTTTCATTGTGACTCTGAATGGCAACTGCTGACACTCAGGTGCTGTGCCTTGTGCTTCTTTAATTTAGGTTATGCCCCCAAGAGGCTCTGTAGTTTTAGGGTGTTACATTGTTAGATGTGTGTGATTTTCAATTTTGTAGACACCTAATTTGTTTTTTCTCCTTCTTCCTTATTCTTCCTACAGATGCCCAGTCATCTAGTGTCTCTCTGTTTCCTCCGCAGTACAGCCTCTGCATAAAATTCTCTGTACTTCTTGCCAGCCCTCAGCACAAACGAACCCTGGTAGTTAGTTAAATCGTGATCTTGTGGCGTTCCACAAACATTTTCTACTCACCCCTCTACCCCTCAGCTGTTCTGCTACAGCACAATATTATAATTGTTGGCTACAGAATTGTAGTTAGCATAATTTGTTGTTTTCCCTAACCTTGTTGCTACTGTTAAAATGATTATAAGATATAAGCACATTGTAAAAGATCAAAAATTCATTTAAAACTGTAGATGGGTTTGAGAAGAAGCATGATGCAAAGTTTCATGGTTTAAAGAATTAATAATTATAGGGAAAATTGTATTTTCTTTTTTAAAAGAATTTAATTAAATCAAGAGTGAGCTTTAATGTGTGTATGTGCAAGTGTGTGCAACCCAAATGGGTTCTATCAGGGAAATAAGACAGTAAGAGGATACTTTTTAAGGATAACTTTACCCCCCCAAAAGGTAAAATCAAGACATATAAAAAGGAACATGTTAAATATTTTATTTAACTCACTAATAAGGGATCCAGTAAGATGTCACCACCAGTTCAAAGGAGAATCCAAATAGCCATATTATAGGTCAGGATTATTAAACAAATGTGCAACAACTGTACTTTCAGGGATCATTTCTATAGTTCTTGACTAGAGAAGTTTCTCTGAATGTGTAGAGCACCTGAAACCACGAGGAGGAGACACAATGTTCTCTCCTGAGCATGAAGCTGGTTTTTGGTGGTGTTTCTGCAACTGCCAATAGCCATTGATGACCGTTCTTCTTGTCCTTTGGAAGAGTGAGAGGGAGAGAACACAGTCTGAGTGGAGAAAATACATGCATACATACATGCATACATACATGCATAAATGTGCTACTGGAGGCACATTCTTCCATATTGGGGAAGAAAGTTAATTCAAAATCTATTGAACAGAGTTTTTGCTTACTAAAGATAATAATGTCCTTATTATTTTGCATTGATATCGGTTTCTACAATTTATAATTAGTTTCCATAGAATCAAAATCAGATAATCCCATGCTAATGGTATTCACAACATACATATTTGCTGGCTAAAGAAGCATTATTCTATTGTGTTAGCAATACACTATCTTGCACGTACCTATCATAATTATATTTGCCATGCGGGCTTTTATCACACCTTTCTTTCAGTCCAAGATTTCTTTGAACTAACTGCAGCTAAATCAAGTTGGTACAAGGAACACTTGAGAGAATGGGTTGTTTTAATTGGGACCCCACAGATTTTGAAGATGGTAAGTGAAAATGAGGGGCAGAAAGAGAAAGCACAGAAAGATATGTTGGGAAGTGACATGAAAATAAGGCTTTCTGAAGACAGGCTATAAAAGTAGCCAGAGGCATGATGTAGGTATGGGAGTGCTCAATCTTTCCCAGCATCTGTGGGTCTGGGTTTCTCAGCCTGGGCACTGCTGACATCTAAAGTGGGACAGCTCTTCATTGGGGGGCTGTCCTGAGCATTGCCCGATAAGCAGAATCGTGACCTCAGCTTACTAGATGCCAGTAGCACACCCTCAGGTAATGGTAGTATCTCTAAATATTTCCTGGGGGAACATCTGAAAAATTTCACAAGTAAAAACAGAGGACACGCAGATACATTTAAATTTCTGATAGCAGCAAATAAGTTTTTAGTATAAGTATGTCCCATGCAACATTTGATATAGACTTGTACTAAAATTTTATTTTTATCTGAAATTTGAATTTAACTAAAAGTCCTATATTTTATCCGTAAACCTACTAGGAGGCAAAACTGTCCATGATTGAAAGTCCACTGTGCTGTTGATATCAGTAAGTTATGAGCAAACACCCAAGATACTCCTGGCTAACCTGATTGGTCATGTTGCTTTCCTTAACCTCTCTGACCCCAGTAACCTTGTTTGCAAAGGAGAGCTCAGATATAATGGAAATAATGTAGGAAATACCCTTAATACAATGCCAGGCCTAGTAAATAATTGATATATGTCTGTTACTACTATCTGGCAACCCCTTACAAGATGGCGCCATAATATTTACTTGTGTCCGGACTTAAGTTTCACTAACGAGGAAGACTGTATTGTATGAAGGACACAGCAGGAGCCCTGCAGTGATTCTCAGTCTGGGCTGCACATAGAAATCACCTGGGAAGTGTCCTCCCGGCTGTCTGTATCCTACCTCCCAAGAGATTTAGATTTCATTGATCCAAGTGTGGCCTGAATGTTGGGATTGTCAAAAGCTCCTAAAATATATAGCCAAGGCTGAGAACTACTCTTTGAGAGAAAAGAAAGAGTATCAGATAATTGGTACTCCTTAATAATGAAGAGAAGGGGTGAGCTCGACTTAATTACATCTGATCCTTGGGTTGTAGAAAGTGGGTTGGAATCTAATTGAAAGAAAAGATGGACATGATTTCATTCACTCATTTATTCAACAAAATAGAATATCTGAGTGCCTACTACATCCCAGGCTATGTTCTAACAATAAACAAACAAATCATTTTAATCTAATTTCAAAGACTAGAACAAAAGCCTACATGGCAGATAGTAGCATTACAAAAAAAAATCAAATGAAGTCATCAATAGTCTTAATAAGAAAGCAAAATGGGGAGAAGCCAGTGTGACTGGACAAGATGCCCTCTGAACTTAGCTCTTAGAAGAGGCAGAAATAGCAAGAGCATATTCCAAGGACAAGTAAGAGGACGGCATAAAACTAAGGAGTGTCAAATAAAGGCCAAAACACGCTAAAAAAAACAACTAGCTAACCACAGTAGGATCATTCTGTGAAAAGGGAAGTCCTAGAATAAGGGAGAATAAGAAGTGTGAGGTTCTGCTTTTGAGGAAGATGCGCAGCGTTTAACAGATTGTTAGAAGGCAGACCAAGCATACCGCCCATTGTGCCTTATTTTTCTTAGGAAGAATGAACTAGAAAATACAAAACAAAAACTGAAATGGAAAGTTGTAGGCTAGCATGGGTGAAGATAGATTACCCATATCCACTTTACATGAATTAACCTCTCGCTCCAGAAAACTGAGTTATCAGTAAATTTTTATGTGTGGCACAGAAACGTTGATAGTAATATTATAGGTCAGATAGTGTATTTGTGAAAATTATACTCCTTTTTATAACAGTCAGACCTCAAAATATGTATCATATAATGGCTTAACTACACTATGAGTTCATTTTTTGTTCAAGTCTGAAACTGGCGTTCTTGAGTGGTGGGTCGCTCTCCTCTCAGGGTGGATTTAGGGACCCAGGTTCCTTTCTTGTGGCTCTGCATCTTTAATAAGTGGCTTCTCAGGCCTCCATGCTCCTCTTTTCCAGGCTATGAAAAGGAAAAAACTATGGAGGGTTACCAGTGGATGCTCTTGTGGGCCAGGTTTGAAAGTAGCACACATCACTTTTGTAATCCTTCCATTGGCTAGAAATTAGTCACTTAGACACCCCAATTGAAAAGAGAACTGAGAAATGTAGTGTGTCCAGGAAAAAGAATAATCAGGTTTGGTGACAGCTAACCAGTCTCTACCCAGAAAATAGGAGGTCTGCCAAAAAACTGTAGTTAGATGAATAATTCAAATTTTTTAAATGGGGTTGAAATGGAATTGAAGGACATAGAAACAACCAGGGGTTGAGACCACTTGGAACTGGAAAAACACTGACCCTTTGGAGTCTGTACTTCACCATCTCCTGCATATTAGGAAGGCATTCAACAAATAATGACATTGTTGACAAATGAGAGCTGGGTGATAGTGCCATTTAGTGGATTCAGACTTCAGATACTGTGTCCAGTGAGTGGTAATCACTGTCAACCAGGAATGCGGTCTCATTTACTGTGTGATGTGACTCTCCTAGCCCATGTCTCATTAAACACTTAAAAAAAGAGAGAGAGAAATTTTTTAAAGATTTTATTTATTTATCTTTAGAGATGGAAGGGAGGAAGAGAGAGAAACATCAATGTGCGGTTGCTGGGGGCCATGGCCTGCAACCCAGGCATGTGCCCTGACTGGGAATTGAACCTGCAATACTTTGGTTCACAGCCCGTGCTCAATCCAAATGAGCTATGCCAGCCAGAGTAAGAGACAAATTTTTTTAATTTTTTATTTTATTTTTTTCCATTACCATTTGTCCCCCTTAAGCCCTACCTGCCCGCAATCACCACACTGTTGTCCATGTCCATGATGGAACAGAGACAAATGTGTGGCTGACTTAGTGAGATATTCAGTGACAGTGCAAAGGAGAGAATCAACAGTACTTTCAAACCAATCTCAGAAATCTAGAACGTAGGTCAGCAGATTTTTTCTGAAAACAGCAAAGGAGTAAATTTTTTAGTCTTTTGCATCATCAGGTCTCTGGAAAACAGCCCTTTTCTGCTGCCGTAGCCCTAAAACAGCCCTAGACAATACAGTAATGAACCGGTGTGGCTGTGTTCCAATGAAACTGGATTTACAAAAACAGGTGCCAGGCCAGATTTGACCCATGGCCCAGATTTTGCTGAACTCTCATCTAGATGTATGTAGGCTGAAATCTGAAGGCGGTAAATCTAAATTTGTTCCTTTATGGCCCAAGAACAATGGGCCTAACACATTACATACAGAGGAACAAGGTGGGCATTGTTTGCTCTTCTTTTGCAGATGAGAAAGCTAAATCTCAAGAATAAATAGCTTGCCCTGGCTTTCCCATCTGGGTAACACTTCATGGGACATCATGCCACATCAGCAAATGTTTGGGTGAATTGAGAGACTCCCAATTACTCACTCAGGTGGAGTACTTCATGGGGCCACACTCCCCAGGCAAAAGCCCTGGGTTCTTCTGGCTCTGTTCTTAGTCAAGTGTGTGACCTTCGAGAGACTCGCTTGAATTCTCTGGACTTTGGCTAACAAAGCAATAAAAATAACAGACTCAACTAGATAAACACCAAGGCCCTTCTCAGGTCCAGAAGGATTACTCTTAATACACGTTCAGGGCATCATGTGAAAGAGAATAGACACTCTTTGTAACTCAAAAAGCAATTCTTTTCAATTTTTGCTAATATAGTTTTACAGAAAACCAATATATAAGACATAAAAATGGCATTTTATGAGCATGCATGGTGTTTTACAAGTTCAAATTTGTAATATTTTCTGATTATAAAGACATTTACTGAGAGAATTGGGCTGATATGAATGAAACTGAAGTTTTATGCTGGGAGTAATAGATAATTGATGGATTCTTTTTAGCATCAGCACCTCAGAGTTCTACTCATTGTGACTTGGTTATATGTTTGTTTGCATGCTTTTGGTTTTATAATGTCAAGAAAACCCCACTCCCATCTTCATTTAAATGATAAAAAACAATTAATAGTCTTGCAATCTAAGAAAACTCATCAGAATTCAGAAATGGCAAGAGAAGCCTGAAAAATAAAATGCGTTAAATTCACAACATAAATAACCTAATGCTCAGTATATTAATTTGGCATACATGATAAAAATTAATGTAAAGTAAGCATTCGAAAAACAGTTGAGGTAAGCTAAGTTTATGGTGCTAAATGAATCCCAGAATCTTAATGGCCTGTTGTAGTATTTATTTCTTGCTCATATTACACACCCAATTCTGGTTGGGGGTGGGGGAGCTCTGATCCACACAGCTTCTCAGGGATCCAGGCTGTTGGAGGTGGCACCGACATCTCGTAACTGTCCCATCTGATGCAGGTAGTGTGTATCCTTGGTTGCTAAGGCAGGGGCAGAGGCATCTGGAGCGCAACACATTGACCGTTTTGTACAGAGGCTGTTCTTTACATGGGAGTGTAAACCACATCTGTCAGTTCTGCTCAGCGTTTGCCAAACTAGTCTCATGACCCTATTTCAGAAATTCGTGTGTCGTGCACGTGGACTAAATATGCAAAAGCACTTGGAAGAACTATAAGGGAGCAGATTTCAAACATGTTTCATAATCAAAAAATGCAGGTTCCTGAACCCCACCCACCCTCAACCCTGGAATCAGGATCTCTGGGGTATAGGAGGGAAATTTGCATTTTATAAAATGTTCCACAGCTGATTCTTGTTATCAACAGGAAGCAACTGCTCTGAAAAAGGAGTGTTTTTAAAAGAGAGGAAAAGCAACAATTAGATCTGTAGATTTAAGATTACCCTGCTGCCGTGTTAGAGGTGGTATCGAGGGAAGAAATTAGATGCAGGGAGATTTCATGTCACAGACATATAGGGTTCAATAAGTAAACATAAATGTATTTGTGTATGTGAGGGGGGACCCCAAAAAGCAATTTATTTATAAAAAAAATTGTGTATTTATTCTTACATGTTTAAACTTCACTCACTATCAAAGTACTCTCCATTTGATGCAATACACCTAGCTTTCCACTGCTCAAAACAGTTTTTGAGCTCACTGATTTTGATGTTTTTTAGTGCTTCTGCGGTTTTTTTGCTTAACTTCTTCCACATTGCTAAAACATTTCCCTTTGAAGACTTTTTTTATTGGGTCAATATGGAGGTGGGGGCACTGGGGTCATGCTGGTTTTGGTCAAAAACTGCTGAACACAGTGCAGTGCACTCGTAAATCATCCATCATGAAATGGGCAAACATGTTAAAAGAATCTTTAAAATAATTCTCTGAAACCGAAGGCAGCCTCTTACAACCGTGCTAGCTGGTACACTCATACAGATGGGTTCCTAGGACACTCACCTAATGGGAGAAGCCTACACTACCAGGGACCTGCCCTTCATAAGATAATTACATTTTGGGGGTGTGTGCCTCCTTTTATATCATAGTGTGTTAGCAGGGCCAGCTCAGTCTAAGAGCCTAACAATGTTGTTGTAAATTTCTCTATTTCAGAATCATCCCCCACCTCCCTGCTCCCTTCCTTGATTCCCAGAAAACCAGTAGGGTAGTCACAAAGTAGCTGCCAACCAGTCCTTGTTCCTCATTTCAGTAAACATTTCACATGCCACTGCTGCAGACAGTGCTGGCTGTAGAGCCAACTCAGCACCCATAGGCATCTCTGGATAGGGAGTGGTACCTGGGGTAAGTAGGCATGACCTGATTCTCTTTTGAGAGGTTGCTAGAAGTGGTAAAACTTAGCTTCATGCCTGTTAGGGCACCACAGAACTGATTACGTATACTGCAGTGTCTTCTGCCTTCTGGGAAGACCGTTAAGAGTAGATCTGCACTGGGAGAAAATGCCTTGGGCATGATTCTTTTGGAAAATCTATCTGGCCAGTGCTGGATTATTTAAGGGCCAACAGTCCAGGTTTTGGTTTCTCCTCCTACACCTGCCTGGATTCTGGCTTTACTAGCGTCTCTCCCCATAGTGTTTGGGATGGGGATGTGGAGAGATAGAGAATCCCCATACACTTTGGGAAGAAAACTAGGTTCTCTTCCTTTCAAACATTATTCCCAGCACCTACCAGTTTGCTGTTCATGTGCCATGACTAAAACAAGTGGAACATTGAAAAGAACTTGGCAATGCTGCCCAGCGCTTTCCTCTGAGAGATGGATGGCCTTGTGGACAGGTTCTCTCTTTATTGTTATTCTTCAAACTGTCTTGTATTGACAGAGCCCAGGGTTCCGTCCCCCCCTCCAAACAGGTGAAAACAAACGCACACCTGATTGCCAGGTATAGACTGAAGCTGGAAACTGGCATTTTGGCATGAAAGTAATAACTAGTAGCAGGCAGAAGTTTCTTCTAAACTATTTTGTTCTCTCAGAGCAAAGATAGGGAAATTATTTCTAATACATTCTTCTCCAAAATGTAACTGATGGCTCTAGTAGCACTTAGTTGCCTTTAACTTCATGAGAAACAATTTTGTTAGATTGTATTGTGACAGCTGTCACTCAGCATGTGTTAAAAAAAAAACATCAAAATTGGTGAATTTTTGTGTAGCCATTTTAATATTGAAGATGAAAAAAATATTTGGCACATTATGCTTTATTATTTCAAGAAAGGTAAAAACACAACTGAAATGCAAGAAAATTAAGCAGTGGATGGAGAAGGCGCTGTGATTGACTGAACGTGTCAAAAGTGGTTTACTAACTTTTGTGCTAGAGATTTCTTACTGGACAATGCTCCACAGTTGGGTAGATCAGTTGAAGTTCATAGCAATCAAATCGAAACATTAATTGAGAACAATCAACATTCTACCACACAGGAGACAGCCGACATACTCAAAATATCCAAATCAATAAAGTGATTAATGAAAATGAAAAATGTATCTTTTATGGAAAAAAACTAAGCAGACTTTTCCATTATTATATAACTTTAAAATATTTAACATAAATCCTAAAAATAACATATTAAAGCATTTAATATATCAGCTTTTGTAGAGTAAGAACATTACTATCAAGAGTCTATTTAATAACATAAATAAGAAGTTGTAGCAACATGTAAGGACCTAATATAAAATTAAGAGAGAAGTGGGACGAGGTTGGAGAGGATGAGTCCAGAAAGATGAACAGACAGAGGGTGACTACTTAATGGGGATGCATACAGTTCCATCCGTAGAAATGCACACTCTACCCCAATCCCACACAGTACAGGCAGTAGAAAGAGAGAGAAACCTGCAGTGAAAGAAATCTGTAGAAGAAAGGGAACATGAATGTTTGTCTTTGTAACACTCCTCTTTAGGGGGTTTGATCCAAAGACTTTTAAAGCTTTATTAAGTTTTCTCAACTTTGGGCATAAATGGCAGTATCTTTTGGCACTTGTTCAATAAACTCAGTGAAACTGATCCAAAATCAGAAGTTGCCACATTGCAGGTGTGCAGTACTTGGGGCTACAGTTATATAATGGTAATTATAATCTTTGATAGGGCATTCGAATAGCCCTGAAATGTTCCTGCGGTAAGTTGATGTGACTTATTGTGACCCAAGTTTCTATTACAATTCTTAACGATGGTATTTCTGGGTCCTTGTTTGATTACTATATATGTTATTTCTGACAAGGGTGTAGTTAACACTTTTAAGACAGTTTTCAAACTGAGAAAAAGCTACATGGTTTAGTGGGGCTTGGAATGATTATACCCAAGGTTGGCATCTACTGGAGGGGAATTTGTTTTTAGTCAATACTAAGCTCTTCCCCATTCTATCGCAAGGCCACATTAAATCTTTATCACATACGCTCTGGTGTTTTGATCATGGCTGTGTCCAAACAACAACCTCCTTGCAGTGGTAATTTTGGCACAAGTGCAAGTCCCACATAATAAGGAGTTTGAAAGCTAGCATAAGCCTTTTAGTATAAAAAGAATCATTAAGGCTTTGAATAAAGATAGGGTTAATGTCAAAGTAACCAATTTGGCAATCTCTCAATTTGAGCTTTATGTTTATTGAGAGATCCAGATGTACTAAGTAAATGACAGATTCATTTCTGTATTTTCTTAACACTCATAAAATATCTTTAACTAGTTCACTTTATTGAGTCTATCAGTGATTCTGCTTATCACATCAGAAATTTGAGTGCTGACATTTTTATCTAATGAAATAGCTGCCAATGGATACCACATAAGAAAACTTTCCTTGAGATTAAGGAAAGAAAAAGGTTTTCCCCAACAAAAGCTGAAGGACTTCATCACTGCTAGATCTGCCTTCCCCCCCCCCCCCCCGCAAAAAAAGAGCTAAAAGGAATTCTTTAGTCTGAAATAAAAGGATTTCAAATTAGCAACACAGAAAATATGAAAATATAAATCACACTGGTACAGGTAATTAGTCAAATTCAGAATATTCTAAAACTATAATATGGTGGTGTGTTAATTGCTTAACTCTATTAAAAAGGTTAAAGGGTAAAAGTATTTTTAAAAAACTATGGTTACAATAATTTGTTATTGGATAGACAATGTGAAAAGAGGTAAATTGTAACATCAATAACATGAAATGGGCAGGAGTAGAAGGGTAGAGTCTTTATATGCTATTGAAATTAAGTTACCAGCTTAAAAAAGACTGTTATAAAATGTTTTATTTGGTAACTAGAAAGCGAACAACTACAGAAAACACCAAAAACATAAAAAGAAGGGAATCAAAGCATTCCATATGGAAAAGTATTAATTTACAAAGAAAGACAAAAAGAGAGGAAGAAAGGAACTAAGGAACTACATAACAGCTCCAAAGCAGTAAGATGGAATCAGTAAGTCTTTACTTACCACGTTCTTACCTATTACTTTATTATTGTTAAAATGTGTATATCATCCAAAGTTGCTCTACATGTTCAGTGCAACCCCTATCAAAATTTCAGTGGCATTTTTTTTCACAGAAATAGAACAATTTTAAAATTAATGCTAAACTACAAAAGACCCCAAATAGCCAAAGCGATCCTGGGAAAGAAAAACACATCCTGATTTCAAACTATTACAAAGCTTACAGTAATCAAAACAGTCTAGTAGTACTGGCACAAGGACAGACACATAGACCAGTGGAACAGAATCAAGAACCCAGAAATAAACCATGTGCGTACTGTCAACTAGTATTTGGCGAGGGAGCCAAGAAGACTCAATGGGGAAAGGACAGTCTCTTTAATAAATGATGTTGGAAAAACTGGATATTTATATGTAAATGAATAAAATAGGACCCTAACTTATATTGTACACAAAAATTAACTACTCAGAATGGTTTAAAGACTAAAATGTGAAACCTAAAACCATAATAGTCCTAGAAGAAAATCATAGGGGAAAAGCTCCTTGACATTATTCTTGGCAATGGCTTATTTTTTTTTTTGATATGACGCCAAAAGCATAAGTGACAAAAGCAAAATAAACCAGTGGTGCCATATCAAACTAAAAAAGCTTCTGAACAACAAAAGAAACATCAACAGAATGAAAATCCAACCCAAGAAATGGGAGGAATTATTTGCAGCCTATCTGATGAGTGGTGAATATCCAAAACAAACAAGGATCTCATAAACTTAATAGCAAAAAAAAAAAAAATCCAATTAAAAATAGACAGAGGACCTCAGTAGACATTTTCCAGAGATGACATACAAATGGCCAATAGGTACATGGGAAGATGCTCAATATCACTAATCATTAGGGAAGCGCAAATCAAAACCACACTGAGATACCTGTTAGTATGGCTATTATCAGAAAGATGATAGATAACAAGTATTGGTGAGGGTGTGGAGAAAAGGGAACCCTGGGCACCACTGGTACAGTCACTTGGAAAACAGTATGGAAATTCCTCAAAAAATTACAAATAGAACTATGATATGATCCAGCAATCCCACTTATGCGCATATCCAACAGATATGAAATCATTCTCTTAAGGAGATATCTGCATCCCCCTGCCCATTATTGGATGAACAAATAAAAAGATATGAATATATACATCTATATATATAGTAGAATATTATTCAGCCATAAGATAAATACTGTATGATCTCACATGTGGAATCTATAAAAAACAGTGAAATGCATAGAAACAGAGAGTAGAATAGTGTTGCGAAGGGCTGGGAGTTGAAATGGTGAGATGTTGCTCACATTTTAAAAACTTCCAATTTTAAAATGAATAAATTTTGAGAATCTAATTGTAGCATGGTGACTATAGTTAACAATGGTTTATTATATATACTTGAAAGTTGCTAAGGGTAAATATTAAATGTTCTCACCACAACACACACACATACATGGCAATTATGAGTTAATGGAGGTGTTAATTAACCTGTGGCAATCGTTTTGCAATATACACCTCTATCAAATCATCACATTGTATATCTTAACTTAGACTATGTTATTTAAAAAAAAAATGAACAATTCTACTCCTAAGTATCTACTAAAACATATCCACAAAAATTTTTGTATGTAGATATTCAAGAAACCTTATTTATAACAGCCAAAAAGTGTGAACAGTCCAAATATCCATTAATTTATGAATGAATAAACAAAATGTGATATATAATGGAATATTATTTGGCAATAAGAAGGAATGAAGTTAATAATACATGCTCTACAATATCAATAAGCTTCAGAAACATTAGGTGTAAGAAGCCAGACACTAGAGACAAGATATTGTATGATTCCATATATATGAAATGTCTTTTAAGGGCAAATCCACAGAGACAAAGTAGATTTTTTCAAGACATCAGTGTTTTTTTATTTTAATCTTTATAGATAAAGTAGCTTAATGGTTGCTTACATCTTGGGGTGGGAATTAGTAGGAGGTTTCTTTTCTGGGTGATAGAAATGTTCAAAAATTAGATTTTGGTGATGGTTTAACAACTGTGTAAATATACTAACAACCATTGAATTATATACTTTTAACAGATGAATTATATGGCTTTTAAATCATTATGTTAATAAAAGGAAATTTTTTTAAGAATAGGAAGGGTTGATGTGGAGGAAATAAAATAGTAGGATAAGGGGGCAGGAACCAGAGTGGAGAGAGAATAAAATAATACAACATAGAGGAACAATTAAGACTGGCAAGTTATATCCAATAGACACCCGACCAAGATCAAGAGCTAATTAAAAGAAGAAGAGGCATTTGCAGGAATAAGGACTTCCTTCTGAGGCAAAATAGGAAGATGAACTTGTAGATTGAAGAGAAAAAAGAAAAGTGAGAGTGTTCACATCTGATGGCCTATGATTTTTTGAGTCATGAAGAAAATGAAGTAACATGCTTGAGTAACGAATTTGATAAATTTCAGGAGAATGGTGATGGTTCAGACAACAAATATAAAGAATAAAAAAGAAAGGTGATTACATAAGTAAAATGATTTTGAAGCCATTATGACTTAGCTCGGTTTAAATAAAAAATAGCAAAGTTCTTAATCATCAAGGTTATACATTTTTTTCTCCATCAGCTCTAGATTTCCATGAAAGAGAAGCAGCAAAAAAAAATGGATTAACTGCCTGTAAAACAGTATTTGAACAGGTTCCTGCCAAGGTTGCATGTAAAAGTGCCAAATGTAATCAGGTATAATATATTCAAACACTTTTGGGTATGATTATCACAAACATTTTAAATGACAAATTTCAAAATGTAAAGTATCTTAGAAAACAATTTCAATCTAGTTCATCAGGATTAGATTTCAGTCATTGAAATTCGATGTTGAAAGCTTACTGAGCCTGAGATCTTAGAAGCAGTACTGAGCATGGTAAATCTTCCTTATCAAATAGAAATCGCAGAAAGATGAGCCGCCACCTAGCACTCCGCCCAAGAGGAGCAAAGGAGGTACAGCGGGGAGTCTGGGGCACTGCTTTCCCAAGCAGCGTATCTGAACACGCGCAAATGCATATTCCTGCGTCCTTTCTCACAAACATTGGGAATTACAGTCTGGGGTAATATTAATCTAAAAATATAAAAGTGTCCAAACATTTTATATTTTTAACCAGGCATATATATATATATATATATATATATATATATAGGTGATGTTGATGTTAGAGTGGTGAACTTTGTCCAATTTAGTAAGAATTTAGGCTGAAATCAGTGATGGTGGGAAAAAGATCAATCAATTTATTAAAAGGGGTAAGGAGGAAGTCTTTTAACGGTTCGGTAAAAAACGCTTGAGAAAACCTAAAAGAGCTGTAAACTGACGTGAAAGAAATAACCAGATCTCACTGGTGACAAAATCAATCGCGTAGTAAACGTCTGTCAAAAGTCATCAATCTTTCTCTGCCTAAAGGAGGGTAAAAGGTTCAACGCTGATGCCCTTAATTACCTTGCCTTACAGGACCCGATTCCGGCCACGATGAACCTTAAACGTAACAATGTCTTTATTTGACGGCGACTGTCTCATAGTGCTTCCTAAGAAGCATTTCTATCTAGGCTGGTTTTACTTTAACTATGATTGCAATTTTACCTTAAAACTAACCGTCCCGTCTTCCTTCTCTCCACCCCGCCTCTCAAAATTACAAGCTGGAGAAGTTTCACGTGGATTGTGCGCTGCGCTAACACGCACAGACAACCCCGCCCCCCCGCCCCGCAGCGCAACTTGTTGCCACTGCTCTACCAGTGCCCCAAAGTGTATAAAAAGCCAGCAAAACCTCCCCAGGGCTATTTTCATCCCACGCTCAGCCCTCCAGCCACAGCACTGAGCCTCCACCCACTCCCAAAGCAGTCGCGAAGGTCAGGTACCAGCCGGACGGGTCGGGGCCCGCAGGGAGGGGCGGGCTGCTCCATCGGAGCGCGGCGAGCATGGGGGAGGAGCAGATGGGGCCATCCGCTTGCTGAAAAGTCGCCAGCTTTTCAACGCGTGCCGCTGTTCTAGGAGGTGTGCACCTCCTTTAGAAGCTCAATTTTGCCTGTCTGGGTGTTTGGAAGCAAGAAGAAAAACTTTTCTAAACTTTGTCTAGCTTCTGCTCCCCCGGCGCGTGGTTCCTTGATGGTTCGCCCCAGGGCCACGCTAGGGACGCCCTCGCCCCCTCCCCGCCTCCAGTGAGGCGCTCGGAGCCACCGCCCCCTCGTCGGGTGTGGCGGCTGCCGCGGAGACCCGTGGCCTCCTTGGCCTCCTCGGCCCCTGCCCCGCGGCGGCATGGACTACCTGATCACGATCACGGGGAAGAGCGGGCGCCTTCTGCGGGGCACCGCCAACCGCCTCTGGGGGTTCGGGGGCGGCGGCGAAGCCCGGCAGGTGTGCTTCGAGGACTCCCTGAGGGAGCCCGCCCAGGGGGACCCCGGGTGCGGGTCCCCGCCCCCTCGGCCCCCGGCGCCGTCCAACCCCGAGGGACCTGGTGAGCCCAGCCTTCCTTCGCCTCCCACGTGGCGGCCCCGGGCTGTGGGCTGGGTGGCGACGTGCGGCCCAGTGGGGGGCCGGACCGGAACGGGGAGGGCGGGGGTCGCGGGCCCGGGGCAGGTGCGCCGGGCGGGTAGCGGCGGGCGGGGGCGGGGTGAGCGGGGGCCCTCCGTCTGCGCGGGGACGGGAAACTTTCGGCTGGGTGCGTCGGAGCTCTTCCTGCTCTGCCCTTCCTGCTTGCTTCACCCGGAGCAGGCTGTCTTTACCCCGCCAAGTGTTCCAAGGGTAGGATCCATTCGCTTTTCCCTCCCACTGGGAGGTGAATATTATTAACCCGATTATGACGCCCGTCGTCTTCATCTTTGAGGTCCTTAAGATCGCTGTGCCTGTTTTGGGTTTGGGTCGGCCTTTTTGGTATTTGCCAGCTGTTAGGGTTCACTTCAGCACTTAATACTGTGGAAAAGAAAATGCTTAACTTAAACTGAAACCTAGTTGATTTTGTGTCCTGTATTTCGTAAGGCTGCATGTTTTACGAAATGCAGGTGGCATAACCAAGAAACTTTTTTCTCAAGTGCCTGCTACTGCGTTAGTTTTTGTTCATCATAGTGTCTCTGTATAATACTATGCTTTAAAAAAATCTGTCAGTCATAATGGTATGATATTTGATATCTCATGGAACTTTTAAAAGCACTTGTTAAGTATTAGCATATGGTAACTTCTCCAATGTTGTTGGCTTCCTCTAAAGTCAGGAATTTTCAACTGTTTTCATCTCATGGCATACGTAAACTACTAAGATTCTGCGTCATACCAAAAAATATATTTTTGCCTGTCTGACAAAAAATAGTTATAATTTTGATTCATTAAATCATCAGCTGTTTTGTCTTGGCTGCGGGCATTTTTCAATTTGACTAAGGGAAAAGAGGTCAGTGCCCCTGACTAAAGTAGTCAGGTGTTGCGTATTTTAAAAATGCATAGGGCACACTGGTTGAAAATCACTGCTCTAGGTAGTTAAGTATGTTTTATTTTTGTTACTTGTTTGACAGTATGAGTGACTATAGGAGCATTAGAGTTTAGAAAATAGACAAAAGCACAAAAAATACATAATCTATAACCCCACATCATGCCGTTCATTTTATAACAATGAAACAGTAAGGACATCTTTTGTTGATCTTTGTATGTATGGGTGTAATTAAAGCTTCGAAGGAACTTGACTATTGAATTTTAGCATGACCCCTTTTAATAATTTTCCTCACTTTACATAAAATATTTTGTCATTAGAATTTCTAATTATGGAATTAGAATATGAAAAGGGGGAGTAATTTGTTTCTGCTTTGAAGGACATTAGCCAGATGCAGAATTTCCTCTTTAAAGGTGGGACCAGGAATGAAGACTGGAACTTTAAAGTATTTGGAAAAAAGATTTTTAAAAAATCTGTTACAGTTGCCTAATTGAAAACAACTAATACCTGAGCAGCCTGTATTAGGGGTGTCCAACCTTTTGGTGTCTCTGCACCACACTGGAAGAAGAAGAGTTGTCTTAGGCCACACGTTATATACATTTTGACATGTAATCACAAAAAAAATCTCATAATGTTGTAAGTAAATTTACAATTTTGTGTTGGGCCGAATTCACGGCCTTTCTGAGCTGCATGCAGCCCCCAGGCCACATGTTGGACACCCCTGCTAGATGGAGAATTCAGAAATATGTGGCATAACTTGAGGAAGGAATATGATAGATATTTTAATAAATATGCCCAACATTTACATCTGATTCACTCATTCAAAAATGTGTATTGAGTGCACTGCTATATCTGACACTCCTTCGGAGTTGCAGCTTCAAACTACTGTACCAATTCCTCTTCTATTGAAGCTGCTTATGAACTCATCACACATTCTTTATTTTTATTTTTCATTCTGTATTTTGGGGTGGCATGAATAACATGTAAATGTACAGTTTTATAATACATCTGTGTATGGCATTGTGTGTGCCTAGTCTTTTGGTCACCATATATTTGACATCCTTTAAAATTTATGGTGCCCCCAAACCTCTGAAACAAGTTAGAGAGGCCCTGTGATGTCACAGTTAAGACCACAAATCAGGTGAGCAGGTATATCCTAGCATTAACTTGCTGAAAGAATTTGTACAAGCTAATCTCTTTTGGCCTGTATTTTCTTGCTTGTAAATGAGCTTAATTGAGTGACATCAAAGGTTCTCAATTCTAGAGGTCTTTCTTTTGAAACAGAACTAGTGAAAATGATGAGTAGTAAAGCTAGGAAATAGCAGTTGGGGTTAAAAATGTAGGTCTCTGAAATTATGCCTACAAAGTTCTGAAGGCAATATAAGAATTAAGTGCCCAAGCAATAATTTGATCATCCCCTGCCATTCTTAGAATAAGTATAGCTTCCTAAGTATCTTTCAGAATGAGTATCTGTCAGTTTGAGGGATTTCTTCTGCTTGTGACTCCCCTAATTTGAGACTTTTATAACAGCTGCTGAAGTTTCCAGTTGTCTGCCACCTTCCCTGCAGTTCTTTAAAATGTCCTGTGTGTGGTAGCAATATTTCTTGTACATACTCTTGACCTCACTTGTACGTTGGTTACACTCCACCATGCTGTTTGTTGTTACTGATCTTGCTTCTCATTATTTCATATTTAGTGATGATGTTGATAAAGTAGTTTTACCACTGACATGTTATAAGGAGGGTACAGATAAAACTTGGGTCAAATGTTTCTGATTTTACTCTTTCTATAAACAAACCACATACTGAACTGTTAGTGGTGTTACTCATGCCTTTTTATTCTTCTCCAAGGTGGCTGCTTTTGCTCTTATCAGCTTTTAGTGTTTGCTGACTCCAACATTACATAGTCCCCTCAGGAAAAACATAATTGGGACTTAGACACATTAAGCAGCTTATCACACCATTGCTCTAGTTAATAACAATTACAAAGAAAAAGTCTTATGAGCCCTTGCCCAGTGCTTATGGTGGTTGGAGTGTTGTCCTATACACCAAAAGCTTGTGGATTTTGTCCCCAGTCAGGGCATGTATGAGAGTCAACTGAATTGATGTTTCTCTCTCTTTCAAATCAATAATATCCTCAGGTGAGGATTTTTTTTAAAAAAGTCTTGTGATACAATTCTTCCTCCTGCTTAGAGTAAATTATTTGATTCAAAAAAAAAAATTCTTCAGACCTTGAGTGTAGCTCTTATTTGGAGGCATGACCAAAAGTTTACATTATTATAGCCTTTAAAGTTATTCACTTCGCTAGGCCCTATGATAATAATAAAAAAAAACACACAAATAAATAGATTTAACAAGTTCAGTCTCACCTTAATTTACTATAGTTTTTATCATAAACTGTCTTGTTATGTATGTCAATGCTGTTTTCTCACTTGATGACAGTATACTTTAAACACATCTCAATCCTATTTAAATTTTCTTTATATTTATTTTTAGTAATTAAAACAGTATCTTTGGGGATAAATGGTAACAAGAACAATAACTGCTAACAACATTTTCCATGGAGCAGGCACTAGCAAATATTTTTATTTAATTCTAACAACAACTCTGTAGGATATGTGCTGTTCTTATCTCAATTTCCTCATGAAGAAACTGAGCCAGGCAAGAAAAAAGGGATGTAGAATCTATTTAGTGTCGTGTTCGTATTTCGAAGAGTTATGGCTTTGTGAGACAGAGGGAAAATGTGAAAAGAATGAATGCAAAATTATTTTATGTATGATGTTAAAGTCAAAACACATTAGGTAAAGAAGAAGATGGATTGTCATTGACATTTCTTTAGAGTTGGAAGAATGATGACTGAGCTGAAAATGCAAAATCCAATGGATGTTACAACAGTTAGATAAATTTTAGGTTGGAAATCACAGATGCACATTATCCGGGACAGTTAAGATAAAAGTTTATCTTGAACACAGGGAAGAACAGTGGCACTAAAGGATTTGGTGTACCAATTATCATAGTAACTGTAGTTAAGCACCGCAAAACAATGTTTTGGTCAGTGAGAGACCGCACAGATGATGGTGGTCCCATAAATAATAATAGAGCTGAAAAATTGCTATTGCCCAATGATGGTGTAGCCTCCTTAACATCAGAGCACAACACATTGCTCACACGTTTGTAGTGATGCTGGTGTAAGCAAACCTGTCCTGCCAGTTGTACATAAGTATAGTATATATAATTTTGTACAGTACGCCAGATGATAATACACAACTATGCTACTGGCTTATATATATTTACTATGTTGTACTTTTATTAAGTGTAATCTTTCTACTTTTAAAAAATAAAAAGTTTGGTGTAAAACAGTGCCATGTTATTCTGGTAGCAGCCTCAGATATATCTTCTGTTTACTGAATGTCTTGATTGCATCACTTTCTCTTGTGCTTGATTTAATCTGTTTTAGATATCTTTATATACACAAATATTGCACTTACCATTTTGTTATAGCTGCCTGCAGTATTCAGTACAGTGACATGCTGTACAGGTTTGTAACCCGGGAGCAATAGGCTGAACCGCATAGAACCTGCATGTGTGGGTAGGCCCTGCCTTCCAGGTGCACTTTTTGATGTTCAACAATGACGGAGTCACCTGACACCCCATTTCTCAGAACGTCTCCCTGCCATCAAACGACGCATGACTGACTTAAAAAACAACTCAGTGTTGGTCAGCATCGGAAGATGATAACTCTAGATGCCTGCACTCTTTGGCTCACTTCTTAAAGTGGGGGGTGGGGAAGGAGAAGAACATCTTACACAACCTCAATCTGCTCTGATGGCAACTCCAGCTAAGTTTGCATAATATTGTTTCCTTGGTCCAGTAGTTCTTAAGCATGAGGTAGATTTGCCTATTTTGGAATTGTTGCTTACCTCACAGGATACCTGTGAAGTCTCTTGTATTTTCTGTGTTCTTTTTTTCAAGAGGATGTTAAATCATTTATTGATTACACACAATAATGATGATACACAGGCTTCATAAGTTTATCTGGTACCATAATTCAATGTAGATACAATATATTGCATAGGGTGTGCCAGCAATCACTAATAACCAAATAAACTCCACAGCTCGGCTTGGTTGACCCTCTAAACAGTGAACTCCATCCAGGTTACAGCACAGGAACTGTTGATTGAACTACACCAAGGTTTCTGAAGTCAATGGCTTCTGTGCCCAAGCAGGTTGTAAATAAATTTCATATGGAAACTGGCACCTGGAAGGAATTGTTCTAACTTTACACTATTGGGGTAACTTACCAAGGTGGCTTCAGAGTAGGCTAACTTTACATGTTTTTAAAATATATATATATGTATATATATATATATATATTATATATATATATATATATTCAGCATCATGATCAGACTTTTATTACATTTAGCTGTCAGTAGCATCGGTGCAAAAAAATTACATTAAAACCCTCTGTTGGAATGTGTTTAATCTTTCCATAGAACAGAAGCTAACATAACCTGTTATACAATTAATTAGTCACTAATACAGTCCTCGAGGTTTTTGCCCATTCACATGACTATTGTCTAAAACACGTTTTCTTTATAGCAGCTAGACCGTCTCCACTGTGCTTGGCCTGGCCGAGTCCACAAATCTGTTCCTGTAGCGTCCATCCCTGTCACTTCTCTGGCTCTTCTTTCCTCCTAAGCTTTGTTTCCTGACAGCAATCAAAACCTGCCACTGCCTTAGCTGCTGCTGCTGCTGCTGCTGGAAGCGTCATAGCCATCTTGGTTTCCTGGTTTGGCAAAGTATCGACCTCCACCATAGGGGCCAGCGTTTCTGCCTCCACGCTTTCCTCCTTTCATGGCTGCAGCATTTGAAGATTGATTGCTGTAATTGCCCTGATCATTGTAGCTTCCATCACCTCCAAAACTCTTTCCATCACTACCAAATTCATTATGGCATCCCCACTGCCACCATATCCACCATCACCAAGGCAGTCACCTTGACCACTGAAGTTTCCTTCATGACCAAGTTTGTCATGCCCACCAAAACTACCTCCACAACCACTCTGAAGTTTCTAGAACCACTAGTCATCTCTTACTTAGAAAGGGCTGTCTGTCTACTGCCATGCCACCCTGAACGTGCCCGATCTCATCTGATCTGGAAAGCTAAGCAGGGTCGGGCCTGGTTAGTACTTGAATGGGAGAAAGGGCTTTCCATACTTCACAGTCCCGGCCATTCACAGTATGGTATTTCTGAATGCCAGTCTTGTCTGCAGAGCCATGATCATTAAAGGTTACAAAATCTAAGTCTCTCTTTTTGCCACTCCCTTGGTCAGTCATGATTTCAGTCACTTCAATTTTCTCATACTGTTCAAAATCTCTTAGGTGATGTTCTTCAGTGCCTTCTCTAATACCAAAAAAAACCTTTTTTTGTCGGTGGTATTAAAGTGAAATTTAAAAAGTCAGTTTTCAGTTTTACTAGTTACATTTTAAGTATTCAAAAACCACAAAGCTGGTGGCTACCATATTAGTGTAGATAGAAAGCATTTCTGTTACTGCAGAAATCTGTGGTTAAAACAAAAATGTTAGACCCCTCTCCCAGAGTTTCTGATTCAGTGCTTCTGCTTTGGGCCCCATAATTTGTACTTCTAACAATTTTCCAAGTAGCACTGATGCTACTGGTCTTGGGACCACACCTTTACTTTCTGTAGCAGGTAAGTCTTATATCCATGGTAAGGTTAGAAGTGAACATAGAAATGAAAATTTTCAAATGCCCACTAGCATTATTTTTGTAATAAGGTTGGTTTTAAAATATTTGTTATATTTTGGAGAATTAGATCTCTAAGAGCACATACAAATTAGTACTGTGAATCTAATTTAAAATGAATACTTGTGTAATTGTTTTTTGATTTGTGATTTTAAGTTAAAAGGTACAAATGTCTAAATTCAGAAACTTGGAATGTTTAAGAGAACTTAAATTCATTATAATTAATAGTATTGTATTTACTAGAGTTCTTAGAAAGGTTTGTTAGAGGTAATTAAAGCGTTGATATAGTAAATTTATAAATGCAATTTAGTATATCTTAGAGAATTTAATTACCCGTTTATAAATAGGATTATATAAGAATATTTAGTTTTTCTGTTTGAATTGATCTACTATCAACATCATCTTAGAAAGTATGTTAACATTTACTAGATTTATAAAATGCACTTTATAGTTGAAGGTTTAAGGGAAAAGTAGGTTTTTATATTTGTACTTCAATAAAGCAAACATTTGTTTAAAAGTAAAGTAACTTCAAATGGTTTTTTTCTGTGTATAAAGGCTCCCTTGATGGCTACCAGCAAACTTACATTAAATGACCTGATACATTTTGGTGAATGAATGATGTCAGTACAAAAAGGTGGTTTGTTTTAAGGTCACATTCATGTCTTAGAGGAAGGCCAAAAATTTTCCTTTGTTTTTAGCAATCAGTGAAAAAGGGAAATGTGATCAGACATGAGTCACAGTATGGCTAAGATAAAGATAACCCTGCTGCTTAGGCGGGCAGGAGAAACTATTTCTGTTGGTGAAAATAGAAAAAAATTCACGAGACCCTTAATATAGCAAGAGTATTCTCGTCATCTTCATAGCCAATGTAGATATTAATTTCAAAAAGCTAATTTTCTACACTGTTCTTTAATATAATTCAATACTGTAACAACAAAATGCAAATTACTAAAAGCAGTTTTTGACAACCCAGAGCAGTCTGAAGCTGCACTTATATCTGATGGTGTGTCTTAACTGGGGAGTAGGTGCTAGATTATAAACTGTAGAGTTTAGATCACATATTCAAAACTCTAGACTTTAGATTTTCCAGAGCAGCGCCGCTCAGTAGAACTTGCTGTGATGATGGAAATGTTCTCTGTTTTTATTGTCAGTGTGGTGGTCACTAGGCAAATGCAGTTGTTGAGCACTTGAAATGTGACTAGTGAGGAACTGAATTGAAGAATCCATATTCTAGATTTTATGTCCACATTGTCCAATATGGTAACAACTAGGCACATGTGGCTATTTTAGTTTAAATTAATTTAAGTGAAAGTTAAAAAGTCAGTTTTCATTTTCACTAATTAATTTCAAGTACTCAGAAACCACAAGGCTGGTGGCTACCTATTAGACAATGTAGATAAAGCATTTCTGTTATTGCAGAAGCACATCATTAGCCAATATTGTTGTAGAGTATTGGTTCTCAGCACTGGCTGCCCACTGGAATCCCCTGGGATGGATGGAGATTGGTATATCCTCCTAGAGTTCAGTGGATGAGCCATAATTCTTTCTCCACTTTTTTATGAAAAAATTAATGACAAGTTATAAGGTAGTTCTAGGTACAATTCAAGTTGTTGCTTCAGAATATTAGTTCATTTAAATTGGATGCTTGCCATGTGTCAGGCCATTTGTTAGACACCAAGGGGGCACTGTGGAACCAAGCAAGCATGGTGTATATAGGTTACAGTTTAGTGGAAGAGATTAAAAAAATTTAAATGGTGCTGGCTGCTATGAAGAAAATGTGAAGATGCTGTGTGATTAATAACAGAGACTTGGGTTAGCCTTGCTGATCAGGAACATATTAGGATTGTTTTTAAGTATTGCAGAGCTGCCTGTTTTGGGATTTAGGCTTGGTTATTAGTATTATTTTTATTATTAATGCTTCATTAGAACTATTTGCCCAGCTGAGCTAATTAGGTACATAAAAACTCTCTAGGGTGGTCAAAATGTTACTTAAGGTGGAAGCAAAGGGAAAACAATTAAATATTTCTAGATTCATTGGATTGTAGAAGTAGAACTATTTTCTCCTGCGAGGACTAATGTTATATTTTTTTTGACGTGGTTTTGGTTAATAAGTATATGTATCTTCAACTAATCAGGTTAGATGTGTTAAAAGAAATGATTCATAATTTAGTTTTTTATAACTTCCTTGCTGTTGACAGTTACTTGTGTTTTGAATTTACTTCCAACTATTAGCATTTCATACTGGTCTGTCCTTAGCCCAAGCAGGGAGGAGGTACATTCCCTTTTTTTGACAGTTGATTGTATTTTAGAGCAGAGAATCCCAGGAAACAAGCTGTGTTACTAGTGAATCTCATAAATATCAGCCCAGAGAGCTTTATTTAGCAATCTTTAATATTACTCTAAAAGGGGCATAAATATAATAAGAATTTTGCCTCATATTTTTTTTTCTAGACACTGGCCAAAAGAAGACCCTGGACAAGAAAGATGGGAGAAGAATGTCTTTTCAAAAACCTAAAGGGACTATTGAGTATACTGTAAGTTATTTGCTTTTGAAAAAAGCTGATTTATCTTTGCAGTCTTTTTAAGTCTTACTTAAAGTATTCTTTCTTTATACTATAAATGAGACAAGGGTTGTTAATTGCCTTTTTTTAAAAAGAAATTTTTTTTATTTATTTGAGGAAGAGGAGAGGAAAGGGGGAAGGAGGGAGAGATAAACATTGATTTTTTTATTCCACTCATTTATTCATTCGTTGGCTGACTCTAGTATGTATGGCAACCGAGGATCAAACCTGCAACCTTGGTGTATCAGGACGATGCTCCCACCAACTGAACAACCCAGTCAGGGTCGTTAATTGCATTATTTAGAAATCTGTACCTCACTTTGACAACTGTTTTATTAATAATAACACTTAATTTTTTTGTTGTATTTCATGATTTTTTCTTTAAAGAGAAATTAAGTGATACAAAGATATTTCAAGAAATCAATTTAATATTGATGTTACTTTATTGGAGTCAAAGTTCCTGTGCTACAATAATTTTCATTAGATTAGACTTTTAAGAAAGTGTTAACTTTTTTAGAAATGTAATCTTCATTTTATTCTCAGCAGTGCTAATGATAATGAAAATGGCAGATACAATACTTAAAGGATAAGTAGATATTAATCTTCCAGAATAACCTCTCACATTAGATTATTTATACTAATTTATAGCTAAATTTCTTTTAGCTCTGAAAGTGGAACTTCTTTCTGTCTTCAGAAATGACCCTCAGATCTCCCTGCAGGCAGCTTTTCACATTTCTGGTTACTATGGAAAAGTGAAGAATTGACTTTAGTGTTTGTTGTGCTGTTTATTTAATTGAATGTAAATCTTGTTTATTTAGATAATGTCAGTATGTTATAAAGCATTTATTGTAACTGAGCTTAATTTTGTGTTTTTCCAATATGGTAACATAGTGTATTAAGAAAATAACAATTTAAAACAATCTATGCATTTATGTCATAGTGAAACCTTCCAATGTTTGAATCTCAACTGTTTTCCATGAATCCTTAAAATTGAACCAATTATCAAAATCTTGAGTTATACTTTATTTTCATATATTATATAATTCACAAAATTTGACATGTTAAGTATTTTTAAAAGGTTAAAAACCAGATAATTTAGGGTAGAATTACATTTACTATCTAAAAAAATATCTTCTTAAAGCATATTATAAACTTAAATTGAGTGTGCTTCTACCTTCTCTGTATTGTTGAGAAATTGATGCAATAAGTTCAAACAGTAAAATATTGGGTGATGTGATTTGATGTATTCATGAGTGTTATTAATGCTTGAGATTATAGGAATGAAGCATAAGGTGTTATCTCCACGTGTAACCATATGACTATACAGAATTGTGAAAGTTTGGTTGGTTTTGAATCTAGGAGTTTACCATTCTTTGTTTTGGTGATTCTGTAAAACTTGTGTTATCTGTAGCAAAATTCAAATTAAAAACCATTATTTTAGGGGGAAGGTTAATTGAAATTTGAAATTATTATTATTGTCTTAATGATATAATAGACTTTTGGGATATAATCAAGTAAGTATTCACCAGAGACGTTGTGAAACATCCTCTAGCAGGCCTTTGTTTAGCCTTTTTTTTTTTTTTTCCATTTCTTAACCCTGTATTTCCCATGCCAAACCTTGAAAGAAACAAATGTAATTCTGAAATTAAGATATTACGCTTATATTCTATTCTTATTATGATTTTTTAAATCTTAATAAACATTTTTATATAAAATATTAATATAACATGATTTTTATATTTAAGAAAATATATAACCTTGTATTTCTTTTAAAATAAAACTATGTATCTTAATATCACAGTGTATTTTCAAAGTGTGTGTATTCTAAAATATTTATGATCTAATTATAAGATGTTTCTAGACTACCTAAATATAGAATAAACTTACTTTATATTTTTATACTTTAGATAACTTTAAAGTTAAAATCATACACATATATACATATATACATATATGCACAAACACATACTGTTTTTAATTATAAAATCAGTTTCAGTAGAAGTCAAAATTAGACCTTGAAAATAGTATACATTATCATTTTCTTCTTAGTTATTTTAATATCTCGGTACCTTCTACTGAAGGAACCTTTTCCAAGGTCACTAATGATTGTCTAATTATCAAACCCAGTGGATTTTGTTGTTTTTGCTCCCTGTTCATTGTTCTTTCTGGTTTTTGCTCCTTCTTCTCAAGGTCCTTAAATAGTTGTTTCAGTAAGGATCTGTGATTGGGTAATCAGGCAGTGTTTGAAAAGGGGTTTTGTTTGTTTGTTTTTGGGGGGGGGGGGTTGTTTGCTTGTAATCTGAGACAGACAGAGAGACAGAGACATTCACTTCACTAGTGTTGCTTCACTAATTTATGCATTCATTGGTAGATGCTTGTATGTGCCCTGACCAGGGATTGAACACTAAACCTTGACTTACTCAGAGGATACGGTAGCCAACTGGGCCACTCCACCAGGACCTGAAAAGTCTCTATTGAAGCATCATTCCTGGTAGTTGAGCTGTCTATAGATTATTAGGTTGACATTTATTTTCTGTCAGAAGTTTGGATATAGTGAGTAGTCCATTGTCTTATGTCCCTCTGTTGCCTTTTTATTTTTGTTCATTTCTGCAGTCTTTCTTTCTCTGTTTTTTCATTGTTTTTGAAGTTTCCTCATCTTCACAGTTCTGCAGTGCCACTATAAGAAATCTAGGTTCAGACATATTTTTATTTATTTTGCTTTTTGTGTTTGTTTAGTCTAATGAATGAATCATGTTATTCATAAATTATGGAAAATTTTCAACCATTATTTTTTTTAATTATGTCCTCTTCTCATTTTCTTTATTTATTCTTGAAACTAATTGTCCCACATTTCACTATCATTATGCTTCATTGCTGCGTTATCCTTGTTGCCATTTTGACTGTATCTTCATCTCCTTTGCTGGCTGTTCCACTCTTCTTGATTCCAAATATGAGTGGTCTCTTGTTTCTTTTCACTTTTCCATTCACGTTCGGTTACTCGGGAGCTTAAGAACTTTATTACATAAACTGTGTGGGGTGAGACGCAAACTTTTTGTATTCGTACCTTTCTAGATGCTTGTGTCCCCTACTACCACTTCATACTTAACAATTGATAGCAGACCACTTACTAATTAATTCCTTCTCCATCCTTGCCCAACTCTCAGTTTTTTAAATTTCCATTTCCCTTTAGTCTGTTAGTCACACAGTTTGGAGTTTGAAGTTTCAACATCTGTTGCTCATTAACATTTGCTCCCCTGACCTGCTGTCACCATCATCACAACCTCACTGAATAATTGTCTTCTGTTGAGTCTTTTGTGAACATCTCATACCTTAATCTCCTTACATTTTTATTACCGTAAACCTGGTGTACTATAGTGGCATTATGTTGGTTTTTCAGCATTCATTCTGTGGTCTCATTAATCCTAGACCTGTTTCCACTAATCTAAGTTGCCACTTGGGCCATGTAACTTTCTTGTTTTATGATTATTCCTGGTTTTTTATTATTTTTATCACCTCATTTAATGGAATCATTGTTAGATCAAAATCTGTAATAATTAATAAAAGCACTTAGTAAACTTAGACGTTACTACAAAATAAAATTTGTTTACAAAGAGCTTTTACATATACTATCTCAATAAAGTAAGACATAACTCATTGCACAGACAAGGTTTGCACAAAGGAAGGAAGCAGAACTGGATTATTATCTTATATATTTGGCATAACTTTGGTTTTATAACACCATTAAAATATATTTAGTTATTGTTTTTTATACCCACATACATAACTACTATTCCTGACTTTCAAAGTCTTCTATAGTACAATTCTAAATGCCTATTTAATCTCATCTTTTTTGAGTTTAATCTCATCATCTTTGAGATTTAACTAGCCACTTACCTTCCTAAAATCTTAAATCCCTGAGTATACTCTGGATGGTTTAGGAGGAAGAGACAGTATCCCACAAATATGTTTTATCCTTTTCTGTCTTCAGATGTGTCATTTCTGAACTCTTTACTTTGAATGTTTTTCCTCTTCTCTCCTGCTCAAATTCCTATTCCTTCTTCCAGATCTTGCTTTAAATCTTTTCTGTGAAGTCTTCCCTGAACAATATGGAGCAAATATGATGCTCTATTTATACTCAGAACTTCTGGTACACTTATTATTTCATTTATAGGACCTTTTTTGTCTTATTTTCCAATCAGATTGTAAATCTCTTGTGAACTAAAGCCACTTGGTTACACTTAAATTTGTCCTCCATAAAGCTCTGATAATGCTTTAGGTGTAGAGCAGGGGTGTCAAACTCATTTTCCCTGGGGTCACATCAGCCTTGCAGTTGCCTTCAAGGGCGAAATGTAATTTCAACTCCTTAAAGTTAAGGAGTAGTTACATTTATACAGTCCTGAGATTATTTCAGCCCTTTGAAGGCAACTGCAAGGCTGATGTGGCCCCCAGTGAAAATGAGTTTGACACCCCTGGTGTAGAGGATTCCCAAGGAATATGTTGACTGATAAAATGACTTTTTCTTTCAGGCTAATTGGCAAAATCCCATGACTTAAAATTTATATAATATGATCATTAAAATATACTAATGATTCAGAAAGAGATTGCTCAACTTTGGTTCAAATATATTTTCTTCTTTTAAAAAAAGATTTCATTTACTTTTAGAGAGAGGGAGAGAAACATCAATTGGTTTGCCTCTCCTGTGCACCGCGACCGGGCCTGTGCCCTGACAAGGAATCAAACAGGCAACTTTTCACTTTGTAGAGTGACACCCAACAACTGAGCCACACTGGTCAGGGCTCAAATATGTTTTGTAATTTATACATTTAAATGGCAGGATCTATACATAAGATCACTTGAAATAGTAATTTAAGTTTAAAACAGGCATACTTTTTAAATTGAATTTATTGGGGTGACACTAGTTAATAAAATTATATAGGTTTCAGGTATACAATTCTATGATGCACCATCTGTGTATTGTATTGTGTGTTCACCACTCCATGTCAAGTCTCCTTCCCTCACCATTTATTCCCCCTGTGTCCTCTTTTACCTCCCGCTATACCCCCTTCCCTTTGGTAATCATCATACAGTTGTCTGTGTCTGTGAGGCTTTTCTTTTTTCCCTCTTAATCCCTTCACCTTTCGACCTAGCCCTGCAATGGGGCCTCCCATCTGACAGCTGTCAGTTTGTTCTTTATCTATGAGTCTGTAAAACGGGCATACTTTGCTAAAATAAAATAGGATATTTCTAGAAGTTATATGTTTTAAAAACTACTTAAAGAAATAGTATACTGTTTTAAAGTCTTTGTAGAATAAAAATCACTTGTTTGTGTTTTATAAATTATATTTTGTATTTTGATATTGCTTGAAGTAGAGGCTCACATGTAATTGTGATTTATTATGATAAAGCATATACTCTATCATAATAACTGGAAATCATTTGCTAACAAAACATAGAATTTCTCAAGTTATCCTATCTCCAAAGATAAAAATACCACTTGTTAATCAAATGTAAGATTGGCCCATAAATATATTAATCAGTAAATCTCTTAGTTGACTTCTTCTATTTTAACAAATTAGAATAATTTATGTTTTTTTTAAACAGGTTGAATCAAGGGATTCGTTGAATAGTATATCTCTGAAATTTGATACAACACCAAATGAACTTGTTCAATTAAATAAGTTATTCACCCGAGCAGTTGTTACTGGACAGGTATCTTTTTTAATGCATTGGTCTTTAGAAGCATTTAGTAACAATACAGAGAATATTCATTGCTGCATAGCTAATAATAGAGAAAATTTAAGAGTAATAATTTTTTTAAGAGTAATAATTTTATGCATGCTTTGAACAAATCAGATTTGCTCTGGAAGAGAAAATTGTTGTTTATATCCAAATGAATTTTCTTAATATGTATTGAAAATTTTTGTGAATTGTCTTTTAAATTTAGTTTTAAAGAGCTTCTTAAAACATCCAAAGTAGTATATCACAAAAACTTCAAACATTTTTAAAGATTGTTATCCTATCTCAGACTTCTAGTTTCTTTTTTCAGAAGCAATCACAGTTATTAATTTGTATCCCCTTCCAGAAATATTCTAGCCTTTCTTTTTTTTTAATTTAATTTTGACTTTGCAAAAAGTTTTATTTAAGCATAGGATGATCTCAGAGTTTTTCATGTGTGGAGTATTGCACTGTATTTATATATTTAGTTTAATTAGGCATTAGAAGCTGTTAATTGTGCTCTTTTGCTATTGTAAACATTGCTATAGGGAACATATTCCTTTTTCTTTATATACAGATATTTTTATAGTAAATATCTAAAATTGCTGTAATGATATATGCATTTTAAATTTTGCTAGCTGTTGCAAAATTTGCTGTCTTTTAAGAGGAACTCCCATAGTATAAAACAATTATTGTTTCCTCATCCTATCCTTGATAGTATGTATTATCAAGTTTTGGCTAATTAATTTAAATATATATTTTCTTATTTTATTAGAATTATTATAGTAATAAATATTTTTTAATCTGAAGATTTTTATTTTTTCTGTTTATTACTGAAGGTTTTAATGGTTCTTGCCAATAAAACACCATCCAATTATTAACATTCTGTTTGTGTGACTGTTTTCTTCCAGGTTTTATATGTTCCTGATCCTGAGTATGTCTCCAGTGTCGAGAGCTCTCCATCCCTAAGCCCCATAAGTCCCCTGTCACCAACATCTTCTGAGGCTGAATTTGATAAGACCACAGTAAGTGTCCCTACTCTCTCAAGATAGCTGTGAAGCAATTTTAGTGTACATGTATATATCATGTTTTTTAATCCTACCTTGACTATTGTTAGAACAAAATACTACCTTTTTGTTGTTACTTAAATTTGTAAAACATTTTTATTAAATCAGACAGCTTGGATTAATTTACTATTAGTGGTACTGGTCCATGGGTATTTACCAGTTCAGTCTTATAAATGCCATGTAATAATTTAATTAAGGAAGAAGTTTTATCTAACAAACATGAGAGTATCATGCTAGGGAGTTTGTGTGCAATTTGATTTTTATTTCAGTTTCTGTGGATATTTATTTAATACTTAGAACTCTTGAGTTCATTTTTGACACACTACCTTCTAAAAAATAATTCATTATCATTTTGATCACTCTTCCAAGTATGAATCCAAAGTAATTAATAATGGGTTAATTTAGCATTTTTAAGGAACCTATGTTTTATATAAGTAACTTTACAAATGAATTTTAAGGGACCAAACTTTATTTAATAATTTTTTTAACATATCATTTGTAAGGTCCTTTTTTTTAGGTTTTATTTATTTATTTTTAGAGAGGGGAGGGAAGGAGGGAGAGAGAGAGAGAGAGAGGGAGAGGGGGGGGGGGAGAGAGAGAGAGAGAGAGAGAGAGAGAAAGAGAAAGAGAGAGAGAAAGAGAGAGAAAAAGAGAGAAACATCAATGTGTGGTTGCTGGGGGCCATGGCCTGCAACCTAGGCATGTGCCCTGACTGGGAATCAAACCTGCGACACTTTGGTTCACAGCCCATGCTCAATCCACTGAGCTACGCCAGCCAGGGCTATTTAATAATTTTGAATAAAATCTCTCCAAAAGGAATATATTGTTGCACCTTTGCTATGTAAATTAATACTACTCATTTTCCATTTTCATAATGACGTAAGGATTGTGTTTATATGCAAAAGTCTCTGCCTCCATGAAACGGCTAGGCTCCTGTGAGAGATTCTCTGTGTTGCTCTGTTGACTTAAGGAGATATCCTTTTTCTTGTTGCCCCAATTTGCACTGAAAGTTTAGGATACTAAATGGCTTACTAGTAATAAAACATAGATTATCAATTTTAATTTGCCCATGGATTATTAGGTGTTACTCATTTCTAAGCTCTAGTATTAAATTAGTTTCACTTTTTTCATGGATTAAAGCACATAATATTATTGAGAACTATTTTCTTCTTGCCCAGAGATATGTGTGTGTGTATGAGAGAGAGAGACGGAGGGAGGAAGTGGTGTCTTTTTCAAGTGTTTATTAGCTAGATATCTTATTTGCATAAATATGACCACATTATACGTTAGAATGTAGTCACATGAAAAAGAATATGCATATCACACTTAACTGTCATCACTGATGAGAATGAAAGTCAGATTATAATGATAGGTATTGCTGGGCTAAATGATGCAAGAATACCTTGTTCATCATGGGCATGGCATTTTCCCATGGGGCTTAAAAAGAGATGTATTTACAAGGGTCAGTGACAGAGGAGTGTGGTGTAGCCTTAGGTTAATTTAGCTTGTGTTTTAAACCCTAAAGCAGAATTGAGAAAAGCCTTGACTGCAGCATCTTGCCTGACTAGGAGGCTGTGGGACCCTTTTCTGTCCCTCAGCTTTACCCCAGATTTGCCTACCAACTGGATTTATTGAAAGCATAAGATCAAAGAGAAGAGAAGGCTGAAGCTCAAGGGAGTAACAGGGCCAGGTCTCTGCCTGCTTGTAAAAGCTCTTTTTCTCACTTTTGACATGATGGTGAAAGGGAGGGAGGGAATGATAAAGCCATATGAATGACCTTTTAACCTGCTATCAGAAGTGGTCCAGAAAGGATCCTCTGATATAACCAATCCTGAATAAATTCTTTCTCCCCAAGGTGGTGCCTGGAAAAGGGGAAGAAGTGTAAGAGTCCTTGAAGTTCCCTTTACCTGATGGTAGCCATCACCTGCTACCTGATTGTAGGCAATAGTGAGAAATAATTCTTTAGAACAATAATAGTGTAAATTTTAGTCTTTTTTTTTATTTTTTAAGATTATATTATTTTCAGAGAGAGGAAAAGGGAGGAAGAAAGAGAGGAGAGAAACATCAATCAATTGCCTCTCGCACACCCACAACTGGGGACCTGGCCTGCAACCCAGGCATGTGCACTGACCTGGAATTAAATGGGTGACCTATGGCTTTCCTGGCACTCAGTTCACTGAGCCACATCCACCAGGGCAGTTGTGTTTTTCTTTTTAAACCTACAAGTATAGTCATTACTAGATTCTAACATAATCCTATATAACTTTCTACATACCCAATGATTACATTTCAGTATTGTAATTATTGGATTTATGTGTCCCATCTTATATATAAGCCCTTTAGGATCAGGGATCTTATGTTTTATGAGATATAATTCATATTTGTGTGTTAATTAATATAATGCTTATTAGTATTGACACTACTAGGTTTTCCTCCAAAATTGTTAGAATTTGTATTTCTAATAATCACTGATAGGCTTGCTGAATATTCAGCTTTGCTGCGGCTTACCTACGAAGCGAAAATGTTATGTTTGTGGCTTTGACAGCATTGGATCTCAGTGGCTTTTTGAAGAATTTGTTTTAAAAATAACATATTTGAGAATTTCTCTGGTCAGTTTTTTTCCTTTTCTTTACATAGTGATAAAGAAACAAAAGATAAAACCAAAGTGAGAATAAATAATAGTTAAATTTTTCCGTATGTCAAGTACAATTTTAAGCACTTTAAAAGTATTATTTATTCCTAATTTCAAACTTACATGAGATAAACACTTGGCCTGGCTGTCTTTGTTTTTCACTGTAGACCCGTTCTACATGTTTTTCTGCACTACCTTGGACTGTAGACTATATCTTGGACTCCCTTGACCTTTTGCTTCTGGTGGTTTGGGTGTTTTGAGAGCCCTGACAGAAGATAAGAGGAAAAGGAGGTGGGGCATGTTTGTTCTGCTCACTCCCTGCCTACAAGGTCACCTCAGAGTGGCTGTATTCCTCAATATCTCATCTCCTGTCGGATAAACAACCCTTTCTACTGAGTCCTCTCTGCCTCTAGGTTTAGGCATGAATTTCTCCCCTTACCTCTTTAGGCCTACAGGTGATAATGAAGCCTCTGTTGTTGTTCACCTGGATTTTCATTTTACACTGCGTACCTTCGTAAATAGTTGCATTATCAAACTTAACTCAGTTTGATGTGCCACCTGTTTCTTTCCATGTATGATCAGTACAGTGTTTATTTTACACATGAGGAAAACTGAGAGAGACAGTAAGTAATAACACATATCTAAGTTCCTCAGTTAACTAGTGGCTGAGTTAAGATTCCAACCCAGGTAGTCTGGATCCAGAGCCCATGTTCTTAATTACCACTTTATAACTGAAAATTGATACCTCAGAAACTACTATTGCTCAATAAATAATTGGACCCAATAATATGAGTAATATTTAATCATTATAAATGAGTAGAGAAATAGCTGACAGTTTGCACTATCATCTTTATATGAGCATCTTTAAATCTAACATCCTTTTATAAATGTATAACCTTTTTTGTTTATTTTAGCCTAAAACTACCTGTGTGATATATTTAGGAAGGAATTCAGAGGAAAAATGTTTAAAATAAGTAATGTGCAAAATAAAATAATTTAAATAGTTTTTATTTAGACTTACATCAGTGTGCTTCACTGAAGGATGGGCTATACAGAGAGTTGTTTTCTCTTTAATATAGAATACCCTTTAGTACACTCTAATGTGGTGATTGCTGTGGGAAGAGGCGTATAAGGGGCCTGAAGGGTAAAGGAAAAAACACAATAAAGATTAAATAAAAAAATATAAGAGATTATAAGGAAATTAGAGTACTTATAACATTGGACTAGATACAGGTTGGTAAGGAAATGTAATTTTGAAAAAAATAGTACTGAGAGTTCCTATGGAAGCCTAGAAGGTCCTACATAATACATAAGCTATAGAGCTTAGGTATACAGAAAGTTTCTTTTTCTACAGTTATGTTATATATTTATGAATAAAAATGCTTGCTATGCACTTATAGACACTAGAAAGTTTATAATAAACACCTGTCTAAAATGTAGGAAGTTTTTGCTTAACCAAAACAAAAAATAAAAATATAGCAGATAATTCAGAAATATTGTTTAAACTGATTAAAAGGTGAACAAAAGCATTGCTTTTTCTTTTCCTCCTCTACTGTCAATATTTAAGATTTTCTGGAGTTTTTAGTATGCTGTTCTTTTGTTCACGTAACTTAAAAAATTATTAGTTGCCTGTGTTGGTTTCCTGGGGCTGCCATAACAAAGGGTCACAAAATGGGTGTGCTTAACCCAGACATTGGTCTCACAGTTCTTGAGGCTAGGTGTCTGGAATCAAACTGTTGGCAATGTCACAGTCCTCATGGGGGAATATCCTCCCTTGACTCTTCCAGAATCAGGTGTTTGCCAGTGATCCCTTGCATTCCTTGGCTTGCTTTAGATTAGTCCTGCTTCTGCTTTTGTGGTCACATGGCTGTCTTCCACCTGTGGGTCTGTGTGTTCACCTTCTGGTCTCCTTCTCATATGAGGAAACTAGTAATAATTGGAGTAAGGGTCCACCCTACTCCTGCTGTGTGACCTCAACATCATCTCATTTCATCTGTAAAAACGCTGTTTACAAGTAAGGTCACATTCTGAGGTACTGGGGATTAGGACTTCGGTATATCTTCTTGGATGACACAATCAACCCACAACATTGCCTGTAAAAAATGAACAATTATAGAATTTATTTTATAGAACTTAGAACTTAGCTTATATTATATAATTTAAGCTCCCTTATTTCTAAGAAAAATGGGATATTAGAATATTTTCTAACTTCTCAAATACAATAATTTTAAAGACATTCAGGGAGTATTGTCTTCACTATGAATGAAAAGATGTATGGAAGAGGGAGGTTAATTTTTTACAGAGGTTTGGGGAAGCTTGAGGATATTTGTGAAATCTAGTAAAATAAGCCCCCTTCTATTTTAATCATAATCATATGATTCATTGATATCTTAAAGTTACATACCTGAAAATAGACATTAATTACAAGCAATAGCAGACTTGCAAGAAGTTAAATATTTAGTTAGAAATATCAGGACAGAAAGAATTTAAATATTTAGTTAGAAATATCAGAACAGTTTTAAGAGGCTAAATATTGCATATGCTTTAAGAATTGTTCTCACATATGCCATCCTTAAACTAGTCACTAACACACCATTCTCCCTGCTCTCTCTCCCCCTCCCTACATTCTGCTTTCTTCTTATTTCTCTCTCTATGTATATATTATATTTTTTAAAATGCTCGTTCAGTGAATGGGTTCTGCTAAATTCCTAGGTATCACAGACAAGCACTCTACTTTTTCTTTGCTCCCAGCACCTGAAGGATACAGTAAATGGTCTTATCAGTATCAGTGGTTTAATTTGGGAGCAACTGAAAGAAAGAGGAGGGTGGGGAGAGACTGTGTCCTAGTGTCTTTGTATTAGGTATTTATATGTGTGGGGCTAGGGATACAAGAAGTGTAGTTTTGGACATTCTCCAAATGACTCATATGTATATCCCCCATTAAAGGACCATTGAAAATGTGTGTTGTAAGTATAAGCTGTGTTAGAGATCTTTACTGAATGTGAGAACAGTGCCATTTTTCCCAAAATACGAGTATTTTGGGCTGACCTCCAGAACGTGGTGAGAAGGAAGAACACTTAATGAGGAAAGCTGTTCATTGGACTTTAATAATGTACTTATTTTTATCTAGTTCCCTGGAGTACTTTCATTCCTTTCTTTCTTTTTTTCTAAAGAATCCAGATGTAGTCCACCTGAAAGAAACAACTCCCTCCTCTATTTCTACTGGTATTCGATCTGCACGAGTTGTGTCTTCAACTTCTGAGGAGGAAGAAGCATTTACTGAGAAGTTTCTAAAAATTAATTGCAAATATATTACCAGAGGCAAGGTAACAAATAGCACCTTAGAAACTACTTTTAACTATGCTTTATTTATTACTAAAATATGACAGTTTGGCAAGTCACCCACATCAGCAAATTCTTAAATATTTTTAAAAAGTATTAGCAGAACTACTGGTTTGAGTTAGTGTGGACTTTGCTTGCAACTAACAATCTGGTGGTCTGTAGCAGTTGTTAAAGGCAATGGGATATAAATAAATTTACAGCAGTAAGGTACAGTTCACTTGCTGTTGGTAGAATATCTCAAAAAGCTTATATAAAGTGACTACTCTTGGGCACTCTGAAGTGTTAACCCTTGCAAAGTTAGCGTAACACACGAATAGAAAGATAACTACCATTTATTGACTGTCGATGCCAGAAACTGCTTTTTAGTGTTTTAATAATTTATCAACTCAAAATAATCCTGTTCAAAAGGTGGTCCTATTCCTTCTGCATAGGAAAAAATAAATATCAGAAAAGGTTAATATGTCCAAGTCTCTTTCATGGCCACAATTCCAACCGAGTTTGAATCTGTGTTTTATATACTACATCTTTCTGCTTTACTGAACAAAGGATATCAAGTCTGCAGAGGGAATATAGTAAAGTAACACAGAGATAGAAAATAAACTTCAGGTACTGCAAAGAATTTCTTCTTTGGCCCATGGCATTTTTAGAGTGTTTGGTTTCTAAACGTTTGGAGATTTTTAAAAATATCTTCTTTTTTATTGAGTTCTGATGTTATTCCATATGATTAAAGACCATGCTACTTTTGAAGACTTAATATAAGACTTATTTTATGGTCCAGAATGTGATGTATCTCGATAAATATTACATGTGTACTTGAAAGTGATGTGTATTCTGCTATTATTGGGAGGACTATTCTATAAATGTCCGTTAATTCAAGTTGAGTGATGGTGTTGTTCTGTATTCCTACTGATTTTCTGTTTATTTGTTCTATCAGTTATTGACAGGAGGATATTGAAATAATTTCACTGTAGTTGTCTATCTCTCCTTTCATTTTTGTTTTTGTTTTGTGTGTTTTGAAGTTTTGCCACTAGGCATAAAAATGTTTATTGTCCTCATGAATTGATTGGTTTCATTATTCTTGGTTATATTCTTGCTATGTAATTTACTTTGTGATACAGTCACTTCAGATCCCTTTTGATTAGTGTTAGCATGGTTTATCTTTTTTGTTGTTTTACTTTTGGCCTCTGTCTTTATATTTAAAATGGATTTCCATACCTTACATTAGAATTCACTCTTTGTGTTTTACATTCTGTGGGTTTTGACAAATAATGACATCTACCCACCATTACAGTATCATAGAGAATAGTTTCATTGCCCTAAAAATCTTCTGCAATCTGGCTAGTCATTTCTCCTGCTCAACTCCGGGAAACTAAAATCTTCTTACTGAATAGTTTTGCCATTTCAATAGTGTCCTGTAGTTGAGGGTCACACAGTATGATTGTAGGATTTCAGATTATCTTCTTTCACTTAGCAGTATGCATTTAAGTCCTCCACATTTTTTTATTAATTGACAGGTCTTTTCTTTTAATTGCTGAATAATAATTCATTGTGTGGGTGTTATGCATTCACCAACTGAAGGACATCTTGTTTGCTTCAAAATTTGGGCACTTATGAATATAGCCACTATAAACATTCATATGCAGGTTTTTTTGTAGACATAAGTTTTTACCTTATTTGGGTAGAAAGGAGTGTTATTGCTATCAATAGATCTAGGTCATATGGTAAGATTATATTTAGCTTTGCAAGAAACTCCCAAGATGTCTTCCCATGTGCTTGTATCATTTTGTATTCCTACAAGCAATCAGTAAGAGTTGCTGTTGCTTCACGTCTTCACTGGCATTCACTGTTGTCAGTATTTCAGATCTGAGCCATGCTCACTGGTCTTCAGCGGTAAATCATTGTTTTAATTCACATTTCCCTAATGACTTACAATATTGAGCATATTCTTATAAGTTTATTTGCTATCCTACATCTTTGGGCATTTCTTTTTATTTGAAAGATCTTTTCATTGGGCATAGAATTTTAGGTTGACAGGGTTTTCTTTTTTCTCAGAATTTTAAAGATGTTTCTTTCAGAAATCCACCATTCTCTAGCTTGCATTGTTTCTGAAGAGAAGTCTTCTGTTGTTTTAGTATTTGGTGATCTGTACAAAATATAATATTTTCTTTCAGTTGTATTTAAGATGGTCTGTTTATCACTCATTTTGAGCAATTTGATTATAATGTGCCTTGGTGTTTTTTTGTTTGTTTGTTTTACTTGAGGTTCATGTAGCTTCTTGGATCCATGAGTTTATAGTTTTCCTCAAATTAGTGAACTTTTTGGCCATATTCAAATATTTTTTCTCTCCCATTCTCCCCTCTTTTGGGAACTCAGATCATGCATGTTGAGGTTTCTCAAGGATATTTCTCATAGATCCCTGGCACTCTGCTCTCTTTGTTTGTTTTAGGCAATTTCAACTGCTGTGTCTTTATGTTCAATAATATTTTTCTCCCATGTCTGACCTGCTGTTCTATCTAGTGTATTTTCCATCAAAGTTCAGAGTGGACCTCTTATATTTTCATGGACCCTACTTACTTGCATAATCTTTCTTCTAAATTCTTGACTATATGGAATATATATCAAGGTATTCTTACATTATATATATTCTACTCTTGACTATCTATTCCTTGGATTATACCCAGGCGATGTAAATGTTCCTACAGCATACTTTACCGTCTCTCATTGCCCTGAGTTAGCATGCGATCCGGGAATACAAACTGATATATGTTAATCTATTTAAAATATTACCCAAAAGATGATTAAGTGATGGTTTATATGAAGTTACTTATTTAGGTGGCCCATGGCCTGAACAAAAAGAGATGCTACTCATAGTTTCAGATTGACTCACATTCTCCCACCAAAATGCATATATTTTTCTCTCCAATATTGCAGACAGTTACTATAAATGATAAGCATGCTTTATTATTTTGAACATTTGTAATAGCTTTTTTCCACTTGGGCTTAGGTCACCATTTTTAGTCATATTTGTTCTACTCGATTATTTTAAAAAATAGTTTTATGTTCTTAAACCAAGTAAATTCACAGAGCTGAGTATGGAGTTGGAAGGGGGGTGTGATACCAAATAAAAAAGGATTTAATTTTTTCTTAATAGCTTTAGAAAAAAAAACACAAGATAACTCTGAAGTAACAATTTGTATTTTTAGAATTCTGTCTGCTTCTTCATTTTTATACTTTCAGAATATAGTGAAATGGGAGTTTAAAAAAATGAACTAAGGCATCATGTATTTGGCCCTTGAGTTGAAGTGATTATGTAGTTTGTTACTCTAATGTGGAGGTATTGTGGTAAAAGCACACACTGCCTGCATTTTGAATCTTGTTCTACCACTTACTAGCTAGCTGTGTTACTTACTGCCCTTGGTCAAGTTTCCCAGTCTCTTTCAACCTTAATTTTCTAATATGTGTACTCATCTCAGAGTTGATTTTGATGGTCAAATGAACAATAATGTATATAAAGCATGATACATACAAAGCATTCAGTAAATTAGCTAATATTAGTGGGATTGGCTTCTTACAGACTTCAGTTTGCTGCTTGTAAAATGAGAGGGTTGGACTCTTTATGTGAATAGTGAATATTCACTGTTTGTGTGAATATACTTCAAAATTTATATCTGTCATGATTAAATTTAAATGATTACAGTATACCTTGGAAGTCATCTAATCTACCTAATTTTATAGATTAGGAGTTTCAAACTCATTTTCACAGGGGGCCACATCAGTCTCACAGTTACCTTCAAAGGGTCAAAATAATTTTAAGACTGTAATAAATGTAACTACTCCTTAACTGTTAAGGAGCTGAAATTATATTCGGCCCTTTGAAGGCAACCGTGAGGCTGATGTGGCCCCCCCGTGAAAACGAGTTTGACACTACTGTTATAGATTAAAAAACTGAGGCTCTGCAGCTTTGCTTGCCACTCAAGGTCACATTCCTAGGTAGTAGTCATGTCAAGTGAAACAGATTTTCTAAAAAGATGTTTTAAAAGAGATTATACTATTTTCCTTTTATAGTGGATTAAATTGTCAATGTTATTTCTTAACCTGCATTGTGTACATAAAACTATATTTGGTACCTCCAGTGAGGGAACAACACGGGAAGCAGTACGAAAATTAATGTAAAACATGGCTCATGCCTTAGAGGAGTTTACAGTCCCTTCTTACATCACTGCAGTTGTCTTGCTGATATAACTCAGTATTTTACTAAGGTTGCAGATTTTAGACCTGACTTTGATTAAGAGTGAATATAATTTTTATTTTTATTTTGCCTCCACTAATGAGGAGAACTTCCTGGGAAAATTGGTATTTTATTAATGTTTCTATGAGAATGCCTTAATGCTTGAATGTACTGCTTTTATATAGCAGATGGCCTAGCATCAGAAGAAAATTAGTAAAAATAGCTAGAATACTTTTTGAAAATTTAAACTTTGAAGACTAAACATTATTTTCTTTTTATCTTAGGGCACAGTCAGTGGTGTGCTGCTAGTTACACCAAATAATATAATGTTTGATCCACATAAAACTGACCCTTTGGTTCAAGAGAATGGCTGTGAGGAGTATGGGATCATGTGTCCAATGGAAGAGGTGATGTCAGCTGCAATGTACAAAGAAATTTTGGATAGCAAAATAAAGGAATCCTTACCCATGTAAGAGTGTTTTTTATACTCCTTTGCAGTTTTATTGCATTTAGATAGTTGACCCTAGTCTAATACTCTTAAGTATTTTTATTATAGCTGCTTTTCATTTTATTAATAATGAAACAAAAATATATGTAGTGTTGAAAAGATTATTCTCAATGCACTTAGAATAGGAGTTGTTTTAGGTTTATATTTGTATATTTGGTCAGAGAACTGGGTATTTAAAAGTAACCTGTAGTACTAGTTTAATACAGTGTTTACTAGCTTTTTTAAATTCAGACATAGCATTCAGAATTCTAAATTATTTATATGAGTAATTTAAGGTAATATAAGTAATCATGGGTAGCTGTTAATTTTTCTTACAAGAGCCTGGGGTGGGACTTGGGGAGGCCACGTGAACAAAAATCTGACACTGCCATGGCCAGAGCGGCTTTCCATTTTTGATTTATTGCTTTATATGCTTGCATCCTTCTTTCTCAGAAAACTGTAAAATATGGGGGAGAAGTTCCCAAAATTGCACAATTATGAAGAGTTAACCTTGGAATATACTGGTCAGGGGATATGTGGTTATCTGATTGTGATTCAGGTAACATACGTGTAAGGCAACAAGTCAGCATAGCCTTTGCATGTAATGTGCTCTGCCAAAGGACTGACTAGAGAGAAAAGGGAGAAATAAGAAATAAAAGGAGAAGCTTATAAGATAGGTATACAAAGAAAGAAAGAAAGAAGTAGAAAGGAAGGAAATTGATATGTAAGGGACAAGAACTCCCACATTTCTCCATACATGACCATCAACAGTTTAAAAACTGGCTTCACTTTAACTGGTTCTGAAATACACGAGGTCTGTCCTGAAAAAGTCCACTTATTGTTAATATAACAAGAACAGTTTGTGTGATATTGATGTAACCTGGCAGCCAAGGAGAGTGGACTGGAATGTGCATGTTCACACTTCACTGTACTAGTCAGTGGGGGTGGTAGATGCTGTTGAGTGAGCATGAGCACTGTGTGGCTGTCATATTCAAAATGACTGAGCAAGTAGAGCAACAAATCTGCATCAAATTTTGCATTAAGCTTGAACATTCCTCCATGGAAACTATTCAGGATGATTCAGAAGGTATTCAGGGATGATGCAATGAGTACAACGCAAATAAAACTGTGGCACAAACACTTCAAAGATGGTTGAGAATCTGTTGAAAGTGATCCCTGTTCTGGAAGGCCTGCAACAAGCAGAACACCTGAGAATGTTGAACGTGTATGGGCTGCAGTTAACAAAGATCAGCCACTGACAGTGTGAGAACTAGAAGCTGATCTGGGGATTCCAAAAACTCCTGTGTCTGAGATTTTGACACAGGATCTTGGCATGAAATGTATTGTGGCAAAATTTGTTCTGCAGCTTCTGCTACCTGAGCAGAAGGAACATCATGCAGCAGTTGCTGATGATGTGATTCAAACCCCTACCAATGAACCAGATTTCCTCAAGAAGGTCTTAGCTTTGAAGGGAACTTGAGGCATCATTGTCCTATGTACAATGTTTCTTGTATTTTGTATCTTCTTCAATAAATGACTCTATTTTTCATAGTACATGGCTGGATACTTTCTGGACAAACCTCACATATTCCTTTATTAGCCCATAGGGATGATGAAGGCTGTTTTAAAATTCATCTTGTGGGATAGAACTAACTTAGAATGGAGAGGAACAAATTATTTTGTTTGTGAGGCAGACTACATGAGTTGTTAAGATACATGTGGAGAATAAAATTTCTTATTCAGAAAGTCTTCATTATACCTTTCACTCAATAGATACTATTTTGGCTTGATAAACTCATCTTTAAAGGTACAGATAATTCCTGGGATATCCTCTAATGTCAGTTATTTTTATAGATCATTCAAAGTCAGTTTCAGCAAATAAGGATTATTGGAGTGGGTAGGGGGATGAGAAAAAAGTAAAGGATAGAAGGATTAAATTAAAAGAAACAAGATTATATATGTATGTGCATATTATCAATCATTGGTAAGGTTAATTTTCTGTTGCCCTGCTTTTCCATTTGCATTATATTTTGGGATTCTCTTAGGTTGAGTGATCCATAATTATTGTACAGGGATGCTGTAGGGTTCCTTCTCTTGCAGATCACTGTTTTATCATTCAGAATATTACCTGGAAAGACCATGCATTTGATCTAAATATTTTTAAAATATTTAAAGAGAAAGAAAAAGAAATAACATTCAATTCTTCCTTATGAATTGATTAAAAACAATATTTGTGACAAATCATATAAGTGAAGTGTAATTTCACAGTAATGTCATGCATGGCAAAAATGAGGTATAAGATTTGATTTTCTTTTAAACTGCTTGGGAAGTTATTTTAAAGGTGTTTTTTCTGGAACTGTATACATCAGTAGAAGCATCATTGGCATTAGTAAGTGTTTAGTCTTTTGGCATATTAACACTAAAGGTTATGGCACTTACATAGATATATATATCCTATTAGGTTTGTTACTTATCTCTTATTTAAGGGTCTTATTAAATGTAAATGTACAGTTTCTAAAAACTTTTCCACATTCCAAGACCTATATACAGGGTAGGGAAAAGGTAGGTTTACAGTTCTAATGGAAAATAATACAATAATTAATAAATAATAGTACAAGAATAAACTTTCCTATACTCACAGCTGTAAACCTACTTATGCCCCTCCCTGCATGCAGTATGAGTGGATCACCAGTAGATGGCACTGTTACATATTTGATAGCACGAGTTAAATGCTTGTGTTTTCTAAGATGAATCAGATACAAGACGCAGAAATATGCACTGGACTTCAACTAATTTATACTTCTTGTAAAAATAAATTGTTCCCAACCTAATCATGATAGAAAATTGGAAAAATACCAAAAGGTAGACTAAGAAGAAAGGAGTTAACTCAGCTTCACCATCCAGAGACAACCAATTATTTTTATGTTGAATTACTTTTCAGTGTATTTATTTTTAAACTTGCATAAATATTAATAGTTTTTCTAGTAAGAACTCATGCAGTTTCCATCTATCAGAAACTATTTTTAACTGTCATTTTAAATTGCTGAGTTGTATTTCATGCTATAAATGTTTGCACTACCTCCTTCTGGAACTTAGACTTAACTTTTGAAATTACTTACGTACACAAATGCCATTAAACATGGAAATCTAGATGCAGTTATAAGCCATTCAGCTGCCTAATACCTAATCCCTTTAGTTGATCAAGTTCTCTTAGAGTTTTTACTAAGAATTGTTGCTGGTAGCCTGAAGAATTCCTGTAAGTACTTTTGCCTCAGTTCTACTCAGGTTGGTTTTCAGCTTTGCATTTGAGCTCTATATTTTACTTTAATCTCTATTTAAATTACCACTGTGTGTACATGTGTGTGTAATATCAATCAATGTATTCCTTTACTAAGACATATAAATTTTAATCAAAAGTTTACCTAAGCTTATTTTTCATATGCTATCAATGAATAGATTTTAACTTAGAATTTTGCTTCACCTAAAACTTATATCATTATCTTCTCTTCAGGTGTATTCAAGAAGTCTTATGTTGATGTTTTCCATATCTTAAGCAATTGATGTAAAAACTTAACTATTACTTAGTCTATATGAATAAATCAAAATTTGTGATATGCTATTAAGAGATGTATGCTACATCCTTTTAGAAAAGCCTATTTTGGAATATTAATTTAGTGATAAGTTTTGTGGAAAATGAAAGACTACCATTTAAAAAATCTATTAACTTACTGTTTCATTTACTGGCAGAGAAATAACAGATCAGTTATCAGGAAGGGACTTCTGCCATTTAAAGAAAATGACAAGAAGTAACACTGATGAAATAGACTCAAGAATCCGTGAGGCGGGTAACGATAGTGCCAGCACTGCTCCTAGGAGCACCGAGGAGTCTCTTTCTGAAGATGTGTTCACAGAATCAGAACTCTCTCCTGTACGGGAGGAGCTTGTCTCTTCAGATAAGCTGCGACAAGGTAAATCGTCTGGTGCATCATCAGAGCCTGTGCAGACTGTCAATCAGAGTGGCGTACAATGTTCAACAGTCATGTCCAAGTCTGCTACTACTCCTGATCAGTTAAAATCTGATTCTGGACATTCTATAAGTGAAGCTGGAGCTCTTTCACTTAAAACTGATTTAAATAACTTTGAAATGGCCACTAAGGAAGGAGATCAGCCTACAGATAATATTCAAGAAATATCAGGCCCTAAAGAAGAATGCGTAAATATAAAAGGCAATGCAGACCAGGATTTTCTCAATGAGAATTCACCGCACGTAGAAGAGAATGAAAAAGAAAGTATACCTTGTGGGAAAGCAACAGAATTCAAACAAAAGCAAACTGTCAAAGGAAAACAAGGGAAGGAACAAAATCAGGACTCAGAGACAGAGGTAGAGGAGCTACGGAAACTCTGGAAAACCCATACTATGCAACAAACTAAACAGCAAAGGGAAAATATTCAACAGGTGTCACAAAAAGAAATTAAGCATAAAATAGCAGCTGTTGATATAGAAGGTAAGTGGTAAAGAGTATATAAGTTCACATTGTTGCATACTGTCTCCCTCTTCCTCACTGACTCAGAAGCTGTTCCATCTTAGGCTGCTCTGCAGAAGAATCTAGTGGCTCCTGCCTGCTGTTTCTCTGGGGCAAAGCGTCATCCTTTGGTTTCTACTTTCTTGACTTTTCTCATCCCACAGGAGATTATACATATAATGAGTGTCTTTTCCACCATGTTTAAACATTCCCAACTCACCACATTCTATTATTTTTCAACAACTTAATTCTTGAAAATGCATACAAGCTCTGTAATACCTTTAATTTCTCCTTTTTATTTTGTACTTGTTTTTGGTGTGTTGCCTCATTAAAATGTCTTTTTTTCATTGTATATATAATATGCTAATTGCCATTTGTAATAGATGAAATTGTAATCCCATCTTTTCAAAAAAGTACGATTAGACATAAAAATCTGTTCTTTCAATTCTTCCAGTATCCAGAAGTTCTTTCATTGTCTGATTAAGTGTTTTCCTTTAAACAGAAGCACTACGGATAAATTAAAACACCACTTTCATTTCCAGTTTTGTTTTGGAGAACTGTTTACTTATGGAGATTACAGAAATAGCCTTTTATGTCTGATATATAGTGCTTCTGCTTAATGGGTTAATGGAGTACAGCTCCTGTATCTTAAGTAACATTTCTTAGAGTCTGTTGGAATACTGATTCCAGGCCAATCCAGTTTATACATGACATTTCTTTTTTTTTAATTCAAATTTTTATTATTAAAATATGCATAAAATAAAAATTACCATTTTAACCATTTTTAAATGTAAAATTCAATGGCAGTAAATATATTCACCTTGTTGTACAGCTATCACCACCAGCCATTTCCAAAATGTTTTTGTCTTCCCAAACTGAAACTGTATCCGTTAAAAAATTATTCTCTCCTTTTCCCAGTTCCTAACAACCACCATTCTACCTTTTGTCTCTCTGAATTTTTGTCTCTATTCTAAGTACCTCATATAAATGGAATCATATAATATCTATCTTTTTGTCTGTAGCTTATTTCCCATATGTAATGCCTTCAGGTTTGGTCTGTGTTGTAAAATATGTTAGAATTTCCTTCCTTTTTAAGGAATAATATTCCATTATGCATATCACGTTTTCTTTATTCACTCATTAATGGGCATTTGGGTTGGTTCAACCTCTGGCTTTTGTAAATAGTGCTTCTGTGAACACCGGAGTACAAATACCTGTTCGAGCCCCTCCTTTCAGTTTTTTGGGGGCATATGCCCAAAAGTGGATTTGCTGGGTTCCATGGTTATTCTGCATTTAATTTTTTTGAGTAACTGCCCAACTGTTTTCCACAGTGCCAGCACCATTTTACATTTCTATCAGCAATGCACATCAAGTTGGTTTAGTTTTTAAAATACTGAATTTTGTTTCTGTCATCTTAGATATTCTGAAGACCTAAGGATTACATTCAGTAGATGCTAAAGAAAAATCATTTACTCAAAGCAAACTCTATAAAAAATTGAATATTTCTTCCTTTGTAATATTTTTCTTTATTCAGAGTTAATGTCCATTAAAGATGATTTTTTAAAAATAAAATATAGGGAATTTTTACAAAATTCATAAAAATTACCTGGAACTCATCACCTAGAGATGATCATTATTAATATTTGGTACATTTATCTTTGATCTTTGCTGTGTTATGTATATATATTCATATATATATAACTTTGATATTTATATGTATGTATATATATTTTTTATATAAAATCATAATTATGCTGTATGATTTCCGCTTTTTTCACTTAACATTTTATGTCATGAATGTTTCCCATTTCCATATTGTTAAGACATTCAGTTGTTATTAACAGTTCCTATTGTTAAAATATTTCCCATCTTTGGTGCTGTAAAGAACGTTGGCAGGGACATCTTTATTGATATCTCTGTGTCTGGTGGTTGCCTTATATTTAGCATCTTTGAGAAAGGCGGAACGAGGGGTTCTGTGAACCGTACTGTGGGAGAGCTGTCTCACTGCAGTGGGTTTGGTGGGGAGGGGATCTGTGATGACAAGCTGCTGCAAGGAGAACAGCTGGTAGGTGTGTTCGGACAGACACCCCCCATCGTTGCTGTTTGGTGTCTTCCCGTTTTTTGTGTGGTAGGGGTGTGTGGTAATTAATTATCTAACTTTAAGTAATTTGAGATTCTATAATGGGGAAATATTCATGATCTTTAATGACTTCTGTAATAAAACTGTTCAATAAATATAAAACTGGAATATATCTGGGGGCTGGGCAGGAATGGTAAAGGTTTATTTTTTAACCATATGCAAATACTTAGGCTCAGATTATTTGCCTTCCACAGTGTTACACAGAAGAAAGCCATGACTAATACCCAGATTTCCTGACTATAACTATGTATTTCCTCTACACTACGATGCCTTCGTAAACTAATTAATGTCCAGATTCCTAAATTCAACTCTGTTGTCACACCCTTGATGCCTTATGTCCGAATCTGTGGTTGGGAGAGTCAATGATAACTCAGGCTCAATCAACTGTTTAAACAGATGGCTGGGGCTAGCATATCATTGATTAATCACACCTTAATATGTATGTTAAGGCTTTAGAATCTTTTTAATTAAATTTTTGTCTGTAACAGCTATATTAAAGTAAACCTTAAAAAATTCTACAGACTTATTTGGCTACTATTCTAGAAAGCTGATAGACGATGTACAGAAGACTATATTTGTATGTGTAATTATTTTAGTATGGTTGTTACAAACAAAAATGTAACAAGAGTTCCTGAAGCTTTGACATTTTTTCCTGATCTTTAGACATAATTTCAGTTTGTAATGTGGCTGTTAGTTCATTAGTCTTGTTGTACCTATACCTTTGATGGAAAAAAATACAAGAGAATTCACCTGAGTGTCAATAAGTTGAAGTATTAGTCTGTAATTATTTGTCAGAAGTTTGAAGATAAGCATTATTTAATTTAAATCATTTAAGCATGGTGTATAAGACTTGAATAAACCGTGTGGGTCTCAATTCTAGGTTCGGCACTTTTAAAAGAAAAGAGAAGGCATCAATTACATAAATTCTTATGTCTCAGAGTTGGAAAACCAATGAGGAAAACATTTGTATCCCACGCAAGTGCAACGATGCAACAGTATGCCCAGAGAGATAAGAAACATGAATATTGGTTTGCTGTGCCACAAGAAAGGTAAAAAAAAAATTATTGAGATCCTTTGAATTAAAATTACTTTCTATATCACTTAACACCAGTTACAATGTAGTTTTGTAACATACAGTTTATTATTAAAACCTGACATGAAATCTGTTTAAAATAATTTAAATCCTGTTTTATACTCTTTAACTCGCCCCATTTTTAATGTTATTCTTTTTGGTGACTTCATGTAAAAAATATGAACATACACCTAGTTTTAGTAGTAAAGAAACACAATGTCTTAGAGCAAGAAGGTTCATCAAAATACTAGCTGGAATGGCCCCTACCTCGTGGCAGGTGATGATGAATGATCCCTGGTTTAAAGTCTCCTCCAATACTTAGTGGATACCTGCTATATACATAGCACTATTACACTGATTTTTAAAGTATGGGTTCTGGCACAAATAATGCCCCTTTTTCTTGCAAATTCATAAGCATATAATTCTGTAACATGACAACATCACACTCAAGCCCACCATATGACATTTTAGGTGGAATGTTCAAATTAAAACTATAAATCATTACACCCATATTGTTACCCTACCAACCACTCTCAAGCAGGCATTATTTCTGCTGGACCTTGTATATATAGTAGACTCTAAACATAACAGTTTGCCCTCTACCATTATCCATTAAAAAATACTTGAATGTACTCCTCTTTAACAGAATTACTTTTTCTCTTTAAACTCATTGAATCATTACTTTGCATCATTACTTTTTCTCTTTGATCTTGTATTTCCATATGCCTCCTCATAGAATCTTATGTTACTATATATTTATTCCCTATTATATTTCTTTGCAACCAGTCACATACACTTATACATTTATGTGTTTGTGTGTGTACATATTGAAATTGCATTATTTTAAAATTTTCTGTGACTGTTGTTGAAGTAGTAATGGGTCTAAGGTTTACCCTACATGACATCTTAACAAGTTGGTCTGTCTCAGTTTAATGCATGCTGGGAGAAAACTCGAGTCCCAACAATAGCAGCAGAGTACCAACATTTGCATGAGTTCTTTGAGCCCCACTTCCCACAGTGTGATGTGAAGAAAGCCAGGTAACAGGTGCATTATGCCATGGCTTATGTTACAGAAGAGGAACCATAAGTTTAGGGAACCTAAGCCTTTATAATGTGCAGTATGCATGGTTCCCCTTTGCTCCCGAGCAAGGTACTGTTTCTATGACTGCTAAGACTGCTGCACTATGTTTACAGTGCCAACATAGTGAAAAGATAGGGCTGAACAAAGGTACTCAGTACCTCTACTTACAGGACGTGCAGAAATCCAAAATTGTCTATAAAAAACTACATTATTCCAAATGTTAACTAAATCTAGAAGAAAAATTTATTTTATTACAATTGTTAATAACACAATTATAGCAACATAAATTATAAATTTTCATAAGTATTACACATAAAAAGTAAAATAATACAGGAAGTGTCTTAATAAAATAGATGGCCCCTTCCCCCAGTTAATTTATGTATAAATTGATAATGTTGTTTGTTGAAAGGATGAGATAGGATCCAGCCCCTTGGTTCTGCCTACTCCCCTTCCTTCTTTTTTTCTTTTAGGTACTGAGAAGCTTTGCTTACAAAAAAAATAAAAAAGAAAGTCTATGAGGTTTCAGAGTATTGTTATAATAATGTCATTCAATTCTTTAAACATGTTTCTATTTATATTCCAAAAATTACTTAATCTTTTATCAAAAGTATGTTTAGTGATAATCAGTGAACAACTTCATTGAAACCTTCAGTTTCATAGAAAGTGGTGAATTAGAAACCATCTGATATGCAAAAGACTGCATACCTGAGACAAAAGACATCTGATTCCTAAAGACTGCATTATACATATGCAGTCTTTAGGAATCTTTCCCTGTCCTAATACCAACTTTGGGGGGCCTGGAAGTTTTAAGGGCATATACCATTATAAAGCTCTGGATAGATGAGGATATGCTTTTTTATATGTAGAAGGTAGAAAAAAAGCAGTTTAGTGCTTTTAGTGAAAGCAGAGAGCAGGGACTCTGTTAAGATATCATTAACACTTTTCAATCAGATTAATGTGAGTGAAGAGTAACATTTAGAAGACAAAGAAATTGATTCTCTTAGAACTATCTTAAGAGTTCACCTCTTGGGTGCCATAGGTCATCTGGGAGTCATCAGAGTGGGATGAGTGTAGCTCCCCAGGCTAACACCATGTGGGAAGAGTGCTTGACCCAGGACAGATGGCCTCTGTGGGTGGTGCTGCACATTAGTGGCTGTCCCTCTAGTCCTCTTCTCGGAGCCATACGACTCACCTTCTCCCTGTGTAACTTCAGTACCCTCTGAGCCACCGTCCCTCCACTGGAGCCCCATAAGAGCAAAATTTTGTGTGTTGTCCCTTTCAGACAATGCTTGAGTTTCTAGCAGTTGTCCTTGCCCAGGCAGACAGAGTCCCCACTGATTTTCACAGCCAGATGTTATATGGGCTTCTCTTCCCAGCCCCAGAGCTCTGAGCCAGGGAGCCTGGCATGGGGTTGAGACCCCTCCTCACTCATTAGAAGGTACCTTTGCAACTGAGATATCCCTCTGGATTTTCAACTGCCCTTTCACTTCTCCACCCCTCCTACCAGTCTCCTCAAGGTGGCCTCTTTATATCCTTAGTTATAAAACTTCTGTTCCGCTGGTCTTCAGATAGTTATCCAGGTTGCTTGTTCAGTAATTTAGGTTATAATTTTGATGTAGTCAGAGTAAGTGCATGGAACTTCTACCTACTCTGCCATTTGAATCAGGTCTCACCTTGCACTTCTATGTTAGGTAGACACTTCTTTCCTTAAATCTCATGAACCAACCTCTACTAGCTTCTTATTTTTTTTTTGCAGCTCCCTTACCTCTCTGAGCCTTCATTGAACTGAAGATAGTTAAGGTCCTTGCTCTGGATTAGACCAGAACACACTAAAGCTTTATTCATATCATTAATAAGGGTATTTTACTTTCTTACTATTTGTGTTCACTGCAGTAGCACTTTTAAATTTCTTCAAGAACTTTTCCTTTGCATTTATACCTTGGCTAACTCTTTTGTGCAAGAGACCTAGCTTTTGACACGCTTTCTTCTCCAAGCTTAATCATTTCCAGCTTTTGATTTAATGTGAAAGGCATGTAACTCTGCCTTTCACTTGAACACTTAGAGGCCATTGTAGAGTTATTGGCCTAATTTCAATGTTGTTGTGTCTCAGGGAATAGGGAAGCCCAAAGAAAGGGAGAGAGATGGGGTCGTAGCTGGTTGGTGGAACAGTCAGACTACATACGTTATTTGTAGATTAAGTTGGCCATCTTAAATGGGTGTAGTTCATGGCACTCAAAAACAACACAATAGTAACATCAAAGATCACACTGATCATAGATCACCATGATCACCATAGATCACCAAATATAATCATGAAAAAGCTTGAACTGTTGCAAGAATTACCAAAATGTGACACAGACATGAAGTGAGCAAATGATGTTGGAAAAATGTTACCGATAGATTTGCTCGGTGCAAGGTTGACACAAACCTTCAGTTCATTATGAAATAGCCTAAAGCACAAGTAAGCAAAGTGCAATAAAATGAGGCATTCCTGAATATTTTATCTTTAATTAAAACTAACTTAATGATTTAGTTTTTGTCATTACTATTGGCTTTATTTTAGTTTTTACATGGAACTTTCCATTTTTTATGGCCCTTTCACCTTGGCTAATATTCATTAAGAATTAGTATTATTAGGATTTTGGACTTTATTGTATACATGTAATTTATGAAAATGGCCGTTTTGGTGAAACAAATTATCTGAAAGATGGAACTAAACACCTTTCTAATATATTAGATGCCACCTAAGAAACAACACTTAAAAAATCTAAATTGAAAACAAATTCTAGAACCATTGTTATTGATTGCCATATGGTAGTTGAGAGTTTTGCAGTCAAATTTAATTCCCATACTAATTAAAGCCAAGAAAACGTAATTATTTGAAATGTGCATTTGACCCTCAACTATGTTTACTTGGGTTTTTCTTATCTTTTGTAGCAACAGATTTTTTACTTTTAGGTCATTTGTCTCTGAACCAATAATGCACTGTGTGTTCCTGGTATTATTTAAAACTTAAACATATTAAATTTTTATTAACTTGGGAAAATTCTGTATAATATCCAGGTTTCAAATAGGCAATTTGTAAATTGTTTACTTGTATTTTAGTATCATTCCTTCCCATCACTAGTTGCTTTAAAGAGAAAAAATATTACCATGGATAGCACCCAAGCTAGTCAAAAGCATGCCAAGGAAAATCTTGTTACAGTTTTCTTTCTTTTTTTTTTTAATTTGTTACAGTTTTCTCAGAAAAACTTGAAAGAAGACAACCAAACAAAAAATTTTAAGTTAATGCCTTGCTGGTAGTGGGTTTTATTATCTTTTTAAAATAAAGCATAGTATATTCTATGTATATGTTATATTCTCAAGTTTTGCAAAGATGTTTAATAAATATAATTTTGTAATTCTAGCTTAAAGCACAGAACACTAGGTGTGTTATTAATAGTCACTTGTTCTAACAGGACAGACCACTTATATGCCTTCTTCATTCAGTGGAGTCCAGAAATATATGCGGAAGATGTTGGTGAATATACCAGAGAACCTGGATTTATAGTTGTAAAAAAGATTGAAGAATCTGAAACAAATGAGGATTCTACTAGTGAAGCAGCAGCCAGAGAATGGGAGGTAAGGAAAAAACTGAAGATTTCATTGATCTTTTTCCTTTGTGTGAATTTAGAGCTTTATGGTAGTACAGGAAGTACATGAAATCCTGGTGGAAAAGAATACTTTTTAAAAAGGTTCACTCTTCATGTGTATATGTGTTTATTGAATGACTCTGACCTAGTAACTTCAGTTCATTATTATTTGCCTTTTTTCTTGTTTTGTTTTAAAATACTAGAGAACCAATGTATCAGCAATAAAATGACTTACTGAGTGCATGTTAACTAGAATAGTATTCTTTGCTCTTATACTATTTTTTATGAAACATTTTCTCAGATCTGATTTATTACTGTTATCTCCTACATGGAGTAAGTACAGTAGTCATTTAACACATTCGTGCAAATTAGCACTCTTCTGATTCTAAACCCACACATTATCTCGACATGAATGTAACAACAATGCTAGGGAAATAAACTGGTACTAATTTACAAAATGGTAAAAATGTTATGTGCTCAAATTTAATGAGCTTATCTATATGGCCAAATTAACACTAATCTACTTTTTATAACCCTTTTTAGATATATCTTTTAATATTATATGTGTTTTACATGCTTCATTTTGTGAGATTGATAGGATGGCAATTACTGGTCTATCTGTTGTTGTGATTGCCTGGATTAATCTCTTCTTGACGCATTAGACAATATAGAGCAGATGCTAAAATGTGATAATAAATGGGATCAAATTTTGTTATCCATTTGGTGTTAATGTTTGTGGTTGTCTATGTGATATAAATTTGTTGTGCATGTAGTTAACATGTATAATTATTGAAAGTATACATGGCATGTCTTTTGTTTAAAATGTGAACCTTATTTTTAAATGCCCAATCTGTATAGTTATATACATCAGTTTCTACTATAACTTTAATATAATCGAGGGAAAGAGGTAACATACATTGAGTACACATTTTAGGTTCTTTGAGCACTTAAACCAACCTTATTAATCTTCTCACCAGCTTTATTTGCAATAGCCCCAAACTGGAAACAGCCTGAGTGCTATCAGAGGGAGAATGGATAAATTTTGGAATATTCATGAAATTCCAAATAATATAGCAATAAAAACAATCCACTGGCACAGGCAACATTATAAATAAATCTCACACATAATACGTGTACTAGGAGAAGCCAAGCCAGGAAAAAAATGAGTATATACTGTATAATTCCTTTTATATAGCATTCAGAAAGGAAAAACTAGTCAAAATTCACTCAAGCTACTCTTTTCTGGGGGTTATTAGAGATTATTCTAGGGGCATGTGGGAACTTCACAGAGTACTGGAAATGTTCTATATTTTATTCTGGGTGATGGTTACATGGGTGTTGACATATATGGAAAATAATCCCTATGTATTTAAAATTACCTTTAGGAGGCTTTTAAATAGCCCAGGTGATCAAACAAATCTACCTGTACTCAGAGAGCAACAGTTGAAGATAGAGCAGAAGGAGCTGAAATAAAGTTTTTTGAAAAGGAATTACATAGCTAATAAGATTAGATTTAGTAACACTCAGGTAATAGTGAAGTTTCTAACTTGGGTACAAAGTGGATGGCAGGAATTGGAGATTTTTACTCCATTGGGGTTGGAGCACTTAACTTCAGCAATAATAGACTATTATGATTATTTTGCTATTGTCAATTTTGGTTCAAAGGAACTGCCTTGGTTCTTGTGGAAGATTAATAAATGTCTCTTCACCTGTTTTTAACCACAATTGATTATAAAGATAAAATGGAAGATAAAAATATTAATTTAAAAACTTGTCCAATAGGGTGGCCACTAGCCACATAGGGCTACTGAGTACTTGAAGTATGGCTAATACAACTAAGGAACTGAATTTTTAATTTAACTCAATTTAATTTTAATTAATTTAAATTTAGGAATTGATAGATACTTCATTCATTTGGGTAACTTGAATGACTTAGATTTATTAATTTACTTTTTCAACTATAAATTTTATGAAACCTAAACACAATTTAAATAAATCCAGATCTCAATAAGAACAAGTATTTCTTGTAAAAATATAGTGTCTTAATTGAAATGTGCAACAGTGTATAAATAGTAATACCTATAGATAAAATTGCCACTAGCCACATGTGGATATTGAGAACTTGAAATATGGCTTATCCAGATTGAAATGTTCTCTTTAAATATAAAATATATACTGGATTTTAAAGACTTAGAATTGGAAGAAAAAATGTAAGATATCATTATTATTTGCCCTGACTGGCGTAGCTCAGTGGATTGAGCGTGGGCTGCTAACCAAAGTGTCGCAGGTTCAATTCCCAGTCAGGCCACATACCTGGGTTGCAGGCCACAGCCCCCAGCAACTGCACATTGATGTTTCTCTCTCTCTCTTTCTCCCTTCCTTCCCTCTGTAAAAATAAATAAATAAAATCTTTAAAAAAAAACCTTTCACATCCT